>NW_017729028.1:14452114-14470544 GCF_001723915.1 Gavialis gangeticus
AAAAAAAAAAAAAAAATCTTTGCACACTTGTTCCTGCTTAACATGCACCAAAATTAATCGGTGGTATAGCTGGTTTAGCACAGGTCTGAGAAACCATCCATAGCTGTTCTTGGGGTTCTTTGTTTTCTTGGTGTGTGCTAGGAACAGTGATAAACCAGCAACACTGCTTCTTTTCTGGAGGATGGCTTGCACTAAGTAGAAGTAAGTGAAGTGAGCTTCTCAATGGCATCCCTCGTTATGTGTGCAGGCCATAAGACAAGCCAAGAGCAGTAAGAGTTAAAATCTGGAAGTCTAAAGTTCTGTGAAGAGCGCCATAGTACATCATAACATTTGGAACCTCACCAAGAACACTAGGACATATGGATCCATAGACCCTCCAAAGACAGCAAGGTCTCTTTCCTGAGTCATAACAGCAAATTCAGACCCCAAAGCTGTGTGCGTATAGTTGAGATTATTTTTCCCCAGGTGCATTACCTTGTGCTTCTCAACATGGAAGTTCATCTGCCATTTTTTGTCCACTCACTTATCTATGATCTCTAGCCTGGCCTTTTTCTCAAAAACAGAAAACTGAATTTTAGGAAATACAGCTTGCAGAAAGCAAGCTGAAGGGTCACGGTAAGACCTCTGTACACCTCTTAAATCCCTGTTTGATTCTTTTAAACTAAATGCTGCCTCTCCACAGACTTTTACTTCTCATTTTGTTAGTTAAGAAAACATGACTTTTCATTCCATTAAAGACTTCTAGGAACCTTCCCCAGTCTCCACTAACTACTTTCTAAACAAGTAGACTCGTTATGCAAGCTGGAACCAAGACTGGCAGAGATAGCTCAGAGACAAATGATAAATCTCACAGTGGGGCTGTTCACATATATGCTGCGAAAACTACACCTTCACAGACTCCCAGCTATATATACTCTTCAAAAAGGTTAAATATATGTATATATTCTCACAAGGGGGCATCAACGATGCTTCTAAATTCCAGGAGATCTACAATCAAACAAGAAGACTAATGAAGATTTTTTTTTCAAGAAGGCAACCCCCCCCCCCGAAAAAAACAAATGGAGCCATTTTGTAAAAATGTCATGTGTTCAAACCTTCTGTGCCCTACCATTAGATGGACTTTGGTATAAACAAGATAAATTATGCACAATAAATGTGAAGAACAGCCCTATATAAACCTCCTTAAAATTTGTCACTAACCAACTTTACCCTTCTTTAGTTAAGGGCAAAAATTTAGTGCCTTCTAATTGAAATTTATTTTGTCAACAAACCTTTACTGCCAATTTTTAATTTAAACTGAATATCTAATTCACGCAAGCTGGCAGACCTTCTCAGTGAGAGAGATTTCATAAGACTTTCTAAATCTAATCTAAATGACATAATGCTATTCATTTAATTTCAATTACTATTAAAGCTTGCTTAGTTAATTTATCCACTGTGTCCTTTGTGCACTGTATTTGATGAATTCATTCAGAAATGCCTGTATGAAGTAGTCTAAGTAGACAATGAATCAGGAAAAGAATCCTGTCCTATAACTACAGGTCTCTCAAACTGTCAAAGTGGTTAAAGGAGGTAATTAGTAATTAACTGCAAATGACAGCTATTTTCCCACTGTTGTATCTTTAGGTAGAATCAGTAGGTATTTTAGAAATGTTAATTTCTACTTCTTGCAATAATGAGAATTTCTAAGAAAGACAGAATCTGTACAAATACACACTAAAAATAACATAGACTCAGGAAGAATCATTTTTAGGCCTAACATAACTGGCAGGGAAAAATGGTATTTTCACTCATTCTAACAAAAAGATATGGATTGGAAGATCCTATTATCATTCCCATACTAATCTCTCCTGGCAATATATAGAATGACCCATTAAATCCACAACAGTCCAAAAGTAGAATATATTTAGCACCACCAAGTAGGATCTCGCTAAAAAATGTTAACACACTGAATCCTTAACTCTTGGGAATGGAATAGAATGGGATGTGGAAACTCTGGTTTACAGTACAATACATCTAACTAATTAAAGAAATATGAATTTCCATGTGCAGCTCTCACCCCATCACTCTTTCACGTCCCATGACTTTGAATCTGTGGAGATTTGGGGGACCCACTGCAAAATTTGATTTACTGTTATGTGGGCCATTTCATGCACAGAAAACTGTATGGTAAACAGGTTCATTTGCAAGCAAAAAAATAAAGTCACAGATTATGACTACAAGGCTATTCCACAGGTTATAACCTCAAAATAAGGCCTACTAAATTTTCACATAAATGTGAATGTGACTTTTCCCTGGAGTTCATGTTGAATATTAATTTCTTACCCTTAAATGTCACACTGTAAACAGCTATAATCCTTTCTAACTTGTTATTTGTTCTTGCTTTTCACACATGATGACTAACTCCTGGGTTACGCTTCATTTTATTAAGTGTAACAATGGTTACTGCTGGCTTTGTTTGATTGGAGCTGGACTTTTTTTAGTTAGCACAGGTCAGAAACTTTTCTTGAACATTTTTTTTATTTCTATAACTGATCACAGCTGCATAATCCAGTGGTAGGTGTGACATGTCCCTGTTTGTGGTTTCATTCAAGCTACAGAATCAGGCTGTATAGCTCATGCTTTTTAATGTTCAAAATCTCCAAGTCAACAGCCAGTCAGCCAAGACAGTGGCCATCACAGTCACTAGGACTAATAATTTTAATGCATGATGCTAGAAGCTCATCCCCAATGTATCAACCTTATAATGTGGGGAGCTGATTTAAAAAAATCAGCTGAGCTACGGACAGACATTCAAAAAGCGCGAGCCTGAATTGATTCAATCTTTGCAGGTTAGTCTAACCTGGCTAAACTGAACCAGTTTGCAAGCGTAAAGACATTCCCTCTGGACTGAAGAAATGCAGGTACATGCCTGCAGTGACTCAGGCTAGAAGCTGGAGGGGGCCACTAGAGCAAGCCCTCCCTTCCTGTCTAAAGTGCTGAGCTGGGAGGGCATGGCCAGGCCTCAGCAGGATGACATGATTAGGGAGAGGTTTTAATACCCACCCTGGCCTGCACAGTCCCCAGCCAAGGTATGCCTGAAGGGGGAGGGGGAAGCAGTCCCCGCCAGGCTTTTCCCCACTTGCTGCTCAAGGGATGGGAGTGGTGCCAGACCCTGGCCCCCGGCTAGCACTCTGAGGCAAACAGAGGGTGAGGGGCAGAGAACTGACTGTGTAAAATGCATGCATTTGTTGCTGATACTGAGCTTTTAAATCTTCCTCTCCCTGTTTCTTCAAACTGTCTGCAGCAAACTGATGGCATGCACAGATCCCATGCATTGCAAACCAGGTCATTTCTCACACCTCTCTCTGTCCCCTCTTGAGCACTAATAGATTGTGGCTTTTGAAGCAAGCTAGCAGGGAGCTTATCAGAACACAAAGCTTATCAGCCCATCAAGAAAGCACAAGTCTCGCTCTCATTAGTTCAAGCTCTTCTTCAATAGCTTCTTCCAAGGCACTTGTAAGAAAGAACAGAGGCACATTACCAGCTGACCTGTTGATTAGTTCCAAAAAGCCCTAAGTGGAAACCATTCTGTCTGTCTTTGTTCCAGTGAAGTTGCACACACACACACACACACACACACACACACACACACACACACGTTCATTAGCTAGCATGGGGGTGGCCTGGCCAGATGCCAGCTGGGGTCCATGCCACTGTGGTCCCTGCAGTGGGGGGGAGGGTAACCCTGCTTGAACAGTGAGCAAGGGGAGGGTGAGGCAGGGGAAAGCCAAGCAGACACTGCTGTGCCTGCAGTTTCCACCTCCTTCTTGGCCAGACGGAGCTCCAGCTAGGAAGAAGAGGGGCAAGGCCAGCCCTGCTCTCTGGAGCAGACAACCCAGTCCAGCCCAGAGCTGAAAAGCATGCTGGGATGCTGGGAGACTCTGATTTAACTTAAATCAGGAGGAGGTCTAGGGCAGAAGTTTCATAAACCAGTTCGACCCAAATCTGTTAAGTCTGAAACTACCATTCAGCCATGTTTATCTTAAACCAGTTTTGGCCATTTTGAAACTGGTTTATGTGCACTGAACTTATGTTCTGTTATAGGTTTAAACCAGTTTCTGATCACTTAAACCAGTTTATGTGTAACTTCTGTCTCTAGCCCTGGGGACCCTGATACTATACACCTACCCCCAACATCTTTCCAGTAAGAGGCAACATGTCAGGATTAGGGGAAATGCTCATTCTCATCACAAGCCAACAGAGAGGCTATTTCTGCTTGCACACGTTAACGTACCTCTGAGGCTGCTGCCAGAATCAAAGCTAGGGTTGGAGAGGTGCTTATAAACTACCTAGTCCCCTCTCCCCTTGTGTATGTTGAATGCTGACCTGACACTCCAAAACATCTGGCTCATTACGTATAAAAACATTGTTAATGCTTAGATAAGAGAGCACATTTTATTTTGAGATAAAATATAGGTGCAAGGGTAAGTATAGACCTATGCAAGACTGTATTTTATTTTACAAGGCAGTCATTTCACTGCACAGTTAAAGTCTGTAGAGAAGTGTATTCTAATTTAAAATGTATAGGAGCATGTTACATTACGTTACATTCTATCACGCATTAGTTGTGACCAATGGGTCCTATACAGGAATTAAGACCCTACTCTATTTGGCAGTTTTTAGCCCAATATATTAGTATGGGGTGTAAAATATGTGGTCCACAGCCTAGATCCAGCCCATGGATGTAGTCATCTGGCCTGTAGGGCTTTTCGTCATCATTGTCTGCAGCCAAGGAGTTAATGCTGCTGTTTCTCAACCCCATTCCTGTGGCTGCCAGATTCCTAGTGTTCGGCATGGCCAGTCCCAAGGGATATGTTGCCGCACAATTAAGTGGTGTTGGTTGCCACTGACAATTAAAAGCGGTGGTGCTCACCACCACTGTGGCTCTGGAAACTGCAGCTCTGGGGACTGAGTGAAAACATTAACTCCTTGACTTCTCATGCCAATGCAGCAGTGTCAACAGTTGTGGCTAGAAACCCTGCAGTCTTGGTAGGGGTCATGAAAATCCCCATGGGTCAAATCCAAATTGCAAGAAGCTTTCTGGTCCTGATCCACCTTGGGAGGAGCCCCACAACCCTACTCTGGCCCACAGGGGCTAATGAGTTTGATACCCTTTGCCTAATGGTTAGGGCATTTGCCCAATGATTGAGAACCAGATTCTAGGCCACCTCACCCAGAAGAGATTTGAATCTGCATCTCCTCCTTCCTAGCAAAGTGCTCTAACCACAAGCTATGAACTAGACATTGCAGAGAGAACTCTCCAAACTCTTCTTGATGCTGGCCCCCTAGGCAGCCAAGAAAGGAAGATATGTGAAACCAAAAGGAAATAAATGAGCTGAGAACATGGCCAAGTGAGATGGAGGGTGCCGTGGATTCTAGCTCCATTGCAGAAACTATCCCACTTCTGTTTCTCCATCTTATTTGATGAATTATTAAATGCAAGGTGCAAAAAACCCAATATAGGCCATGGGCAGAAGCCAAGGTGCTACATGTGTGCTGTAAAGTTCTTCACAGCCAGAGAAAAGCCACACAAAATGCTTTTGCATCTTTATCATGTGGATCTATGTGCAATTCAAACCCATACACTGCAGTTGTATGGCCCTTTCGGCAGGGAGGAATAACTTGGAAGAGAAAACTCCCATCCATAGAGTTTGTTCAAGTGTCAGGGCTCATTCTGGCCCTTAGTGAAAGAGATGGAAGCTTAAGAGAAGTGCTAGAAATAGACCAGAATGGAGAAGAATGTAATCTAATTACACACATACCAAGGTGCAGCAATAGCAGTAGAAGGCCGCCCTCACTGGTCCACCAATATACCTCATTTTTATTATGGAGAAATTGCTTTTAGTACTTAGAGTGTCTCCATATGCAGTCTATTTAGCTAATGATACCCACCCCTACAATACTTGAACACTCTTCTCTCACATATGTGTGAAGAGCATAAATTGTAGTAGTAATGCTATATTATGAGCAGCCACATTAAGTATGGAGCTAAGATCGTTCATTTACTTCACAAATGCTACCCTCTAGCCATCTATTAATAATAACTTTCAGTCCTTTAACAAAGGATATAGCAGGATAATTTTTAAAGGCAATGGTATGAGAAAAACTTTCAGGACGAAGAAGTTAATATTTAAATGAATAAAAAACATTGCTCAGGAGAAAAATGATATTTGACGTGGAATTGAACGCAAATGTTTTATGCATTTCAAAGGATTATCCATTGCCTCTGATTTGCTGATAAAATAAATGTTATTGTGTGCTTGTTTCATCATATATATCTTCTTGTTCATAGTGAAAAGACTACATTACAGTTAAATATGATTCATGACAATAATTTTGTAATGAAACCCTAATAAGTTTATTAGTCCCTAGAATCCAGTATATTTTGGAAAGCGAAGTGACTGCTCAGAAATTTTATCTACCCAATCTCAGAAGTTATCCTTTTCTCTGCTACATATTATTGAGCTTGATATTACTGTTAAGGCTCAAATGCCTTTGTAATGGTAGATTGTCTTCTGTATGCTTCATGCAAGCTAATAAAAACACTGAGGATAATGGCTTAGATAAAAAGGAACTTTTTTTATACATAACAAAATAAAGCATCACCAACAGATATTACCTAAAAGGTCTGTCATCCAATCTGGAATTCAAGTGAGTTTGTAAGTATTGCTTGGATGACCTGGGGACTCTCACTATACACAGCTTATGATTTCAGTTTGATAATGGAGATGGTATGTGTGCTTGTGTTTGGGTTCATGATTCTGTGTGCATGCATGTGTCAAGTCACTAATTATATTTGAAATGCAGAGCTTAGTCACTTTTGCTATTTTACTTTATCCAGAGCAACAGAGGACCCTCCCCCAGGGTCTTAGTCCCTGCTGTATTAAGTTTATTTTTGCTGTTGTGGCAGAAGAAGCACCCCCTGAGTCTTTTTCTACCTGGTCCCTTCATAGCATCAATGGATCACTGGTGAGATGCAGAGATGCAGCCACGGTTGGGGCTGGGTGAAAAGCAATGGCATACAATGGTAAGAGTTTGCCAACATTTGATCTAAAGCTTACAAGATGTGGAAGGAGAAGTTCTTATTTCTGGCCCAGAGCTAACAAGATTTGTCTTTATCTCACCACTTACAAGCTTTTGCTTTGATTATGCATGAAAGCATTTTCAATTTGTTTGAAATATCATTTTACTTATCCCTATCTCACTTCTGTGTTGTAGCATAATAGAGTTGCGAAGTATTACCTAAAGTGTTCGACTCCTTATTGTCTGACACTTTTGTGGGGGGTGTTTAATAGATCTCTCTTCCTTTCTGTTTAATAAATTAAATTTTGTTTCTGTTTCTCCCAGATGAGATGAAATTATGTATTTATTTAAGCAAATCTTTGGAGACTCCTATCTAATTAGAAAGTAAGGACTAACTGGCAAAACAGCTTCCCAGAGCAAAGGTAACAGCCACATTATCATATAAAATCAATATGTCCTTTATTTTGAGGATAGTTTATGGGCAGAACACATTTAAGCTGCAACTGGATCAGCTGGAGCGGGTGCCACATGAACAAGATCTGGCATGCAGGAAAGGTTCTGGGGGGCCAATAGGACCAGGCCCACACCATTCATTCACCTGTGAGGCCAGATGAATTTGATACCTTTGCCTTTAGCAGGCTTATGTGATGTTTGGCCCAGGATATGAATATTTGGTGGTGATGTGATTACCTGTTTTTATAATCAACAGATTATATGAAACATCAATATCATTAACAGCTGCGGATAGGTCACCTGTGAATAATGCATACTGAATATCTTCAATTTCTTGAATATTATGGGTTTGAAAGCTTCCCTCAAAATTAAAAACTTTCAAGGGAATACCCTCACTATTAGGCTGGAAAGTCATGTTCTCTCCTACTTGCTTTTTGGCCCATAAATGTTACATTCTTGGCCCACAGAGGCACAGCTTCAACTGAAGGTGTTAAGAGGGTTTCTCCCCCTCCATAGCCTATGGAGTAGTGGCGAGGGCACCCTCCTGGGAGATGCGGGTTTAAACCTAGTGAGGATGATCTGTAACCAGGTTCCCTTCTTTCCAGGGGAACACTCTCTGAACTATAATATAAAAGTGGGTGGAGACAGTATACTCACACCAGAAAAGAGTGAGCCAATCATCTGTAACCAAAAGGATATCTCAGGTGCTTTACTCCAGAAGGAGGTATTGGCTGTGATTCTGACTTGGTTGCCTAAATCACCTAAGTCTGGGAGAGAAACACGATTTCAAACATGTCCTCTTTCAGAACGTCCTACTAACTGGCTTAGATGCCCCTGCTCAGCATGCTGAGCTGTTGTGAGTCCTGTTCTTGTGCCCCTAGCTCTCTCTGTACTTTGCACAGGGAAAGTAGATACCTAATTAGGTTTGTGAAATGCCACCCATAACATTTAGAGGTGGTGACACTTAACATTATAACTTGTTCTTCCAGTTCTGATGCTGGATGCTTTTCACAAATAGTCTGTCATAGCACTATGCCACAGGGCTTTCTTTGGATTTATACATGTAACACAAAACAGAGAGAAGTGGGGTCCTTTTCTGCTTAATCCTTACTGATATTGGCAAGCACTTTATGTGAGAATTTTTCATAAGGTACCATCTCACGTAAGTGAGCAGAATCAAGCTGTAAGGGAAGTTTCAATTAGATATTACAAAACACTGTCTCACTAAGAAGGTAGTAAAGCACTGGAACACGTTACCCAGAGAGGTTATAAAGTCTCCATCCTTGGAGGTTTTTAAGACCTGGGTAGACAAAGTCTTGGCTGGGATGATCTAGTTGGGGATGGTCCTGCTTTGAGCAGGGGGTTGGACTAGATAACGTCCTGAGGTCCCTTCCAACCCTAATTTTGTATGATGCTATGATACTACCCACATAACTAAAGAAATAATTTGCTAACATATTCAAAGTATATTGGGACAAAAGGGGTGCAGAAGGGAACATTTCTCTCTAGGCTAGTGTTTAGGGCACTTGCCAGTGATAACAACTATGATCCAGGCTCTCACAGCTGTTATGTATTTTATCCAAAAAAGCAGGGACTAAAATACAGGATGCCCCTTTCTCAATGCCCTAACCACTAAGTTTGAGAATAAGATCATTTGGGATATGTGCAGAGTGGAAAGCCTAAATATCTAGGGACTTCTGAAGTAAAATATAAAGAATCTGTGTTGTTTAGGCATGTTCAGGGTTAGGTGACAGCTAAGTTGGCATTTTGGATTTAGGTGGCTTAAGATAGAACTTAAGTCCTTTTGGGATCTGATCCTCTCTCTCTTTCTCCTTTTCTCTCTCCCTCTCTTAAAAAAACTAGATTTTCTCACTCTAACCTCTTTGTTGAGTCAAACAAGTGCTAATATTTGGCACTAAAGAAACAAGCATAGTCTTTGGATAGGGATAGAAGTTGCACGTAACCCAGTATAAGTGATCAAAAACTGGTTCAAATCTGTAACACAACAGAAGTTCAGTGCACATAAACTATTTTCAAAATGGCTGATGTAGCAGAGCACTAAGGTGCCTACTACTTGGAAAGCCAGAGTAGTGGCTCAGGTGCTGGTTGCTAGGGGCAACCAGAGGGAGTTAAGGACACGCGCCTGTTTGGTCAGCTGAATGGAAGGGGCAAGGCCTGGCTCAGACATAAATTGCAGGCCAAAGCCTGAGGGAGGGGTCAGCAGAGGGGGAGCTGTCATCCCCGAGCACCAAGGCAAAGGCACAGTATTGGGAGAGGACTGACCCCGAGTACCCCAGAAGGCAGAACAAGGTCGTGGAGAACCTGAGCGCCAGTGAGGCTCAGGGTGAGCGAGAAGCCCCAGAGAGAGAGGGGCAGTGACCATTTGAGCACCGTGAGGTGCAGTGTGAGGCAGGACTCCAGAAAGCCTGAGTGAGACAAGACTGTGAAGGGACAGAGTGTCAACAGGACATGGAGTGAGGCAGGGCTGTAGAGAGCCCAAGTGCCAGGGAGACCAAGGCAGGTCCGGCACATAGCAGGAAACCGTAGCCAAGGGAACGAAGGGCAGCCTCCCTACAATAACTACATAACATCAAAGATGTGGCGGGTGAGATTCCGAGGGTGCATAGAGAACGCTTGGCACGGTACTAAAGGCAGTCCCTAGGGGAGTGCATGGCAACCCCTGCTACAGCTGACACCAATTTAATATAAACCTGGATGGATGTAGTATCAGTTAACTGATTTAGATTAAGTCATTTTATTAAATTTCTTCCCCAGGTCCCCTCCATATTAAGGTTAACTTACAGTCCCCCAGGATGCTTTGCACCTACCCCACAACTCCCTCCCCCCCCCCAACTTGCAGCTTGGGCCAAGGTAGGCTAGCCTTGACCCAAGCTGTCTGCTCCAGCCAAGCAAGGATGCATGCACTGGCCCCCCAGCCTCTAGCCTGGACCAGTGCAGGCATGTGGCTGCATTTCCAGAATCAAAAGTGAATGTTTGTTCACTTGCTTATCAGGTCAATCTGTACAGCTTAGACTAACCTGCAAAGATTGAATCAATTCAATCTTGGACATTTTGACTGTCTGTACTTAGCTTTTACATCTATATCACCACTGCCAGCCAAGCCACATTTAAACAATATATACGATGACCTAATTTGATAGGGAATAACTACTATGCTGAACTCAAGCCAACATGTTCAGAGGTTGGTTTTCTGAGTTGTTACTTAGGAATATCACTAAGTAGCCCAATTTTCAAAAGTACCAGAGACTCAGCAGCTCCCTTCATTAACACAAGCTAGTGTGCTTTAGAACTTATGGGAGCTATCTGGCACCCAGCTCTATTGAAAATTCAGTCAGCTGCTGCAATACCTAAAGATGGACTTAAGACTCTAATTTAAGGCACCAGAGCTACTTCTGAAATCACATTCAATATATATATTTGGTCTATTCCCTGGGCAGCTGCAGTACATGGGGCACTGCCAACTGCTGTACTGCCAATGATGGCAGTGTGCTCAGCCACTACTTTAGCGGCAGCAGTTTTTGTGCCTCCCCACAAAGGTTGCACCTTGGACTACTGGCTTGGCCACCACCCCTCCCACCCCTAATTATGCTACTAAATCTGTCATGGTCACCCCATTTCTCCCCTTAATTATATTACTAAATCTGCTGAGGTCTATGCTAGATAAAGTAAAACTTACAAATTTTTGTATTCTCTTGCAGTAGAAGAAAGTCATAATTCATGGGAATTGAGAGGCAGTGACTGATGGGTACCAACCACATTAGGAGGGTAACAGATTTGTAGATAAATGCAAACTAGTCACTACAAAAGAAATAGAGGTAACTGTGGGTCAAATAAATTCAACAAACAAGGAGTCCTCTCATAAGAAAACTAGCCCTCGAGTAAAAAGATGCTGTTAAAATCTATTCATTTAGCTTTGAACTCAGTAATTACTACTTCCCCCAAAGGAATCATGCTGTATCTTGCTGTACAGATCTCCATCCTAAAATGCATTAAAAGTAGATTATTGGATCTGTTGCCTGCAAATTGTATCCGTAAGTGGATAGCAATTCCATTTTGGATGAAATGCTGAAGACAGAATGTGTTGAGGGAAAATGTGGGTGTGCATGCTCCCCACATCAGATATGGGTGTGCAAGTTCTAACTCTTGATAACTGAAAGGAACTCTTCCTTAGATCAAGCCACAGGGAATTCTGATTCTGAAGAATGAAGTAGTAAATTGTATCCACTGACAACTGTAAAGATAGTGAGGCCTGTGACCTCAGAATAGTTGCCCTTATGAAGTCCCATGTAGTCATGCAAATAGATCTGAGTTTGAAACAATGTTCCTGTCCTATGCAGGTTCTAGAAATGTTCCTATTCTGCACAGGGAAACTGATACCTTTCAAAGTTTTAAATGCAATAAATACAGCTTATCATCCCACAACCACCCCTCCACCCCCCATGCAACAGAAACAGAAATGTTTCTCCCAGAAAAGAAAACAGCTTGGTGGTCAGGCACTTGACTGGGTTCTGAAAGGCCCACACTCCACTTGATTCAGGTTAGAGACTTGAATTTTAGTCTCCCATATCCAAAGTGACTGTCCTGACCACTGGGCTACTTGTTATGGTAGAGACCTTTTAGTCTTGACCAGAAATGTCATTTTGAAGCTGAGAACCATTTACCAATTACTGTGTCATTGAAACTGGAGTATTTCCACAAAAAAAATTGACAACTCTTTTTTTATGAGCAACACTGCACAGAACCTTACTAACCATATAAAGTCTTTCTTTTCTTTATCTTACATCTATACCGTATGTTTCTACCATTAAAATACTGCAGTGTTAGGAGATCTATGGGTATTAGAGGAATGGTCAGGCTTGAAAACCTCTGTACATTGTACACTGAACCATATATGTGATAAGTATTAGTGATGAAGTTGTATTTTATCTGAATAGCAGCACCTTTTTTTAACTTGCTCTTTCATTTGTGTTCAGCAGTCAATATTATGAACCATGGTTATACCCCTAGGTTATGCTCTCCATACTTTTGGTCTTTTTTTTCATACTACTTTTTTACTGCAGTATATTGATTGTGGACTATGCTGGATATAATATTGATTGGCATCCTGGATTGTTGCATGAGGATTACTGCTAGAGTCTTTTTCCTTCTAAGGAAGCTCTAGGAAAGAAACACTATGTTTTTTATTCCTCTATTCGATAGAACCAATGATGATTTACTAACACATTTTGCAAAAGAAGGATGTGTATTCATTTTGCCTTTCCCACAAGGTGGTATTTTCTTTACACTGGTTAACAAAGGGCACATCTGCACATTCATTAATGTGCTGTAGTTACTGTGCATTTAGTTTAGTACTTGTATAACCAAATACTAAATCAACATGCAGTAACTGGTGCTACTACACAGTAGCACCGGCGCACGGCTTTTTAGTGACACTAACTGCAGTCGCCTAATACTACTGCACAGTAGCATGTTAGTATCTTGAGTAGACACACCCAGAGAGTTGCAAAATTCCCATCATGGATTAACAGCTGGAAAGAGCCATATTGCCACAGACTTCTCCTGCATGAAAATAATCACAGAATAATAGAAAAGTAGAGCTTGTAGGGCTCTTGGGAGATCATCTACTCCGACACCCTATTCCAGAAAAGGTCATCCCTATCTAAACTAGCCTAGACAAGTGTTTGTCTAACCTATTCTTAAAACTTCACAAACAACCCTCTCATACAACTACCAGACACAAACAGCAAAAACAATTTAACTCACATTAAAGCATGACTGCACTTTTATTTTCCTGACACTACACAGACAGAAAGTATTTGTTAAACGCACTCAAGAAATTCAAGGAAGAGCACCACACCCCCTGCTATAGAGGAAGGCAACCACCCACTAGCCTATGGTAATCTGACCCAAATGTAGTGATCAGTCTGAACCTGAGTAGGGGAGCAAGACCTTCTAGCCAGAAAGTCCTGGGTTTTTAAAGTCTCAGCAGAAGCATCAGCACATCCCAATCAAAATCCAGTCTTGGTTGCAGCCAGCACCCATTTCTTCTGAGAAAGGTAAAATAAAACCTTATAACACTCATAGCAATAGAAGTGAGAAAAACATCTTCCCAGTCCTAGTTAGCAACCAGCAAAGGCAAGAACAGGGGAAAAAAACCAACACCTTCCATTCTGCACTGCAACCTTGAAACCACAAACACAACTTCAAATATTACAGACCCTAACTAGAGAGCCAGAGCTCCCTTTTCTATCACTGTCTCCTCTCAGGAAACTTAAGAAGCTCTAACTAGTGATACTTACATAAAAACTAGGAGGAGTCATTATTTTATGTTCCTTCCAGAAGTTTTGGCATTCACCAAAGTATAAATTAAATCAAATTTGAGACTCTTTTTATTCCCAATCTGTGGTTTTGAGGGAGTTATTCCATGGATAACGGATAATAATAATTCCATGGATAATAATAGCCAAAATATTGATCCCTCAGTTCTCAAATGGTGACACTAACTAAAGCTGTATCTATATTTGGAAAACATGATGAGTCCCCAACAGGACAGAGACACTGACATAAAACAGCTGAACTGTCCATATGCCTTTAGTCATCTTTAGCTCGCTCTTTTTTTTTTTTATCCTCTGTCTACTTAAATATTCACACATAATGATTAATGAATTTGATATAAAGGTTCAACAGTCATGGTCCTTTCTTCATTCCTACAGTTTCAGAGAGGCTAATATCAAAAAGAATAAAAGTTTGCCAGCCTTACGGCCTGTCAGTCAATTATGGTGATAATCCTAAAAGACTATACTTCATGCTTTCCAATTAGCTGAAAATCATTCTGCATCAAGAAATACATAGTTTAAGGAAATGATAATGATTGTTATTAATAAATCAGGCCATGCCTAAATACTTTTTAGAATAATTTATGACAATTTGCAGCTAAATTAGAAAATATTATAAGCTAAAATAGGTTGGTAATAGTTTAAATCAGCTGTCTAAATTTTTAATTTAGGTTTAATAAAGACATTATTATGCAATACTTAGAAATTATTTATTGTAAAGGAAACAAATTTACCTATAGTGTACAAATAAAGACAAACCGAGTTTCCTTTATGATTTCACCATAAATACACATATAACAGACAATTAAATACTAATTTATGGAGTAATTTATGATAAGCTTGAGCTGTGGAGCTGCTAATCTGTGGAAGCTCCAGTTGTATATAGAAATTCATTACATATCATGTGTTAGAATAAGACAACTTCACCCATAATATTACAGTATTATATGAGGAATTTTTTGAAGGCAGTCAAAAGGTCAATGCCATGACCTCTCTTTCCACCTGTAGTGAAAGAGAATAGAAAAGATTTGCTAAAAAGAAAAATAGTTATTTATTTTTTTAAAGATATTCAACAGTTTTGGAGGAGTACTAAAAAATTCATGCATTTAAAAATAAGCTGACCTGGTAATATTTTTCCACATCATATCAACTCATTATGTTTCTCTTGTGTTGAATTGTTTTCCAAACTATTCATCTAAAACAAGCCACAAGATTTTGTGATGCCAGACTACCAAAGGGACTATGCTACAAAGTGAGATCTTGTTATCATTTATGTAATTAATGCAAAATTATTTCAAGGCATTTCCACTGGGACTCTGCTATAAAGGCCAAATGCTTAGAAATCAGAGGATTCCGGCTGCTGTTCGAGAGAGTAAAATTCATCACAAAAAATAGACGCTCATGATAGCCTGAAAGCACAGACAAGGGTATCCAAAACCAAGGCAGCCCAAATACTCTTCTGGCTTTATTAGGACTTCCGGAACTTGCTGCAAATATTTGATTGTACCATTGGTGGAGCCAGGACTGTGGGTTAGATCTTTTTCAAATGGGAAACTTTCACTGACATTTTATCTAATGTCCTCTCATACATTTGTATAACACTTCGGGAATGAATTTTGTGTGATATCTTTTTTTATTTTGTGTGACAAACTGTAAAGTCAGGATGTTTGCTACACAAGCTTTCAAGCATCAAGTTCCCCTTCTTCACATGGGGACCCAAAAATATATTCAACCGTTCTCCTGACTATATAGTTAAATAAAATACATCACAAACAAATTCTTGCCCCTTGTAAATCTCCTGGACTATCACAGATACAACAACACTCCAACACAAAGATGGATCCAGAGAGGGTCCAGTGATATGGATGCACCCCCTTCAACTGCTGCTGTCCCTAGCTGATCTAGGCACAAGGGGTGCTCCAGAGCTGCTCCTGCCCTGCTCCATTTGTGAGCTGCAGCTGTGTGGGGTTCCAGGCTCAGCAAGGGACAATGGCAATGGTGCACAGATTCCTCTTTCCAACACCTGCTCCCTGCCTGCTACCCCTCTCCCACAGGTGTCTCTGTTGGCTGGGAGCTGGCAGTGGGAGGAAGAACCTGCACACCATCACTACTGTCCCTGGCTGGGCCTGGTTCCCTGCACAACAGCTCCCCAGCATCTCCAGCTGAAGCAGGCCTAGAGCAGCTCTGCCCCACTCCCCCTGGGTCACTAGGTCTCTTGCGAACAGTGGCAATGGCAGATGAGTCCCAGGCCTCCCCACCCTTCATGTGCCTGCTCCCTGCCCAGCTCCCCTGTGTCCCCCACCCCCAACCCTGAGGCTCAAGCCATTCCTCGCCCCCATATCCCCATCCTTTCCATTTAGTAAATCCTGGATCTGCCATTGCTTCAACCCTACTATAACATGTTGAAAAATAGGACTCCACTTGCAATTGAGGCCTCTATATTCAATTGTAATCCAAATATCAAATTACTATAACATAATAAAGGACCAGATCCTCTAGGGTTTACTTAGGTGGCTTTCTAAGTGTATGGACTAAAATGGGGAATAGTTTGCTGCCATGACAAACCACAAGACAAAAATTAAGTACTATTATAGCTTTTCTGACAATTAAATATATATACTGTAATTGATAGAAATGCATGAAGCTGAATTAAGACTGGGATGGCTAACTTCACTTTGAATTGCTATGGTTTTTACAGATTTCTGTCTGAGCTTTTTAAATCTACTGCATTTAAAGACTTTTGTTTTGAATAAATACAGTAAAGAGGCTTTTTATTGGAACTGCAGTAAATTTCAAGAACTCTGCAGTGACATCATTCCTACCACTACAAAAAATCTGTAGTGCCTAATAGATCTGATGCTGTTAATATTGTATCACATTCCTTAATGATTCCCCAAAGTTACTGGTAAATGGTTTAGTGCAACATCTGCTGAAGAGATTCAACCAAATCCAACACCTGTTAAAACCAGTAGGAAAACTCCTGTTTACTTCATTGGGGAGTTGGTCGAGGCCCAGAGTTGTTAGCCACTAATTGTCTTGAGACAGAAGCTTTATATATTGCTAGGGCATTATGCACAGCTCTTACTATCATTATGACCATAGACTGTTCTTCTCTTTTCATAGAGCAAAAACGTTAAGTGTTTTCTTTTACTTAAAATTTTTAAAAGACTGTTCTCCTGCTCTTCCTTTAGCTATCACAGAATGACAATAGAGACTGAAAACGATATCAGAAATTGCAGCAGTAACTTTAAAACTCAATAGTGCTCTGCAGTAGCTACTTGGTAAACATGCCAAATTATTAGTTGGACTTAATTAAACAGTTTTGGCTGATTTCATCTCCACAACACCTACCTACCGTTTTTCCTTACTCAATGATGCAGGATTGGAAGAAATTTATTGCTGCCCAGGAGACACGAAAGTTCATTTGTGTCCTATTTAGTTTCTTGACATCCATCTCACAGGAGAATTACGTTATGAACTCCTAAAACAGGTAAAAATAATGACAAGTGGATGTTGTCACTGTTGTCCATAACCATGCCCATCTACACCTGCTACCAAGCATTGTAGGTGTCAGAACACCTACACCAGAAAAAACCTGAGAATCTAGGTTCTATGTTCAACTTTCCCAAGGGAATTTGAACCTATATCTCCTACATCGCAAGACAGCAACCTAACCACCAGGCCACAGACCATTCAGGACAGTGACTATTTCCTGTTGAAGCTAGGCCACTGTGTTGTCAAGGAAAAACACCCTGGAGACGAATGTAAAACAGCGACAGAGATTCCTTTGTGTATATGGCAAAGGGAAGTGAATGGTGTCTTAGCATCCATAGAGCAACCTTTCTTTCCATTGTTGTTTGTGAATTTTGTATTTCCAAGTTACTGGGGACAGAAAGCAGGCTTCCTAACATGTTGCACCACCTACTTCAAAATACTTCCACCCTGAAGGGCTGGAATACATACCCAGACTGCACTAATTAGAATCATAGAGAAGTAGGGCTGGAAGGGACCCTGGAAGGTCGACTAGTCCAACCCCTGGCTCAAGGCAGGATTATCCCTATGCAAACCATCCTATATTAATCCATTCTCTAACCTATTAAGAAAACTACACATTTGACTTTGACACAATGCAAGACATAACACCCTAACCTACTGCTGGTAAATCAGGGGGAACACAGCGGCCAACATCATGCTGCTTCAAAGGTCGATAATATATGCTCAAGAGATTTCAGGAAGAGGGCCATGCCCCCTGCTAGAGAGAATAAAAAAAAAAAACAAACCATGATCCATACCAATCTGACCACAGAGTAAAATTCCTTCTTAACCCCAAATATGGCAATCAGTCTGATCCAGAGCAGGGGGCCAAGACCCCCTAGCCATGAACCTTTTGGTTTCATGAACCTCTTGGTTTAGTTGCAGTAGGAACATTGGCACACTCTTGGCAACATCTCCAGACTTGGCTACAGCCAACATCCTATGCTGCTGAGGAAAGCTTTAAAAAAGACCCTGACACATAGCACACATAGCAGCAGCTGGGGGGGGGGGGGTTTTCCTAA
>NW_017729028.1:14475544-14478324 GCF_001723915.1 Gavialis gangeticus
GGGGGGGGGGGGGATTTCCTAAAGGCCCCATACAGCAAAGCCCAGAAGCATGGGAAATACCCATAGTAGAACACAGGCATAGCTACACCTAGATGACCCCTGACCTATGCCTATCCAACCTCTTATTGAACACCTCCAGAGATGGAGAGTCCACAACTTCCCTAGGCAGTCTATTCCACTGCTTCAGTGTTCTGCTGCTATTTCAAGCCATTGATCCATACCCAACTCTTTTCAGCAAGAAAGAATTCAGCTATTTGAAGATTGCTATTATTTCTCCTCTTAAGCACATTTCTGCAAGCCAAACATGCCTATTTCCTTCAACCTCTACTTGTGTGACCTGCCTTCCAAGCCCTTTATCATTTTTGTTCCCTGCCTCTGGACCCCCTCTAACTTATGTTCTCCTCTATTTAACTACTGGCAAGTAGCAAAGCACTATAACCTCCCGTGTCTTGCACCTAATGTTTTTATTGATACATCCCAAAACCTTTTGCACCTTTTGTAAAGCTGCATCACACAACAGACTCATATTGAGTCTGTGATCTACCAAGACTCCCAAGTACTTTTCCATATTGCTACTATCCAGTCAGATGTCACACATTTTATACTTGTATTCAGGATTATTCTTCCCAAGGAGTAGCACCATGCATTTATCCACATGGAACTTCATCGTGTTAGAGCTAGCCCACCTTTCCAACTGGTCAACATTTTTTCTGAATTGTGATCCTCTCTTCGAGTATGTTTACAGTTGTTCCCAGTTTCATGTTATCTGCAGACTTGCTCAAAAAGCTCACTATTCCAGTCTTCCAGTCATTAATAAACATGTTGAACAACACTGGGCTCAGGACAGACTCCTGTGGACTCCACTCAACAGCTTCTACCATTCCAGCATATGTCCATTTATAATTACACCCTTTGCTTGTGGCTATTGAT
Organism: Gavialis gangeticus; assembly: GCF_001723915.1. Taxonomy (NCBI): domain Eukaryota; kingdom Metazoa; phylum Chordata; order Crocodylia; family Gavialidae; genus Gavialis; species Gavialis gangeticus. The sequence continues at coordinate 14,476,475 of NW_017729028.1, forward strand.
CCAGTTGATTATCCACCTTATAGTAGTTTTGTCCAGCCCACATTTCTCCAATTTGTTTATGAGAAGGTTGTGCGGGACCTTGTCAGAAGCCTGGCACTCAGAAGCCAGGAGCAGCGGGGAGAGGAGGAATCCAAGCACACGTGTGTCCTGCACGCACATGTGCCCCCTTACCTGACCCGGAGCAGAGGCGAACACAGCAGCAGTGGAGCCAGCAGCGGGGGCAGCAGCAGCTGAACCCCCTAAGGTAAGTGGGGCAGACGGACTGTTGCAGCTGAGCCGGATCCGGAGGGGAAGCCCCCTGGATCCCTCTTAACTGAGCCGGTAGGGAGCTGCGCGAACAGAGCGCACAAACGGGGGGAGGGCTAGGGGGGACTGTCCCCCCAAGCCAGGGAGCATCCCCAGGGTTTACCCTCAGGGAGCAGGCTCAGGAGGCACTGGATCCCCCCCAGTGGGGGAGCATAGAGGGCAGGACCGCCAGCAGGCACTTCCAGTAAGACCGGAAAGCCTGATTGGCTGTTGGGGCAGCAGCAGGAATTTCAAATTTGATGTAGCTCCCGGCACTTGGGAGCCAGGAACAGCGGAAAGAGGAGGGATCCAGGCACACGTGTCCCGCACGCATGTGTGCCCCCTTACCTGACCCAGAGCAGAGGAGAATGCAGCAGCAGTGGGGGCAGCAGCAGCTTGACCCCCTAAGGTAAGTGGGGCAGAGGGACTGACGCAGCTGAACTGGATCTGGAGGGGAAGCCCCCCAGATCCCTCTTAACTGAGCCAGTAGGGAGCTGCGCTCCTGAGCTGCACAAACAGGCATGCTCTATAAGAGCACACCAGCGTTTGCATCAGGGTTTGCATCAGCGGGCGAGCAGGAAGGGCCAGGAGGGAGACTCCCGCTAGCGCGGGGCAAAGGCACTGCACTAAGCCAGAAACAAGCAGCAACTCCTATGATAGTGTTGACATGGAGTGCTGCCAGGGCCCCTGCCTGAGGGGCACAGCCTTCCCGGGGCTTGTCTGAGGCCTCCACCCAGACACAGCCCGTGGGGGGGCTGGCATCTGCCCACCCCCTGGCCTGAGGGAGTTGCCCAGCAAGACCTGGGGGGGCAGGGATTGGGGACCCCCACACCTGTCCTGCAGGTGCCTGCCTTAAGGCCCTGGAGGTGCAGGTGAGGGAGCTCCAGGAGGAGGTTAGTAGGCTGAGGGGAATCAGGGAGGTGGAGAAAGAAATTGACAGCTATTTCCTTTCCCTGAAGGGTCACACACCCAAGAAAGAAGCACCCCGGGAGGTGCCCTCCACTGTACAGTGGCAGATGGTCACCCCCAGAACCAGGGCTACTAGTAACACAGCAGTACCAGTTCCTCCAGTCCAGCTGGAAAACAGGTACAAGGCCCTGGCAACACTGGAGGAGAAGGAAGGAGAGGAGGTGACTGGAGAGGAGGCAACTCCATGCTCTCCACAATCCAAGCAGGCTGAAGTAGCTAAGCAGGCCAGGAGGAAAAAGCATTGAGTGATCATCATAGGCGACTCCATCCTGAGAAGTACAGAGGGCCCCATCTGTTGCCAGGACCCCTCAACATGTGAGGTCTACTGCCTACCTGGAGCAAAGATTCAGGATGTGAAGGGGATGATCCAAAGTGTGATTCAGCCCACCAATTACTACCCCATGGTCCTAATCCATGTGGGTACTAATGATGCGGCCAGGAGAAGCCCTGATCACTTGATGTCGGACTACCACACTCTGGGGGGTGTGCTAAAGGAGATAGGCGCACAGGTGGTTTTCTCTTCTATCCTACCAGTGAGCGGACATGGAAGACAACATGAGACATGCATCGCAGAGACCAACTGGCAGCTTCAGGAA
>NW_017729028.1:14483324-14483960 GCF_001723915.1 Gavialis gangeticus
GTGGAGACCAACTGGACGCTTCGGAAATGGTGTCTTGAGGCAGGCTTTGGCTACCTCGACAATGACCAAGACATCACAACAAGAGACATGCTCGGATGGGATGGGCTCCACCTTTTCCCTAAAGGTAAGTGTGTATTTTCTTCTAGGTTGGCGGATGTCCTCTGGCGGGCTTTAAACTAGGGTCATTAGGGGAAGGGGAAGGGGAAGGGGAAGGGGAAGATGAGGGCAGAGGAAACATTGAACTGCCAGACCAAGCAACACCCACAAGTACAACCCAGCCTAGGCCAATGAGAGGAACATATGCACAGGTAAGCGACAGGGGCCAGGGTAATGCTGAAAGTAGCGAGCCAGTGCACACATCCACAGGAGGCCTCAAATGCCTCTACACAAATGCTTGTAGTATGGGAAACAACCAGGAGGAACTTACCCTCCTGCTAGTTGACACCGGCCCAGACATAGTGGGGATCACAGAAACGTGGTGGGACCCAGTGCGTGACTGGGCAGTGTATGTCAAGGGCTATAGGCTGTACAGGAGGTATAGGATAGGAAGGAAAGGTGGGGGCGTGGCAACTCTACATTAAGGAGGAATACACACCATTGTCAATTAGCAAAGAATCAGAGGAGGGGCACTCTGAA
>NW_017729028.1:14483971-14485085 GCF_001723915.1 Gavialis gangeticus
CCCCCGTGCACTACCAGGAGTGACCAGGAATAACGGTCACAAGCTGGCAGAGGGTAGATTTAGACTAGATATCAGGAGGCGCTACTTCACAGTCAGGGCGGTTAGGATCTGGAATCAACTTCCAAGAGAAGTGGTGCTGGCTCCTATCCTGGGGGTCTTTAAGAGGAGGCTAGATGTATACCTTGCTGGGGTCGTTTGACCCCAGTACTCTTTCCTGCCATGGCAGGGGGTCAGACTCGATGATCTGCTCAGGTCCCTTCCGACCCTAGAAACTATGAGACTATGAAGTCCATATTTTGCTACTTCTGCTGCAGTATCCACAGCCTTTTCTTTAACCACCCCAGTAGTTACTTTGTCAAACAAGGAGATGAGGTTTGTTTAACAAAATGTGTTCTTAGTAAATCTATGCTGACTGTTTGCAGTCAGCCTTCCCTCCTCCAGATGTTTGCAAATGGACTTCTTTATGATATACTCCAGTAATTTCCCGGGTATTGATGTGAGGTTAACTAAGGGTGGGCAATTCTTTCAGCTGGAGGGCCACTTAGTGACTTTTGATGATCTGTCAAGGGCCACAAAGGTAGCACCACCCCTTGAGAGGTGCCCCATCCCTTGATCACCATCTTGGAACCAGAAGCCCCACCCCTAGTCCCTGACCTCCGCCACTGGAACCCCACCTTGCCAAATCCCAGAAGCCTTTTGGGAGGGGGTTTTGCCATCTTGGAACCAGAAAAAAAACTAATCATATACTAAATATCAAACATCTACTATAATATATTTTTATTTTATTTTAAACAAATATTTTGTCCTGGTTTACATGTGTTTGCATAGCATATAGAGAGGTAATTGTATAATTTTAAAATAGTCATATTCTTTAATATTGTGTGAGGGGGTGATGGGTTTGTGAAGAGTTGTGGACTTTTGAGGGGATTGTGAATGTGTGTGCAGGTTTGTGGGGCATGTGGGTGAATGTGGGGTTTGTGGGTGGGCCTTTGGGGGTGGGGGTGGGGGACAACCAAATCTTGTATAGAATAAATTGTCTTTTTTTGACAGTGATGTGATGCCACTAATGTTAATAACCTTCCTCTAGTGCAAATTGATCTGGCTTACTGATGTA
>NW_017729028.1:14490085-14498051 GCF_001723915.1 Gavialis gangeticus
GCAGACAGCTCTGGCTGAATCCTGGGAGCTGCACATGACAGCACAGAGCTAGCCTGGCCCACTGGCTCATGCCTTCAAGCCAGATTGGGCTGGCTCCATGCTTCCATGTGCGGCTTCCAGCACTCCCACCCACAAACCCCTACACCCACCCACACACCCCACACCCACTGAGGGCCCACTGCCTGTTGCTGCTGCTGCTGCCTGTAGCAGGGGCTATGTGCTGAGGCAGGGTGGCCTGTACCCACCAGCAAACCCCACACCCACCCACAAATCCCACACCTACTCTCCCCCTGCAGGCAGGAGCTCCCCTCATTACTTACCAGTTGTCCAGTCATGTGCCATTATGCTCTATGTCTCCACATGGGGCTCCCAGAAGGAATGCTGGGAGCCCCACAGAGGTGGGAGTACAGAGCCTGCCCGGTTTTATGGTGCATGACCACCAGCTTTCAGAGGGCCAGCCGTTGGCTGGTAATAATTGTTTTTTGGAGGGGCTGCACAGGCCAGATAGAATGGCTAGGCCAGCGAGATCCAGTTCATGAGCCATATATTGCCCAACTAAAGCATCCTAGAACATACATTTGTCTCTTGCTATTCTTCTTGTGCTTTGGGAACCTTTGAGTGACAGTCTCCTTTACAGTGTTACTCATACAGGAGAGATCTGGAATCATATTAAATCTCACCAGAAATCACACTTTTCCTGTGAAACTTCCCTCTAGGATGTGAAGTAGGCATACCAAGAATTGGTAATCATATTGATTTCAGATCATCCTATACAATGCAGGCTAGAGTCCCATCCCACTTGCATTATTGTAAAATGTAATTCTGTGTAGTACCATGACTCCAGATCTGTGTCAGTGTTCATTTTGTATTTGGTTTTAAGGTATCTCTGAGGAAATTGTGTAAACAGCCTCAGGAGCAGGAATCAAAAACCAACGTTCCTTCCTTTTCAGTGAACTACCATGAAATTAATCTCCCTCTTGCTTTCTCTCCTTCTGGTTCCATAATTCCTGGCTGCCCACTTGGCTAGCTTCCAGAGGAGGGTAAGGGTGAAAGTTGCTCATAGCCATGTCTGCCCTATAGCTTGTGACATAGGATATCATGTGTTCAAACCCTCCCTCAGCAAGCTAGGCAAGTTCTCACATTTGGTTGTTTATGGAAGCAGAGCTTTCATATGTTGCCAACAGACAAGTAGCTGTCAGGAAAAATGCCGTTCTGAGATGCATATGCCTTAAGAAGTGAGAAGAGAGCATGTTTCTGAAGAATTGGACATATCTTAGCACTAGTTTAAAATTTGCCACTGGAATGAAGGGGCAGCCACGTGGCTCCTGTGTAACTGAGGATCCATCCTGAGAGGCATTTTAGTGAAGCCCACTGAAATGAATGGGGGAGCAGTGTACTTCTGTGGGCTAAAGTTGGATTCACCTACAAAGTGCACAAGCAGTAAACTTGCAGCCACTGAAAATATCTAACAACTATGCAGCTACACAGGGAAAATAGGATGCCTCCCTGATTCTAGTCATCTTCATCAGCAGCTTGCCAACATCTACACACTAGACATCTAGTAGGTAAAATAGGATGTAGTGGCAAGGGACTTTTCTTCTCTGCTGAGTCAGATAAGCTGCCCCATAACAATGAAGAGGAGTATTTACTTGAGTGAAAAAAACAGGATTTGGGCTGTACTTTTTATATTGTGATCTATTCTCTTGTATTTAATTATTTTTATAAAACTTTCTGTAGGCATACCTTTCTAAATTGCTGCTGAGTATATGATACAAACCCCTATCAGTGTCTAATCCACAGCTATTACAGCCCCTAGGTATAGATTCTTGTCTTTTTAGTTGTGGAGGACCCTGATTCAACCCTACTGTTAAATATATTTTAATTTTATTTAAAAATATGTTATAGTCAATGTTTGATATTTAGTATATGATTTGTTTTTTTCTGGTTCCAAGATGGCAACCCCCCTACAGTAGTTTTGCCACACCTGAATCTTCATATAGGATGTTCCTCATAAATAGTATTTTTGAGCTGATCTAAAGGAGAAAACATTTATCAGTAACAGAAAAGTAAAGAAACTCCACTTTGTTATAACCTTTTTTATCCTAAACTGCTGTACAAATTAAAGTACTGCGTGTCTAGAAATCACCCAGTATGTATCAAGGCTTTTCAACTGTTAATTTTTTTTGTAAAGTGTTTTGTGTAACCATCACACTGCATTGAAAGTGCTGCATACTATTAATTATTATGATGCCTAAAATGACCTGCTTGTGCACAGATCCATTAAACACCTTCTCTAGGTAGCTGTTACAAACCAAATGTTTGCATAAGAGTAAAAAGAGTAAAATTTAATACCGTGCAAGGATCCATACAAAGGCCATGCACACCAAAGTCACTCTTTAGGGCAGAATTCTCTTTCAACTACTGGGTGACCAAAGTGCAGCTTATGACCAATTCTGCAGTACCCTATTAAAGTGTAAGAATGATTTTCTCAGCCCCATAGTCACCTAAATGCCCTTATTATAGAATTAAGGAGACTATACATTTCTGGAGTGTGCTTCTATTCCTATGAGGCCGTTATGGGTGCAGAGAGAGTAAGAGATTAGTTCTTACACTTTAGTCAGGTAGCTCACAAGCTACATTTTGGTCATTCACTAAGTGAAAAATAATTCCTCTCTTATTCCTCAAAATATAGTTTTTCTTTCCTAGCCCTTGTGCCAGGCTGTGAATTTCAAAATGTACGAATTTTAGGCGTGGTGAGCTCTATTTTGATATCTATGGTTGATCTTCAGTTAAAATGTTTTATCTTAGCCCATCAAAAATACTCCTTTTTTAATTACAAACACTTCTACATGTTGAGGACCTGATCTTGTAAATATGAAAGCATGTGAATTATGAGTTATGTGAGTAGTCTAAGTTTTCTGGAGCTATCCATGCAGACAGCTGAAACATTTGCAGGATCAAACCATTACAGTTTTTCTTTTTCATTTTTTTTCATTTCATATTATCATTGATGGCCTCAACTCATTGTATAGCCTGAGGATTAATAAATGTCTGTAACTAAGACTTTAGATCATTCCTTCCTCCCAGTCAGTTTAGAAATCCCTAAGAACTGCTTGCTCTGTAGCTTGATTGCTTAATTGGAGCATACAAATACTTCTTCTTTGTAGTATTTTTTCCAATACATGCAGCTTGGATCATCTTGGTATTTCAAAGGCTATACACTTCAAAAATGTAAATAATGTTGAGATTTTGAAAGATTACCTTTTTAATATGGAACAGGCTATGGTTTGCAACTCTTCACGTACCTCAGGAAGGGAATTTCTTTAAGTGTGCTTTCTCCTAATTAATTTAAGCATTTTCTGTATCTTTGCCATGTACGGCCATCCTCCGGGACTGTGGTGATGAAGGAAAATTATCACACTGTAAATGTGGGAGGAAGGAAAGAAATACAAAAATGCTTTTTAAATCAAATCATTTTACACTGTGGAGATATTTTTTTAAACTTTCCATGAATACTGTAATATTCTTTGTGTTGGTCAAACACAACATGGAGCACAGAAGAAAACTAAGCAGATATTTACCCAAGACAGACAAATCATCCTAAGGCAGTCAGATTTCATTACTGTCTGTCAGAAACCATTATGATGATGCACTAAGAGCAGGACACTGGATTTCAGAAAGAAGAGGCTTCACTACATACAAAGTCTAAACAAGACTTCAAGCTGAAGAAGTTAAGACTAACTCATATACAGCCTCTTTCAGATTAGCCCATATGCCTTACCATAGCAGGACTTTACTGCTAAATGGCAAAGATCTTTCTTTGATAAACAGGCAAGAAATAAGAGAGATCATTTGAACCAAAAATAATTAAAATAAAAGCAAATAATGTTCTATTCTCCTGTATGTTGTGTTTTTCTTTTTCCAGCCTTCATACCTATTTGAGAAACTGTAAACAACAAGATTTTTTCATGCAACTTTCTCATTGAGGGAAATTCTGCATTTCAGTCCAAACATACATTTACTGTTCACAAAGACAGACCTGAGATAGTTTTAAACTAGTCAGCTCTAGTATTGATAGCTGGGCTATGGCAACAGCACACAGTGAGATGGCTTCCCAAGTATTTACCCAAGGGCCCGACTGAATATTGCAGCCTATGCTGAACTATGCCACCAGCTAATATCAAGCTACCTTTGATAGGACTACATTAACTGCAGTTTCTTTGCATACTGGCTTACCTCCTGTCTTCTATATATCTCAGCTTGGTAATTAATCTACTTTGGATGAAGTTTGTAACTAGAACCCAGAGCCATCACAAGCCCCACACGCCACTTTGACCTCTACATTCAAAAGCGAGTCTTCAGCCCATTGCAGCCCAAGAAGGTCATACAAATACCAGGCATATGCACAGCAGAGGAAATAAAGCAATCCTTACCTCCTAGTGGAGCTGTGAAGCAACCCCTGGGGATCAATCTGGGTCAGTCTACCAGGCTCACAGGGTGATTCCCAAGTAGCTGGGCTCAACTTCATCCAAGGAATCCTCCACAGGATTCCACCAAAGCATTGGAACTGCACCATTCTGCTGCAGAACCAGCCATTGGGTCTTTCTCCTAACACTAGGAACATATCCAGCAAAATGTCCTCATGGTCAAGTTGGGAAAATGCGGCCTCAACTATTTCATGGTCCAGTGGCTAGGTAACTGGCTCCATGGCAGGACCCAAAGGGTACTGATAGACAGAACTAAGCCATCATGGTGAAAGGTGACCAGTAGCATCCCTCAGGATTCAGTACTTGGACCAGTGCTCTTCAACATGTTCATTAATCATTTGGATTCAGGTATTATAAGCAATCTGGCCAAGGTCACTGATGACACCAAGCTATGAGGGAACGTTGTCATGCTCAAAGACAGGCTGGCAATACAGGCCGATTAAGTAGGCAGACCTCAACCTGATGCCATTTAATACAAAGAAATGTAAAGGGCTCCATCTGGGGAGAAATAATCCACAACACACTTACAGGCTTGCCAGCACCACAACTGAATGAGATCTGGATGTTATGACTAACAACAAAATAAACATGAGCCACTGATGCAATGCCATAGCTGGCAGAGCTAACCAAACACTGGCATGCATCCACCAAGGCATCTCAAGCACGGCAAAGGATGTCATCCTCCTGCTCTACTTGGCCTTGGTGAGACCACAACTGGAGTACTACATCCAGTTCTGGGGCCCATGCTTCAAAAAGGACGTGGAGAAGCTCAATAGAGTCCAGAGGAGGGTCACACACATGATTAGAGGTCTAGAAACCAAGACATGTGGAGAAAGGCAGAGGGACTTGGGATTGTTCAGCCTGGAGAAGAGAAGACTCAGGGAAAACTTTGTTGGAGCCTATAAGTATATCAGGGGCATACATCGGGGGGAGCATCTGTTCCCCAAGGTTCCCCAGGGGTGGGCAAGAAATAATGGACACAAGCTGATTGAAGATTGCTTCAGGCTGGATATAAGGAAAAATTCTTTTAAAAGTCAAGTGCCAAGGGTTTGGAACAGACTCCCCGCAGAGGTGGTACAGTGATCCACCCTGGCAATCTTCAGAAAAGGTCTTGACACCCATCTTGCTGGGGTCATTTGATGCCAGCAGTCTTTACTGCTCATGTGCAGGGGGGCTGGACTGATGATCTATAAGGTCCCTTTCAGCCCCTAACAACTATGAAACTATGAAAATAAGCTCTAGCCATTTTCTGGTAGGCCAAATTGGGTCTATCAGGTCATCTTTACATGTGCACCCACAGCGCCACATGTATGCAGTGTCCCACACTTCAAAATGCCAGTGGGGGCACTTTAACTAAAGCTCCATTAGACTCAATTAATAAAGCCTGCTCTGGTTCATGCTAATTAGCATGAGTTTGAGCAGATGTCTGGCCCTCAGAGTATAGGTGCCCTCAGCAAGTATAGGTACCCTCAGAGATCAGCAAGTGAAGAGCTTGGAAAAATCCTGAGTATGTTGCCCCAGGAGAGCCCTGAGAGAGATATTAACACATTCAGGAGCACTCTAACCCACTGAGCACTGTTCCTGGCAGTTAACTCTATATGATTGCTAGTCTCTTGTGCACTTGAGCAGAGGCAATTGGTTATAGTTCACTTTGGTAGTGTCAATTCCACAGGCAGGAGGGAATACATCTAACATACCCTAGATGACTGTACACTCAGGATTTTCTCATATGGATAAGAGTGATGCATAGGGCCCTGAGCAGGCCTTGTAAGAGTCAAGGTGAAGTACCCTGTGCTGCATGTAAGCCAAGCTCTCTACACCTCATGAGTTCTCAAAATAGTGTTTTCAATTGGGAAGGCTGTAAGACAAGCCATTTTACTTATCACTTACTTTACACATTTCCTGTGGATTCTGTTTGAAAGGTGTTCTCTCTGGAATGCATAGCAATTTCCTTTAAGTGATATCTGAGATCCATGACACGCAGAGAAAAATTACATGAGAAGTCTAAACCTAATTGCTAACTTAGTCCTGTAAACTGAATATTAACTGGGGAACCCAGGGGTTAAATCTCATCATGTAAATCACAAAGTCACATAGTGAAAGAATTTAAAGATTTCAAAAAGCTACATTCAATTTTTCATAGACTTATCTTGTTACCAAGTGTAGGGAGGGGCCTTAAGGAAGATTATAAAATATTAAAAATCCAGTTCCAATATCTAGTCTTACATTGTTAACAGAGAGACACAGCAAGTACACAGCCTTTGGATGAATTGTTCTTGTCATCTTATTAAAAGGTTTTCAAAGCAGCTTTTCTGGGGATTATTTCTTAAAAATTCATTTCTCTCAATCCGTATGTTAGGTCTGCATTACATGAACTGTGGGGGCTATTTAATATTTTTGCTTTCTGTGCATCAAATGAGAGTCCTTGAGTAGAATAGAATTCATTGATATGGATATTCCTAACTAGGTCAAACATTTTTACTCCATTTTGAAACTACTTGTAATGCACAGGAACTATTTCAAAGTGATATTGCTACTGTTAGGGCTACTGAAATCTATAAACAAGACAAAAAAAAAAGCAAAAGGGAAACCCCTTTCCCCTATCCTCATAGGCCTTTCACTATGTCTGAGAAAGGATGTGAATTTTAATGGAAAGCAAATTAAAAGACAGTTTAAATTCTGTGTGAGGGGAGGTATACATGTAGTGATATCAATGATCTTATTCACTACAGTGATTCGTCTTATATTGGATTGGTAGTGTTTTTGTGAACTATAGTATGATTTATTTATCGTTCTTCAGCATTTGCCAGGGAGAGCCAATGGTCTGTTTCAGGCACTGACCCATTCAGGCCACAGGACCTACCACATAATTTTGAATGAAGGTCACTAATTTTTTCTTTATATTTTTACTCTAAAAACGCCTTCAAAAATCTTCTATCAAAATAGCTAATTTCTGAACACTAAACAGTAAAACAGCCACCTGTGTCCAGGACTAAGGACATGCTTCTTAGGAAATTATAGGAGTTTGCTATGCAGTAACTTCCTTACTAAGCAGGCCAGTGAGGGAGAGACAGTGTGTGGCGGGGGGGGGCAGGGTATGCGTGCGCGCACGCGCACAGTGAAGGAGAGAAAGAGTGTGTGTATGTGTTCATAAGGCAGGTCCCACATGCACACCCCACCATACACATCCACCCACACCACACCCCCCACTGCCATACACACAGACACCCACACCCCCTCACAAAGCTCAGCCACCTTCCTGCCCACACACAGCCCCCCACAAACCCCATACCCACCTAGACCCCACATATCCACACACACCCACATGCTCCCTCACCCCACATCCATGGGAACTTTCAGGAACTGAACACCCAGTTAGCAAGGGAAACCTGTATATAAGAGTAAGACTTCATTTTAAGATATTGTGCAATCACCTCTACGTACACTACGTAAACACATACAAATCAGGACAAAATATT
>NW_017729028.1:14503051-14504172 GCF_001723915.1 Gavialis gangeticus
CACACCCCCCACTGCCATACACACAGACACCCACACCCCCTCACAAAGCTCAGCCACCTTCCTGCCCACACACAGCCCCCCACAAACCCCATACCCACCTAGACCCCACATATCCACACACACCCACATGCTCCCTCACCCCACATCCATGGGAACTTTCAGGAACTGAACACCCAGTTAGCAAGGGAAACCTGTATATAAGAGTAAGACTTCATTTTAAGATATTGTGCAATCACCTCTACGTACACTACGTAAACACATACAAATCAGGACAAAATATTTTTTAAAATCAAATTAATGAATGTTGTAGATGTTCTATTTTTAGAATATAATTTGGTATTTTTCTGGTTCTAAAATGGCAAAACACCTTCTGGGGGCTTGAGGAGGGACTTCTGGTGGCAAAGGTCAGAGCTTACAGGGAAGGACTTCCAGTTCCAAGATGGTGGCCAGAGGCAGGGCACCTGTTAAGGAGCTACCCATGCAGCCCTCAGCAGCTTGCCAAAACTTGGTAGGCGGCCCTCCAGCCAAAATAATTGCCTGGCTCTGTTGTAGCACCTACTAAGGAAATGAGAGACTTGGGTTCAGCTCCTTCTTCTGCATGAAGGAGTTCAAATCCACAACTTCAACTTCCCAGGAAGGTGCCCTAGCTATCAGTTCTAGAATAGTTTCAGTAATAGCACTCTCCAGTAGACCTGGGTCATTGTCAAAAAAAATGAAGTGTCAGATTCTTGTTGCTAGGAAAACATGTAAAAAGAGAACATGACTGTGTTCTTGTCTCTGCTTCAGGGACTGCTTGTGCTTTTTAATTTGGGAGTCATTAAATAAATAGCACAAGGCTCCCTTCATCACTAGGATAAATACAGTTGTATTTAGATGCAATACAATTTCTTAATTAAGAAAACAAATATAATCAAAATTAAAATTGAAATAATGACATCTATATTAAGACCCAACCTTATAGAATCTATTAAGAAAGTTTGAATCAAATAAAAAATATCATACTGAAGTAGAAAACGTGCTTGAAATTTAAAGGATGTTACAAACTGAACTGGTGGAATCACTTACTAAGCCATAGAACCAGAGATTTTTTAGGGTTAATCATAGTTTCATAGTTTCTAGGG
>NW_017729028.1:14504183-14506530 GCF_001723915.1 Gavialis gangeticus
GCAAACTTGAACAGGGTGCTTTGCACCCCCTCGTCCAAACCACCGATGAAGATATCAGCAAGACTTAATCAGCTTTTGGGATCAGCAGCCTGGTCCTCAGAGGCAATATTTTCTTCTTTATATGTTATTCACCTAGCTCAGTTCAAAGCTAGAGACTAAAAATTTTTCATTCAAAGTTGAGAAGCGGATTAGGAGGTGGAAAAAAAATCAAGAAAGTCTGATTTTTTGTCTACTCTATAAACAAAAATTTAGTCGAAAAGGATGAGATCTACTAGTTTTAAAATCTTGCCACACATACTGAGCAGAACCAATCAGTTCAGGTCACTAGCTACATGTTTTTGTTTAACAGATCAACTTTAATTGCAACAGTTGTTTTAATCAACGTCCATTTTTATTCACCACATTTAAATTAATTGTTCTTAAATAATTAAAAATCAAATTGATCATACTAATTTTCTAATCCAATTACGATTTCCATCCCACTGTAATGTAGGATGGAAATACAAAACATGAGTAAATTATCTGTAAGGCTAGGTACAGACAGTCAAAAAGCCCAAGGCGGAATCGATTCAGTCTTTGCAAGTTAGCCTAAGATGCACAAATTAAATTGAAACATAAGTGAACAGACATTTACTTTTGATTCAGAAAATGCAGCCGCATGCCTGCAGTGGCACAGCCCAGAAGTATAGACTAAGTCCCATGTGCCATTTAGACAGAAAATTGCACTGGTTTAATGTACATGGGCTGGTAACATCCTGTAATGATGGTTTAATTCAGTGAAGAGCACTGTATGTGGACCCTTTGTCCAGTTGGCCCCAATGTGTAGGGACCTACTCAATTCACAACTTTGTATTACATGGAAATCATAAAATCAGGCATTGTGCATGAAATCAGCAAATGCCCACAACATCTGTGAAAAAAAACTTAGCAAAAATAAAATGCTGACTCCCCAGTGGGAGCCAGCAGTCATCATGGCAGACAAAGCCCAGTCACACAACCCAGCAGCGGGGAGCTGCCAGTGCAAAGGGGTGCAGTCAAGATGGCAGCCACCACTGCCCCTTGCCGCTGATTGGCTGAGAGGGCTGCCCATCACACAGCCCCGCCCATCTCCAGCCAGCAGCGAGGGGTGGGGTTGCACAACAGACAGCCCTCTCAATCAATCGCGGCCCCTCCACCAATCAGAGGCATAGTGGGGGAGGGGCCCACTGTGATAAATCCACTAAAATGGCAGCCAGCCCCATCACTGGCCTGTGAAATCAGCCACCCACCTTTTCAATTTTGGTAGGTCCCTAAAAATGTGTCCCTAATCCCAAAGTGAGTGTCAGATGTCTCTAGGTAAAATGAAATTACAGTTGCATCATTTGTTGATGCACCTCAAAATATATTTCACCCCTCATTACCAACCCCACTTTCCTTTTCCTTTTTTTTGCATGTGTTAGTGTTGCTAGTAATGCAAAGCACCAATCACATCAAAAACAAAGACTCTTACAACATAATGATGTCATCACTCAGAGCAGGGATTGAGGTGAATAGCCAGGAGAACATATGCCTCATAAAGGCAGCGAGCCTTTCCCATGAGTGTCTGGATTGGGATGTCTTGCAGATATGTACGTGAAGTTGGGATCCACTTCAGGTTACACAGTATGACTTTAAACTTGCAAGAAGTTTCCTCAGTGCATGATGTCTATGGGCAATATGACCTGCCAGACCTGAAAAAATGGGACAAATATTTCCCAAAAAGGAAAAAAAGGGAAGTAATGAGATGCTTCAAGATTGGCATGACAACCTCTGAAGCATTCTCATATATGCTGTCTGTATATAGTAGAAGACACTGCAGATGCCTACAAGGATAACATTTCTTTCCTCCAAATGGAACACTAGATCATAATGAGTTCATTTGCCAGGTATATGGAATGGCTTTCCAAAAATGGCAGCCCAGAGACTTTTAGTTTTAATGATTGTTTTTACAATGAATCCATGTATTGTGACTGCCCAGAGTCCTAAGAATGCTGGGATTGGTAACAGACAACAAAACATTAATCGTGTAGGTTTCAAAACCAGGCCAAACTGAGTATTGCTTAAATGAAGAATGAGAGATAACAAACAAGATAAACCTACTATAGTGTTGAACACTGTGTAAAAGAGATACACTAATAGACAAAGATCAAAGATAGACAAAGATATTGAACACAGCTACTGAAGAAGCAAGAACGAGTAACCAAGTACTCAACAGCAAACAATTACAAATTGCGTTTGTTTGCACTGTTTCCTAGTGAGACAAACTCTGTAACACAATATTTGCCTATTGTATTTTTACAATATGAGAACCTTTCAATCTCATAGAGCC
>NW_017729028.1:14511530-14516255 GCF_001723915.1 Gavialis gangeticus
GACAAACTCTGTAACACAATATTTGCCTATTGTATTTTTACAATATGAGAACCTTTCAATCTCATAGAGCCTTTACCTCAAATCGTTTTAATTAATGAAGCTAAATAAAATTTCTCTGAGATCAGGTAACACAACTTTAATGTTTCTATGATACAGAGTAGGCAAGGAAATTGTCTCAGGTCACACAGCAAAAGGCACAGTCAAGAATATAACTAAGGAGCCATGACTCCAAGTGCCAGTTGCCTCCTTAAATTGATAGAAAGAAACTAAAGAAAAGTCAAATCAGATGGCATGATTTTTTTTCAAAGAAGCTAACCACCTATATTCCTTACAGATTTCAGTAGGACTGAAGGATTGTCAGCCCTTCAGAAAGTCTATAAGCATGTTGTATTCATACCTTTAAACATAAAAAAGATGTAGTAATTAGGCAACCTGCCACCTTAGTTAGTTAATGTGGTTAAATAAGAACAAAGAAAAGCTGAAACTGATTGATTTATTGACTGAGCTTCTTTCTTTACATATCTCCTGCAGTCTTCACAAAGGAATAGAATAAAGGTTCCCTTACAGTAAGTTTGAACAAAAACTTAAAATAATGAAGCAAAGTCTAAAATCCAACCTTATTTTTCAGTTACTTAAATGCCTAAGTATGACTATCTGCCTGTTCATCCTGTCTGTTCTCAAAAGATTTATGCTATTCTCTTTCATGGCTCAGAGGAAGCAATACACTATTATAATTCAAGTTTCTTTTGATTCTTCTAAGTCTTTCCCTATAATTGCCATAAACCACAGTGTGATTAAACTGTACTTCCCATTTATACCTCACATAATTTAATGAAAAAGGCAAGGTTGCTACTTTTAAAAAAATAATGTGCTTGTACCCAATTAAAAAAAGAAATCCCTTTTTAAGGATAATCATATGGGAAGTATTAAATTTATTTCTCTGTCCCTCTTAGAAGTACAGACATACCAATGCTAACATTTCAATTTTGCTGAAGCCTCCTAAGGGAACTACATTTTAAATCATTTGAAAAAAAGCTGGTTAGACTAAAACCAATAAAAAAAAAATCAGAGATAATATAAGACTAGCAGTTTTTCTTTTTTCTTTTAATACCAACATTATTATTATTATTTTATTCTGATTTATATTTAACTTAATTTTCCAGTGGATAAAAGGAGTAAGAACCCCTATTGAAAGAAAAAAGTATCCTGTTTAATAAATCTTAATTTAATACTGAGGAACAAAGAAAATAAAATGCTTTTTAGTGCTCTAAATCTGTCACGATCATAAAAACAGGATTATTGCTTCAGTAATATAAAGTCAAAGCCATTTTGTGTGTTATTTGTCCCATGACATTGTACAAATGCTTACATTTTGTCCCCCTCCCCTAATTATATATAATGTTTGCATGTTAGATTCCTAAATCAAAGCCTAACAAGAGTTCATTATCCTGCAAAATTATGCTCCAGGTAGCTTCAGACTCAGGCGTCTTGTGTGCATTTTGTTGTCTACAACAGACTTCCTGTGTGATCTCAGAAGTAATTTAAGCACCTCTACATCTCTTTTGTTCAGTTACCATTAACATTATCAAAAACTGCTGGTCAGCTGCTGCCTGACACCGCAGATGTCTAAGTATGTGATGGTAGGCACAAGTATATATGTCTGCCTGACTACTGACTGCCACCTTGTGGGGTGAATGGCAGACCCCTGGGCTCCAAAGCTGCATGAATGCAGAGCCTCAGGCCACAGCCTATGCCAACCAGCTGGTGAACAAGAGCTCACAGCACTTGTGAAGTTCAGGCAGGAATTGCCTGACATGCCAATGAGCTCAGAGAGCTCGCTGCACATGCATCACACAGTAAATAAGGGGGTGAGACTGTGCTGATATACCCACCCTATACACCCCTCGTCTAGATGTCCCTATCCCGCAGAGGTGTTATATGGATACATACTTAACAGCCTAATGTGCCCAGATTCTATTGCAACAGTGGCCAAAGATACACTGTTCTACCTTGGACAGATGACTGATAAACTATCCCACCTTACTCTGTTCCCCATCATTGTGATATTTATTTATACAAAGTAAAGGAGCTCCTTTTAGAAGCTTATATATTAAAGCAGTGTGCCTAACATCAGGCATGTGTAGGTCATTTCTTCTCATATCCTCTCCCCAAGGAACAATCATGATATACAATCTGGTGTTTTGGATTTTTTTTTTTTTTGGTGTGTTTACAGAGTACTTCTACACAATGCTATGTAGTTATATTAGAAAAGACGAGGTCAAGGAAATGGGCCGTGAACTTAGAGCAGAAGGTGATGAGGTTTGAGGCAATTCTTAGTTCCTAGGGGAGTTAATTCTGAAATCTTGGATAGCCCTTGAGAAAGATTTGTCTGCTGCATAAATGAGCTTTGCCCATGAAGTGGACAGGTCTGCTGTGTCTGAGGAACATAATTGGTAACCATGGTCCTCATCTTTTAGCTTTATGCAATCAACATATGATGCTACTGTATAGCCAGCAGTTCTTTCTGTGGTTGCTTAATCCATGCAAAGGAAGCATGTGTCCTGATACTATCAGCAAAGGCCATGTTTAATTAGTTTGGGAGCTACTGAGCCTGGGAGAACTGCATCGTCTTTTGTGTCCAGTGGTATAAATATAGTCTCCCCTCTACAGTCATTAGAACTGCCATGTCTCTTCTCTGCTTTTAGGGTTACTACAGATGTTGTGTTCACTCCTTATTAATATGATCCATTTATAACATCCAGCTCAGTGAACCTTCTTCATTAGAGTTGGGACCTCTGGTGAATCGTCTCTTCATTGTGTTTACTGCTGTACAGTGTTCACCAACGGAAAGTCATTATTGCCTAAGAAATACAACAGTACTGGAGCTTTCCACAATTTTATTTACACTGAATATAGTTCTGATTCAACACAGAATATAACTGTGTGCTTAGCTTGAAAGCACATGCCTACATCAGACTAAAGTATAGACTTAAGCATATGCTTAACTGCTTTGCTAAATTCTCTAATATCTTTTCCTCAAAATCTTTTCACAAGATGGACCACATTTTAATCAATTGTCTCATAGAACTGCAAACTGCAAATTTATCTTTGACTTGATAACATCCCTTTGACCGCTACAGCAATTGTGTACTTGGAAAAAATATTTAATAAATTGTGAGAAAATGATGTATTTAATTAGATCATTATTTAGACATTTTTAAAGGAAGTTAGTGTTACTTCTTCCTTTTTCTAGACATCTCTCCTTTCGTTTTTTAAACAGAATACAGAGCAGGGTGGCATCTGATTCAGTGGAATAAACAGAAGGGATTTTAAATGGAAAGGAAAGAGGGAGGGGGCATTACTGTGAGATACCATGATGCTACATCTGACCACCAACAAGCTTCCAGTTGAAGCGGAGCTAAACTACCAAATCAATGGTGAGCTGCTTAACCTCAGCCAACTCCAAGCCAAAACCAAGAGCACCCTGACCTCAATCATTGAGCTCCAGTATACTGATGATACTGTAGTGTGTGCTCACTCCAAAGCAGACTTTCAGGCAATCACCTACATCTTTACCAAGCCATCCAAGAAAATGGGACCCACGTTTAGCATTCAGAAGACTAAGGTCCTCCACCAACAATCTCCTAATGAACAGTGGCCAGCTCCAATAATCCAGATCCACGATGAGACTCTGGAGAACACTGAATATTTGTCATGCCTCAGAAGCCATCTTCTGCAGATGGCTGATATTGATGAGGAAATCCAACATTGATCACTGGTCCACTGGGGGACAGTGACCACCAAATAATAGAATTCATCATAAGGCGTAGAGTGGGTAAGGTACCTAGTAGGGTGGAAGTGCTAGACTTTAGGAAGGCTGACTTCAGCAAACTCAGGCGTTTAGTCAATGACGCACTGCAGAGTAAGAGATATGGTGAGATGGGAGCCTAGGAAGAGTGGCTGTGCCTTAAGGAAACGATCCTTCGGGCACAGCAGGAGACGATCCCGATGCAGGGGAAAAGGGGGAAAGGGGCCAAGAGGCTTCTTTGGCTGAGCAGAGAAATCCAGAGCAGCCTAAGGGCAAAAAGGGGGGCATATAAGCAGTGGAAACAGGGACAGATTACTAAAGAGGAGTATACCTCCTCAGCTCACAGCTGTAGGGAGAAAGGCCAAAGCTAACATGAAGCTGAGGATGGCATCCCAAGTTAAAGATAACAAAAAATTATTTTTCAGATATATAGGGAGTAAAACGAAGGCCCAGGGTATAATAGGACCACTGCTGAATGGGCAAAAGCAATTGGTGACAGACAGGGGGAACAAGGCTGAACTCCTCAGTGAGTTCTTTGCCTCAGTGTTCCTAAATGAGGGGCAAGACAAGTCTCACAATGGGATTGTAGAGAGGCAACAGCAGGGTGCCAGACTACCAAGCATTGACCCTGAGATGTTGCAGAGTCACTTGGAAGGACTGGATGTGTTTAAGTCAGCAGGCCCGAATAAGCTCCATCCAAGGGTACTGAAGGCACTGGCTGATGTTATTGCACAGCCACTGGCAAGAATATTTGAGCACTCATGGTGCATGGGCCAGGTCCCGGAGGACTGGAAAAGGGCCAATGTGGTCCCTATTTTCAAGAAGGGGAGGGAGGAGGATCCAGGCAACTATAGGCCAGTCAGTCTCACCTCCATCCTTGGCAAAGTCTTTGAAAAGATTATTAAGGCTCATATATG
>NW_017729028.1:14516276-14517848 GCF_001723915.1 Gavialis gangeticus
TGGCTAACCTGGAGAGGGTTCAGAGAAGGGCCACTCGTATGGTTAAGGGCTTGCAGGCCAAGCCCTACAAGGAAAGGCTAGGGCACCTGGACCTCTTCAGCCTCCACAAGAGAAGGTTGAGAGGTGATCTTATGGCTGCCTATAAATTCATCATGGGGGTGCAGAAGGGAATTGGTGAGGCTCTACTCGCCAAGGCGCCCCTCAGGGTCACAAGAAATAATGGCCATAAGCTAGCAGAGAGCAGATTTAGACTGGACATTAGGAGGAACTTCTTTACAGTTAGAATGGCCAAGGTCTGGAATAGGCTCCCAAGGGAGGTGGTGCTCTCCCCTACCCTGGGGGTCTTCAAGAGGAGGTTGGATGGGCATCTGGCTGGGGTCACCTGACCCCAGCACTCTTTCCTGCCTATGCAGGGGGTCGGACTCAATGATCTATTGAGGTCCCTTCCAACCCTAAAATCTATGAATCTATGAATTGCCTCAAATATGAAAGTGTAGCCTTTGGATGCCTGAAGAAATGGGTTTTTGAAGATTGTGACATCATATCCAAAGCCAAGATCATGGTTTATCAAGCAGTCATGATTCCCACTGTGCTGTATGGAACTGAGACATGGGCAATGCACAGGAGACATCTAAAGTTGTTGGAGAAGTACCATCAGCTCTGCCTGCAGAAGATCTTCTGAATTAATTTGGGAGGACAGATGCATCATTAGCATCCTCCTGCAAGCAAACATCAGGAATAAGGCAATGATCATCCAACATCAGCTTTGTTGGACCAGTCATGTCATCTGGATCTCTGACTCCAGACTCCTGAAGCAAGTTTTATTCTTCCAGCTCAATCAAGACATACACTCAAAAGGAAGGCAGAGAAAGCATCTCAGGGTTGTCCTCAAGGCTAGCTTAAAAAAATGCAATATTAATATCAACTCATGGGAGACTATCACCCAGGATAGCCCCAAATGAAGGAAGAGTCTGCTGCAGGGATCTCAGTACTTTGAAACCTTATGACAACAACAGGAGATGGAAAAGTGGGAAAGGCAGAAACAGTGTTTTGTGGACCAAATCAAGAATCCAACTCCACCAGCTCCACAAGGAAACATTTGTCCAAACTGTAGTAGAGTCTGTTGATCCCAGATAGGCCTCATCAGCCATCTTCAGACATGCAGATAGGACAATCATGGAAGAAAATCATCCTCAACTGAGAGAACCTACTGAAGAAAAGAAGATCTGATGGTATATTTGACACTGGCAGAAGAGAAAGCGAATGAATGTTATAATACGTGTTGTTTGGTCTAGTGATAATATGATCTATATTGATAAGGTGGCACAGCTGGCATCTGGGTCTGTAGCAAGGCCTGCAGAATTGGTGAAAATTGGAGCTAGGTAACCTGCTGCTTGAGAGACGTTTGAGGTTGGGGTGGGAGCTTTTTAAAGCCAGGACAAGCTTGTCCCCCAAATCTACTTTAAAATGGTTGTTCATTTTCCAGAAGTTTGAAGTAATTAATGATGTGTCCAAACTGTTCAAACTGGTGGCTATAGGTGATTACCAGAGGGATTCTGTTATTCTTGTCTT
>NW_017729028.1:14522848-14523669 GCF_001723915.1 Gavialis gangeticus
AGGAAGGAGGATCCAGGCAACTATAGGCTAGTCAGTCTCACCTCCATCCTTGGCAAAGTCTTTGAAAAGATTATTAAGGCTCATATATGTGAGAGCCCAGCAGGAAAAATTATGCTGGGGGAAACAAGCATGGGTTTGTAGCAGGTAGATCACGCCTGATTCATCTAGTCTCTTTTTATGACCAGATTACAAAACACCTGGACATGGGAGTAGGGGTTGACATCATTTACTTAGACTTCAGGAAGGCCTTCAATATGGTATCCCCCCCATACTGGTGAACAAGTTAAGAGGCTTTGACTTGGATGATTACACAGTCTGGTGGGTGGCAAATTGGCTAGAGAGTCACACCCAGAGAGTAGTATTGGATGGGCCGGTATCAACCTGGAAGGGCATGGGCAGCGGGGTCCTGCAGGACTTGGTCCTTGGACCAATACTCTTCAACGTCTTCGTCAGTGACTTGGATGAGGGAGTGAAGTGTACTCTGTCCAAATTTGTGGAAGATACAAAACTATGGGGAGAAGTGGACACACCGGAGGGCAGGGAACAACTACAGGCAGACCTGGACAGGTAGGACAAATGGGCAGAAAATAACAGATGCAATTTAACAAGGAGAATTGCAAAGTGCTGCACCTAGGGAGGAAAAATGTCTAGCACACCTACTGCCTAGGAAATGACCTGCTCGGTACCACGGAAGAGCAAAGGAATCTTGGAGTCTAGTGGACTCCAAGAGGAACATGAGTTGTCAGTGTGACAAAGTCATCAGAAAAGCTAACTGCACTTTATCATGCATCAGCAGATGCATGACAAACAGAACCAAGGAG
>NW_017729028.1:14523834-14542556 GCF_001723915.1 Gavialis gangeticus
GTTGAGAGGTGATCTTATGGCTGCCTATAAATTCATCATGGGGGTGCAGAAGGGAATTGGTGAGGCTCTACTCGCCAAGGCGCCCCTCAGGGTCACAAGAAATAATGGCCATAAGCTAGCAGAGAGCAGATTTAGACTGGACATTAGGAGGAACTTCTTTACAGTTAGAATGGCCAAGGTCTGGAATAGGCTCCCAAGGGAGGTGGTGCTCTCCCCTACCCTGGGGGTCTTCAAGAGGAGGTTGGATGGGCATCTGGCTGGGGTCACCTGACCCCAGCACTCTTTCCTGCCTATGCAGGGGGTCGGACTCAATGATCTATTGAGGTCCCTTCCAACCCTAAAATCTATGAATCTATGAATTGCCTCAAATATGAAAGTGTAGCCTTTGGATGCCTGAAGAAATGGGTTTTTGAAGATTGTGACATCATATCCAAAGCCAAGATCATGGTTTATCAAGCAGTCATGATTCCCACTGTGCTGTATGGAACTGAGACATGGGCAATGCACAGGAGACATCTAAAGTTGTTGGAGAAGTACCATCAGCTCTGCCTGCAGAAGATCTTCTGAATTAATTTGGGAGGACAGATGCATCATTAGCATCCTCCTGCAAGCAAACATCAGGAATAAGGCAATGATCATCCAACATCAGCTTTGTTGGACCAGTCATGTCATCTGGATCTCTGACTCCAGACTCCTGAAGCAAGTTTTATTCTTCCAGCTCAATCAAGACATACACTCAAAAGGAAGGCAGAGAAAGCATCTCAGGGTTGTCCTCAAGGCTAGCTTAAAAAAATGCAATATTAATATCAACTCATGGGAGACTATCACCCAGGATAGCCCCAAATGAAGGAAGAGTCTGCTGCAGGGATCTCAGTACTTTGAAACCTTATGACAACAACAGGAGATGGAAAAGTGGGAAAGGCAGAAACAGTGTTTTGTGGACCAAATCAAGAATCCAACTCCACCAGCTCCACAAGGAAACATTTGTCCAAACTGTAGTAGAGTCTGTTGATCCCAGATAGGCCTCATCAGCCATCTTCAGACATGCAGATAGGACAATCATGGAAGAAAATCATCCTCAACTGAGAGAACCTACTGAAGAAAAGAAGATCTGATGGTATATTTGACACTGGCAGAAGAGAAAGCGAATGAATGTTATAATACGTGTTGTTTGGTCTAGTGATAATATGATCTATATTGATAAGGTGGCACAGCTGGCATCTGGGTCTGTAGCAAGGCCTGCAGAATTGGTGAAAATTGGAGCTAGGTAACCTGCTGCTTGAGAGACGTTTGAGGTTGGGGTGGGAGCTTTTTAAAGCCAGGACAAGCTTGTCCCCCAAATCTACTTTAAAATGGTTGTTCATTTTCCAGAAGTTTGAAGTAATTAATGATGTGTCCAAACTGTTCAAACTGGTGGCTATAGGTGATTACCAGAGGGATTCTGTTATTCTTGTCTTGGCGTTGGTATTCTGGTATTGTTCCAGATCCCTGAAGTATGCATCCAAGTAGGGGAAATCTGAGCAGATATAGTTGTAATGGAGAATTTGCCTGTAGATGATGTATTTAGTTGTGTGCTTAGGATGAAAGCTTGTGGCATGGAGGCAATTTTAGTGGTCAGATGGTTTCTGATACAATATGGTGGCAGCATGACCATTCCAAAGTTTAAGTGGGGTACAAGAAATGAATTTGCTGGGTGGAGTATTCCAGAGTCCAACTGATGGAAGAATGGAAGTCATTAATGTCCTTGTGGAATTTCCCTAAAGATTCTTTCCCATGTGTTTATATGACAAAAATGTCATTGATGGACCTTAGTTAAACCAGAGGAATGAGAGGGCAGCTGTGAAAGAAGCAGATTTCAAGCTCTGTCACAAATATATTGGCATACTATGGGGCATGCATGCACCCATGACAGCACCCATGACAGCACCATTCATTTGTAGGCATAGGGAGTCTCCAAATATCAAACAGTTGTGTGTGAAAACAAAGCAAGAGAATGCAATGGAAATAGAAACAAGAATAATGTTCCATAAGGCTTGTAATCCACCCTTATAGGGGAAGTTGGTGTACAGAGATGTGACATCCATGGTAGCTAATATGGTGTTTGCTGGAAGCTTGTCAGTAAAGCCTAGTTTCTTCAGGAAATGTATGGTATCCTTCAAAGAGTGGGCAGCTTCAGTGACATATGGAAATAGGAGCATCGATACAGTGAAAAACATCCTCCAGTGATGTCTGTGCCAGAGACAATGGTGTGTTCTGGGTTGCCAGGTTTGTGGATCTTGGACAAGTAAAAGTTACTTAGCCTAGGTTCCTGAGAGGGTGGACACATAAATCTGCTCCTATGTTTCCAGAGGTAGAGTCTCTAAGAGCTCGCAAAGTTCTCTCTGGTTTTGTTTTGTGGGGTTTTGGCTAGGGGATTGTAAAATTCCACGTAGGAAAGTTGTCTCCTGGCTTCCTGCACATATGCTGTTTTGTCCATGACAACAGTGGCACTCCTTTATTAGAGATGCTTGTTATAGCACAATATCAAAGTTGTTTTATCTCTCTCCATTCCACAATGCTGAGATGGTCATGTAAATGTTGCTAGGTGTTTGGCAATCTCAAAGTGGGAAGAGGTAGAAACCATTAATGTACACGCCCAGTGTGGAGCTGTGGAGTCCAGGAGGTATCCTTCATCCTGTGCTGCGTGGGGTTGGATTAATTATTGCACCGCTCCCTGTTCTGGAAATATTTCCATAGTCCTAAGCAGCAGAAAAAAAAGCCTCCAGGTCTCCATCAGCTGTACTTTATTGAGTTGTGTAGCAGGGCAGGAGAAAAACCATGGGATAGTACAGGCCCTGAGCATGACTGAAAGTGTGGCTGGATAGATTAATGTTATTGCTGTGGGTTGTAGGGTTATTGCTGGAGCATGTAAGTTTGGAAAGTTTTGTTTCCTTCACCATCTTCTAAGAGTGGAGATTTGTGATAGGCTTCATGGCTGGATGCACAGGTCTCCTCTTGGTAAATAGATGTTATGTCCAGATGGTTTCTCTCTTTTTTAAGGCCATAGACACTCAGGTAGCTATCCAGGCTAATCCTTTGTATTTGCAATTATCATTACAGGCTTTCAGCCCAGGACAACTTGAGAAACAGCTGAAAACAAGAAGCAGCAGCCAGCAGCATGCAATGTGCCAGCTATCCCCAGACTGCCAGTAATTCTGTGCAGATTATCAGTAGTCCATGGACAGCAATTTTTGTGTCTCCAAAATAGGAGCTACTGGTGATGGCTGGTACAGTACCTTTGGCATTGGTATGTTCTTCATGCAGGCTAGTTTATCTTTAATAAGGTAATTAAAATGTCATAAGTAGAGCTAAGCAAATAATGAAAAAGTATTTATGACTTATTAAAATAAATTACTATGAATTCATATCAAATGTACAACTTTTCATATGCAATTTTTACTCACTTCCTACCAAAAAAATTCTCTGGGTACAAATATTTTTTTACGCTCCCCAAACAGTTGACACACATTTCTGCAGAAAGTAACAAGCTGGAAACCCTTGTAAACCATTTTAAGAGTTTCCTACAGTCCTACATTTTATCCAATCATCAAGAATAACTAATACAATGTGCCTTGGATGACCAGTCAAATCATAATTAATGAATATGTGGCAGACTTATCAATTCAGCCCAGCTCAAACAGGCTCAGAAAATCTTCATTTGAATTGGTGGAGCCCATCCACCAATCAGCTAACGTCTGGGGGGGGCATCCCTGTCCCTTGCATGGAGGGGAGGGTGGGGGTGAAGAGCCTCCTGGACCTAATTGAAGTCTGCGTTCTGCAGGTCCAGGCAGACTTTGGGGGCAGAATTTCTGAAGTGAATACAAGGATCTGCATGTCCAGCACACAGGGAGACATGTTGGGGGGATGGAAAATAAGAAGGGGCAGAGAAGAGCTGGGAAGAGCTGCCTGGCAGATGGAGCCAGCTCCTCAAAGAGCCCCAAAGACTCCCTCACCAGGACTGATGCCTCAGACCCATTTGGTACACAGCACGGTGCACAGGGCTCAGAACCTGGGAGCTGCTCGAGGCAGCTTGGGTCTGCAACCCCTGGCAAGTGGCCAGGGCATGGTGCACATATCGGTGCATGGCGCTCAGACCCTGGGAGCCACTCAAGTCATGTCAGGTCTGCAACCCCTGGCAAGCAACCAAGGCAAGGTGCAGAGATCGCTGCATGGAGGATTTGGAAGCGGATCATGACTCAGGGAGCTGTTTTTGGGCAGCTCACGTCCCCATTCCCTGGCATGCCACCAGGCAATTGATGCAGGCAGCATCAGCCCCAAAGGCCCAAGAGCTGATCGAGCCTCGGTGCCACATGAGGTGGCCTAGGCCAACCTCCGACAGAAGGGCAAGCCCCGCAGTGCATGTGATGGTGCACTGGGCCACAAGCCAGCTATGGAGTGGAAGAGAGCTTGGACAGCAGAGGGCCACCCCTGCCTGGAAAAGGAACCCGAACTGGGACAGCTGGAGATAGCCCCAGCCTCACCAGGAGTCGCGAGTTGTTGGGAAAAGGGGGTCTCCTACAGGGAAGGGAATCCTTGGAGGGAACCAACAAAGACCCCTGCAGGGTAAGAGGTGTCTCACAGTCCACAAGAGGTAGGAAGGCCCGGGCATTGTTCCTCTCCCTAGCAAGTCACAGCAGGGCTCCTCAAAGTTGAAAGGGGAAGCTCAGGTATACCGAGCACCACTGGCACCTCTAAGGGGGTGAAAGCGCCTTATATTTTGTTATATTTCAGGTTATGATCAAACTCTCCATGATGCATAAGAGTCTAACCTTTACCTGTTGATTCCTGGTCAATGTCCTTCATAAATAAACAATAGCTACCCGCCGTTAACTTGTGTTTGAATACTGTTGTACTTACCTGTGCTTACCTGTTCCAGGACCCAATTACTCACCTGTGCTGGGTGTTGATTGTTTGTCTTTACCTTCACTTCCCTGTTCTAGGACTGGTCATTTACCTGTGGGGACTTGATAGCCACTGGTGGTGGTACTCTTTCCTGGCCATTGTTTGTCGAATGTGGTTGTATATGTAAAATCATATTGTAAATATTTACTATACATTTAAGGGTCTATATTTATGTGTATATATTAATAAACTTGTACATAGTTAAGTTACATGTCCTGGACTGGCTCTGTGGAGAAAAAGAGGGAAATGATCCAAAGGCAACCAGATCCCTCTCACACCACAACTGCCTAACCACCTATCCCTTCCATTTGAGGATGGGGCACACCCTCAGGTGTACCTAGGCTACAAATCTTTGAAGCAAGTATCACAGCAAATAGGTTTGGGGTTTTTTTTATGAGGAAGCCATATGGGACAGCTGGACAGTAGATGGGACAGTAAACACCCAGACTGTAATATATATATTCAAAATAATCCAGCTATATGTTCATGGGGAAAGAATTGCATTAAATGATTACTTGGTTCACTGCAACAAATTTAGATAACATTCATGGGTATGAATAGTCCCTGTTTAACTCTGTATTGAAAGGTACCATAAGCAAGAGGAAAAGCTAAAAGCTGAAAACTGAGCCAAGAAGAAAATTCATACTTCCCCAAGCACAACAGAAAACAGAACAATATTGCTTTTTCAATTGAATTGATTGATACCAACTTATTGGTTCCTTATTATAGAATGAAGGCAACAAGTAACAAAATGAAGAAGTAGCTACCACTCACTGTCTTCGAAGGGCTGTGCTATCCAAGTAATGGAATTGAATCTGTCAGGATGATATGTGTTAAGGATGCACCATTACTATACCATAAAGGATGCAATTTCACATGGCACAAACTATGTTGTAACCTTTCAATAAAGAGAAAAGGAAAAAGCAAAGGGCAGAACCTGAGAAGAGAGATGTCTTAAATTTATTTTGTGTCTTGAATGTTGGATGATACATACTGAAACTTAGTATTCTTGTTGGTAATTTTCTTTAGTCTGAAGGGAACAATTTCAAAAAATAGTAATGGAAGCTGAGAGACTTTTTTCTCCCTATACTCAATAGGAATGAAGATGGCTTATACTCTGTTTGTGCTTCTTCAAACACAAAAGAATTCATAATCTTTAAGAAACAGTACTTCTCTCATTCTCAACAATGAGGTGGGCTGGAAGAGACTGTTCAGCAGAAACGAAAAGCTCATGACTCCTTGAGAGTTTATGCACTTTGGTTAGGAGGGGAGACATCACCAGAGCTGGGGATAGGCCACTGGTCTCCTGAGTATCTAAGGAAAAATGGTACAATATTGTTCATCACCAGTTCTGCAGAAAAAGCCTGGGTCATAGTTCATAGTAGCATGGATCAACCCTAACTACAAAACTTTTTGGAAAAGGAACACATGCTTTTGAGATTTTGACATATAACCTGAATTCTCTCTCCAGGAATGCTATCTTTTCCTCTTGCTTATGGTATCTTTCAATAGAGTGTTAAGCAGTGACTATTCATGCCCATGAATGTTTTCTGAGGAAGATTTTATTCCAATTCCTGACTTCAGACTAACCTGGATAAATACCTCTCTCTGCTCATATTTGTAGGTAGCTATGAATCGATAATTCAAAATCATCCATTTGATTAACATGACTCAGAGGCTGTGGGGCCAAAATTTGCTACAGGAATTTCCAGATAGGAAAAAAAAAACTAAACAAAAAGTGGAACAGTGCATGCACAACAAAAGTTTAACAAAAGTTAACTAACAAAAAAAAATAATTAAACAAGCCAACCCAACCCAGATCATCTCCTCTAAACACATCAAACCAACGGGACAAAACAGCATGAAGGTGGGACTTACCTGCTACCAAAGACATCTGTCTCTCCATTCCTCTGGTATAACCATAAGAAATTAACTTTGTGGTACATTCTGAAGGTCAAGTCTGACAGAAGGAAGTCTTTTCCAAAGTCAGGGACTTTTTGCAAAAACATTTGTAAACTCCTTTAGGGTTTGTCTCAGTTCCTGTTAAACCTAAATAAATAGAAAAGACCATTTTTGTGCTTCATTTTTACTCTTCTCGACACCTGTCTCTCAGGTTAGGTGCAATCCATGAGGAAAACCTCTTCCTAGACCACAGGGGATAGGAAATAACCATTTATCATAACAGAAACAAGTTGACAGGTGGGGGGAAATACTACTCTTGCCCACTCTAGCTGCATCCAGACATGCAGGGTTGTGCACTTGCAACAGCAAAAAGTGCCAGTGCGTGCCCCTGCATGTGTGTTTTGTTGAGGGACAAATTGTCCCACGATGGGCAAACTGCCCTTGTCCAGCTTTTCCTGGTTCTTCAGCCAGGGAAAGCTGAAGGCTAGGGCCAGCACTGGTGCTGGCCCCAGTAGTCTTACCTGGTGGCCTACAGCAGCAGGGGCATAGGCATAGGCAGTGGAAGGGGGGTACTAACAGGGCTTAGCTCCCCCAAATGCAGAGCAGCAGTAGGGCTGCAAGGCAGCCCAGCCATGGGCTTCCGGTGGCTGCAGCAGGGGTAGGGAGGGAGTGGGAGTGGGGCTAAGGCAGGCACTACACAGCCAGGACAGGGCACAGGATGGAACCGTGAGTGACTCGTCCAGTGGGTGTGGCAGGGGGCATGGCTCCTGCTGCTACATGCACCCCAGGAGGGCATGGGGGGCATGTGCCCCCAGATCTGGACAGGGGGAGGTGGACCACCACTGAGGGTGGGGCCAAGGCTGAACCAGACTCTTCCAAGTGGCAGGGGGTTGGGAGGTTGGGTCAGATTGTGCTCAAGGAGGGTGGCAGCAGCAATGGGAGGGCGGCTACAGCCACCCCAAAATTCACTGTAGCCCCCCTTCCCCACCTCCCAATGCTGCCATGACCCACCCCAAGCGAAGCACGGCCCAACCCTCCACCTTGCTGCGAACAGCCCGGCGCAGCCCCAGTACCAGCCTACAATGGCAGCCCACTTACCCCCATGCAGATCCAGGGACACATGCTCCTCCCCCCATTCCCTCCCGCAGTAAGTGCAGCAGCAGGAGCTGCCACCCTGTCCCCACACCAGGTGCCACCTGACAGGTCACTCACAGTTCCGTCCCACGCCCCATTTGGGGGGCCTGAACATGTGTGCATGCACGTGTGCATGTGCTCAGCCCCCTCCAAATAATTTTTTCTCCCTCTACTTATAGGCATATGTCAGGCAATGTGGAGGCCTTGCTGGCAACCAGAGCATTGCTCTGGACAGCCTAGCCTCCACGTATGCTGGTGCACGCTTGTTGTGCGTTCACTGTGCTACTTTTTGTTTGTTTGTTTTTCCCACCCAGAAATCCCAGTAGCAAATTTTGGCCCTGCAGCTTCTGAGTCCTGTTAATCAAATGGATGATTTTGAATTACTGGTCCATAGGTATGTACAAATATGAGCAGAGAGAGGTATTTAGCTATGCTTGTCTGAGGTCAGGCAGAAGGAAGGGTAGAGATATTCCTTATAGATTAAATGAATCAGAGATGCATAAGCTTTGGTGAGCAAGAGCTCACTTCATCAGATGCTATGAAAGGGAATCTACTGAGCTCATGAAAGCTTTTGCACCTCTGATTCAGTTAGTCTTTAAGGTTCATTTCTACCCTGCCTTCTACACGGAAACAGTTTTGTAAGAAAAGACCCATAAAAAAGGCTTATTATGTAGATGTTTAAATGCTGTGGTGATAAGAAGTGTGTAAATAAGATAGGGAGTGGTTGTATAAAAAACAACCAAAATTTGGCTAAGACTATTGTTATCCCAAAACTGCTTGGCTTGGCTCAAACTGTCAGCTATCCACATTCATACTCAGAGCAGCTCATCTTCAATGCTGGTGGCAAAATTGTTACAAAAAGGGCTCTGTTTAGTGCAGCTTATGTTGAGAACACCTAATGTTCTGAAAAATGAATCTGGAAAACTTCCCAGATTGTACATCTGCCCCTGAAACTTTCAAATAACAGACTGAAGATGAGCAGGGAGGATAAGTGAACTATTCCCTCTCCCCTAAATCTGTGCAGAAGCTGAGGGTCATCTCAGCCATCACCTCGCATAATTCTGGCAGCTGGCTAACAAAAATAAAACACCTGCCTGACATGCAAGTGTGTAGATGTGACATGACAAATCAATTTGTTGTATGTGCACCATATGTCAGTTGTTGGAAAGAAGGCTCTAATAGAGAACAGGACGCTCCAGGATTCATTAGCAAGTAGTATGCGAATATTTTTCTTCACATTGGATGCAGGAGCCCAAGAAAAAGGAAATAAAAGGGAGAAGAGCAGTCTCAATAATGCTGAATCTTCTGCTGCATGAAGCACTGAAGTTACTATAGGATAAACATATTTGATCATAGAACCACAGCATTTATGGATGAAAATAATCCCTAGGTCATCTTTCTGTATTCCAGCTTTTCAGGATGTCTGCAAACTGTGCATTTTCTTGTGCTTCATCTATTCTGCTTGAAATGACTAAAGCAATTAGGCTTCAACTGTTGCCTTGAGATAACTCCATAGCTAAATAAATCTCTTTATCATAAAATATTTTCCTGCTGATAAATCTAAACATTCCATTTCTCATATTCATCTCATTAGTCAAACCATATGCATCAGATAAAAGAATTCATTTCCCTTCCTTGTGTTTATATCCTTCAGAAGTTCATGATGACCTTCTGAAGACATTACATGTCAAAGTTTTTATCGGCTACCTGGTTACTGCATACTTTCCTTTTGTAATTCCATGTTTTTAGTTGGTGAAGTTGAAAACATTCAAACTTTTACCATCCAGGTTAAAACCAGCCATGCTGGATATCTGCCTTGTGTTGATTTAAAAAAAATCAGAAAAATTAGTTTCAGCAGAAATGGTTTGATATTTATAGAAACACGAGCCTGCCCAGAGAAGGAAGAGAGATAACTGAAAGAGTATATAGGAAAAAAAGAACGTCCTCTTCTCCCATGGACAAGGGAAAGAGCAGAGCACAGTGGGATGCTGGAGAACCCAGAGGTCCCTTATTATGCTCCACTGATGATGCATAGAAGAAATGCTTAATTTTCAAACACTTCTAAATAATATTGATTTTCTTCAGAGTTAGTTTTTGACTGACTGGGGAAGGAAACCAGTACTGAAACCCAGGAAAGGATGTGGGGATAGAGAAAGGATTCGGACCAAGATGGAAATTGTTGCAAGGAACTCAGGAAAGAAGACTGAGATAAATCCACAGTGGGGAAGAAGATTGGCACTTGGTCTACAGGGAGAGATTAGGACTATAATGAAGAGCCTGAGAGGGTGAAGACTAATGGTGCACATTAATTTTAGGTAGCTCCTGGAGCTCTTAAACCCTAAATTGTCCACACATTAACACCTTAAGCTAGTTTTAAGCACTCTCTAGGTGGCTTAAAATTATGCCACTCCAGCCTATGTTTATCTCCTGAAGCAGTCCAAAAATGGAGAACTTAGACAACAGACAAATGTTGGAGCAGCTCTGCGGCTCCTATCTCCTGGGAGCTACATCTCCACTCTCTTCCCCTACCCCACAAAAAGGGTAGTGGATTAGAGCCAATGTCAATGAGCACCTTCCCACTCACTCCACCTCTGGCTTCCTGGAGCATCACTGCCAAAAACAGGAGACCAGACACCCCATCCCCATGCTGGAACTGGGAGACTGGACATGGAGACGTACATGTCAATTGCAGGCTGGAACGCAGGAATCCTAGTTCCAGTAGGAGACAAAGGCCCCCTTTTGGGGGACAGGGGAGCACAGATCTCCTGTCTCCTGATTCTGGGATCCAGAGAGAGCTATTCCAGGAGAGCAGAGGCAGATCAGACAAGAGAGTGCTCACTGACATGGACCCCCACTTTCCCTCCTCTTCTCCCCATGGGTGGGGGAAACAGTGGAGCACTGTGGGACGTTGGGGGACCCAGGTGATTGCCTGTTATGCTCCATATATCATGTAAAAATAAAAGGAAATGCTTCATTTTGAAGGAATTGTAAATAATGCCCGTTTTTTTCAGGGTTATTTTTGGAGTGCTTCTGCCAGTTCTGGAGCACTTAAAGGGCATTATAGTCATTCTGGCTTGCTTTTTGAAGCACTTCAAATGCTGTCTGTTCACACCCTCAAGTCTATACCCAAAGAGAAGTGAACCGGTGGAAAATATATCACTGCAAGTGATATTTTGTCATCTGGTTGATCAGTAAGGGCAATGGCTGAATGGATGTGGAGAATGAATTATTCCCTCATACACAGAAGACCCTAGAAGTTCAGATAATTCACATGTAAAATTGAACTTGAGGGTGTGTCCACACCCAGCCTAAACCTTTAGGTTCAAAAGTTCATGTTATTATTCTTGTAATGTCATTTTCAGAGTTTGTTATCCAATATTGATTGACTTCAATAGGAATTGGGCATCATATACAAACATTTTAGCTTTGAAAAATTTCTTATTTAGTTAATCAACAAAATGTCTTGCCTTTTGAATTTCATCCCTTCAACTTCTCTCTTCTTTTACCTAATCATTGTATTCATTAGTTTCACTGGTTGATGAGTCACTGTCTCCTTCCTCCCCCTTTTTATTTATAAATGCTAAAATTAGATTCTATAATATCCCTGTTTTTCATTTCTAAAAAGCAAAAGGTTAAATTTTTCTAGCCATCCATGCAGTGTCATTGCGCGTGAGTCATCTTGTGACAGTACTGAGAAAAATAAATAATCTAGACAGAAATAGTATACTGTAGGCTGAAGAGTAAAAAAGATTTTGGTTGCTAATATGACCCTATTAACTTATTCATTTATTAAGTCACTAGTAGACTTCAGTAAATGAAATGCCAAGATTATTCACCTATTAAAATACAAAATAACTGTGCCATCTCAGGTAGTTAGTAAATGTTCACTTTTCAATGGCAAAGATTGCTGTTATTTCTAATATTTCTGAAAGTGAAGTGGAAAGTTGTTGAAAGTATCTTTTCTTTTTCTTTGTATCAGGAAGCGTTTTAAAATCTTCTCTCGGTAATCAGTAGAATTCAACTAAGAAATAGTATTTTGCTTTTAGCAACTCCAGGGGCAGAGAAATTCTTGGAATAAACAAACATGTTCTACTCTAATCTAATTTTCTCCCAGGCCAGCTTGATCTTATAAGGTTTATTGTGCTGCTTCCCTTTAAAAATATACTATACCTGAAAAACAACTTAGCTACATGTTTTCTCATACTTTTTGCAAAGACCTATAATACCAACATTTATCTTAGGCTTCTTCCCCTGGTTCAATGCTGCAGCCTGTTCTCAATACCTGGCTCTTCTACACTCCAAGCAATTGCCACAGAATAACTACTACTCTCTCTTTGCATGACAGCAGAATGTGGCTGCTTCAAATGATAAAACATACTTTACTTTACAGTTGCTAAATACAGGGTTGTTATAAGTGAACACTATGCACAATTTTACTTATAAAACAAAACATGATTATAATAATTATAACAACTTATGAGTTGCCACTTTGAATTCAAAAATATACATTAGCTAATGCAAGAGGAAAATGGTTATGACTAATTATTTAGACAACAGCTACTGTGAACACAGTAATTTTTCTTAAGTAAAATGTCTCGTGACTTCAGAATGCAAATAGCATCTGGAAACTAGGACAGTCCTCTATCACCAACCTGGGGCAACAGGAGCTTACTCTGTTGGATGGGGCCCTGGAATAAAAAGAGAGCATCCCTGTCTTCAAGAGAATCATTTTATTGGAAAGCTAAACCTAAATTTAACTAGCATTCAGATAAGGCATTGGAAATGCAAAAATATACACCTGGAACAAAGGGTGTAGGCCAGATCACAGAAACTCTGAGCTCTTGTTCAGTTCTTCAAGCAGCTCATGTCTATGATTCCCTGCTTCCCCCAGGTTTACAATTATCTATATACAGTAATTAATGACATACATCTATTTACAACCTGATTGGGTATATGCTAATAAAAGCGGTTGATCATGAAGACCACTCCCCCAGCAAAGTGAAGAATGTATGACAGTACTTAACAACTGTTTAAATAGGATGGCCTCAGAGGTTATCAGATAGGTTACCACTCTTAACAATGAGTGCTATTCCTTACAGTAATGGGTTTCAGTTGCTTTGTCACTGTGACTACAGTCAAACACCTAAATCAGTGCTTTCCTGTTTATACCAGCAAAAACATGAAATCTGGCCTTGCAAGTCCATTTCTCTACAAGGTTATCCAAAGTTCATTCCAACATTTATATAATGAAGGATGTATACAAGATGGAGGCACTTATGCCAAGGCCTCTAATGTGTTCCTTACACTCATCCTTGAATTAAGAAACCATTTCAGTGACAAACTCCAGTGGTATATGGTGAGAGTAGGTAAAATGTCTCATTATGGTTCCAAGGAGGGAGTTTAAGTCTTTCTCTGGGCCTAGATTGAAGTTTTCCCCCTGCTCTAAATGAATGTCTGGCTGTATGGGCTATGACATCAGAGATGGATGGAAATTCATGTTGGTTGCATCATTATTTTGTCTGCCATTGGCTACAGAAGCTCATGTACCTTAACCACATCAGCCTGATGAGTCTTGTAGATACAGGTGGGCCACGACTGATATGCATATACATATTTACAAGACAGTTTTTAGTGTAAAATACCAAATTGCAGAGATGGCAAGTATCATTTTTTTTTGTTTTCTTTTAAGGTCAGGTATGAAAGTGTGTATTCTGGTTTAAGGCCACAACTGATCTGTATACCTTCTAACCCAGGGGTGGGCAATTATTTCAGGTGGAAGGCTGCTTACCCAGTTTTGCCCCTGCCGGCTGGAACCCCACACTTCTGCCACCCTCTTCTGGGCCCCACCAACACTGGCCCTGAGACACCGATGTGGGCCCCGTGCGCCCACCCACTCACTCCCAGTGCCCCCCAGTCCTGCGGTACAGGCAGGTGGCAGCACACAGCCCCAAACCCCTGCTCACTGGCAGAGAAGAAGCTGGTGCTGAGTATGGGGAAAAGCAGCCCCTCGCCTGCCCCATGGCAGGGCTGTCTGGAGCAGGTACAGGCTGCCCATTGCGGGCTGCAAGTGGCTGCAGTGCAGGGCGCCAGCCACGGGGTGAGTGAGTGGCCACTTTCCCCCGTGCTGAGCACCAGATTTTAACTCAGCCCCACTGCCAGCCTGGGCCCTGCCGGTTCTGGGCTCGCCCACTGGGGCTGCGCACGGCAGAAGCAGCTGCAGCCCCCCCCCACTTGCCACGCCAGGCAGTGTTGGCTGCTGCTGCCCGCCTGTAGCTCACGTGCTGGGCAGCCCAGAGGCAGTGGTGGCAAACACTGCGGGGCAGGGCAGGGGGGGGGGGGCACAGCTCCTGCCACTGTACACAGCCCTGATGGGCAAGACCAGAGCTGGTGCAGGGCCCAGGTTAGCAGTGGGGCCAGGTTACAAGGTGGTGCTGAGCATGGGGTGGGGGAAAGCAGACCCTCTCTGCCCTGTGGCTGGCACCCCATGATGCAACCACTTGCAGCCCGCCTGGGGCTGCAACAGCCCCGTGGGCTGCAAGTGGTTGCACCAGGGAGTGCCGGCCATGGGGCAAGGGAGGGGCCTCTTTTCCCTGCACTGGGAAGGAGCAGGGAAGGAGCCCAGGGAAAAGTTGAAAGGATGGCTAGGCTATCTGGAGCAGGCACAGGCTGCCCCATGTGGGCTGCGAGTGGCTGGCAGGTGAGGGACTGCTTCCCCCGCCCCCATGCTCAGCTTTTCCCCAGGCTTCTTCCCTGCCTGGGGTCCCCCCTGCCTTCCTTCCCCCCTTACCTGAGGTTCTGTGGCAGGCAGCCATGTGGTCCCTGGCCAGAAGCCCCTGCTGGGGCTTCTGGCTGGGGAAGTGAGGCCAGGTGGGCCCTCCTGTTGTGGGAGCCTGCCAGGCATCCCCTGGGTCCTACTGCCCTTGGTTCCTGTCATTTTTTACAGGAACCAAGGGCAGATGAATATAAATTTTCTAAATTTTTAGAGGCACCACAAGCCAGATAGAATGGCCTTATGGGCCATATTTGCCCACTCCTGTTTTAACCCATCAGGACTATCTAACTTGTCTGTTACTTTGAGCCTTTTGAGGATGCTGTCACAGGCAGGCAGAGGATTTTGGCTAGGGTACAGAATTTCTCCTGGCCTCCCTCGCCAAGTCTTCTGGCACAGTGGTGAGGCAAGCCCTACCATATACTACCGTCACCGTTCTCTTCTCTCACAGAGAAGCTGCACAAGATTGGAAGAAAGAACGATCAGGCTAAACATAAAGATAGGGGAATAATTTGGGATTGGATTTGGGGAATAGGAGGTAATCCAGTGAAAGTAACAGAGGACTAGAATGCTAAAGAGATATAGTGCCTCCTAATGCTAAATTGACTGAGTGGAGCACTCTGAATTTTTGAGAATCACAGTTCCATAGCTATAAAAATCCTTGAGAATCTAACTTGATAGACTCAAGGTAAGGGTTAGTTGTGGAAATGTACTAAATGTTAAAGAAACTTAGAGAAAAGCAACATATAAGATTTAAAAAAAAGCAGTGTTGAGACTCCTGAAAGGTACTGCCTAAGTATTTCATTGTGGACCTGAAAAATTGACCATGTAAGCACTGGCATCACTACTTGCATGGGATTCATGCATGTTACCCCATGGCTACCAAAGCTTATCATCCTGGGACAATATTAGATGCCAGTGGGCTATCTCCATGCCCAGCATCCCATGTATTTAAGTAGCACTAGTGCCACCATTAAAAAGTTTAATCCACTTGTAGTGTTCCTCAGTACCCCCTCCTATTATTAATGAATGTGTTTCAGTTGTATTCTATTTGAAAGCATACCAAATTGCAATATTCCAAGGTCAAAATGGATTAGAAGCCCTGATAAAGGAAACATGAACACTTCCTAAGGCTGAAATCAGTTGGTTTGTTAAAGTTAAATAAATTAAGCAAAACTGTCACCCTCAAGCTGTGCTACAGAAACTCCAGATGGAAAATAAATAATTGCTGGGGGCATTTAACCTGAAGATGGAAGTTCTGAAGTGTGCTAGGACTAAAGCACCCTTTGCCACTAGCACTTAGAAGTATTAGGCAAAATCCAGGGAAGTCATCTGTAGAACACAGAGTTGTACTTCACATCTTTCCTTACTCCAGAACCCTTAGGGCAATTGACATGATGTTTCTTGCCCACTGTGTACAAAAAAAGTTTTGGGACCAGCATCAGGACCTGTATAGGACTTTCATTGACCTCACTAAGGCCTTTGACTCCATCAATCACAAAGCTTTATGGAAAGTACAAACCAGATTTGGAAGCTCTGAAAAAAAATCAAGGTCCTGAGGCTTCTCTAAAGCCAGATGACTGTGACCATTCTTGAAGCAGATCAAAGTCATTTGTCATCCAAACTGGGGTCAAGCAAGGATGCATCATCACCCCAACTCTGTCCTCCATGTCTTTGACCATCATCCTGGTTATCATTAAGAACTGCCTTCTTTCTGGAATTGAAATTGAATACACAATAGATGGAGGGTTCTTTAATCAGGGACATTTTTGATTGAAGACCCAAGTATTCAATACAACCATCCTTGACCCATCAGTATGCTGATGACTGTGTCTTCTTTACTTGCACCAAGGAAAACCTCCAGTCAAAGGCTGGACCTCTTCACAGAACTTACCAAACTTTGGGCCTCTCTCACAACATCCAGAAGACTAAAGTGCTCTATCAGCATGCTGACTCCCCTACCCATATTACCATTGATGAAAACACCTTGGTGGTAGTTGAGCACTTGTTACCAGATTTGCCCATCACTTTCAGGTGTGCTCATGTAGTAGGGATACATTTCTAGGGTCTTGGTAATTCTATCAATGTGCTGTTTGTGTTACTTGTGTTTCTATACGGAGCTGTATATCTCCCTTCCGCAAGACCTCACCCCCAATAGAGCTATCTTGCAGGACTCAGTTTCAATGGGGCTGGGTTCCTCCAGTCACCAAATCAGTCATACACACTGGAGGAGGGGAGTGGGCCTCAGCATCCCACATACAGACTGCTGACATGCCATCCTGACATCTGACACCTAAGAGAAAGAGCCTCAGAGTAAATACCATATCCTGGCCAGATGTATTTTGACTCTAGTAGTATATAGGCTCCTTGACTTTCAATGCAAATGTGACAGGTGGGCTGGACCGTAAGCTCCACCCCCTTTCCCCCTGTATGGTGTGTGACATCACCAGTCCCAACCCCTGACCTCAGTCACATGTTATGTGGCATCATCAACTCCACCTCCACCCCAGTCACGTGGTATGTGACATCATGAACTCTGCCCACACCTCCAGTCACATGGTGTGTTACATCAGCAACTCCGCCCCCACCTACAGTCACATGGTATGTGACATCAGCAACTCCACCGCCACATCCAGTCACATAGTGTGTGACATCAGCAACCCCGCCCCAACCGCCAGTCATGTGGTGTGTTACATCAGTAACTCCACCCCCACTCCCAGTCACATGGTGTGTGACACCAGCACCAAATGGTCCATGACATCAGAAGAACAGCCCATGAAGACACCCAAAGCCCAACCCCTCAGGCTGCAAGAACCACCCTAGACCACATGGTGTAGTTATGGCCTATCAGGTCCCAGACTGATCTAGCCCCCCGCCGGAGCACAGGCATGGTCTATGGGGTGGCAGGGTGGTGGTGTGACTCCTCTAACAACCTGCCCTACCACCCCCAACCAATTGGCAGAGGTTTCAGAGTCCTCAGACCTCCCAAGAACTATGCTGAACCAATTGGAATGAGTAGAGGGGGTGGGATTTGGGTGGCAACCCCACCAGGTCTATCTGCTTTCCCAAATGACCACTCTGTTTATCAGGGCGTCTGTGGGGGGGTGGGACGCGTTCTTCACAGTACCCACCTCCTCCCGCATAGGAACGGGTGTCCTTTCGCTTAGAGTCAATCACCTGAGGTCTGCACGCATCCGGTCCACCTGCCACGACTTTGATGTTATTCTGGTTCAGTGATATTAATCCAAAATGCATCAGTCCAAAAGTGAGACTCCTGGACTCTCAGGGTCCCACGTCAATGAGGGCTCCGCCACCCCTACACCCTCGCCCATACCACTGGTCGGGTTGCTGATCAGGTTAAGTTCCCCGTCCGTATGTTGTCCAATGTCCCCCAAAAATGTCCAGTCAACACAAAAAGTGTCACAGCCAGGGATTCTCTAGAGCAAGGGGCTGCTTTGCCCCTTTCGGCCCCTTGTTATTACCCTAACTGCTGTGTGCACCGGTACTCTTCTCTACAGCCCTCTCTCTGGGCTCTTCAGCCCTCTCCAGGGCTTCCAACAGCCTCTTAGTCCTTCAAAGTACCGGCCAGCCTTTTCCTTTCCATAAAGTGCCCCTATACTACCGTATATACGGCTCCCGGCTCCTGCCGGGTCCAGCCGTGCCCTGCAGTGTTCAACAGTCCGGGGCTTTGCTGGGGCCTGTCGACCCAGCTCCCCAGCCCTGTTGGGGCTTACCCTTACCCCACCAGGTTCGGCAGCGTCTCCAGGAGGTACCCCTCCACCTGTAGGTGCTGCTTTGGTTCTCGGCTGCCTCCCGGCTCAATTCCGGTTCTGCCTCTCCTTTTCCTGGCGGCGGCGTCTCCCTTATGTTGGCCCCCGCCATCCGGGCCACACCTCCTTCCTCGCACCTGCAAAAGGTGAGTTGTTGCCCGGCATTCTGGGCTTGAGTGAGGGAGCTTAGCGCGATTGCACCGGGG
>NW_017729028.1:14547556-14548069 GCF_001723915.1 Gavialis gangeticus
CCTACCGTGGGGGTCTTTAAGAGGAGGCTAGATATACACCTTGCTGGGGTCATTTGACCCCAGTAGTCTTTTCTGCCATGGCAGGGGGTCAGACTAGATGATCTACTCAGGTCCCTTCCAACCCTAGAAACTATGAAACTTTGAAACTATGAAACTATGAGACTGTGCTAAGGCAAGCAGGGGCGGATATGAATTCTTTCACAATGCCTGTAGGCCCACTCACTACAACCCCAAGACGGCCTTGTAGAAAGCATTACTGTAGAAATAGTTTTGAGAAGGAGACACGGCCCCTTGCCCAAAGACTCTTTGAGATGCCTGACCCTGTTTGGGAAGATCCAAGGAACAGGCAAGTGGAGGGGACCCAGACCCTCGAAGCAGACATTGAGAATTTGGAAGAGGGTATCTTTTCGCCAGAGCCTGCATGTGAAGTAGAGTCACCACAGAGGAGAAACCGGTAAGAAATTTGGAGCATGTTTGTGGGGACACTTGGGTTTTCAGTGTGGGTTCACTCCA
>NW_017729028.1:14548080-14549451 GCF_001723915.1 Gavialis gangeticus
TGGTGCAGGTGAGAAGGCAAGAGTGGTCTGTAGCCAGGTCTGGTGGCACGAGGTACACTGAGGAGCTCCTTTTTCTGAATTTGGAGTGGGTGCCATTACA
Organism: Gavialis gangeticus; assembly: GCF_001723915.1. NCBI lineage: Eukaryota > Metazoa > Chordata > Crocodylia > Gavialidae > Gavialis > Gavialis gangeticus. The sequence continues at coordinate 14,548,181 of NW_017729028.1, forward strand.
CCTGGTATATGAAGCCATAACCCGAGGGGTGGAAGAAATTGTAGCAGAAGTCCGACAGAGATTCACAGGCAATGACTATGCACAGTTACATATTCAGGCAGATAGCATGGCAACCTGTTTATACTCACAAGCTAGTAATTTAAACAATTTGACCCAGAGCTGTTCTTAGAGTGGCTCAGTAACCTGTTACAAAGCCAGAGAGAAATATTGCTCGATTCGACATTTCGGCTGGTTGTGGTCATTGTGAAAGGCCGAGGAGGTGGAAGCCGTAGAGTTATAAGCTCTGTCCCCTATTCCCAGATCATTACTAAAAAGAGGAAGTATTTAATTGACTTGAATACCTATGATACTAACCTGTGTTTTGCAGGCAGTCTATTGGCTGTTACAAAACATAGAGGGGCCAGAGATGTCGAGCTGCTAGATGGTGCCAAAGAACTGCATAGGAAATTAGGCATGTCTATATATCAAAAGGTTATGCTCCATCAAGTACCTTTGTTTGAATACCTTGAACAGGTTAACATTCATATAGTGATGCATAAGGAAAAAACTGGGAGGAGTTTATTTAAAACACAGGACGCACCCAGATACCCTGACACCTGTTTTCTTCTGCTACATGGTATGGCATTTTGGATGTGAAAAAGGTGTTTGGCATGGGAAATTATTGTGATCTTTGTCAGATGTTGTACAGCCATAGCCACACATGCAGGTTCCGATGTCATCTTTGCCTGAGCCCAAACTGCTCTGAAAACGTGGGCAGGACACAGAGGTGCCCTAATTGTAAGCTGTTCTCTAGTTCCAAAGAGTGCTTAGAAAGGCACGTGGCCCTGGCCTCTGAAAAACAGATTGAATGTCTAACTAAAACTCTGTGCGATGAGTGTAAATCTTATGTGGACAAAAAGCACAAGTGCAAGGGGCGGCAGTGCAAACAGTGTTATGGGAAAATCACAGATGTAAACAAACACTGGTGCTTTATGTGTCAGATTAAAGAGCCTGAAGAAGGTGAGGGGTACATTTTTTATGATTTTGAATGTGTGCAGGAGACAGGGATGCATGTGCCTAGCTACATTTTTGCAATGGAGCTAAAGACAGGGGAAAAAAAAACTCAGAAAGCCACAGGCAAAAACCAACAAAAGGCTTGTAAAGCTAAGCTCAAAAAGCCAGAAAGCACTTGAGAGTTTGAGGGCAAAGAGTGCCTGTCTGATTTTATTAAGGTTTTTATGGATAAAAAGTTCAAGGACTACACCTTCATAGCTCACAACGCCAAAGGCTAC
>NW_017729028.1:14550079-14552761 GCF_001723915.1 Gavialis gangeticus
TTTCCTGTGCTACCCACCAGGGTGAATGGGAAACTTATGTTCACGCTGTGCCGCCTCAGTGTGAAAACAAGACAGCAAAAGTGTGACCACACTGATGAAGAGAGGGCCCTCCTGGGTATGTGGTGCACACCAGAATTGAATAAAGCTATCGCCAAGGGGTACAGAGTAGCTCAATTCTATGAAGTCTGGCATTTTGCCGAGAAGTCTAGCACCCTTTTTTCACAGTACATAAAAATGCACCTCTGACAGAAGCAGGAAGCCTCGGGCTACCCCGCCTGGTGTACCGACCAAGAAAAATAAGAGAGTGACGTGGCCAATTTCTTGCAAAAAGCAGGCATAACCTTATGCCCAGAGCATGTCAAACCCAACACTGCAAAGCGCCAAGTAGCAAAATTGTTTCTAAATTCTTTGTGCAGTAAATTTGGTCAGAGAACCAACTTGCCCAACACCAGCATCGTTAGAGACCCCAAAGAACTCTTTGGCTACCTCTTTTCTCCCGCCTATGAAATTTCATCTTGTGACTTTATTGATGATGAGACAGCCTGCGTGTCTTGGAAACATGCCAAAGAGTGTTACACTGTCTCTGGTAACACAAACATCTTGATAGCCTGTTTCACCACCGTTTATGCACGCTTAGAGTTGTATGAGCTATTAGCTTGCAAGACTGGTGTCTGTACCATGACAGATTCTGTGATATTTGTGAGCCACGAGGGAGATTGGAACCCCCTGCTAGGCGATTATTTAGGTGAGCTCACCAGCAAAATCCCACCAGATAAACACATCACAGAGTTTGTGTCGGCCGGTCCGAAAACCTACGGGTACAAGTTGTCCAGGGGAAAGGTTTGCTTGAAGGTCAAAGGGATTACCCTGAACGTGGCCAACAGTGAAAAAGTCAACTTTGAAACCTTGAGAGATCTTGTTCTAGATTATGAGGCAAACCCTGCTGTGGACACCTCTAAAACAATTGTGATACAACAGCACTCTATCTTCAGGAACAAAAGCAACTGGACGATAGAAATCAAAACCTTGAGAAAAACATAGAAAGTCATTTATGATAAAAGAGTCCTCACAGAAAACTTTAACAGCCCCCTCTATGGTTTTTAAAGATGGATATGCATTGGAAGCACCCCTTTTCTGTCATTTTGGCAGCCCCTAGCAACTGTAGTAAAAGTTATTTTAAAAAAACCTTTTGGGATCACGCTGATAAAATGTTGTCTATTATGCCTGAGAATATCGTGTGGTGCTATAGCTGTTGGCAGCCTTTGTGTAAAGAACTGCGTGGTAAATATCCTTTTATCAAGTTTGTGGAAGGTCTACGGGGCAGTCTCAATGACAACTGTTTGTTTCCTTCTAATAAAATAAATATGGTTGTAGTAGATGATTTGATGGACTCTGCCTGTGACAGCGGCAAAATCGAGAAAGGCTTTACCAAGTACGTGCACCATTGGAATCTTAGCATTATGTATATAGTTCAAGATTTCTGTCAAGGGAAAAGGAGCCGCACCATTGCCCTTAACACAAAATACATGGTTTTGTTTAAAAACCCCAGGGATAAGGTATAGATAGTGTCCCTGGCATGGCAGATGTACCCAGATAAGGCCCAGTTCTTTCTAGAAGCTTTTGAGGATGCCACTGAAAAACCTTACGGGTATCTGGTGGTTGATTTAAATGCTTCTACCATGGATACTGGGAATAAAAAGAGATGATGTAGCAGCGGCCTCTTCTTAGCTCTCGAGATGGTGGATGGGGAATATGTCTAGCCATGTAAAAAGAAATTTGGCTCTCTTAAAACTGCTTCTTCAATCCACCCCACAGCAAACAAAAGCTATACTCTGCTCTGATGATTTAGTAGCGGCCATTTCAGAAATTACTCTGAACACCTTAAAAGGAAACATCCCTTTGACACTGCATCAAATTGAAACATCCCTTTGACACCCCCATTGGCTCTCCATGTAAAGTTTTATGCTTTGAAATAAACTATTTTATACTGCTATAAAGTTTTTGTCTACAGAGATTTTTTGAATGAAAACATGTATACACACACACACACACACACACACACACACACACTTAAATAACAACAGTTTTATTTACACAACATCAGCTGAGTGTTTAATTTAGACAGCATTTATGAAAGTCATAGCAAGAAATACATGTCTGGGCATACTGAAACATGTTTTGAGCAGGCCCCAGCCACACGGAAATTTTTGTATTTACTTTTTACAAAATGCATCACCGTCCTATCATTTTGTGTTAAATTGTCGGAATAATACAAATTTAAAATCTGTTCAAACAATAGCCCTTTGCTATGGTGGTGCAGAAAAAACACACAATGGTATCCGCAGGCAACAGACTGGGGGTCTTGTAGCTGTTTCGTCTGGAAAACTGTGTCGGTAGTGTTCTTTTATAAAAATACAATAATGCTTTGAGGAAAGAGAGCACTGTTTGGGGGATGACTGTATGAGTCGAAAAATTCTCCGCGGTTCCGATCCTCCAAGTAAACAGCCAACCAGTATTCTCTGGGTTGATTATGCAGGTGTGTGTTGACCACCAAGCACAGAGGCCTTTTAGACAGTTGAGTCTTAGGAAGCCAGTCACAGGGAAAAACGTCTAAGAAAGTTTCCTAGGCATGAGGGTCTGAGGATAAAACCCTGATGAGCTGTTCAGTGTCCATCTTCACAT
>NW_017729028.1:14557761-14559580 GCF_001723915.1 Gavialis gangeticus
GCCCCAGCCACACGGAAATTTTTGTATTTACTTTTTACAAAATGCATCACCGTCCTATCATTTTGTGTTAAATTGTCGGAATAATACAAATTTAAAATCTGTTCAAACAATAGCCCTTTGCTATGGTGGTGCAGAAAAAACACACAATGGTATCCGCAGGCAACAGACTGGGGGTCTTGTAGCTGTTTCGTCTGGAAAACTGTGTCGGTAGTGTTCTTTTATAAAAATACAATAATGCTTTGAGGAAAGAGAGCACTGTTTGGGGGATGACTGTATGAGTCGAAAAATTCTCCGCGGTTCCGATCCTCCAAGTAAACAGCCAACCAGTATTCTCTGGGTTGATTATGCAGGTGTGTGTTGACCACCAAGCACAGAGGCCTTTTAGACAGTTGAGTCTTAGGAAGCCAGTCACAGGGAAAAACGTCTAAGAAAGTTTCCTAGGCATGAGGGTCTGAGGATAAAACCCTGATGAGCTGTTCAGTGTCCATCTTCACATATCGTCAAACAGGACATTTCTCCTCTGATTTACTTCTATGACGTTGTCAAAGACCCCGTACACAATCATGTTAACCGTGGTGGGCAAAGCTGCAGCAGAGCATATTTCTGCTCTCAAGTTCCTGGGTTTAATCAGTGAATAATGATCAGCACACTCCTGGGCAGGGGACAGGTCAAAGGCAAATAAGGTGTACCCCAGAGCAAACTCCTCACGGTTGATTATCAGGGCCCCGTCTTTCGTATGTTTACCAGCTGTCTATACCAGCTGCATGTATTCTCACACAGTTACCATTCTCAAAATCTGGTTGTAGGGGCTTTGTTGGGGTTTGTTCTCCATCAACATAGAGGGCCACAAAATTAATATTGTAATGTTTAAAGTTAAAAGGGTTCTTAGCATAATTCCCACTAAAGGCATCATTATCCACGAACCCGATGATGATGAGTTTGGGCAGCTGCCACAGAAACAGATTCTCCTAGTTGCTGACGCGGCTGCCAGCAGGAATGCTAAACACTTTCATACCCACGCGGTCTATGGGGTATTTAGCATTGGCTGTAAGCAAGGCCTCTGCATGACCCAACAGGACACCCGGAGCCGCCTTCACTTTCTTCACAAAAAGTGAGGCATACGTGATTTGTAGTTTACACTGTCCAACTGCCAGGGTGCTGCAAGTCAGTTTAATTTAATTTTCACATCCACGCCATTCAACAAAAGTTTTTCTTGAAAAACAAATCACTGTGGATGTGGCCTAGCAGCTCTACCTTTCTGCTCCCAGCAGTCAGGCTTGTCCGTCTCCTAAACCTGTGGTTATTATCATCCAGGGCGACCACTTCATGTTGTCCGGGGGTGTCTCTGTAAAACAGACCAGCCAAAAACAGCGTAGTGAGTTGTCATCACTGTAGTTGAGCACTGATTCAATGAAGGCTCTGTAAGGGTAACAGTTGTTGCTCTGGCTTATGAGATGATCTCCCAGAGTAACATCCAGCTGGCTGAAAATAGAGGCTAAGGGGTAATTCACTAGCCCCACTGCAGCCCCATCATCAAGATCAGTTCCATCACCTTTTACAATCTTGCAACAAAGGTACAGCAATATGTTGTTCAAATCCTTATAATCTTCGCCATTCCAGGCAATGAAAAAGTCAAGGGGGGCAGACTCTGTAATAGCTGAGAGTGGGGGGGAGGGTCTCAATGTACAGACTTTTCTCAATGCTGGTCTGTGTGGGGGCTATTTGAAACAAATCCAGCTCAGATTTGGTACACTCTTCGGATCCGACATGAACAAAAGCCATGGCAGTTAAAATATATTTCTTTTTCTTCCAGGAGAGC
>NW_017729028.1:14560145-14560484 GCF_001723915.1 Gavialis gangeticus
GGTACCGAAAACTCCCCGACAAGCTGATGTTCCACAATGTCTGTGTAGACATACAGCGAATTGAACCCATTGGTAATATCAGCAGGGAAGGGTATTTTTTTTAGCAGAGACTCCGGGTAGCATTCCCAAAATATAGCCTAGTTCACCATGCAGATAAAAACCATACGAGTTATCTTTGGATTTAAGTCTCACTTTCCCGAATGCTCGGTCATAGTGCATAACTAGTTCAGGCAGAGCAGGATCGGTGGTAATTGTATTGTTTATAAGATCCAGTAATTCTGTGATAGTTTTATAATACCCCCAAGGCAGGCTGTACCCCCATTTTTTAGTCCCAGAAAT
>NW_017729028.1:14560591-14569901 GCF_001723915.1 Gavialis gangeticus
TCTGTGGAAAAATGCTGGTGCACGCGTTGCTGGGCAAAATAATGTAAAAGCTGCCATCGTACATCTCGGTCTTCTGTCTGAGGTACCCCTGTATGTTACAAACTTGGTTGGCTTCCACCCAGCTGTTAAATTTAGACAGCCACCCCAACCATTTCACCAACAACCACTTCTTTCTTCCCTTTCCTTTCATTACTAGAACTTTTTCAACCCTGTAAACTCTCATGTTTGGGGTTCACTTTTTGTAGTTCTTCAGGGTAGAAAGAACCCTCAATAGGTTCGTCTTTGTAATCTTTTAGGCAGTATACAGACATCTGCACATGTCTAAGGACTTCATCCACTATGAAAATCTCATCGGTGAATGTTTGTTCATAACCTTTTTTAAACCTTCTTTTGGTCCTAGACACTCTCACATGGTCTCCTTTTCTAAACAAAGGTGCTGCTAGTTTTATTTAAAATAGTCCCTGTACATGGTTTTCCACACCCTTTGAGAGTTTGAGAGGTTCACATCAACAGGTCTGGTGCGGCTAGTTCTTTGAAAAGTGTGGTTGTAGCTCTTTATAAACTCTGGTAACACATCAATGTAGTGAAAGGTGTCATGGGCTGTAAAATACTTCCACATCTTTGATTTTAATGTTCTGTTAAACCTCTCTACCACAGCCGCTTTCACTTCACTATTGGTCACGAAATGGTGACTATTATACTGTTTTAACAGCTTGCTTAAAGACTTATTTAAAAATTCTTTTCCCTGATCAGTCTGTAATTTTCAAGGTACACGTTCCTCTGTAAAAATGGTTTTAAAGGCCCGAGCTATTTCACCACCTGACTTGTCTTTTAGACCCACGGCCCAGGCATACCTTGATAATATGTCTATTGCTGTTAAGATGAACTTAACCCCACCATTGTGCTTGGAAAACTGCTGCATATCCACCAAATCTGCCTGCCATTGTGCATCAATATCTGAAATGACTGTCTTGTTTCTTTTAAAATATCTTCTTGCCAGTTTGTATAGGGTGTAGGCATCCTAATCTGAAAGCCAAGCGGCCACCCCACTTCCATTCAGAACCTTATTCTGTCTTTTGGTGGCTTCAAAAAGCGTATTCACCCCGCCAAAACTGCCAGCTTCACCAGGAGAGTAAAAAACTTCCTTTAACATAGCTTCTTGTGTAGACATATCTGGTAACAGCTTCCTCCAATACCCACCCCCCCACGCTAACACCATTGTGGTGCATTCAAATGCTTGAGGACAAATTTAAATCATGGCACAAAGATACCCTCTTCCAAATTCTCAATGTCTGCTTCGAGTGTCTGGGCCCCCTCCATTTCTCTGTTCATTGGATCTTCCCAAACAGGATCAGACATCTCAAAGAGTCTTTGGGCAAGGGGCCGCATCTTCTCCTCAAAACTATTTCTATGGTAACACTTTCTATAAGGCTGTCTTGGGGTTGTAGTGAGTGGGCCTACAGGCATTGTGAAAGAATTCATATCCGCCCCTGTTTGCCTTAGCACAGTCTCAGATAAACAGAGTGGTCGTTTGCGAAAGCAGATAGACCTGGTGGGGTTGCCACCCAAACCCCACCCCCTCTACTCATTCCAATTGGTTCAGCATCGTTCTTGGGAGGTCTGAGGCCTCTGAAACCTCTGCAAATTGGTTGGGAGTGGTGAGACAGTTTGTTAGGGGGTCACACCACCACCCTGCCACCCCATAGACCATGCCTATGCTCCGGCGGGGGGCTAGATCAGTCTGGGACCTGATAGGCCATAACTACACAATGTGGTCTAGGGCGATTCTTGCAGCCTCAGGGGTTGGGCTTTAGGGGTCTTCATGGGCCGTCCTTCCGATGTCATGGACCATGTGGTGCTGGTGTCACATACCGTGTGACTGTAGGTGGGGGCCAAGTTACTGATGTAACACACCACGTGACTGGGGGTGGGGGTGGAGTTATTGATGTCACACACCATGTGACTGGAGTCAGGGGGCAGGGCTGGTGATGTCACACATCACATGACTAGGGTCAGGGGCCAGGCTGGTAACATCACACACCATACTCAGGGAAAGGGGGCAGGACTAGGGAGTGGAGCTTCCAGTCCCGCCCACCTGTCACATTTGCATTGCAGGGCGGTGAGCCTATATACTACTGACTCTGATGACAGCCCTAGGATTTGGTAGATATATAGAATTGTTTGATTGCTTGTGGTTTTTTTGTTTGTATTTGTTGTTATCACTATGTATTTGCCTATTATAGAATGGAAAGGTCATGGTCAGTCTGAGGGTGAGCCCTGCCCCAAACAAGGTATCTGGCTCCTAAATCCAGAGCCAACACCTGGGGGTGGGGGGGAACACATGGACCCCCAAGGGGGGAGCTAAGGAAGAGCAGAAGAGAGCCCCAGGGGGGTGGAGGGACACAGTGAGTCCCAAAGTGTGTGGGGATGGGACAGGGTGAGTCCTGAAGGTCAGGGGGCAGGTTGGAATGAGAAAGGACGAGTGGGGAGGGGATTCTTACCTTTCAGTCCTCAAGGTCCCTGCTCATCTGAACATGTGACTGCTCCACATTCAAGCTAGTGCTGACACTGCTCAACATGCAAGAAGTTTAAAGTGTAATGGGCAACAGAACTCTTTCTCTGTAGTTTTCCAGGACATAAGGAATAACAAAAAAATTCTCCCTTCCCTTCCATTCCCTTTTCTTCCCTCAAGAAATCAGTTGTTTTCATTGTCATTCATTCAAATGAAAAATTCCACAAAAATATGTAAATAATTTAAAAATATTCTAACTTCAAACTAGAGGGATTATACTAAAATACCCAAAACGCTGAAGAAATCTGAGTGATTTGAACTATGCCATTTATATAATTGGGTGTTTTTAATTTCTTTAATGTTTTAATTTCTCTCCTTTTCTTTGCTGGTTTATGCTGTTGTTGCTTACTCTTTTTTTCATTTGTATATTGTCTTACTTAAATTATATGCTCTTTGAGACATGTTAAATATTAGCAGTAGTTCGCAACAGTAACTTATACTTGGTCCAGCAGTAAAGACCACCATCCTCTTATCCCCTAGAAGAAGATATTTAATCAAACAAATATCAGACAAACATAATAGCTGTGTTGGGCCAATCTTCCCTACCAATTACAGTAGTTGTTATATAGCAAAGCCCTTTTGTGTTAGAGGAGCTTCAGTTAACACCACCAGCCTGATATTAATTGAAATGTTGTTTTTAATAACTACATAAAGAAAAGCCTTTTATTTTCCAATGAACTTTAAATGCTTTTAGTGAATCTCATTGGTCCATTTACCTTCAAAATTACCATTCATTTTCCTGTTAGGCTCCCAGGCTCCAGTGTTCCTACTTTGTTCTTTAAAATACATGAATGTAAAGGTTCACAATGGGCACATCTACACGTCCTGTTCCCCCCTCCCCAGCACAGTTGTTACTGTGCCATCATTTAGTACTTGCTTCAGGAAGTACTAAATGATGGCACAGTAACAGCTGTTACTGCACCGTCCCAGTGGAGCATGGTTATTTTTAGCAGCTACATTGCCATAGCAATGTGCTATAGCGCAATAACTTATTGCTATAGCGATGTACCATCAGCATCATGGTTTGTGCCTGTGGATGCTATGTCATCGTAGTGATGAATTCCATCGCCATAGTGTGTTGCTACATCACTACAGGTGTAGATGTGCCCAGTGTTGAGGTCTAACAATAGTAAAATAAAAATAAAAATCTGCTAAAAGATCTAAGTGTGATTTCAAGCTGGTTATTTTGAGTGTAGAACAACAACATTCCTTTGCTAGCCTGCTAAACTTTTATGTACAAGTGGATATAACTAGTCTGAGAACAAAAGAAGAATCAGACTTCCAGACCTATTGCTTACCTTGATTAAATGACCTATAATGATACCCTAACATTTGATGGGAAATCCAGTCCATCAGTTAAGAAGGGTAACAAAAAAAGGGGAGGTGGATTAAAGGCACTGGCAATAGATGTGTAAGGGTATAAGAGTATTTACACTGACTATGACAAAACAGAATTGTAATATCTGTATTGTTTCTTGTTCAACATCCAACACAGCATGAACTTCTGATATGTAGTTATTATGAAATAATGCAACAAAATTGACCAACCATTTCAAAGAGTTCTAAGCAGCCATATGATTACTGTTACAGTTAATCTGTTAATGATCCCTTTTAATAAGTGATATTCTAAACCAGTGTTCTCTGATTATTTTATGATAATAAAATACTAAACCATACTGAATCTGGGAAACATGCATTTCTTTCTCTTTTTTATTAATTTATATTTCAAGTCTGGAAATATGTATGACCAGTTTTGTTGCTAGAACCACTGCTATTGTGAAACTGCTACCTTCTAAAATATTTGGCAATTCACAAAGCTATCTATGAAATTCTGCTCCTCATACCATATTTCCTCTCTTCCAATTTTAAGTTTAATCATACAGCATTAGATCGGTATCAGCTAAATGTATAACACTGTCACTGTTATGCAAAGATGTTCTTTATTTACCATAGATGGCAGAGTCTTAGAACACAGTAGAGTTATTATGCTTTCTTTTTTTTGTCAAAGCACTTACAGTAGAATCCAGACCAATCCCTAAAATAGCTTTACAGTTACAATGCTGGGCAGTAACAGTTAATCCATATCTGTCAAGTCACCCAAATTTAAAAAGGACTTCTTCAGTCCAGTGTAAAGTACTTGATTTTTTTACCTGTCTCATCATAAAAAGATCACATTGCCCAACACTCTTGATTCATATTAATAAGTTTCTTTTCTGAAAAATCTCCATCTTTCAGATCACTGAGTTCAGGAGCTATGGTTCACTGCAGTTTCAGTCGAGATGACAAGGAAGTGGATGAGGAACTGAAACAGCAAAAAAAGAAAGTTTTGCAAAATAAGTTTGGAAAATGTGGGGAACTTTACAAAAAGAAGAAAAAAATAGAGGGTCCAGCAGTGGTGGCTGCCAGGCTCAGGACCTGCCACCACTTCCAAGCTGGCCTGGGAAGCCCACTCCACAACCAGCCCCCACCTGGTGGGGCTAGACGCTGGCCAGTAGGGCTCCTGGCAGGGAACAGGGACTGGGATTATTCCCCCTCCTTCCAGTATCCAGGGGAGGAAACAGGAGGGGGCTTATTCTGCCACTAGGTGGCAGTCAGAGTGGGCAGACCCAGCTGCAATCCCCTGGAGGCTGGGGGGGAGGAGAGAATAACCCCCCTCCTTCCCCCCCCACCAGGGGCCATGCTGGCCAGCAGCTGCAGCAGCAAAGGGGGGGAGGGGTGCCCAGTAAACCCAGCTCAGGTCCCTGCCAGTGGGATCTGGGGGTTACAGTGGACAATAAGATGAATATGAATCAGAAGTTTGCTCTTGTTGCCAAGAAAACTAACAGCATACTGGTCTCCATTAGTAGAAGCATTGCCAGTAGATCAGGGAATATAATTATTTTGGTCTATTCGGCACTTATGAGGCCACACCTGGAGTACTGTGTCCAGTTTTGGGCCCCCCGTTATAGAAAGGATTCAGACCAGTTGAAGAGCATCCAGCAGAGAGCAACAAAAATAGTTCAAGGGTTCGGCACATGCTTTTTGAGGAGAGGCTGAGGGAACTGGTTTTATTTAGTCTGCAGAAAAGAAGACTGAGGAGGGATTTGGTACCAGCCTTTACCTACCTAAAAGGTGGTTCCAAAGAGAATGGAGCTAGTCTGTTCTCAGTATTGACATATTAAAGAACAAGGAGCCATAGGATCAAAGTTGCAGCAAGGGAGGTTTAAGTTGGATATTAGGAAAACTTCTCACTAGGACAGTGGTGAAGCACTGGAACAGGTTACCTAGAGAGGTGGTGGAATATCCATCCTTGGAGGTTTTTAAGTCCTGGCTTGACAAAGCCACAGATGGAATTATCTAATTGCAGATGGTCCTGCTTTGAGCAGGGGGTTGGACTAGATGACCTCCTGAGATCCCTTCCAACTCTAATTTTTTATGATCCTATGAGCCAACAGTATGCTCATATTGCAAAAAAAACCCAATAGCATACTTGGAGTGTCAGTTGTAAATAAAGAGAAGTGATTTTTTATGTTCTGTTCAGCATGGTGAGCCCTCATCTGCAGTACGATCCCTGGCTTTGGGCCCCACACTTTAAGAAGGATGTGAAAAAATTGGAAACAATCCAGCACAGAACAGCAAAAATGATTAGGGGCACGGGATGCAAGGCTTCAGGAAAGGCTGAAAGAATTAGGGTTATTTACTCTGGAGAAGAGAAGACTAGGGGAGCAGGGGGAGAATTCATATCAGTCTTCAGATAGCTGACAAGAGATTATAGAATGGATGAAGATGGTCTTTTATCCATGGCCATGGGAGACAGAACAATGAACTCAATCTTCAACAAAAGAAATTTAGTTTGGAGATTAGAAGGATGCTTCTGACTATGAGAGTGGTCAAACATTGGAACAAACTACCTTGCAAAAGGTAGCAGGATAAAAGACCAGCAAGGTGGTATCTCAAGCCTTTCATTTAGTGTTTGTCCGTAATCATCAATGATTTCAACCAACAATTTCTTCTCCACGTTAATTTTGATTGCACAGTCTCACATGACCATACAATCCAGTTTTCACAGGGAATGTTTTGCTGCCACACACATGACCATACATGTCAGATCAACCTAAAGACTATTCTTTCCTTTGGTTACCTAGATCTCTTGTTTTCTTCAACTGTAAACACAGGTGACACAAGTGCTTTCAAAAGTAATTAGACCATAAGAAACCAGCTCTCAAAATCTTTTTGGGTCACAAATATGTTGCTCGCATGTGTCAATGAAAATTGCACATTTTTTTAGGTTAAACTTTAGGCAACCAGTCAAAAAAAGTTGCAGGCCAGCTAAATTGCAGGATGCTTTCTTGGGCAGTGCTGTATCTTGTTGCTCCACAGTGGTAGGGAGACTAGGCTACCACAGAAAGCACCACACAGCTAGCACGGCTGGTAACTTTATTGTTCTGACAGAAGCAAAAACTGAAAGCAAACATGGTGCCTAAGTAGGCACACAGCACAACCATATTTATGAAACAGTCCCATATAATGACCAGGGATCCCAGTTTTCCATGATAAAAAAACCAAAATTCCATGATAAAAACCCCCATAAAATCCTATTTTTCTGCAGCGAGCCCCCCACAATGCTGACTGGCTGAGGGGCCCTGGCAGCAGCCCCACCCCTTGCCACTGATTGGCCAAGAGGGCTGCCCTTCAGGCATTCCAGACCCCCACTGCTGATTGGCCAAAAGGGCTGCTATTTGTGTGGCCCCGCCCCTCACTGCTGATTGGTGGAAAAGGAGAGGGCTGCACAACAGCCTCTCAGACAACCAGAGCAGAGAAAGGAGGGGGTGGCCATCATCTTAGCTGTTTCCCTGTGTGCTGCCAGCTTCTCCGCGCACCACAGGCTGTTTCAATGGCCGTGAGAACCACTGGCTTTTTTAAATTTTTCACCAGCAATTCTAAAGATTCTCTGTAAAAATGAAAATGGATTCTAGGATCTCTGATAATGACTAATGCACAATACATCACAGGTAGTCAGCATTCGGCCTGGGTAGGCAACTCACCCCCACTGCACCATTTTCATTTTTCTGCACCTTTCTGCACATAATATCATTGCCCCCATACTTGCCATATTTGCTGTTTTTGATACCTCAGTGTCTACTGGTTAAAGAAAGTGGAAGAACCTTTTTCAACCTCCTCTTCTGTGTACATTTAGAATCATGTATGCTAAGGTTAGAACAAAACCCCATATTTTTACTTCATCTTATTCCTCCTGACCCTGAAAACATAGCTTAGAATATGCACAATGATTTGGGTTCTTAAAATTCCAAGAGTTTAGATAATGATATTAATGGTCTTCATCACAGGCTTTTCCAGGTATTAAAGAGAGATGCCCAAGACTGCTATTTAAAAGGCATAGTTCATCCAAATTCAGTAGCTCTTCTTTTGACATCCTATACACATCAAAAGATAGATGCTGCCACAATGCAATTGTTTTTCATTATCTTCCCTTACAGTGAAATAATCATTTTAGCATGTTTGTTTGTTTAAACACAAGAAATCAATTTGTCTCACTTTTAGATAACATTGTCATAAGAGGAAAAATAATTTTGGAATCATTCACAGTAGGATAAAAGTTATACATCATGCTTCCAAATGCCGCTATTTCTTTTCTTTCCAATACAATGTTGCCTGAGTACTAGCCATCATGTTTTTATAGTAATTCAGCTAAACTGATTGCTGCCCATCTCAACTTAGTTACCCAGAAAAGCATCCATCTAGCAGTGGTTTTAAATTTTTTAGATGCTAAATTGCATATTTTTCCTCTAATACTATTTTTCTTCAAATTGCCTTTTTTCATGCAAAAAATATCTTCTTTGATATGTTTAAGCATAAAATCCCCATCCAATTAAAATCTTTTTTCCCCCGTGGCTATAAACAGGAAATTGGACTACATCCAGTACAAGTATATATTCCTTTCTTTCAAAATGAAGGAATTCTATAATTGCAGAAAGTCTTGGAAAGGATAGGATAATGTACTCTGTGTATATAATGACTATCCCGGTATTAGACAAAGGACAAAAGAGTGCAAGAAGATGATTAAAAATATATCACCATTTAATATAAGTTTCTTAAAAGGTACTACAATGTTGCCTAGAGCAATAAAAAACAAGTACCTAAATAAGTAGATGGACTGCTCACATTATCTAGACATGATTCTATACAGCTAACATGAAAATGTTAATTGTATCCTTATCGCAATGTTTTACCTAACAAAAACTAGTCTGTGTCTTCTTCCTGCACATTCTTCCCCATCTTTTCCTTTTCAAAGTTTAAGGTAATAACTATCAGTTTTTACTGTTTTTTAATTGAATAAGAACATAAAAAGTAAAACCCAAGAATACTGGGTATTTTTGTCATTAATAAACGCTTTAGATTGATTTTATACATTTTATTTTCTTCTTTCTCAAAAGAGTTCGGGCAAAGGCAATCTTCCTTCAGATTCAAAGCAAAGCCTTACTAATAATTTCTGTTCTTTAATTCCTGTTTCACCTGACAATCATTTTTTTTCTGTTCCTCAATGATTCTGTATTTGTCCCAGGAAAGTTTACTCAGTCTATACTCCCATTTATATAAATGTCTAAAGTAATGGAGTACACCGCTAATATCAGAGCAGCTGATCTGCAAGGTATAGGATAAACAAATATCACAGCATAAGATGTGGGGGGATGTGGGCACACTAGAAGGAAGCAACAGGCTACAATCTGACCTAGACAG
>NW_017729028.1:14570100-14571955 GCF_001723915.1 Gavialis gangeticus
CAGAGGAGGGCCATTTGCATGATCAGGGGACAGCAAGGCAGGCCCTATGAGGAGAGGCTATGGGACCTGAACCTGTTCAGCCTCCAAAAGAGACCTGAACATAGGGTCTCACCAACTGACCAAGCTGTAAATGGTCACAAAATCATTCAGGTTGGGTAGTCAAAAGTATCAGGATGTAATGCACGGCTTCCATGCTTTCCATTGGTTATAGGAGCTGGTATGCCTTAATCATGTTAGTTGGATGGGTCATGTGACTTGGGCTTTGATAAACCAGTCAATTTTCTACCAAATCTTGATATATAAAAAGACACACACAGAACAAACAAAACAAAAAGTTCAAAGGTGTAGTACAAAGTGGAAGTCAGTCCTGTTACCAGCCTGTGTGTCAAGGTAAAAAGGAGAGAACAGCAAAGGTGGCTGTGGCAGAAGGCCACCCCTGTTTCTTCCAAAAAACTCTGCTCTGTGACAATTTGGGCCCTGCAGAGGGTACACACCTTACCCTGTCTCTTTAGGTAACCTGAGCTGGATACATTCCTGAGGGAGGGGGGAAATCTGTTCCCTCTGCCTACGTGAATGGCATCACATACCTGGGTGAGGGGTTGGGCTCCCTGGTGGGCTAGAGACTTACAGTCGGCCCAGTAACCAGTAGTGCATTTCAAATTGGTTGGCTGACAGCCAACAGATGATGGCCTCCATTGGACCAGGTAAATGAGGTTGTAAGGGCTATAGAAGTCAAGGAGTGCCCAGGAGGAAGGGGCAGCAGCCATGAGGAAAACTAAGAGAGAGAGAAGAGATGGACCATCTGAAACTTGCTCTCTCTCTCTCAAAACTCATGATCAAGGAACTACCTGCCTCCAGAGGGAATCTCCACCTGCCTCTGGATGATTTCATAGATTTCATAGACATTAGGGCTGGAAGGGACCTCAGAAGATCGAGTCCAGCCCAGCTGGGGTCATAGGATCCCAGCAAGATAAGCATCCAATCTACTCATGAAGGTGTTCAACGCAGATGCTTGAACCACCTCCGATGGCAGGCTGTTCTGGACCTTGGGGGCTCGGAAAGTAAAGAAATTGTTCCTTATGTCCAGCCTGAAACGGTCTTACAATAGTTTATGACCATTCGACCTCAACATCCCTTGGGGCGCTCTGGTGAACAAACATTCCCCCAGATACTGGTGTTCACCCCGATAAACTTATAGGTGGCCATCAGATCACCCCTGAGCCTGCGCTTTTCCAGGATAAAGAGCCCCATAGGTCTCAGCCTATCATCATAAGGTGTGTTTTCCTGACCTCTGATCATGCACATGGCTCTTCTCTGGACTCTCTTAAGCTTCTCCCATCCTTTTTGAATTGTGGAGCCCAAAACTGGACGCAGTACTCCAGCTGCAGCCTCACCAAGGTCGAGTACCAGGGGAGAATGAGGTCCCAGGATTTGCTTGAAAAGCATCTATGGATACAAGCCAGCATTTTGGTTGCTTTAGTAGCCACAGCATCGCATTACAGGCTCATGTTCATCTTGTGGTCAGTGATGACCCCCAAGTCTGTCTCTTCTGTAGTGCTAGCCAGCGTAGCACTGCCAAGCCTATAAGGAAGCTGCAGGTTTTTCTTCCCAAGGAGGAGAACCTTGCATTTTTCAGTGTTAAACACCATCAGGTTCTCGTCCGCCCATTTGCTGAGTCTGTCCAGGTCAGCCTGGATCACCTGCCTGTCTTCTAGTGTGGATGCTTTGCCTCAAAGTTTGTTGTCATCGATGAACTTGGCCAGTCCGCTTCTGACTCCAGTGTCCACATCATTAATGAAGATGTTGAACAATATGGGTCCAAGGACAGAGCCTTGGGGGACCCCACTGGTCACAG
>NW_017729028.1:14572455-14581235 GCF_001723915.1 Gavialis gangeticus
TAGAAGTCAGGCTGATGGGCCTATAGTTAGCCGGATCCACTTTCCTCCCTTTCTTGAAAATAGGCACCACATTGGCCTTCTTCCAGACTTCAGACACTACACCAGAGCACCAGGAGTTTTCAAAGAACTGTGCCAGAGGCTGGGCTATGATGCTCGCCAGCTCCTTGAGTACCATGCCTATTATACTTGTGAGTAAGCTACCTGAGATCTAACTAGATATATAGCTTGCAGGAACTGAGATGCATGATCAAAGGCTACTCCAGCCACCCTGTTTGCTCTATGGGATTTCTCTGATACTACTCAACTCTGTACCCTATTCCAACCCTACTCCTTGTAACCAATAAAGTTCTCCTTTGTACCTAGCATGGAAGACTTATTCGGAGTGGGTCTAGATTATGCCTTGGGGTTCCCTTGGTTCAGCTGACTAAGGGAGACCACTACTTGTGCTTCTGACTGAGGGAAGCACGCCAAGTTCTTTAAGTGAATCAATTACCCTCAAGGGCTACTAGGCCCATGTTTCCCAGGGGACACAGCGCCAGAATCAAACCCATCCATGGGTCGTGGCAGTTCTACCCCCAGGCTAGTGGGTGTGCTCCAGGAAGAGGGTCAGCCAGACATGAGGCACACCCAGGGAGGCACTCGGAGCCTGGAAGGTGGTACGGTGCAGTGAAGTGGGTGGCTCAGCACAGGAGCGCCCCCTACTGGCCTGCCACAGTGGCATCATGGTTGGTGTCCCTCCAACCAGGGGCAAGAGAGAGATGAGGCTTTTTTGTGGGAGGGAACACAGCAGTGTAGAGGCAGGGTAGCAAGTTTTTGGAAACCTCTTATCAATTTGCTGCTTACAAACAAGGAGGAATTTATTGTGAATTTGAAGGTGGGAGGCAACTTGGCTGACAATGGCCATGAAATTATAACAATTCAAGCAGACTTTAGCAAAGTGGGAGAAAAGTCTAGGGAAAAAAGGAGTCCAGGAGACCTGGACTTCTTAAAGAGGTTTCCTTAAAGAGACCATGTTAAGGATGCAATGTCAAAGTATTTTGATAGAAAGAAAGGATAGGAAGTGTAGCAAGAAACAAGCTTGGCTAACCAAATAATGATTACCCTCGTTTCTTGAATAGTCTTGTTTTACTACTAACTAGATCGTCTACTCTATGACACTTCTTTTGTCTCATAGGACATTTTTACACGTACTCCAGGGGTGAGAGACCATGTTTTCATTAGAGCAACTCTGAGAGTCACTCTAATTAAAGCATCACTGCATCTGACACTTAAAAATGGAAGCAGGGGCTTTAGTTCAAGTGTCCCCCAGCACCATTTTTAAGCACAGGATGCTGATACATGAGATGTAGGAGGCTGCCTACAGTTCTCCAATTTCTTTATGAGAAGGTCATGTAGGACTTGGTCCACAGCCTTGCTGAAGTCTGACAGCTAGAAAGTGACATTTACAGGTTTGCTTTTGGGAATTGGCTTGTAGGTAATATATAGATGCATTAGAACAATAGTCTAGGATGTCAGCAAAGGTTAACTGATTTCTAAAGGCCTGGTTACACAGTTCTCACAGCCTTTAAGGCAGACAGGGTATCTAACACAACAAGGCCAATGGATAGACACATAGATTGGGAAGTTATGGGCTTGTACCACACTGTTCCATAACATGAGATAAAGTGGCACCAGCTCACCAGGCCCCAAAGTGAGAGCCTGAGATTCCAGTTTTGGTGGAACAAACCAAATTAGGAGAAGGCCCAGAAAGCCGAAATTAGGATGTATGTATATGATGGATTTGTGAAACAAAGAAATATGCTAACAAGACAGAATGTGGACAATATGATGACCACAGAGAGACCAATCAGTGATAGCCATGGATGAAAAGTCATCAGGAGGAGAAAATAATATGAAGCAGAGACTTTAGAGCAACAAAGTGTCCCTGAAAAGGGTCCCTGAAAGGGTCCCAAAGGCACCATGGGCACAAAGCATACCACCAGCCCATCTCATCCACCCCACTGAGGGGGAGAGGGAGGGCTCAGCCTCCAACCTCCAGGCTGCTGACATCTCACATTCAAGAGAGAACCACAGAGTGAAGCTCGCATCCTGTCCAGATGTATCTTGACTCTGATGACAGCCCTAGGATTGGTATCTATAGAATTGCTTGTATTATTTTTTTTCTGTTATCACTGTGTATCAATAAATTTACCTATTATCAAATGGAAAGGTCGTGGTTGGCCTGAGAGTTTTGGGTCCCCCTAAAACAAGGCATCTGGATCCTAAATCCGGTGCCAACAAAGTCCAGATACATTATATCCACAGCATTCATCCATCCAAGCAGTTAGTTTGTCTAAGAAGAAAGTTTGTTTGACACATTATTCTTTATAAATCCCTGTTGACTACTTGCGATCCTTTTCCTCCTCCAGATGCTTGCAAATGGACTCCCTTACTGGAGCATACGCTCCAGTAACTTCTCCAGTATTGAGATGAGATTAACTGGCCCTTTTTTTGTCTTTTTTAAAGAGGGGCACTACATTGGCTCTGGTACCTCCCCCATCTCCCACAACTTCATGAACATTATTGGCAAGGATTCCAAAATCTCTTCTTCCAGTTCCTCCATCACCCTGGGATAAAATTCATAGGCACATCCAGACGAGCGTGGATGTGCACTCTATGGTGCACAGGCACACCGCACATACAGGTGTTCCCCGCACTGCTTCTTTGCAGTGCAGAGGGGTTTTTTTACCCCAGGAGATCCCAGGGTCAAAGAAAAACCATGGCAAAAAAAAGTGGGCAACACATGTGATGGCAGTGCATGCCACACAAAACCAGAGCCTGGCTGGCCAGAGCCATGCTCCGGCTGCCAGCCAGGCTTCCTGCTGCAGGAGGACCATGGCTGCAGCTCCCAGAGGCCTCCATTTCATGAGCTTTAGGTAAAGCACCCCCACCACAATTTTGAAACACAGGGACACTGAATACATGTGACACAGAGGCTGCTGGAGTGTACTAATTAGCATGCTCCAGAAGACTGGCGGCAGACCCCATTAACCAATTAATCAAGTCTGCTCCAACACGTGCTAATTAGCACGTGTTGGAGCATAGGTCCATCACATGTACAGGTGCCCATAGGTATGAGAACTACATAGTGGATGAGAAAGGGAGCAAGACTGAGAGAGATTGACTGAATCCCTTGTTGGACCACATTCAAAAAAGGCAGTCTACTTCACTTTGCAAAAATTGTTCATGTCACACTAAAATATGCCCAGAATGAACTAAGCAAGAGCAGAGAGAAGAACAGGCATGTGGAAGGCCACATTATCTCAGATAGGTATTTTGGGAAGGATAAACAGATAGCCTAAGAAAGCAAATGACTATCAGCTGCCAAAAAAAGAAAAGAATACATTGGCCAGGATCATCTTTCTTGTATTCCTTCAGAATATTTGAGTTTTAAAAATATCTACTGAGTAGATATGGCCAGGGACCACCACATTTTACTATCTTGATTTGGATGACTACTTGTATTGGTTTTATACCCTAGAAGTATCCTCATTTCAGTGATATATGCAATGATTCTTTCTATACACTGACTTAACAAAATTGTTGCTTATATTTTAAAGCTGCTTTTCAATTCCCCAATAAGAGAGAAATCCAATAGAAAGGGAAACTATATTATGCTAATTAAAGCTTTAGAGAGTCATTTAATAACTATATTCAGGAAGAACTCTCAGACTAGATTATGATATATTCACTTAAATTCTCTTATGCTCAGATCAGGATACATTAAGGGTGGGACATCAACACACAAAATAAATTGTGAGCCCTCTGAAATGACCTATTTATTTTAATTAAAGAATAAAATAAAATATGTTAATGGAACAGATTAGAGGTACTTACCACAATCATAGAGAAAGCTTTTGGATGGAAAATGAAAATTACTGGGTCTCAGGAAGCATAACCCAGAATGTTTTCATCGGACAACTCTGGGACTATTTGAAGGGGAAGTTGTAGAACTGAGAGAAATAGATTGTAAATAAAGGGAATAAAGATCTGTTCCAGCAGAAGAAAGCAAAACTTGGTTTAGTTTTTCAATGGAGGGTGATACCTGTATTTACAAGGGAGTTTGGTAGGAAAAAACGGCCTGTAAAAAACACCTGGACCACCTCCAGAGCTGAAGATAGACAAGAATGCTACTAACTGAATCACTTCATTCTCAATGCAGCATATCCACATAAGTAGTCCTAGACGTGTAATAAAGAGCATCAGGGAATAGAAGGGAGCCTGACCACTGACAGGCAATGGGGATTAAATTAGAGAGAATACTTGGCCAACATGAAGCAAAGTAGACAACCTAAACCTGAATCATTACATCTGGTTTACAGTGTAATAGAAACCTACAGATTTAGTCCTGAAGAGAATGAGAATTGACTGCATTGTATCTAGCAGTCCCCATCGTTGCAAAAAATGCCTCTACAATTTTATGGCAACACAGGTGCAGCTAACAACGTCACTTTTGTATTCATACATCTGCTTTGTAAAAAAGCATGAGGTTGTGATCAGATATGGGGCTAATAAAAAGATCATTAACTAGGAGAAAATAATATATTAATCTTTGGTGACAGTTGCAGCTTATGGTGAATTAAGCAGAGCATTTGACATGCTTAACTTGTGTGAATACTTTCCCTTGTGAAAAACAGAAAACCTCACAGGTCGTCAAGGTTTATGTTTTTAAAGTTTTAGATTTGTGAATTTTGTTGTTGTTGTTGGGGGGTTTTTTGGTGGGGTGAGGGACAGTTGATAAATTATGAGTCCTTGACAGTTCTCTCTTCTGAAGCCTCTTGCATATTCTGGAAAGGGCAAATCAAGACCCAAAGACTGAAAAATCATTTCTGCAGCTTGGATCTAAGCAAAATATGTACCACTCACTAGTAATAGCACAAATATTCCTAGAAACTAAAAATTGATAGCATCCTTTAGACTATCTACAATAAAAGTACTCATTTTTTAATAATAAAAAAAAATTAAAAGGAGGAAATTCACTGAAGAAGTTTGATCATAAACAGAGATTTAAGCAAAGTAATTTTGAATTAGCATTTATGGGATTATATATTAGTCAATTAATTTGCTTGAGAAGCCAGAAAGAGAATGTATTCTGAAGAAGATAATATAACTATATATAAAATAATTGTTGGCTATATTTTATGAGAGAAAAGGACATAATTCTAAAGAGCAAAGTTAGCTTGTTCATTGCCAGAAACTAAGTTTCAGATGACTTCATTTCAAATAGGAGGTAAGGTCAATGAAAAAGCAGCTAGTGAAGGAAGTTTTTGAGTTGGAAAATGGAACGGTATTTGAAATAATTTAGCCTGGGATACTGATGTTAAGAAATGTATTATTAATGGCCTGACTGCTTACAATTATAGGAATCTGAAAACACATTTAATAATTATGAGTGTAGGGGAAAAAATTATTCTGAAAAATTATTCTATTAAAAAAGACCCCTACATGAAAATTGGAGAGCTTGAAATTAACATCAAAACTGTTAGGGAAATGTTTTATTTGAACAGCTAAGTTAGATGAGAAATAACAAGGCTCCTTACAGGGCAACAGATTTATTTTAACATTATTTTCTACATATGGCATAAGGCCCCTGCCTGAGACAGTATTCAAGGGTACATCCATATATAGCCAAGCCCTTTAAGCATGTGTATAAAGTTATGTTAATTTCAATGGGACTGTGCCTAAGTGGCTGGTTGAATAGAAATGTGTGCTTAAATATGTGCTTAATTTTTTTAATTGAAGCCTAAATGTATTTCACATTCTGTCAAACAGAAAACAGAAATAGGGGCAAGGTTTTAAGTGTCAGGGAGCCGGTGAATGGGCCTACTCATTTGCTTAAATATTTATTTTTGTTCACCATAATAAGTAATCTGCCGTAATAAGTAATAAGTAATGCAGAACAATGCAAACTTGTCATGAGCAGGGATCCTGATTTTCTCTGATAAAAATATTCCCAATTCTTGGATTTAAAAAAGTAACCCAGAATCCATGTTTTTCCATGAGTAAAATGAAACACTACTATATATATATATCTATATATTAATGGTGTTTCAGTTTAATCATGGGAAAATGTGGATCTGGGTTCCTTTTTTAATCCAAAAATTGGGGATTTTTTTTAATCAGAGAAAACTAGGAACTTTGGCATCAGGATTCTGTTTTCGCTGCTTTAATCAGATCTCCACTCAGTGGGTGTGTCTATACATGCATTTGATCCCAAACCAGTTTACTTGCAAGTAAACCACTCACGAGTAAATGCTCCCAGGCAGATGTCTGCACATGCAATGACATGGGAGCAGGCTTGCTGCTCCCAGCAGCAAACTGCTCCCACTTTCTGCAGCCCTGCAATGGGACCTTGCCACCACAAGGGGGAGGTCAGACTCCGGCCACAGCTGCCAGTAGCTGGGAGCCATCTTGAAAAGGCATCCCCACTCCTTGCTTCCTGGCCAGCCTCTCCCCTGGCCAGTAGCAGCACGGATAGTGCAGGGGCAACACTCAGAAGCTACCACTGCCTCTGCCACCCTGTGCCTCTAGCTGCTATAGCCCCTGCCACTGGCAGCAATGCCCAGCACATTGGACTCCTGCTGGCCACCATGCTGGCCCTCCTGGCTTGCTGCTCTTATCACCAACTAGCCCATGGCCATCTGGGCCCTACTATTTGTCCCACATGCAGCAATAGCCTGCCTGGCCACACTGTGCCATCCCAGAGCTGCTGCCACTGGGACCCCATCCTGCTGGCTAGACCCTGGCAGGGATGCCAATGATGAGCTCCTGGACATCACCACTGGGGCTGCCCTTACCCTCCTAGCCCTCCAGCCCCACCACCTCCAATTCCCATGGGCCAGCCAAGGCTGGGGGCTGCATGTCATCCAGTGCACCTGGAAAAATGATGAGCAGTGGCTGGAGGCATTCAGGATGACCCAGGTCACCTTCCTGGACCTCGTGGAGCAGCTCTGCCTGCACCTGGAGTGGCAGCACACCACCATGTGGCATCCCCTCCCTGCAGACACCCAGCTGGCCATTCCCACTACCGGGGGGTCATGCACCCAAAGCACCCCACACACCTCCAGGACAGCCTTCCATGGTGGAGAGTGGTGGGCATGGCAAATGGGCAGAGCTTATATTTACTGTCTAATCAAGGGACAGATTTGAGCACCTAGAAAGGGAGATCCACAAAACCCCATGGCCAGAACAGGAAATTCGTTAAAGCTGCAACTAAGATTGCACAGAGAATGTATCTGCCCACAGATCAGTTCTGAACATTATGTGCCTCTGTCCACTCAAGATCTAGAGACCAGAGTCTTCCTCTGATAACATGCACATTATGAACCAGGGGTAACTCTTTTTATAATGTGGATAGTGGTGATGCCACCCGTGGTAAAAGTTATAATCTAGAGAAGGTCCCTAATTTAGAAGAGTTGGGAATTCAGAGATGATCCCTCAGTTAAGTAGGGGGCAATTAGAGAGAAACAAATTATTTGCAGAGGGCATTCAGACCAAGGGTTAAGTGGTAGCTAGCAACCATGATGGGCTCAAGAGAAAAAATAATAAAATAAAAGCATCTATTTTCTTGTATATTGTAGGGAAGGAAGCCCTGGCTTTGATAGCACCTTTACCTTCAGAAAAGGCCAAAATATGCAGTTAAATGTAATACTGTCCATATTTGAGCACTACTGAATGCCAAGGAAGAATGAGACCCTTGGAAAACACAGATTTTTTATGTGCAAACAAACCACAAGAAAAAGTATAGATCAGTATGTTATTGAACTAAGGAGACTGGGCAAGAACTGTGCTTCTGAGAACTTGACAGACTATCTAATTAGAAATAGGATAATTTGTGGCATTACAGATACTGCATTATAAAAAAGGCTGGTCTGCAGAAAAGAATATCCAGATTTGCAAGGCAGCAGAAACTGTGAAAGCCTAGGCTTGCAGAGTTGAATGCACCAAAAGGGGTCATCCATGCATTAGGCATGATCAAAAGTGAAGAGAAAAAGGTACTTCCCAGGTGTAATTTACTACTGGTAAGAGGTCACCTCATACAGTTAAATTTTCCATTGCCAAAGAGACTGCTGAGATAGGGGGAGGGGAGGGAAAGGGTACAGAGAGTCATTCAGTAAATGTAAAATACAACATAGATAGCTCTAAATGCTGTGCTACATTTGAAAAGCTTTGTTATAAGTGTAATCAGGATTCATAGCAGAGATGACATCTTTTATTAGACCAACAAGATTTTTGCCAAAAAAATTCTGTGTGACATGAATGTAGTATGAATATAAAAAATTAAAACTGAGGCTAAACATGAGTCCAATAAACATCAAAATAACTGGATATTCAGGAAAAATATATCAGTGAAAGGGAGGTGCTTTAGCATCATGGCATCATAGGAAAGTAGGACTGGAAGAGAGCTCATAAGATCATTTAGTACAACCTCCTGCTCAAGGTAGGATTATTCCTAACTAAACCATCCCAGGCAAGTGTCTGTTTAACCTGCTTTTGAAAGTTTCCAAGGACGTAGATTCTACAGCTTCTCTATAGATTCATAGATTCATAGATTAAGGGTCGGAAGGGACCTAGTAGATCTTCTAGCCCGACCCCCCGCCAGGGCGGGAGAACAACAAAAACCCCAAAAAGAGAAATGGGACTCAAACGAGTCCAGCTAGGTGGGCATCCAGCCTCTTCTTAAAGACCCCCAGGGTAGGGGCCAGCACCACTTCCCTTGGAAGTTGGTTCCAGCTCCTAGC
>NW_017729028.1:14581926-14592466 GCF_001723915.1 Gavialis gangeticus
CAGGTCGTCACCTGCGGCCAGGACCAGGTCCAACAGGGCATCTCCTCTGGTGGGACTGTGCACCTCCTGAATCAAGTGGAGGTCCTGCATCTCAGCCAGCTATGTAACTTGTTTCAATGCCTGACAACACTCATAGTCAGGAAGTTCTTCCTGATATCCAGCCTAAATTTCCCCTGCTGCACCTTGAGGCCATTGCTCCTAGTCATGTTAGCTACAGACACAGAAAAGGTCCATCTTCATTTTCTCTATAATCACCCTTCAGATACCAAGACTGATATCAAATTCCTCTCCCCCCACCCCCTTCAGCCTTCTCTTCTCCAGAATAAATAACCCTATTTCTTTCAGTCTTTCCTCAGAAGTCTGGTCTCCCAGCCCCTTGATCATTTTGGTGGCCATGCACTGGACTCTTTCCAATCTGTTCACATCCTTCTTGACAGGTAAGGCCCAAAACTGGGCACAGTACTCCAGGTGAGGGGTGCCCACTGCTGAATAGAGCAGAAGGATCACTTCCCTAGATTTGCAAACGACATTCCTGTTAATACAATTAAGTATTCTATTGACTTTTTTTGCAATAAGAGCATGCTGTCGGCTCATATTCAGCTTATGGTCCACTGTAACCCCCAGGTCCTTCTTTACAGTTTTGCAGCCTAGCCAGCCATTCCCCAGTCTGTATTTGTGCATGCACTTATATTGTCCCAAGCGCAGGGCTTGGCACTTGTCCTTGTTGAATCTTTGATCGCAGACCATTTCTCCAATCTATTCAGGTCATTCTGGATCCTGATCTTTGGAATGTCCGCAATTCCACCCAACCTGTAAATTTGCTAACATGCACTCCAGAGTATTGGCACATCCAAACTATTAGTGAAGATGCTGGACAACACTGGATCCAGGAAAGACCCCTGGGGAACTCCACTTGATAGCTCCTCTGAACTAGACATTGAGCCATTGAGAACTACTCCCTGAGTAGAATGACCCAACCAGTTATGTATCCATCTTACAGTACTTTAATCTAATCCATATTTCTTTAGCTTGTTAATGAGAATGCCATGGGAGACAGTGTCAAAAGCTGGTTAAAGTTAGGGTATACCCACATCCACTGTTCTCCCTTCATCTACAGAGCCTGTCACTTTATCATAGAAGGAAATCAGATTGGCCAGGCATGACTTGCTTTTGATGAATCCTTGCTGACTGTTCCTGATGATCTTGTTCTCCTCCAGATGCTTCACAATAGATTCCTTGAGGACCTGCTCCATGACCTTTCCAGGTATCATAAAATCACAGAATCATAGAAAAATTACGGTTGGAAGACACCATAACAGGTCACCTAGTCCAACCCCCTCCTAAAAGCAGAGCCATTCCCAAGTCGACCAACCCAGCCGAGGCTTTGTCTCGCTGGATCTTAAAAACCTGCACAGACATAGATTCCACCACCTCTCTGGGTAGCCTGTTCCAGTGCTTTACCACCCGCCTCATAAGATTTTTCTCCCTGATATCTAACCTAAACTTCCCTTGCTGCAACTTGAGACCATTGCTCCTTGTTCTCTCATCTGTTACCACTCAGAACAGTCCAGCTCCATCTCTTTGGAACCACCTTCCAAGTAGTTGAAGGCTGGAATTAACGCCCACCCCCCGAGTCTTCTCAAGACTAAAGCCCAGTTCCCTCAGTCATCATGTACCTCAGCCCTATAAACATTTTGTTGCCCTCTGCTGTACTCTCTCCCATTTTTCCACATCCTTTCTGTAGTGGAGGGCCCAAGCCTAGACCCAGGACTCTAGATGTGGCCTCACCCATGCCAAATAGATGAGAATTATCACTTTTTTTTCTATCTGCTGGCAATGCTCCTACTACTGCAGCCCAGTATGCTGTTAGCTTTCTTCACAATAAGGACACAAGGTCAGACTGACTGGTGTGCAGTTCCCCTGATCTTTCTTCCACAAATTTTCAAAAAGGATAGCTAGTGGCTCCAAACTTAGCTCAGCCAGCTCCTTTATTAACCTTGGGTACGTCCCATCCAGCCCTGCCAACTAGAAAACATCCAGCTTCTCTGAGTAATCCCTAACCTGTTTTACAATAATCTAGGCTGTTTGTCTCCTTCCCTATCTCTGGTGCCAACACTACTCATCACCTAGTAGGTGCCCCTATTTGTGAAAATTGAAGTAAAAAAGGCTTTGGCCTTCTTGGCATTGTCTGTAACAAGATTGCCTTCCACATCCTTTAAGGGAAACGCTGGACTTCTCTCATTTTTGACATAGCTATAGAATCCTTTTTTATTGCCTTTTATGTCCCTTGCCTGCTTCATCTCAAATTGTGCCTTGGCCTTCCTAATTTTCTCTCTGCATGCCCACAAATATTCTTATATTTGTCTCTGGAACAAGGACCAAGGTTCAACTTTTTATAAGATTCCTTTCTGAATTTCAACTCCTTGAAGAGACTGGTGTCTAGCCAGGCTTGCACCTCATTGGGATATCTCGCTCCTGTGTTAAGAGAGCTTCCTTGAGGTACAACCAGCTTTTCTGGACTCCTTTTCCCCTCAGAGTTGCCTTCCAAGGGATCCTGCCCATCAGTCCTCTAAATGAATTAAGTTTGCCTTTCTGAAGTCCAGTGTCCTTATTCTGCTGATCTCCTTCCTGTGCTTAGGATCTTCAATTCTATCATTTTGTGGTCACTTTCATCCAAGTTACCTCCCACCTTCACACACTCAACCAATTCCTCCCTGTTTGTGAGCAGTAAATTGAGAAGAGCTTCCCCCCTTGTTGGCCTCTCTATCATCAGAATAATTTTCCCCCCAGCTATATATTTATACCCAGTTTTATGCTACCATTCAATAAACAATAAAGGATATACAATCCCATTCCATTCACTGAGATATCTGTTAGCATGGGGGGAAAAGATCCTCATCTTATATATGCATACAAGCAAACGTCATTAAATATATTGTCCAACTCTAAACTGCTGCCAAAAGCACCATGTGCTCAGTAATAGAAACCAACTATGAAGTTGATTAAAAGCAGCCAACACTGAACAATTCTTTTAAACATATGGCCGATATTAGGAAAACATACTGATGGGAAACTATAATTATTATTATTATTTATTGAAAACTAAAAAATCTGCTTCCATCAGCTTACATCGCATTACAAAATTCTGTATCATCATGGAAGAAAAATAATGAGGTGTCAAAACTTAAACCATGCTTCCATCAGCTTCCAAAACTTCAACAAATAAGACATAGAAACACAAAAACATAGAATATTTATACATTATCCAGTGATTCCCTCCTTCCCAAATTCCCATTAACCCAGGGGCCTGGACACTTTCATTTCTTAATACTGCAGTATTTCCTGTGGCCAAGTCTGTCTATTAATGCCGATCACCCCTTTTTTCATACATGTCTTGTCTTAAGCCCTATCATGCCTTTTTCTTGCCCACCCCTGGCCTGTGGCTGTACCTTTACCACCTCTCAGACACCATCTTCTTTTCATCCTCCTAGTTCTACTAGGTATCTTCTTCCTTCCATTCTTCTTTTTTCCATAAATCCATCACCTACTCCTTACTGAATTCCTTTATGCCCTGTCATCAATACCTCCCAGTTTCTTGTCTTCCTCCATCCCATGCAAAAACTCATTACAGCTTTCCATACTCTTCCTCTGTCATTTCTCTGGTTCCCAGCTCACTGCTTCTAGCATGAGTTGATCCTAGCACCCAACTTCTGTAGGAATTTCTCTGCCAGACTGTTTTTGTGAACTGGCACTCCCGCATAATGTGCCATATGCTATCTTCCCCATGATATGTTTGTCTGGGGCATTCAGTTGTTTTATGCAGTCCCCAGCTGTAATAGAGTGCTCGTATCAGTATGTTGCAGAGCACTAAGGTGACTGCTCCTAGAAGAGCAGAAACTGCCTGGGAAAAGCCCAAAGAAGCAGACAGAAGCCCAGATGCAGGTTACCAGGGCAACAGGCTAGACAGCAAATTAGCCTGCAGCTGCACCTGGTCAGCTGACTAGAAAGGGCACAGCCATAGGCCCATATAAACCCAGGCCAGAACTAGGGGAGGCAGTTTGCTGACAGCAGCCAAGCGTGAAGGAGCCCTCCTAGAGAGAGCTAGGGGAAGAAGCCTGAGGGTGAGTCTAGCTTCTGGGAATGCCAGGGGCAAAGGTTGATTCTTTTAAAGGGGTGGAGCACAATGGGAATTTATGTGTTATGTTATAGCCCAGGGGCTTATGTTTTGTTTATTGTTTCATAACCACCGGTGGTTCGGGTGAGGGTATTTGGGGAAGGAGAAGGCCTCATTGGGGGCCCACTGCAGCATGGGGACCCCAGCGCCAGAGAGGGCACAGCATTTGGGGGTGCACAGGCCCCGGTGCCAGAGAGGGCACGGCATTTGGGGTGCACAGGCCCCGGTGCCAGAGAGGGCACGGCATTTGGGGTGCACAGGTCCCGGCGCCAGAGGGGGCACGGCATTTGGGCTGCAGAGAGCCCAGTGCTGAGGTGTGCAGAGACATCGCTGCAGAGAGCCCAGTGACAAACCAAGGCTGAGTAAAACCAAGGCCTCGGAGGGATGTTGTGCGAATACCATCCGCAAGGCTTGGGGCATGGTAAAGGGACGGTTTGGAGCTATGCATATAGCCCATAAGGCTGTGGTGTCCTGAGACATCTATTTTGAAACTGGATCCACACGGGGTCCAGGGAAGTCCATCAGGACCATATCCGACCAGACGTGAAGGCAGCCTCCCTATATTACATTTACATCAAGACGTAGCAGATGAGAAAAGAGGGTGCCTATTGGGCTGAACTGGCATGGTCGAGGGGCCTTAGGAGATCATAGCCATCCTTGGAGACCCCATCCCATGACACAGCACAATCTGACAGGCTAGTAGCCAACTAAAGTCCTGGTGCTGCTTCTGTAAGATGTTATCAAACACACCTTTCCAAATTATCCATGCTTCTTCTTCCCCTATGAACCTCCCTATTAGGGAAACAGTCTTCTTTGCTGTACCCCCAGGCCTTGATTTTTTTTTAGTATGGCCCACCAACTCTATTGTGGCTACTGTCTGTATCCCAAACTGATTCAAGAAATTTGGGTGGCATTAATCAGGCCCAGGGCTGTGAGAGTGTCCTTTTACGTAAATGCTGGGTTTATTCTGTACACACATACAAAGCAACATACACCATGCCCACATACTGGGCTCCAAGCCCTCACATACACTCTCAGGGTACCAACCCCTTGCTCACTCTCAGGGCTCCTTGGCGCTCCAACCCCTTAATAGCTCCCCAAGACTCAGGGCCCCACCCCCCTGGAACTTCACGCTGGCTCCTATATGCAGCCTCAGGCCTCCACTGAAGAGTCTGGGTGCTGTCATAGGTCCTTCCACCAACCTGGGCCCTGCCTCAGTACTCCTCAGTGAGCCTGGGCCCCCCTTGTTCAATCTCACCCACCAAGAATGTGGGAGATAGGGTTATTAAGGCACCCCAACCCACCTTTCACCAGAGTGATAACTGGCCTGGTATTTCCTGGGGGCTCCTACTGGGAAACCCACCAGGCCACCCACTCCTGGCAGGGTGCAGTTTTAGGTCATGCCCAGGACCAAGAGCCTCCTAGGCCTACCCATCAGCTCTTGCCTTTATCTCCTGGGTTGTTTCTGCTGCAACTCAGCTAGGTGAAGTTTCTGCCTGCCCTGACAGCAGCAAATTGCAGCCTCTTTATATCTGGTTCCCAAAATGGCTGCCACCATCAGGCACCTGGTAGCTTCCTGACTGCCCTTAAAGTGGCAAGCACCAGCAGTGCCCTGCCACAGTCTTATCAATGGTTCTAGGGATATGCTGTGTCTTGCTAAGATTTCATAGATTTCATACACATTAGGGCTGGAGGGACCTCATAAGATCACCAGGTCCAGCCCCCTGCCCAAGGGGCACGAAGTCAGCTAAGGTCAAAGGATCCCAGCAAGATAAGCAGCCAAATGTTTCTTGAAAGTGTCCAGAGTAGGTGCTTGCATCACCTCTGGGGGGAGTTTGTTCCAGGCCATGGAGGCTCAGACAGTAAAGAAGTTTTTCCGTATGTCCAGCCTAAAATGGTCATGCAGGAGTTTGTGACCATTGGACCTTGTCATCCCCTGTTGTGCTCTGATGAACAGGTTTCCCCCATATCCTGATGCATACCTGTCATGTACTTATAGGCTGCCACCTGGTCACCCCTAAGCCCGTGCTCCTTCAGGATGAAGACTCCCATAGCTCGCAGCCTCTCTTCATAAGGCCTGTTCTCTTGCCCTCTAATCATGTGTGTGGCTCTCCTCTGGACTCTTTCAAGCTTCTCCATGTCTTTCCTAAATTGTGGAGCCCAGAATTGGATGCAGTACTCCAGCTGCAGCCTCACCAAGGCCAAGAAAAGGAGGAAGATGACATCCTGGGTTTTGCTCAAGATGCATCGGTAGATGTAAGCCAGAGTTTTATTCACATTGCCAGCTGTGGTCTCACATTGGTGGCTTATATTCATCTTGTGGACAATCATGACCAGGGATCCAGGTTTTCAATTTCCCATGGGTAAATGGAGAAAACCACGGATTCCCTGTTTTTATCAGAGAAAACATGGATTTCTCTTTTTAGCAGAGAAATCCGCAGATTCTCCACTTTTGCAAAGAGCCCTGGCAGGCTGGCAAAGCTCCAGTCTGCAAGAGCTGATTGCAGAAAGGGCTGGAACCCCCCAGCCCTGGTCGGAGGGAAAGGGAGAGGGGGGAGGGCAGAGCCTGAGCATCTGGGGCAGCCAAGGCTGGGCTCAGACTCAGACTCTCCTTTTGCCCCTGGAGTATAGAGGTAACTGGATCTGTTGGGTGGGGCTGGGGAAGATGGTTGGGGGCTGAGGGAGTGGGGGGTGCTGCTGGCCCCAGGCAGAACATTGCATTTGGGAGCAGGACTGGGGGTGAGGGCAGGGGTGCCCCTTAGAAGTGGGGCTTTGCGGGCAACTGATGTGGGGTGCAGTGTGGTGGTGCCCACCATGTGCAGGCCACACACATGCCACCCAGCCACCTGCCCGGGGGTGGGGAAGAGGGATGCTAGCATGTGGCCAGAGCACAGCTCTGTGGCCAACTCTGCAGCTGCAGGGAGGGATGAGGTGCGGGGCGGGAGCTCACACATGGCAGCCGCTGCTACTTACCTGGAGGACAGTGATGGCCACTGCCTACAAAACCTCCTGCCGCGGAGCCATGCCCAGAGCCATGCAGCCAGCCACTGAGCAGCGGCAGCAGCAGCAGCATGGTGATGGCTGAGCACCACGCAGCCATCCCCACCACCACCCTGTGCCGCTGCCACCAGCTGCACAGCTCCAAGCACAGCTCTGCAGCAGCAGCAGGAGGTTTTATTGGCAGTGGCAGTCACTGCTGGCATGAGCAGCCACTGCTGTTTACCTGTGGGGCCACCCATGCCAGCGGTGACTGCCGCTGCCTACAAAACCTCCTGCTACTGCCGTGGAGCCATGCCCAGAGTTGTGCGGCCAGCGGCCAGTGGCAGCAGCACGGTGTGGGATGGGGTGGTGGTGGGGATGGGAATAGTTGCGTGCCACCAAGCCACCACCACCCCAAACTGCACCACTGCTGTCAGCCACACAGTTCTGGGCATAGCTCCACTGAGGCAGCAGGGGGTTTTGTATGCAGTGGCCATTACCGCTGGCACAGGCAGCCCCACAGTTTAGCGGCAGCAGCCGTCATCACCGTCACGGGCAGCCACTGCTGCTTACCTGTGGGGCTGCCCGTGCCAGTGGTGATGGCCACTGCGTACAAACCCCCCCGCTGCCACCATGGAGCAGTGCTCAGAGCTGTGTGGCTGGTGGCGGTTGCCGCACAGCTGCAGGTACGGCTCTATGGAGGCAGCAGGAGGTTTTGTAGGCAGCGGCTGTCACCGTCATCATGGCCCTCCAGATAAGTGGCAGCAGCTGCCACATGCAAGCCTCCGCCCACCCCCCATGCCCCCATCCCTCACCATGGCTGCAGAGCCAGCCATGGAGCTGTGCTTTGGCCACATGCCAGCCTTCCTCTCCCCCTCCCCTGGGCAGGTGTCCAGGTGGCATATGTGCAGCCCGCATGTGGTGGGCACCACCACACTGTGCTCCACATCACTTGTCCACAAAGCCCCCCCTGCAGAGGGGCACCACTGCCATCACCCCCTGGCCCTGCTCCCAGCTACAATGTGCTGCCTGGGGCTGACAGCACCCCCCATTCCCTCAGCCCACAACCATCTTCCCCAGCCCTGCCCCACAGCCCCACTTACTCCTAGGATGCAGGGGTGAAGGGCATGGCTCCACAGTGGCAGTGCTTGCCCACAAAGCCCCCCCAGCCTGCATGCAGCTGCCACCACCCCACACCACTGCAGAGCCATGCAGCTGGTTGCAGGGCATGCCGCTGCATGCAAGCCCCCTGTTTCACCCGCTGGCCAGGAGGCACGTATGTGGCCCGCAGTGGTTGCTACTGCACTGCCACTGCTGCGCCCAGCGCCACTTACCCACAAAACCATGCAGGTGACCGTGGGACAGTAGCACAGGGTTCAGTGGCAGAGTTGTGGTGGTGGCCTCCATGTGCAAACCTCCTGTCAGGCTGGCTGGCACATGTGTGGCCCACAGAGTGGCACCCCTGCCCTCACCCCCTGGCCCTGCTCCTGGGAGTGGGCATAGGGGTACACTCCCCCCTTCTTGATCTACGCCCCCCAGCACCTTCCCTTTCCCCTGCCCTGCCCCGCCCCTTTCCCCCACACACACTTACCTGCTGGGGCGGGTGTCAGTGTCTGTATGTCTGTGTCTGTGGGTCTGGAGGGCTGTTGTGAGGGGCATCAGGAGGGCTGTGGAGACTGGGGGGGTGTAGGTGGCCTTTAATTTTTGTCACGGATTTTGGGTTTTTAATCAGAGAATCTGAAATATTTAATCAGAGAAAACCAGGATCCCTGATCATGACTCCCAAGTCTCTTTCAGTCATGGTGCTAGAGGACTTGGAGGTCATGATTAACATTGTTCATATATTAAGATATTAACATTGTCCATATGCAACATACATATTGCTTGCATGCCTTTTCCTCTGGGGATTGGCACACCCTCAATCACATGATCTGCCCTGATCCTCTGCACTAGTAGCTCAATGGAGCAAATGAATAGGAGAGTTGACAGAAGGCACCCTATCTCACACCTGATCTGACCCTGACTTCCTTCATTAGATGACCATTCACTTCTCCCTTATATCATGCTCCATTGTATAAGCCCTAATCCAATTTAGAAACTTTGGTGGGACCCTCATGTTGTTCAGTGCACCAAACAGAAACTCCTGCCAGGGACTACACAAATGTGATCACTGCAGACCACCTTTCCTATGACTTTTTTTAATCTATTCACTAGCACCTTGCCTCCAGTTCTCCCAACTTTTCCTGATCTCCTTTCTTATACAATAGTTTTGTTATTCCTGTATCCACACCTGCCTCTAGCTGCTCCCTTTCCAGACACTCCTGGAACACTGCTAACAGGCCTGGGCAGGGGTGGTCACCATTGGAGGGTCCAGATTACAGCTGTGAGGGTACAGCAGGAAGCTCCTGAGCCTGCAGGGCACAGCTCATTAAGGGTGAGACAAGAGGCACCCAGCCAGAGGTCTGTGGGCCTGAGTAGGCAGGACCCAAGGGCCCACCAGTGGACGCTGATTGATTTCCATTGATGTTTACTTCTAAATTTTCCTTTATGAGAGCACTAGTACCTCAAGATTGAAGCAAGTTCAGTTGTAGGGGCCTCAATCCATAGACAAAGGATAGCCTACGAGGAGCTAATGGTCAGGAGATCTCTCATCCACTCAACAGCAAGACTTTCAGATGAAAAATGATCATCTGTAATTGAGACTTCAGGATACTGATATCTGTCTTGGCCTTGGATATGGTAAGGGTGGGGTAAAGGGAAAGTTGGAGCTCCACAAAGAAACCATTGTGTGGGATTCCACAAGCCAGCTGCTGGGAACTGTCTCCCAAGAAGAAGAACATCAAGTCGTGGCAGAAAAGCAGGAACGTGCAGGTTGTGCTAACTCAGGATCCCACCTGATGTTGTTGGGGGGTAGGGTGCTGGTCAAGCAAGGACCCAAGCCCTACAACACATACCAACAACAACCCTCCAAGTTCAATCTATCAAGTTCATTGCACTGAGGTCTAGGTCTGGGCATGACTCCACTTCTGATTCCAAACTCAAGACTGATTTTTTCATTCTCTTCTTGTGTTCTTCCTCCTTTGCCTTCTCCTTTTACTATGTCCATTACATACAACAAACTTCGTATTTTGCTTTCCTCTAAGAACTCTATCCCAGCAGTGCTTTGGCCTCTTTTTGCAGGCCCCAATGAATCTGAGAGCTATGGAGTTAGGAATGGGTCAGGTGGGGCAGGGCTGAAGGGAGACTCCTGTTGTCTGTTCATCTTCTTTTGTTCCCTCCCGCATCTCTGCCTCCTTTCAAGCACCCGCCACTCCTATTTCTGCTTCAAGCATCCTCCAGACCCCTCCATATTGTGGTCTTCTTCCCCCACCCCCTCACCTTTTTTCT
>NW_017729028.1:14597466-14637400 GCF_001723915.1 Gavialis gangeticus
CCCCGCCACTCCTATTTCTGCTTCAAGCATCCTCCAGACCCCTCCATATTGTGGTCTTCTTCCCCCACCCCCTCACCTTTTTTCTTCTCATTTCCATTCTCCTTTCCCCTATTCCTCCTACTGTGACCTCCCAACTTCCCCCTGACCCTTTCCCTCCCTCCATCTTTTCTACTACACATCCCTGATTCTTCTTCCCCTCCCCCCATTCTCTCTCCATAGCCTCCTTTCCCACCTCCTATCCTCCCTTCTTCCCTTACTCCTTATCTCTTCCTTCTCTCTCCCTCACAGCTCCCCATTCTCTGTGCATCCCATCCCTCCCTCCCCTCCAGATTTATTTTTTTCTCCTGCCACATCTGCTTCCTCTTCCCTGATCTGTGCCTCTGCAGTCTCTCTCCCCTCTCCCTGCCTGCTTTATCCTGCCATACTCTCTCCGTCTTGTCTTCTTTTGACTGTATTTGTGAAAGATCAGCAGGTGCAGAACATATCATCCAATTCTCTGCACAAATTACACTTCCATTCCTTCTTACACTCTCACACCCCATGACCCTTATCTCCTCACTCCATGCAAACCTCTTATGGTCAGGCTATTGCCAAATGACCCTCCACCTTGTACTTCAAACATAATTTCAGCTATCCATAGTAACTCATCAGTCCTTTGTGGTCCCCTAAGGTAATTGCCAGAACAAAGTGTCATACTCACCTGCCCCTACCAGTTTTTCGGTAAATTGGATCTCTCCTCAGGATTTTGGCAGCTGAAGCTCACTGAGGAAAGCCCTGAATTATGTAGATTGGATTGTCCATTTTGAATGTATGGATTTCTGTGTCTGCCTTTTGGTATCTCCTGAAAAGTATCACAAAACCATATACACGATTTATGAGCATATTCCTGGTATGGATCATCTCAATGGATGATAGTTTCATCTGGGAATACATCAAAGAAAAATATTATTGCAGGCTTTGAGAAGAGTTGGAGGCTACAAGAGCTGTAAATTTGAAATTGAATAGAGCAAAGTGCATACTGGGAGTCACTGAACTGACTTACACGGGGTTATCGTCTCTGCCAAACAGGTGAAATCTGACAATATGAAAATTAAAGCAATTGAATTTGTGCCATGTCACTAGTCAAAAAATAGCAGCAACATTTTCTGGGAATCCTAAATTATCTGGGAAAATGTATGTTTAATTTGTTAGCAAAGACAACACCGTTGACAACATTATTTGTGAATACAAATGAATGTAGAAGAAGAGGAATCAGGACTTGCTTTGAAGCAACAGCTGATTCAAGAGCCATTATTAACATTCTACTTGTGGAAAACTTATAAACATTTAATCAGCTGTAATAGAGTTGGAGGAGTTGCTTCAGTAATTTTGCAAAAGTATGACAGCAATTCACAATTTGCAAAAAATATGACAGCAATTGGCAAATATGCATCCAAATCAATGACCAAGGCAGAAACCAGATATGCACAAATTTAGGAGGTACTGGAAGTAATGTTTGCTTGTGAGATATTTCACCACTATATCTATGACCAGATTGTATATGAAAAAAATGTGGACTGTGTGTGGGAAAAGGCAGTAAGCCCCTAATAGCACTGCTTAACAAACAATTACAATTTGTACTGTAAGGATTCAATGAATCATGTTCCAGATGTGGAAGTATGGTTTAGTTTGGACGTACATGCCAGGTAAATATATGTTTACTGTGGATGCACTCTCTAATGCCACATATCCTGCTATAGAAACAGGAAAGACCTATGAGATAGAGGTGGAAGCCTATGTAGATTTATTTATTATATAATTTAATATAGCAGATAGAAAACTGCTGCAAATAATAATTTTTAAAACTTGAGAAAGACAACTCAGTGGAAGTCATGAAAGAAATGATAGTTATATGTTGGCCAGAGTATTTAAACATCTGCACCATAGCAGTAGCAGATTACCAGAATTGCGGGCATGACATTTTGGTGGTAGAAGGCACAGTTTTTTAAAGCAGATACACAAAGCTCTTGGTTCAGAGGTGATATCTTTTATTAGACCAACTAAATAGTAGCAACATTTTTTCTTTCTTTGCAGTAAGTTAATGATAAAGCAGTAAGTTAATAATACTGAAGAGCCTCTGAAACAAAATGCTGCAGAAGATCCATGAGGGCCATTTAGGAAGAAAGAAATGTAAAAAAGAAGTGCATGAAGTGATGTACTGGCCCAGGATCAATAATACTATTGCAAGCCTTGTTAATCTGTTTAAGTTTCAACCACATCAGCAGGTTGAGCTGCTACAACCCATCCAGTTCCATCCAGGGTATATGAAAAGGTTGTCATTGATCTATTTATGTAGAATTCAAATACTTATTTAATAGTTACAGACTATTATTCCTTGTATCCAGAGGGATCCACTTTGCCCAGTACTATCAGGAGCTCCTGTAGCCAGGAGTTTCTGGTAGCCAATCTGTAGGTCATATTTGCAAGGCATGGGATTCCAGAGGAAGTTTTTAATGACATTGGGTCTCAGTTCTCTGATTCTGAGTTAAAACAATTTCCCCAGGATTGGGACTTTTCATATAAGACAGCAGACCTTAATTATCCCCATTTGAATAGCCTCATGAAATGGTCTGTTTGAACCATTAAAAAAAAAATCTACTGAAAAAAAATAATTTGACAGTGGGGGTGATTTTCTGAAAGCAAATGGCTAGTCACCAGCACATCTATTAATGTGTTGACAGATATGTTCTAACCTACCAATCTGTGACAGCTTACTGGTGCTGTCAGAGAGATGAAGGAAACTCAGAAGCAGTAACACAAATGGTATTTTGACAGAGGAGCCTGGGAGCTTCCAGTACTAAAGTCTGGTGACAGAGTGAATCTGAGAAATTACGCCTAAAATAGATAGGATCAACAAGGTACTATCAAGTGCCTAGTGAATCCATGTTTACATCTGGTCCAAATAGAATAGAGAAGTATATTCAGATGTAATTATTGGAATCGATGAGCACTCCCAAAGAATTCTCAGATCCATAAAGAATAGTTGGACATGGACTGTTCTCAACTGACTGTTCCAATCTTAGCAACAGAAATAGAAAAAAGACCTAGATCATCAATAAGCAAGCTCCTCAGATGCCTCAAAAGCTCAGATTCCTCATGAGTCGGGAAGGAAAGTGAAACCTCCTGAAAGACGCATATGTTGTAAACGGATATCTCATTTAAAGTGATCCAAATCAATCTAAGTCAAAACACAGGACAAATGAGGAATGGCACAGCCTTTTACATACACAGCCATTCCAAACTGCAGTGCAATGCAATGTAGGTGGCTAATAAGAGTATGCCCCTGGAATGATTGGCAATAACTTGCCATGGTTAACTTAGATGTATACAGCACTGTCCCAGAAAAAAGTGTTAGCACATTTTATCTCATGTATTTCACAGACACTTAAAGCAGGACAATGTTTTCTACCAGGGAGACTTGCTAAAAGAGCTTCAGAAAAGGTGGAATAAAAAAGTCAGTGACAAAGACTGTCTTCAGAGTGGTGTGATATTAACCTCACTTCTGTAGAGAAGTACTCATGGATTTTTGTGTTAATAGTTTGCTGTAGTTATTGTTAAGATGGAAGATACAGTGACAAAAGTTATCATTTAGATACACGCTATTGTTTAGAAGGATTGGGCATTGGGAGATAGTCCCTCAGCTAGAGAGCAGCCAGTTAGTTAGAGAAAAATAGTCTGCAGAGGCTTGCCTACTGCTCCACAATAAAAATTGTTGTTTAGATCCTCTCATTTGGCTTAACAACTAGGGTCTGTGAATTATTTCTGTTTTATCCAATGATTCTCTAACATAAAATGAATAAACAGTCCATGCATCCAGAACCCAAGGCTTTCCCCTGGCTTGCTGTCCTTCTGGATCCATGACTCCTGCATTATTGTTTATCCAGTAACACCTTCTACAGACCTCCAACGAAAGCAATTTTGGCCCTCAAATTAGTTAATATTGTTGATTATGTAAAAAGATCAAAACTGAACCCAATCCAGTCTCCAGTACTAACAGAAGTAGAACAAATATATATTCTTGGCACTAAATCTAAAAATCCAAATCCATGAATTCACACAGGGAACAATTTTGTTGTGTAAGATGATGCTATTTTCACAGACTTCACACTCTAATATTCATTTTTTTTTAAATTTCTCTCTCTATGTTTTGAATTTGAGATCCAGCATTACAAATTGCAAATACAACTAAGAAAGCAATGCAGGTTTCATATTTGGATTTAGATTCAATTGGTCTTGCATGTGCAAGTCATAGAATCGTAGAAAATTAGGGTTGGAAGGGACCTCAGGAAATCACCTAGTTCAACCCCCTACTCAAAGTAGGAGTATCCCCAGCTAGATCATTCCAGCAGGGGCTTTGTTGAGCTGGGCCTTAAAAAAGTTCAGGGATAGAGAATCCACCACTTCCCTAGGGAACCTGTTCCAGTGCTTTACCACCCACCTAATGAGAGAGCCTTTCCTAATATTCAATTTTAACATCCCTTGCAGCAATTTGAGACCATTGCTTCTTGTTCTGTCATCTGCCACCACTGAGACCAGTCTAACTCCATCCTCTTTAGAACCCCCCTTCACATAGTTAAAGGCTGCTATTAAATCCCATCTTAGTCTTCTCTTCTTGGAATTGGGCTTATTTCGTTTGCTCAGCCTCTCCTCAGAAGTCATTTGCCCCAGCCCCCAAACTATTTTTGTTGCCCTCCGCTGGACTGTCTTCAACTTGTCCGCATCCTTTCTATAGGGGCCCCAAACCTGGACACTGTACTCCAGATGCGGCCTCACCAGTGCTAAATAGAGGGGAATAGTCACTTTCCTTGGTCTGCTGGCAACACTCATACTAATACAGCCCAGTATGCCATTAGCCTTCTTGGCAACAAGGGCACACTGTTGACTCATATCCAGCTTGTTGTCCATTGTGTCCCCAGGTCCTTTTTTGCAGAGCTGCTGCCCAGCCAGTCAGCCCCCAGTCTGAACTGGTGGATGAGATTGTTCTGTCCTAAGTGCAGGACTTTGCACTTGTCCTTGTTGAACCTCATGGGATTTGTTTTGACCCAATCCTCCAATTTGTCTACGTCACTCTGAATCCTAGCCCTACCCTCCAGTGTATCTACTACACCCCCCAGAGTGATGTCATCTGCAAACTTGCTGAGGGTGCAATCTATCCCATTTCCAGATTGTTAATGAAGATATTGAACAAAACCAGTCCCAGGACCGACCCCCTGGGGCATTCCACTTATTACCGGCTGCCAGCTAGACACTGAGCCCAACAATCCAGCTAGCTTTCTATCTACCTTATGGTCCACTCATCCAACCCATTCTTCCTCAACTTGCTTGCAAGAATGCTGTAGGAGTGTATCAAAAGCCTTGCTAAAGTCAAGGTATATCCACAGAGCCAGTTATCCCATCAGAGAAGGCAATCAGGTTGGTCAGGGATGACTTGCCCTGGTGAATCCATGCTGACTGTCCCTAATCACCTTCTTCTCCTC
Organism: Gavialis gangeticus; assembly: GCF_001723915.1. Lineage (NCBI taxonomy): Eukaryota > Metazoa > Chordata > Crocodylia > Gavialidae > Gavialis > Gavialis gangeticus. The sequence continues at coordinate 14,602,983 of NW_017729028.1, forward strand.
CAAGTGTTTAGAAATGGATTCTTTAAGGACCTGCTCCATGTTTTTTCCAGGGACTGAGGTGAGGCTAACCAGTTTGTAATTCCCTGGATCCTTCTTCTTTTCTTTCTTAAAGCTGAGCCCTATGTTTTCCCTTTTCCAATCATCCAGAACCTCCCACAATTGCCACTAGTTTTCAAAGTGAATGGCCAGTGACTCTGCAATCATATCAGCCAACTCCCACAGCACCCTCAGATGCATTATATCCAGCCCCATGGACTTGTACATGCCCAGCTTTTCTAAGTAGTCCCTAACCTGCTCTTTCACCACTGAGGGCTGTTCATGTCCTTCCCAAACTGTGCTGCCCAATGCAGTAGTCTGCAAGCTGACCTTGCCTGTGAAGACTGAGGTAAAAAAGGCATTGAGTACTTTAGCCTTTTCCTCATAATCTGTCAGTACGTTGCCTCCCCGATTCAGTAAAAGACCCACACTTTTCCTGACCTTCCTCTTGTTGCTAAGATACTTGTAGAAACCCTTCTTGTTACCTTTCACCTCCCTTGCTAGCTGCAACTCCAATTGCATTTTGGCCTTCCTGACTTTATCCTTGAATGCCTAAGCTGTATTCTTATACTCCTCTCTAATCATCTGTTCAAGCATCCACTTCTTGTAAGATTCCTTTTTGCATTTGAGCTCACCAAAGAGTTCTTTCCTAAGCTAACCTAATTGCTTGCCACATTTGCTACACTTCCTGCACATCGGGATGGTTTGTTGCGGTGCCCTCAGTAAGTGTTCTTTAAAATACAACCAGCTCTCCTGGACTGCTCTGGCCTCCCAGGGGATCCTGCCCATGAATTCCCTGAGGGACTCAAAGTTTGCTTTTCTGAAGTCCAGGGTCCTTACTCTTCTGCTCTTCTTTCCTCCTTTTGTCAGGATCCTAAACTCAATCTTCTCACGGTGACTGTTGCCCAACTTGCCATCTACTTCTACATCCCCCAACAATTCTTCACTGCTTGCAAGCGGTAGATCAAGAAGACCATGGCCCCTAGGTGGTCTCTCCAATACTCGCATCAGGAACTTGTCACCCATGCTCTCCAAAAACTTCTTGGATTGCCTGTGCACTCCTGTATTGCCCTCCCAGCAGATGTCAGGGTGATTGAAGTCCCCTGTGAGAACCAGGGCATGTGATCTGGAAACTTCTGCTAGTTGTCTGAAGAAATCCTCATCTACCTCATCCTCCTGGTCTGGTGGTCTATAGCACACACCCACCACAACATCACCCTTGTTGCTCCTCCCTCTAGCCTCCCCTGAAGAGGCCTATCTCCATTTTCAACCTCTCAGTAATCATACAGCTCTTTTACATACATTGCAACTCCTCCTCCTCTTCTCCCCTGCCTGTCCTTTCTGAACAATTTGTATCCATCCATGACAGTGCTCTGGTCATGCAAATTGTCCCACCATGTCTGTTATTCTAATCACATCGTAGTTCTTCACTGTGCAAGGACTTCCCATTCTTCCTGCTCATTTCCCAGGCTCCATGCATTCATGTACAGACACCTCAGGTGTCTAGCCAATTGCCATACTTTCTTAGGAAGAATGAGGCTTTCCCTGTTGCCCCCTCCTGTTTCTGCTTCCTCCAGGTCCCTCACTTCCCCACTTACCTCAGGGTGTCTCCATCCCCCAGCAAACTTAGTTTAAAACCCTCCTCACCAGATTAGTGAGCCTGTCTGGGAAGATGCTCTTCCCTCTTTTTGTCAGGTGGATCCCATCTCTTCCTAGCAGACAACATCCTTGGAACAACATCCTATGGTCAAAGAAGCCAAATCCCTGCTTGCAACACCACCTGCATAGTCATGCAATGATCTGCAGGATGGGTCTGCTCCTGCCAGGGCCCTTCCCCTTGACCAGAAGGATTGAGGAAAACATGACTTATGCCTTCCGGAAGTATAGCATAAAAACCTGATAATACTGTATTTACTCAAATCCAAAACAAGGTTTTTTCCCCTCATTCAGCATTGGGAAAATAAAGCCCCTTGCCTTCGCGTACAAGTCAGGGGATCTGGCAGCTGCTGTCACTCCAGAACCCAACCCCAGATTGGGGTCAGAGCTGCAGTTGATTCCCCCACACAGCCTATGCCATGTCCACCTCCCCCTCCCACTCCTTGCCTCCCTCACCCCTCACTTTCCTTCAGCTATGGCTACAGCTCTAACCCTGCTAAGGCCTGGGACATAGAATACATAGTGGCTCTGGGACCCGCCTGGTCAAGCAGCAGTAGTGGCATCTCTGACCCCAACTCAGACTACAGCTCTGACATGGTCCCAGGACTGTGGGTGGAGTTGCCACTGCCACAGCTACTCCTGCCTGGCCGTATGTGGTCCTCTGTGCTCCAAGCTGGAACTAGGGCCATGACTGAGGGTAAGTGGCAGCAGGGGAGGTGGGACAGACTGCAGAGTAGCAATGTTGGAGGTGCAGGTGAGACCCTAGAGGGCCTCAGAGAAGCCCAGAGGCCATCAGACCTGGGTTTTAACTTTAGTGCTTAGCATAAGTTATGCACAGCTGTAGGCTTGACCTTGGTGATTACCATAAACTTCAAACAGCTGCAGACTTAGAATAAGGCTTGGCATGTGATGTGCATTTGACCATGACCTGTTCCAGGCAAAAGAAGGAAGTTTGGAAATACCCTGGCCAGGTGACTGTGATCAAAACAACGAACTGGCTAACTAAACTTTTGACTTGGAAAAGGAGGAACAATCAGTTGCAAACTTCACCACCACTTAAGAATGGAAAGATTACCCAAGAATTAGCACTGGTGAGACCACAGCTGGAGTACTGCATCCAGTTCTGGGCACCACATTTTAACAAGGTTATCGACAAGCTGGAGAGAGTCCAAAGAGCCACCCGTATGACCAGAGCCTTACATGGTAAGCCGTATGAGGAAAGGCTGAGGGATCTGGGACTCTTCAGAAGAAAAGAAGGCTGAGAGGGAACCTGGTACTGCTACACTAGGGGAGTACATCAAGGTCTTTGTGAGCAACTGTTGACCAGGGCACCTGAGTGGAAAATCAAGAGTAATGGCCACAAAGTCGGGGAAGATCAGTTCAGGCTCAACATTAGGAAAAACTTCTTCACAGTCAGGGTGTCCAGACTGGGCAATGAGCTCCCTCCAGAGATGGTGCAATCAACTCCCCTGGAAATGTTCAAGAGGAGACTAGACAGTCACCTTGCTGGGGTCACCTGACCCCTAGTTGTCTTTCCTGCTTGGTGCAGGTGGCTGGACCCAATGATCTTCCAAGGCCCCTTGCAGCCTTACAATCTATGAATGGAAAATTACAGTTAAGTGTAGCCATATATGGCAAGGGGAAGCAAGCTTATTAATATGCATTATAGGGAATGGCTTAGACTAATTATAGGATAATAAATCCAGTAACTGTAAGATTATATAAGAAGAAGAAGAGTCCCACATTGGAATACACTCCTAAAAGATCCAGTCATCAATCCAAGATTCTTCCCTGTGCAGAACTCAGATGTAGGAACCTGGAGACCCAGACAAGGCCTCATGGCCTGATCAACCAGAGACATTGCATTTCTTATATCTTGGGGGTGGTGAGCATGTTGTATTGCTTTTGACTAACTACAGTATTCAAATTGTAATGGCTGAGGTTATTTGCTTTTTGATTTAGAATTGTAACTGTTAGGGTTTGATAAATTTGCTCATAGTTAAGTATAATCATATGTTAGTCTGCACACCTGGTACAAGACCCTTAATAGGATCATTGGATGTAACAACAGGCATGGGAGGGGCAGTTCGCAGGCAAGGCAGGTAAGCACCAGACAGTAGAGAGGTAGGGGGGAAGTGACAGGCGGCACAAGTAAGGTATGGGAAAGCAGTTTATAATTTTTCCATGACTAGAATCTAATTATTAGGGGGTCTTCTTAAATTCAATGTTATCTTGGATGTGGGTAAACATGGTATATCTCATATAGCAAGGTATATTATGTTTATTTCAAAAAACACAACTCAAGTGGATTCATGAACATAAGATAATTAATTATGCATCCTTTATTAAGATGGAAAATGGAGGTTGTATTTATTTAGGTAGGAGAAAGGTTACAGATGCTGTATGTAGACCAAAACTAAAAGAATTAGTCCAATATAGTCCAAGGCAGACATTTGTAATTTATTATTCAGTCAAAAGAAACAAATTAGCTAGTTCTGGTTTTATTCTATTGTGCCAATTAAGTCCTTGTTTTCCTCCTGGCTGTACTGAAGTTTATATGTCCATGTTTTTACAATATTAGTTATGCTTTCTACAAATCTAGTCTTTTGTTTTCCAACTTCAAACAGCATCACAACTTCCCAAAAAGTTCAATTCATGGATAATTATTGCTTCCTGAAAATATAATTTCTATGTGTAATTGCCTCTTTATTATGTAGAGAAAGAAGAATACAATGTTATGCCTCAAGGATATTTGCTTTTACATGTGGATTCAGCTGTTCTGTGAAAAATGCCAGACACATTATCATCCGTCAGTGCACGTGAGTTTCTGAAGACAAATCTATATAATTCCTTTTTCAAATCCTGCAAATTGTTCTTTGAGACAACAATCATGTTAATGGAAAAAGACATCTTCACTTTAGCATAACACAAGGTACCATTTCACTTCTTGTCCTTATATTGCACCATCATTAATTTACTTAAGTAATTTTATGGTAGAAAACATACTGGTCTTTTTGACAGTGAACACTACATTCAAAGGTATAGTGGCAGTTATAACTTGTTTCTTTGAACACTGCCACTTCATATTTTCAACTTTTTAATCATTTAACAACTAAAAGATTCCAAGGCTCTGGGACTTTACAAATTATGAACCACAATCCAGCAATTTTGTTTATATGCAAAAATCCTGCATTTCTTGTTTAGCCAAGTCCCCATTTATTTCAGTAATATTTGTGAATGCATAAGACATGTAAATTTGGATCCTATCACTGAAGAATCACTCTCCCCATCATACAATAGAGGGACTGTAGTCCAATGTATAGGAAACTGGATTGGAAAGCTAGATTTTGTGCCATTATTGACAACTTTAGAAAGTTTGTAAGATTAATAACTATATGCCTCAATTTTCCCAATATATAAAATAGAACAATTATGTTTATCTTTGTTTTTAGTTGTTTTAATATTTACAAACAAAACACTAGTACCTTGGGAACTCAAGATATGCAAGATATTTATGCTAAATATTTATCATGAAAGTATAGCTACTTCTTAGGTGGAACATGTTAGATATTTTATCAATACACCGGATCATGCATTTGCTTGAATGTTAATCAAAACTAGATTTGCTTATTTCATACTGATTTAAATTTTGTAGATACATCACTGAAATATTTCCAAATTGGAGCCTAGCTGCTAGTATTAAACTTCAATATTGTATTCACCATTTGTGGAAATGCAGAAACGTATTTTGCTTCTAAATGTAGTTCTATGTAATAATGTGATTGTGATTTAAATCATGGTGGCCTTACAGATTTCATAGAGTCTGTTCATCATCATTATTATGGACAGACTTCTTGCTTTGGAACTTCCTTCTCTAAAACACCCCCTCCCCACCAAAAACATTTTTTCGTACTCTGTGGGCACGTCTACACGAGCCTCCCACTGCACAGTCATTACTGCACAGTCATTTAGTACTTGCATAACTGGCATTTCTGTGCAGTAGCCAGCATTACTCTGCAGTAGCATCCCAGCATGGTTGCTTAGTGAGGCTTACTGCACAGCAGCTCATTACTACTGTGCGGTAGTATCATGTCACGGCTTGTGCCTGGAGATGCTACTACTCAGTAGTAACAAGCTACTGAGCAGTAAGCATTTTGTGTAGACATGCCCTATAAATCCTTCTTCTGTTATTACATTTTCCTCATTGTGGCTGCAGTAGGATTTGAGCTTATATAGCTGATAGACAAACCACTAGGAGCAAACAGCTGTAAAAGGTACTTCAGGATCATTCAAACAGTTGCATCAAATCTCAAAACCATTTTTAAAACAGAGGGTTGATGGTTTAATATGGCTGCAAACCTCAGCCCATAATCTTTGGCTGCAATTGTTTAAACAGAGCCATCCTTTGAACTACCTTCATTCTCATTTTCTTCTACCTACCAGCTGCCCATAAAGAGCCTCTGTACTGTTATGCCGAGATTTTTCCCTGAGACAGGAGTTAGAATTCACAATAGTTGATATTCCAACTACAGCTGCATGGACTAATTAACCTTCAACTAAAACAAAGCCTGGTGAATTTAGCTGAATGCCATTATGAATGATTCATGTGTCCCTAACTTTATGTGCAATATTTCAGCTACCAAGTGGTAGCATTTAAATATGCATATAGGTCCCAATTTGACTCCCTTTTACATGGGTAAATAGCACCCTAATGCTTTTTCTGCATTTAGTAGTTATTGAATAAAATAGATAGATAGTAGTAGGAAATTTTTAGCCCCAAAACCCAGGGTCACTTTCCTTCCTGAACAGTCCCCATCTTCCTGAACTGGGTGTAGTGTAACCAGTCAGGGGGGCTGTGATTTCAAGGCAGTGAATTCAAGGGGGCAGCAACAATGGTAATGCACACACTTCATAGGAGCTAGATAGCAGTTTGGGATTACACAGCATCCTTCCTTGTAACCATTTCCTCCTCCCTCTCTCCCTTCTGGCTCATAATGAAAAGCCATAACCTCCTGTTTATGACATCATAAAAGACATTACTGAGCAAAAATTACAGACCCTAGTAATAGTACTGTTTGTTATGAAAGCGTAAAATATTCAAGCATAGTTGGAATTGATGTTATTTAAATCTTGCCAAAGGAATATATTTTCAATGTGTAGGGCAATACTGCTGTGCTATTCAGGACAAAAGGACCCTATTTCTAATTAATATAATCTTAACGACTCAGTAGTTGAGCTTTTCACTTCTGTATTACTGGTTCAAAGTTTGGCCATACCAGCAATGACTGGAAGTATTTACTAGCTGATAGATGATGAGCCACTTATGCAAACTGAGTACATAATGGACAGGTATCCTTGTACTTTTAATGCATCTCTGTCCCTTTAGGTTTAATCCTCGCAGAGCAAAATATACAAAGCACTGTGAACCCAGTACTTCTGATGACCATATTGCTGGGTGGCTAACAGCACCTTCAGGAGTGTCAGTCCAATATGTGTATCCCCACCATTGTCACATGATACTATACAAATAAAAAGAGGTGCTGAGTACTTGTGTTTGGATTGATGGGACTCTATGACTTTCAGATTTAATTTTTTAACTTAATTTTTTAAAATTTCTTCTTTAGCAGTTTATTTTTACATCCTGGTTTTTAAAATGTTTTTAAAAACTTCTGTTTAACTTTAATCAAAGGTTGATGAAAATGTGCCGAGCTGAACACACATGCACATATAAGTGGGTAATATGAAGGGTAGGACATGGAAAGGCACGGATTGGAATAGGAACTACATTGTGTGTTTCAGAGAGAGACAACCTGTTAAGGCAAGAACATTTAAAATCTAAAGACAAAAATAAAGGAAGAGGGGGAAATAAAGGTAAACAGAGTTCCTCTGTATTGCATGTGTTGTGTTTGCTTTTGGAGGGGGAGGGTTGGGTCAGGAGAAGGAAACAAAAGAGTAGGGAAAGCATTGCACCACAAAGATCTCATGAAGTCAAGGACAATAACAATGTAAGCTAGGGCCGCACAGCAAACATGCAGAACATGTAAGTAAAAGCAAAATAATTTAGGTTGCAAAGTCAGGTGAAAGATAATAAATGTGGGAAGTGCAGTGGCCTGTGCAATATAAACATTTCTTCCACATGTGTCCATCCCCTGAAATGAATGAGACAGAGTCCTTTGGGAAAAAATAGTATTTGATAATATAGCTAAGGATTGTACCCTAATGCATGTTCACATGCATCATCAAATTAAGATAGCAAAGACAACTGAATTTTGATATTTTCTTACTTTTGACTCTAGTTTTGCAATCTCAAGGACAAGGCTGTTAGACACTTTTCTTCTTTTTTTAAAGTGAAATACAAACTCTAGTGTGTATAATTTTAGAAACTCTCCCATTCTGCACCATTAATGTAGTTTCAAACCTGTATTATGAGCTAGATCTAGGAAGCAGTGTCAAGGAAGAAAATCTGCTTGACCCAGTTGTTCCCCTCTCCCCCTTGATTCAGCTGCTGGGCAGCATCCAGCTATTCCTCCTGTAGTATCTATTGTTGCTACTAATTTTAAATATAAAATGTTCCTTTGTTTATTTCTTTAACTTACTAACGATGGCCAGTCAACACTTGTGGCACCTTGGCCTCCTTGATGTGTGTCTATTCTTCTTTATCATGAGCTATCTCCTTCCAAACTTGCCCTACATTAAGTAACTCCAGGTCTCTTCTTATGCTGCCCATCAAACACTGGCCTACCTTGAGGATGTCATCTTATCAGTCTGATTATAGATAGGATGACCATATGTCAAGGTTTGGCCAGGACAGTCCTGGATTTCATAGGCTGCCCTGGCATCCCAGACAGCAGGTGAGAATTGAATCAAAAGTCCCAAATAGGTCCCACTCTACCCACACATGCCCAGCCCAGCTTCTCCTGAGCAAGCTGGAGGTGGGGGGAGGGTTGAGCTGAATGGCACTGCTCCTGCCTGGAATGAGGATCAGTTAGGGTGGGGTGGGGTGGGGTGGGCTGGTGGAGGGGGCCAGGGCTGGGGCTCAGGCACCAGTGTGGGGCAAACCGGGATGGCAGAGCAGGGTGGGGCAGGGCAGCATGGAGGCCTGTGACTGGGCTCCAACCCCTGGGCCTCAGCAGCAGCCACAGCAGCAGAACGTGAGGCAGCTGGCAGCGGTGGGGAAGGCGCCGGGTGGCAACACAGTTCAGACTGGCAGGGCCTGGGGGTGCTGCACAGAAGCTGCTCCCAGCCAGATCCAGTCTGTGCATGTAGGAGATGGAGCCCAGCCACAGGCTTCCACACTGTCTTGCCTGGTCCTGCTCTGCCATCAGGGCTCCTGGGAGCCATGGGGTCGGGGCTGTGTGCGTGCACATGTGTGCGTCTGCACAGGGAGGTGGGGGCAGAGGCATGCTGGGGGTGTTCACTTGTGTATATGTGTGGTCCCAGATTTCCTTACCCAATCCCAGATTTCCCTAAAATTATTATAGTGACTCCAATTATAGATAATTTTGATGTTTCTCAAGTCCTCTACCCTCACCACATGGCCAATCCATGATAACCACACTTGTAATGAGGGCCTGTTCCATATTTCATAGTTCTTTGCAGTTCTTTGGAACAGAATGGTAGAATTTGGATTCATAAGAGGCTCAGAAAAATGTTTAGTGTATGCCTTACAAACACAAAAGGGAGAGTTAAAGTGGATGAAAACCCCTGTGATACCGTCAATATTGTAAGGGATCTACGGCAAAGTGTTTATTTCTTTGTTTCTCAAAATATTTCTTTATGTAATTGCCAGTCTTTTCCTGGGAAATGCAAGGGAGGGTGGAAATAGGAATTTTTAATAGCATGCAACCAAGTGTTGATGAAATTTGATAAGACAAAGAAAAAAAACTTCTCTAACCTGAGGTCTCTCTCACCTCCCAAAATTCAAACACCTGTATGTAGTATCTAAAGTATTCAGACTTGCTAAAAAAATATTAATAACAACTAAAAGTCCACAAAAGTAGGAAGGCAGAGCTAGGTAAACTCAATATAACATTCAGAACCAGGCCTCATATTTCTGAGTGACCCAGTGACTTCAAATCAGATTATCAAATTCAATTTTCAATAATAGAGAGCTGGTTCAATTCCTGAATCAAGATTGCCATTTTTCAGTCTTGTGGCTAAATCCAGAACTTAATCCTCTGGGAGGTCTCTTACCAGGTGCCGCACAGCCCCAGCTCCCAGTCAGTTCACAGAATCAGCCAAATTAAATGGTGATCCTGATGCTCATTTAACAGAGCTTAAAAGTGAGTGGAAATGATGTAAGTGAGAATCAGGCCTCGAGTCTTTCCACTTAATGGCATATAGAAAAGAAACACTAGGACAGTTAAGATCTCACTTATAATCCAAGTTGCTTGTTTTGCTGTAATAGTTAATAGAGGCATGTATTTAAAGGAGGTTAATCGAGAGTTAAGGGAAAACTAGTTATGGGTTCCTCCGATTGGATTCATAGATGCTAGGGTCAGAAGGGACCTCAACAGATCATCGAGTCCAACCCCTCAAGGCAGGAAAGAGTGCTGGGGTCGGAAGACCCCAGCCAGATGCCTATCCAGTCTTCTCTTAAAGACCCTGAGGTAGGGGAGAGCACCACCTCCCTTGGAAGCCCATTCCAAATTTTGGCCACCCTCACCATGAAGAAGTTTTTCCTGGGATCTAGCCTAAATCTGCTCCCTGTCAGTTTGTGACCGTTGTTCCTTGTTACCCCAAGAGGCGCCCTGGTGAGCAAAGCATCTCCGATACCTTGCTGCATACCCCTAATGAATTTGTAGGTGGCTGCAAGATCACCTCTCAGCCTTCTCCTGTGGAGGCTGAAGAGGTCCAGGTCCCTCAATCTCTCCTCATAGGGCTTGTCCTGTAAGCCCCTAACCATACAAGTGGCCCTCCTCTGGACCCTCTCAAGGCTATCCACATCCTTCTCAAAGTACGGTGCCCAAAACCGGATTTTAGCTGTGAACAGACACTGCTGCATGCTCTCAAGTACAGCTCTTAGCCACATAGGCTAGGACCAGAAGTTACACAGAAACAAGTTTAAGTGATCAGAAACCATTTTAAACCTATAACAGAACAAAAGTTCAGTGCACGTAAACTGTTTTCAAAATGGCCAAAGCTGGTTCAAACCTGGATGTGGTGTCAGACTTAACAGATTTAGGTCAAACCAGTTTATTGAACTTCTGCCCTAGATCCCCTCCTAATTCAAGTTTACTCACAGTCCTCCAGCATCCCAGAATGCTTTGCAGCCCTGGGCTGTGTCTGCTCCAGCAGTACATGGCTACCCCAACCCCCCACCCAGCTATCAGAGTTGCTCCCCAGCCTGCTTCCTGCCTATGAGCCTGATGGGACAAGGGCTGCAAAGAAAAACAGACTTTCCCCCTCACACTGGGGAGACCCCGAGTGGGGGTCCAGTGCTGGGCCACAGGGTACACTCCCACCCCCATCCCCACCTCAGAGGCCTACAGCTGAGGATAGAGTGGGGCTGGGGAGAGCCCAGTCCAGTTCCAGCTGTGGAAAGGCAAAAAGCACACCTGATCGGGGCTTCCCCCCTGCACCTGAAAGACCAGGTGGGGGTCCGGTGCTGGGCCAGGGGGGTGTATTCCCACACCCCCACCTCAGAGGCCTCCAGCTGAGGAGGGATTGGAGCTCAGGCTCCAGCTGTGGCAGGGCAAAAAGTCCCCCAGTGGAGGCTTTCCCCATGCTGCACAGATCCCAGCTGGGGGTTCAGTGCTATCCTGGGGATACATTTCCTCCCACAAAGGTGGGGGCTTTGGAGAGATTGACTGCTTCTCAGTGGTGGAAGGTAGAGCCAAGAGAGAATCAGGCCTGGGCTATGCTCAGCAGGCTTAGGAGTGCCCCCAAGCTCTTGTCCTCAGCCCAGGGCAGGCTTCTGCCCATCTTGGCCACCCAAACACTGAATGTCAGTTCAGTTTGTTATCAGTTCAATCTACGCAGTTTAGAAAAACCTGCAAAGTTTGAATTGATTTTGCCTCAGGCTTTTTGAACCAATGTACTTAGCCATAATAGTTTTAATGTGAAAGGCTAACAAGGGTATGTGTATAAGCTGTAAAACCCCTACTGGAACATCTACAAATAAGTTGTAATTCTTTGAATAAACAGATCTATCTTATTCCATTTAACCCCTGTTATGTCCTCTTTATTTTCTTAATTTCAAGCTATATTTCTTCAATCCTTTATTTTTTATATCTTCATTTTATTCTCTCCTTGCTCCAGTGAAGCAATAAAAACTTTCTTTAGTCAAGAAATAAAAGCATCTCTGATAAATTCATGTGCACTATAAGTAACAGGAGCATTTACTCTCTCTCAAGCTCGTTCTGCAGACAATATTAAGCCATAGGTTATTTCCAGTCTATAAAGAGATGATGGAACCTATTTTATTATTGAATACAGACAGTGATAAGCAATGACTCTGGATGGCAAAGGAATACAAAGGCTAGTAATAGTCAGCTACCTGGTAACCAGCATACAATAAAGCTCTCTTGAAAAATTGAGTACTTACAACTCTCAGGGCTAAATGCTTAAGCTGATATAAATGACTGGTTTGGACCAAGCAAGAATTTGGTCCAAAGTATTTGATCACATATCCTGCAGCAAGCAGGGCAACATGAGTGACTTTCCAACAGATATTCACTCAGTGGGTTTCTTTCCCAAGCAAAGGCGTGAGGTCTATCGGTGTCCAGAGCAGGGTTGGGAAAGGGGAAGAGATTGTGCTGTCCACAGGACTGTGGGGATGGGGAGAGGAAGAAGGAAGAGAGAGGGGAATGTTACCTGCCTGGGGTCACCGCCTTTGAGTGGCAGCTTCTATTGCTGCTGCTCATCCCTACGTAACATGAGCTTGGGCTGTTGGTGCTGGGGTGCAGGGAGCAGCATGGGCTCCTGGTGCTCCATTCACTCCTGATCATCAGGAATGGGAAAGCCTCTGGAAGGAGGGGCATTGTTTCACTCCTCTCCCCTCCAGATGTACTGCTAGGCATGGTGCTGCCCCTGCCTGGGGGAACGGGTCATACTGGTGTCCATTCTAAGACAGCACCTGGAGATGATGCCCCTCTCACCCTGCCCTAGTTATGTTCTAGTTCCCAAATGCTCAGTGCTCATTCATATAACATGTCTCTGAAGAAGGCTTGTGGGAACATACATCAGAAACACAGATGTATGTTCATCAGGAACACCGTTTTAGCTGTAAATGGGATTTCTATGCCACAGGAGGGAAAGGTAAAGAAAAGTCCATACAGAATGCTGTACAATAAACTCAATAAATGCAAATGGGATGCTTCCCCCACAAAATTTAACTTGGCCACATTACTAATAATCTCCACTAATGGCAAAAGCAAGGGAATCTCTGTATTATTTTTTATATTAAGTACATAAGAGCCAGTTTAACTACTCACTTTTGTATTGTCAGTTGCTGAGACTGAGGAGGTTATTTACTGCACACATATAACTGATGTTACCTCAGAAGCACAAGAGAAGGCAATACATATAATGATGATGACGACAATGGAGGCTAAAGGAAAGTTTACATCTAAAGAATGTCTCACAGCTCTACCTAAAAGTGTGAATAGAGCTGATTTAAAAAAAAAAAATTGTAACTTCTGGGTGAATTTCAGTAGTGCACTGTCAAAGGCAGATCCAGGGGGGATGCAGTGGCTGGTCACACCCCCTTTGCACTCCCCTTTCCAAATGTATTTTGGCAGCTCTTGTTCTGCGCACCCTCAAACACCTGAGTATCCTTTTCCTTTTCCTTTTCCTTAAAGGGACAGAGAGTCCAGGCTCTCTGTGACAATGACAAATAAGTCTCAACCTCATGTCCAAGGTGGACATCTTTGCTGTGACTAGGTCTGAAGGATTTCAATAATTTATACACATAAGGTGTCTTTATTATAATACTTTAAGCACCAAGATAAGAATGGCATGTACAAGCCACAGAGGTTTTTCCTTATTTTCTCCCTTTTCATTCATGTTTCATACCGCTAAATAAAGGTGAGAGTATATGGAGACATTTTAAATTTACAGACACCCTGGCATCCTGAGGGTGTCCAAAGTGAGATTATGAATATGTATTATTACTGAGAAAACTGCTTAGGTTACTATCTATCTATCTATCTATCTATCTATCTATCTATCTATCTATCGTGTGTGTGTGTGTGTATACACAAACACACAGAGTCTCTCTCTCTCTATGCACACACACACACACACACACACACACATAACCTATATATTCAATATCTATATGTTTCATACTATACAGATATCAACTTTGAGTACAAATTCAATAAAAGTACCTCAGGATAAAACAGTAACACATGAGCTTGTAAGACATTCTTGTCTGAAAAAAATATATATAAATATAAATAATTTTATATATCTACTATATTCAGGAAAATTATTCTCCCAACTCCTCATTCACAGACAAGATAGACACCTGCTTTCCAGTCATAGAAAATTCTCTCCATCTGCTTCACCAAGATCTTACTTTAATAAATGGATCCAGTTTGGCTGCAAGGCTGGTATTTTTCAACCTCTAAATCAAAAACTAGATTTACCCCTTTCAGTCAGAGCATAAAGAGGGCAAACGTGTAAGATTGGAAGTCACGTTCACATCAAACAAATGGCAAATTATTAGTAGTAATTAAAGTTGTTTTCATTCTTCAGACAGCTGATGAAAATATGACTAGATGTTTAAAAGTTCCAAGGAAATGAAGTTATAGTTTTAAAAATTAAAAAAAACAATAATACCTATACATACTTGATAATTATACTTGAAGGCAGCAGTGGCAGCAATCCCTCACTTGTAGATGAGTCTGCTTGAGGAGTGGGAGAGTTGGCAGGCTCACAGCAACAAAACAGAGAAGCCGGTGGACCACTTCAGGCACCCACCCATGTTCTCAAACACACACAGAGGGTTGTTAAGCCTTATTACCTTTATAGATTTGAGGGCAACCAAAGAGCTACATCCCTCTGGAAATTGGCCTACTGCCCAGCCCCAACCAGAGGTGCAAACACTACCAATGAAAAAATTTCACACACACAAATGTAAAGTTAACAAAGTCTATATTATGACAAGAAACAACAACAACAAAGTACTAGAACAACACACACAAAGCCTTACAGTACTATACACACTATACAGACAATATAGTTAAAGAACCCAACACCCGTCTGTCACTGTCGGTGACAGACCTCTATCACCCGAGAGAGCTGCTGTGCAGCCTCACACTCCTGAGGATTTCTATGCTTTTCCCTCACATGCAGGTGGGCATTAAGCACCTCAGCATGTAGGTGATACTTTACCCAACAGACGCAACACGAAGAAGCAGGTGTGTGGCTGGCAAGTGCCCTGGTGGTGCAGCTTTCCGTCGTTGCTTCCCAAGCACTGTTACAACACCCTGTTCTCACTCGCTCAACAAATCACTAATGAGCGCTGGGTTCCAAACAATCAAACACAACTATGCACTACATCAGCTGTACACTAAATGGACTCAAGCTTAGTCACACACACCAAACAACGAGGGAGAGAGCACAAGGCAGAGCAAGTCTCAACAAACCCTTCAACCCCCAACGAGCTCGAGCTCCAACAACCATGAAAACTGCTCTTTGACGATGACCCTGAAAAGCCACACTGACCCCTGCACTGGACAGGCTTTATAGGGGCTAAATCATGCCACTTGTCCATCAGATAGAGATCCAATGATTACTCTTTAATTTCTGTCAATCAAAGTCAATCATGGTAAGGACCATACAAATCAAACTATCATAATAACCCATAATAAGTCATTAGCATAACAATCCTAACTGTCATGTTCCCCTGGTTACCAAGCAAACAACTTGGGTCCAAATAACTCACTGCGCATGCTCAGCTGTTAAAAGTAGGTGATGACATCATTGAGGTTAGAAGGTTCGAAGTACCAGAAGGTTCCAAGTTCTAGTCATCCCACGCGTGTAGTCACACCAGGTCTCCGCTGTCTACACGCTGATGGCTAAGAAGGCCAATCCTAGAGCTGCAGACTCTCTGGCAGATGCCACAGGTGGTGGTTAAAGGGAGGGTCGGACTGTGGATTTCTTGGTCTTGTTTCCTTTCCTTCCATTTCTGTCATTTTTCTGCCTCCACAGTGAACCAGTTTTCCTCAAGTAAGATGTACTTTCTTTCACAAGGCATCGCCATGTAGTCCTGTCCCAGGCTACTGTTTCCCATTTTGTGATGTCAATACCACACTTCTTAATGTTTGCCTTGTAAGTGCCCTTGAGGTATTTCCTGTGGCCCCCGCATGTCCTTTGTCCTCAGCTGAGCTGGGAGTATAGCAGTGGTTTTGATAAATATATGTCAGTCATGTGCACACAATGCCCTGACCACTGCATCTGATGTTGAATTGCCAGTGCTTCCATACTAGTGGTATTAGTGTCAGTGAGGACACTGGCATTTGTGTGACAATCCTTCCACTTTATGCCAAGGATCTTCCAAAGGTAGCGCTGGTGAAGGCACTCCAGGCTTTTCAGGTGGTCCCTGTAGGGCACCCAAGCTTCACTGCCACAGAGAAGAATTGGGATTACCACAGCCTAATATAAAAGGAGCTTTGTTCAAATCCTGATGTCAGTGAAATTATTGAACACACAGTGATTCAGCCTTCCAAAAGCAGAGCTGGTGCTTCAGATCCTATGCTGGATCTCCTCATCAATGTTGGCCTTCTTTAAGAGATGGCTGCTGAAGTATGCAAAGTGTTCAATATTCTCCAGCTCCTGTCCATCCACGAGGATCTTTGATGGGGGGAGATAATTAGCCCAGAGCAGGCTGGTGAAGTGTCTTTGTTTTTCTAATGTTAAGAATCAGTCCCAGGCACTGGTATACTTGAGAGAAGCAGCTAAGAGCTGTTTGTAGTTCTTTCTCAGTATGTGCAAAGATAGAGCAATCCAGTGGCGATGCATAAGGGGTGCACGGGGGTGCACATACACCCACTGAGAGCACTGGTGTGCCCCCTGACAGGCCACATTCCCCATTAGGCAACAGGCAGTGGGGTGGCAGGCAGGAGCACCAGGTGGGGGGTGGGGGCATCAAGTGAAGCTTCCCAGTTGGTGCAGTTGGCCACGGGGGGACCCCCCCACCTCCAGTCAGCAAGGTCAGCCACAGAGGACCACCCCCTGTCACTGAATGGTTGCTGAGGGGCACGTGCCCACCCTGATAGGTGTCATCAGTCGCCCATGGTGCAATCATCAGTGTACTGAAGTTCTGCAATCCTAAGACTCCTTCATGACCAGATGACCGCCTCCATCCTATGCAGTGGCTTTGCTACGGAGCCCATTGCCATTTAAACTGGTGTCAAGCAGGGCCGCATGACTGCACCAATTCTGTTTTCTATCTTTCTTGTGGTCATCAAGATGCTCATCTGCAACTGTCTGCCATATAGCATTGGCATTGGGTACAAGATGGATGGGAATCTTTTCAGTTTTTCCCTCCTCCATGCCAAAACCAAAGTTACATTAGCATTGATAATTATACTAAGAGTAAATCAAACTATTTTGTATATGTGGTAACACCTTTAAAAAGCAGAGAATGATACTCTCTTGATAGAATGATATGATAATCAGAACTGAGTGTAACACTTCTTCAAGGCTTGGAGAATTAGAAAAAAAAATGGTTGGTTAGACTTAACCATATTTTTTCTTGTTAGAAGATGGCATTTTCTTCCCTCCTCTGAGAGGAAAAAAAACAAACACATGCTTGTTTCTTAAGAAGTTGAGAGATTTTCTAGGAAAGTCAGATGCCAACAAAAATCAACTATGCATTTATTTTGTATCACACTATCTCTAACATTTCATTTCTTGGTGTCTGAAATATATCTACATTATTTAAAAATCCTTGTTTGTATTTGTATTTGCTCCTTATTCTGTAAATAGCCAAGAAAATATATTTAATTTAAATAAAATTTTGTATTTAGGAAAGTTACTGCATGATGTTATAAAGGATATTATGTCTGTCCTCCCAGGAAGTTATCCATGTACCCACCTCTGTAAAAGATAAAATTCATGGAGAGGATGAAGCTTTCTTCTTTTGGGAAAATAGTGCCAAAAAAGAGCTAAATATGATAAAGGTAATAGGGCCTTATCATGTTGCAAAAAGCTGGCTGGCTTGGCCAGACCCCAATTCTGAACAGTTTGTTTTTGTTCCTGGTTTATTGAATGTAGTTCTTATTAAGCTTAGAGAACTGACAGGGTATATAACTATAGAGTCCTTAATTACTCTTAGTAGCTGATTAGACAGGCCGGCAGAAGGGACATGCAACAGAGGTTATACATTTGGAGTGTGACAGAATAGTTATATTTGGTATACCTGTGTTACACATTGAATAACTATAGAAACCAATTACATTTTAATGAATGCATGTGAAAACCAGTTGTCAGTTACAACCCATATCCCCATGCAGGTATACCTATTTTAATACTTTGATATGTGTACCAATTAGTTGTTCTCTTACTGTTGAACCTTTTATAAACCATTCTATTTTCCATGAAGACGTGTTATTTAACTTAACAACTTCCAGGTGCCATTTGCAAAAGCCATGAAATTTCTTGTTTATTATATTTTTGGCGGCCGAATCAGGCCTGGTGCCATCTTCCATGAAGGGAGAGGGAGGAAGGGGCAATTTGGTTAGAAGGAGAGATTTTATTAAATTAAGAAGTGGGGAGGGGCAAGAGACCCATGTGGCTGCACAAGGAACTTCTAAAATACCTCAAGTGGAAAAGGAAAGTGTATAGGCAATAGAAAAATGGGCAGGTCACCAAGGAAGTGTACTAGGAAACAGCAAGAACCTACAGGGACAAAATCAGGAAGACAAAGATAAGGAACAAGCTGGACCTGGCAAAGGAATTTAAGGACAACAAGAAGAGATTCTGTAAGTATGCTGTCCAGAAAAGAAGGACCGAAGAAGCTCTGTTAAGCCAAGGGGAACTCCTAACTGAAGATGCAAAGAAGGCAGATCTACTCAACAGCTGCTTTGCCTCAGTCTTCAGCAAAAAAAAATTAAGCTGCAGCCAGACACATAACAAGAATTATCTGGATAAGAAAGGGGACAAGCTGAGAAAGGAGATAACAAAAGACACAGTCAGAGAGCTTTTGTTGGGTCTGAATTAATACAGATCAGCAGGGCAGGATGAACTTCATCCCAGGGTCCTGAAGGAACTGGCAGAGGAGATTTCAGAGTCCTTATCAATGATCTTCACAGAGTCATGGGAAACAGGACAGGTTCCAGCATAAGGCCCCTCTTTTAAAAAGTCAAAGTGGAGGATGCAGGGAACTACAGACCAGTTAGCCTCCCCTTCCTTGTGTCCTTGTGACAAGGTATTTAGCAGAATTTGCAGATTCATTGGAATTTGACAGGACCGTGCCATGCACGCTTCTGAAGTGGCCTTGAATTTGCAACCTCTAGGCTATCAACTGTGTGCCTTACTGCCCACGCCACCCCAGCCTCCAGAGTCACCTCAATACCTGGGAAATTACTGGAGCATATCCTAAGGAAGACCATTCAGCAAGGCTTCTGACAAGGTCCCACATGACCTCCCCATAAACAAATCAGAGAAATGTGGACTAGACAAAACTACTACAAGGTAGATAGATAACTGACTGAATAGCCACAAGCAAAGGGTAGTTATTAACAGGTCCATGTCAGAAAGGCAGGAGGTTTCAAGTGGAGTCTCATAAGGGTCTGACCTGGGTCTTGTGCTTTTCAACATGTTTATTAACAACTTGGATGTTGGCATAGAAAGCTTTTTGAACAAGTTTGCAGATGACAATAAACTGGGAACGACTGCAAACATATTGGAGGATGTGAGCACAACTCAGAAGGATCTTGACGGATTGAAATGTTGGTCTAGAGTTAACAGGATGTAGTTCAATGTAGACAAATTCAAGGTGCTACATCTCATGAGGAATAATCAAAAACACAAGTATAAAATGGGTGACACCTGCCTGGATGGAAAAAGACTTGGGAGCTTTGGTAAAATACAGACTCAATGTGAGTCTGCAGTGTGATGCAGTTGGACAAAAAGCAAATGCAGTTTTGGGTTGTATCAATAGAAGCATTAGGTACCAGACACAGGAAGTGAGAGCACCTCTTCACTCAGCACTGCTTAGGCCTCATGTGCAGTACTGTGTCCTGTTCTGAGCACCAATATTTTTAAAGGGATGTGGAGAAGTTAAAGTGGGACCAGAGGTGGGCAACAAAGATGATCAAGGGCTTGCAAGTTAATCATATGAGAAGAAGCTGAAGGATCTAAGCATGTTCAGCTTATTAAAAAGGTGCTTAAGAGGGGACATGACAGCAGTCTTCAAATACTTGAAGGGCTGCTATAAAGAAGAGGGAAAGCGTCTTTTCTGTCTTGCAGCAGGGAGGAAGATATTGCCTAATGGCTTGGAGTTGCAGCAAAATAAGTTTAAATTGGATATCCAGAGAAATTTCTTCACTGTCAGCCTGGTGAGGCAGTGGAATCAACTGACTGAGGAAGCTGTGGACTCCCCATCACTGTGGATGTTCAAGAAGAGGTCACACAGCTACTGGTCAGGGAAGATCTAGATGTAGTTATACCTATGTTTAACCACTGCTTCTGGGCTTTGCTGGTTGCTCCCCGCCACAGCTACATGCATCAGGGTGTTTTTAAACCTTCCTAAGAGGCAATGGGTGTTGGCTACAGCCAATGCTTCTGCTGGGAGTAAAGCCAGAAGTTTCTGGCTAGAGGGTCTTGCCCCTCCACTCAGACTCAGACTGATCACCACATTTGGGGGCAGGAAGGAATTTTACCCTATGGTCAGATTGGTGCAGCCTGTGGCAGGAAGCCACCTTTGTTTCTCCCCAAAATCTCTGTGCTGTGACAATGTGATTAGGATGGGCCCAGCAGAGGAGACACCCCTTTACCCTATCTCTTTAGGTAATCTGAGATGGATACATTCCTGAGGGAGGGGGGAAACCTGCTCCCTCTGCCTACATGACTGGTATCAGCTACCTGGGTGAGGGGCTTCTACCTGGTGGGCTAGAGTCTGCCCGGCAACTAGTGATGTATTTCAAATTGGTTGGCCGACAGCCAACAGGTGCTGGCCTCCATTGGACCAGGTGAACGAGGTCACAGGGGCTATATAAGTTAAGACTGCCCAGGAGGAGGGGGCAGCAACCATGCGGAGAACTCAGACTTAGAAAAGAGTTTTACCATCTGAAACTGGCTCTCTCCCCCATAGCTCATGAGCTAGGAATGGCCTGCCTCTAGAGAGAATCTCCAGCAGCCTCTGGATGGTGCTTGTGAGTAAGCTACTCAAGATCTGTTTAGATATACAGCTGGCAGTAACTCAGATGTGTGATCAAAAAGCTACCTCAGCTAGACTGCTTTGCTTTATGGGATTTCTATGATATTGCTCTGTCTTGTACCCTATTTTTACTCTACCCCTTGTAATCAATAAAGTTCTCCTTTGTGACTGGTGTAGGAGACTTATTGAAGGGTGGGTCTAAATTATGCCTAAGACGCCCCTTAGGTCTGCAGACTAAGGGAGACTTTCCTTTTTGGCCCCCGAATTGGGGAAGCGCCCCAAATGCCTGTACTGGGTCGAGTACCTGTAGGACAATTAGGCCTGTGTTTCCCCAAGGACATAGGGCCAAGAGAGTCCCTTCTTGGGGTGGTGGCAGCTTACATTACCCCCAGGCTAGTGAGTGTGCTCCAGGAAGGGGGTCAGCCAGACGCAAGGCACCCAGAGCCTGGAAGGTGGTCAGGCGCAGTGAGGTGGGTGGCTCAACGCAGGAGTGCCCCCTACTGGCCCGCCACACAGCCTGTGAGGCTTTTGCCTTCCTCTGTAGCTGGGGGCCTTGCCCTCTACCCAGGATCTCTTGAGTGTATGTGGTGGGCTCACTGCTTTTGCCTGGCAAGCCTGGCTTGGAGAAGGACATTTCAGATTGGTGGAACATTTCCATCAATCAGGTAACAGTTGGGAGGGGCTTGCCCCACCCCTGCTCAGAGTGGGGTGGATGCAAGGAACCCCTAGACCTGATTGAAGACTGTGCTTTGCAGGTCCAGCAGACTTCAAGGGCGGGGCCTCCAGCATAAATAAAAGCCCAGTATGCTCAGCATGCTGGGCAGATGCAGCAAGGGATGGCAAGGAAAGAGGAGCTCCAGAGAAGATCACCAACCCCAGGGGACGGCCCTGCTCCATGCAGTATGCGACAGCCCGGGTGAGGGAGAATTATTACTCTTCATCAGTGTTGACCATATGAAGGAACACCTCGAGGGGCTGGACACCTTCAAGTCAGCTGGCCCAGACAATTTACTTAAGGAGCTGGCAAGCATCATAGCTCTGCCAGTGGCAAGGATCTTTGAGAACTCATGGCATTCAGGAAAAGTACCCAAAGATTGGAAGAAGGACAAAGTGGTGCCAATCTTCAGGAAAGGGAGGAAAGTAGATCTGGGGAACTACAGACCCATCAGCCTGACTTCTGTCTCAGGGAAGATCTTGGAAAAAATTATCAAAGAGACCATTCTTGACAAACTGGCTGAAGGCAACATCCTGAGGGAGAGTCAGCATGGGTTTCTTTCAGGTAGGTCTTACCTGACCAATCTCATCTCCTTTTATGACCAGGTGACATATCACCTGGACAAGGGAGAAGAGATTGACGTCATATATCTTGATTTTAAAAAAGCTTTCAATCTGGTATCCCATGATCATCTCATAGAAAAATTGGCCAACTGCAGCCTTGGCTATATCACAGTCTGCTGGCTGGGGAATTGGCTTTGAGGTCAGACCCAGAGAATGGTAATTGATGGAAGTCAATCACTGTGGTACGCCGTGACCAGTGAGGTCCCCCACGGCTCTATCCCTGGGCCTATTTTTGTCAACATCTTCATTAATGATGTGGACATTGGTGTCAGAAGTGGACTGGCCAAGTTCGCTGATGACACCAAACTCTGAGGCAAAGTGTCCAAACCCAAGGACAGGATGGTGATCCAGGCTGACCTTGACAGGGTCAGAAAATGGGTGGATGAAAACCTGATGGCATTCAACACCAAAAAATGCAAGGTATTGGACCTTGGGAAGAAAAACCCCCAGCATGCTTATAGGCTCGGCAGTGCTATGCTTGCTAGCACCATGGCCGAAAGGGTCTTGGGAGTCATGATTGACCACAAAATGAATATGAGCCACCAATGTGATGTTGCAGCTGGCAAATCAAGCAAAATTCTGGCTTGCATCCATAGATGCTTCTCTAGCAAATCCCAGGATGTTCTCCTCCCTCTGTACTCAGCTGTAGTGAAGCCACAGCTGAAGTCCTGCATCCAATTCTGGGCTCCACAATTTAAAAAGGATGTGGAGAAGCTTGAGAGAGTCCAGAGGAGAGCCACACAGATGATCAGAAGGCAGGAAAGCAGGCCTTATGATGAGAGGCTGAGAGTTATGGGAATCTTCAGCCTGGAAAAGCACAGGCTCAGGGGGGACCTGGTGGCAGCCTATAAGTATCTAAGGGGTGTACACCAGTATCTGGGGGAATGCCTGTTCACCAGAGCGCTCCAAGGGATGACAAGGTCAAATGGTCACAAATTCCTCCAAGATTGTTTCAGGCTGGAGATAAGGAAGAACTTCTTTACTTCTGAGCCCCCAAGGCCTGAAACAGACTGCCTCCAGAGGTGGTGCAAGCCACCTACTCTGGACTCCTTTAACAGTCAATTGGACATTTATCTTGCTGGGATCCTGTGACCCCAGCTGACTTCCTGCCCCTGGGGAAGGGGGCTTTACTCGATGATCTTCCAAGGTCCCTTCTAGCCCTAATGTCTATGAAATCTATGAAATCTGGACCACACCCGAGACTCGATGGTGCATGGCTTGGCTCACAGAGAGCCATCCCTGAGAGCAGCTCAAGGTTGCTTGGGCCCCATACGGTGTACAGGTTGGCGCATGGAGAGTCAGCCCTGGGAGCAACTCAAGGCTGCTCAAGTTAGCCCCGGCTCTAGGCTGGATAACCAGAGCCTCACAGTGTGGCTCAACATTAAACTAAAAGAGCCCTGGTGCCCAGAGCAGGGCCCAGGAAGGGGAAAGACCCCTGGTGTGAGGCTTGGAAACCAGAGCCAGTGTGGGCTCAGCTCCCATAGGAGCTCCCTGGGTGCCCAACACAGGGCTCAGGGCCCAGAAGGAAAAACCCTCAACTTGAGGCCAACAGCTCCAGGAGGCCTGAGATGGTGTGGGGACCCACAGGCCAAATCAACAGCCCTCAGAGGAAGGACCGTCAGTTACTGGGAACCCAGGTCCCACAGGGGAGGTGCCCCCAGGCAAGGGACCCTGGGGGGAGTGGGCCTAGGGGAGAAGACCCTATCCCATTGGAGGGATCAAGTGGTTGGAATCCAGATAGGGTGCATCTAATATCTGGTATAGTTATGTTTCCTATTCAGTATCTATTGTTATTGTTGGTGTTATAAGTAGCTGGATGTATTAATTCTGTATAATGGGCTCTTTAAGGATGTCTTTATTAGCTAACCCACTTGTAGTATAAACTTGCTGGATTCACTGTCCTGGGACCCACCCCTCTTCTGGGCCTGAGGCACGGGTACTTACCTGAATGCCCTCCCTAGGGCCGACTTCCTCCAGTTAACAGGCCTTTATATGTATATTTGTATCTATATCTGTAATTATATCTATCTTAAAGAGTTATATATGTCCGTAACTCAATAAATCGTATATAGTTAAGAACTTAGTCTTGGGCTAACTCTATAGAGGAAAGAGGGATCTGCTCAAAATTATGGCATCCTTCTCACAGCAGCCGCTCCTGCCTAACCATCCCATCCAATTGAGAATAAGGCACACCCTTGGGTGTACCCAGGTTACACGTATATTGACAACATTTCACAGAAGCAGATAATTGGCTGCTGGTTCTGCTGCTTTTCCCATGGCAAGTTAGGGTGTTAGGTATGAGTTGCGTTAGGGCTGATGGTAGTCTTATGTAGAGTTTCGATTATAACTGTATAGAATGATCCTCCCTCAGGCAGGGGGTTGGACTAAATGACCTCTGGAGGCCCCTTCCAACCCTACTTCTCTATGATTCTTTGGAAGTGGCAGGGAAGCCTACTAAAAACCATGGCCCTTTGAGCAAAGGTGTTGCTGAAGCCTTAGTAATACAATATTAGAGTCTCTAGTTTATCTAAAATATCACTGCTGCATTCCTCTTAAGTGATTTCTACTAATGGCAATTGTTCAAGAGGAGGTAGGAAGTAGGGCACCTGGGATAACAAGGAATAACGTCCACAAATTGATTGAGAGCAGGTTCAGACTTGATATCAGGAGGCGTTACTTTATGGTTAAGGCTGCCAGGCTCTGGAATGGGCTCCCAGGGGAGGTGGTGCTCTCCCCTACCTTGGGGACCTTCAAGAGGAGGTTGGATAGATATTTGCCTGTGGTATTATGATCCCAGCACTCATTTATGCCCTGGGCAGGGCATCAGACTTGATGATCTGTTCAGGTCCTTTCTACCCCTAGAAACTATGAAGCTATTGTGAAAAGAACAACCAGAACCAGAACATGGGGTATTTAATTTAAGTCTCAAAGCTCAAGTAATGATTAGCGCTTCTGGAAAAAAGATCAATATAAGGACTCTGCACCCCATTTTGTATTTTCATTGTTTGTACAGTTTAAAGTAGTTAATGGTATTGTACACTTCTCACTCTGGTGGCATGAAACCAGTATGTTGCATTCATGATGAACACCAATCACAAAGAAATGTGCCACTATGATGGGCAGGTAATGATTATTCTTCAATAGGATGAAGGACATGTGGAAACAGAGGTGTGATGCCTGAAAATGAATGTTCCAAACTTTTTTTCTCTCAAAAAGAAAAGCATTTGAGTTTAATGAACAGAAATGAAACCGATGTAGAAGTCTTGTTTTGGATTCAGTGAAGCCCATTTAAGATAGAATCACGAAGAACAGGTAAAAAGATCCAGCTTAAATAGTTTTCCATCTTACAGGGGGTATGTTCCAGTCCCTTTGCCCTCTGTTCTCTCCCCAGCCCCTCTGCACTAGTCAGTGCTCTCTGCCTTTACTCTGCTCTGTGCTTCAAATCTGAGATCCTTCGTAGCTAATCAATTTGTTTTGAGAAGAAAATAAAATGGATGAACTTAAGTTAAAGCTGACTCAGCAATTTCAACATAAAGGTTACATGGAGTGACATAATAACAATGCTAATGTCTAAGCACTGCAGGAATTATGAAGTATTTGAACTGAGATTAATGCAAAAGATCAGAATTATAAGCACTTGTGCGACATGTGAAATTTGTATTGCATTTTAGTTATGACACACTTATTATTTTCCAAGAAGCACAATTTTTTTGGAAAAAAATCAGATCATTTTTAACATAGCTACAGCAAAACCACAATCCTCACCCTTCTTTGCCTGAGGGTTATGTGTTCCATGTGTAATTAATTGGTCAGAGTCATGGCATATGCAAGTAGGGAAATAGGTATAGTTGTACCAGCTCCCAAGCTCAGGGGAAGGGCAAAATTATGAGAAAATTATTTCTTAATCAATATTAAAATATTAGTAAAATAATGATTGCAAGTAATGTGTGTAAATAAACTTATTAGAATTCAAATAGGCTTCCTCTGATTCTTGTTTCAAAAAATGGGATGTGTTCTTCCTCCCTCCCCACCACCCAGATGTGCCCACTATCCCCAAATTACTTTCACAGACTGTGATCAGAGCATGTTAAACATCCCCTCCTTGCCCAATCCACAAACAGTAAGAACCTATAGTAGCCCCAACATAAAATTATAGGGTTTCTTAGCTCAAATTTCTGTTCTAAAAGTCTCCCATGCTCAGTCTGGTGTTAGCAAAAATGATGATCCATTCCACAAATATGATATTTTTTCTCATGTAAATAGTGCTAACAATATTGTTGGTCTTTCTGTTTAATACTATTTTCATTTCTTCCTCAGAACAACAAAAAGATGATTGTACTAAATTCTTCATGCACTGAACTACACTTTGCTAACAGGATCAATATTACAAGAGACGTTCTTGTCCATACTTATTCTTTCCTCTACCATTCTACAGCTTGAAAATAAACAGTTATTTCTAAATCTAATTTCAGAGAATTTGCATGATACCTAGAACAACATATATAGTGAATAAGGAATGATATCTTTTAATGGTCCATATCTTGTTTTTACAAGTGATCTAAGAAACTACTGATGTTACTTTTTATGGCAAATTGAAAGCTATTTTCCTCACATTTACTTTACATATTCCTCTAATTAAGGTAGGGTGAAATGCATTTTGGACCTGAAATAAGCCATTTCTTTTCAGTGATCTGCATTTATAAATTGAATTAGCTCATTTCAATCAACTACACCCTCTAATTTAAAAATATTTTCAGCATAAACATAATCATAAAAGATATCTCAGTAAGCAGTTCTGATAACAATCTAACTCTTAAGGTGACATTCAGGGTTAGAAAAAAAGATAATGAAACGAAGTTTCTTTTTTTTTAAAAAGGAATGTGTGAATGTGTAGTAATACAAGCTACACTTTATAAGATAAATATCAGATTGTCTTTACATGAAAAGCACTTAAATGATGTACCTTCCCACATTCACTTGTAAGGAAAGAAATAATTCATGTCACACTACACTATGGGTCAAATTTATCACTGAATGATTATATACAGTTTTCCACTGAAGTCAAGAGAGTGTCAATTGCTTACACCAGTAGTTAATCTAGACTTTATCTGTTTTGAGCTTAGGACTGTAAGACATTAATTGGGTTTAGTTTGTAAGGCTTTTATATTTCTCTTGATTTCAGTTCCTTTGGGAACACACACCAGACAGTCATAAAGTCTCAAAAGAAAACTCTGCCAAATCCTCTTCATTTTCCAAGGCTTAAGACTGAAACTAAGATAGTAGTCGATAACCGACACCCAGAAAAAAACCAACCTACTAAATGGGTACTTTGCATCAGGCTCTCATCAGTCCTATGGGATGACCTTGCCCATTACGTGATAGGGAGGCCCCGGCAAGGGAGATTCCTTACCCTCCATTAGTGCTGACCTCATGAAGCAACACTTTGAGAGGCTGGACACTTTCAAGTCAGCCGGCCCTGACAATCTACACCACAGGGTACCCAAGGAGCTCGCGAGCATCATAGCCTAGCCTCTGGCATGGATCTTTAAGAACTTCTGGTGCTCTGATGAAGTGCCCAAAGATTGGAAGAAGGCCAACGTGGTGCCTATCTTCAAGAAAGGGAGGAAAGTGGATCCGGCAAATTACACGCCCATCAGCCTGACCTCTATCCTGGGAAAGGTCTTAGAAAAGATTATTAAAGAGGCCATCCTTAATGGACTGGCTGATGCCAACATCCTGAGGGATAGCCAGCATGGGTTTGTTGTGGGTAGGTCTCGCTTGACCAATCTTATTTCCTTTTATGACCAGGTCATCTATCACCTGGACAAGGGAGAGGAGATTGATTTTGTATATCTTGACTTCAAAAAAGCCTTGGATCTGGCA
The DNA here is from genome assembly GCF_001723915.1 of Gavialis gangeticus. NCBI lineage: Eukaryota > Metazoa > Chordata > Crocodylia > Gavialidae > Gavialis > Gavialis gangeticus. The sequence continues at coordinate 14,631,229 of NW_017729028.1, forward strand.
TCCCATGATCACCTTTTGGGAAAACTGGCCAACTGCGGCCTCGGGTCAACCACAATCTGCTGGCTGGGGAATTGGCTGCGTGGTTGGATCCAGAGGGTGGTGGTTGACGGAAGTCAATCGTCATGGTGCCCTGTGACCAGTGGAGTCCCTCAAGGCTCTGTCCTGTATTGTTCACCTCTTCATTAATGATGTGGACATTGGAGTCAGAAGTGGACTGGCCAAGTTTGCTGAGGATACCAAACTTTGGAGTAAAGCATCCACACCTGAGGACAGGGGGACAATCCAGGCTGACCTTGACAGGCTCAGGAAATGAGTGGGCAAGAACCTGATGGTGTTCAACACCAAAAAATACAAGGTTCTCCACCTTGGGAAGAAAAACCTGCAGCATCCTTATAGGCTCGGCAGTGCTACGCTGGCTAGCACTATGGATGTAAGGGACTTGGGGGTCATGATTGACCACAAGATGAACACGGGCCTTCAATGTGATGCTGCAGCTAGTAAAGCGAGCAAAACACTGGCTTGCATCCATAGATGCTTCTCAAGCAGATCCCGGGACGTCATTCTCCCATTGTACTCGGCCTTGGTGAGGCCGCAGCTGGAGTACTGCATCCAGTTTTGGGCTCCAAAATTCAAAAAGGATGTGGAGAAGCTGGAGAGGGTGCAGAGGAGAGCCACATGCATGATCAGAGGTCAGGAAAACAGACCTTATGACTACAGGCTGAGAGCTATGGGACTCTTCATCCTGGAAAAGCGCAGCCTCAGGGGTGATCTGATGGACACCTATAAGTTCATCAGGGATGTTTACCAGGATCTGGGGGAATGTTTGTTCACCAGAGCACCCCAAGGGATGACAAGGTCAAATGGTCATAAATTCCTGCAAAACCATTTCAGGCTGGACATAAGGAAGAACTTCTTTACTTTCCAAGCCCGGAAGGTCTGGAATAGCCTGCCATCAGAAGTCGTTCAAGAACCTACTTTGAATGCCTTCAAGAGAAATTTGGATGTTTATCTTGCTGGCTTCCTATGATACCAGCTGACTTCCTGCCCCTGGGGCATGGGGCTGGACTCGATAATCTTTTGAGGTCCCTTCCAGCCCTAATGTCTATGGAATCTATGAAATACAAAGCTAAGACTGGGGTTTACAACAATTACAGAAGTAAAGGTAACCAGGACTCCTGAATTTCTTGGGGTAGTCCAGAATGTTGGGGCTGTATCCCAAAGTTGCCAGAGTGCCTGAAATGGAACTTTCCTCCCCATTTGAAAACCTGATCCCAGACTGGCCTGTCCGCACACTGCTTTAGGGCTAATTAGCTGCTTACAGCACCACACTAAGGGGACTGGCAGGCATTCACTTAATTCCACATAGATCAGACCCCAATTGCACCCCTGCCAGCAGACAGCCCAAGGCATGGGTTTTCAAGTGCTGCGTTGGGGGGGGTCAATTGATTCTCCCTATCTGGCAGCTGTAAACCTGTGGGTTCCTCCATCAGAACTGCAGGATCAGGAAGCTTCTCCCTGAACCTAGCACCCTGGTCGCTGTCTAAAAACCGTGTCTGTAGGAGTACTACACACACAGATTTTAAAGGTCCTGACATTCTGAGATGTCCAAAAATGGCCAATGAAGCCCAGCCCAGCCCAGGCCATGAGGGCCCCAGGGCTCTTCACAACCTAGAATTTTAAACTATCTTTCCCATGGGGGCTGCAAGACAAGATAGGGAAGGCTGCTGGCCAGGAGGTTGCCAGGTTCTCAGCAGGGTGGGGAGCCTCTCAATTTCCCCTCCTTCCTCCCCCCCCCGAGAACCTCATAATGCTCTCCCTTGGCAGCGCATTTTTGGCAAGGAACCAGCGTTGCCCACCTGTCAGCAATGAGCTAATTGTTAGCAAAGGGGTGTGGGGTGCTACACATTAAATGTATAGTGCCATACACCATACAAACAAGGCACAAAGATTCTCCACCTATTTTGTGGAATATATTTATGACTGGTTTGGCATTTTGTGGTGCCGTCAATCAGCTGCAGATGTAGCACTGTTGCTATTTATGGCATAATTAACATGTTAATTGCATCAGAAATGTAATGTGTGCCAGGGATGAAAGGCAGTTATCCTAACTCACACAAGAGCTGAAGTGGACTATTTCTGTTTTCAGACGTCTGTAGGGAATCTGGGACTGTTTAGATTTTGCTCCCAAAGCATTAACAGAAATTAGGCAATTTTCAGTTTTTCATGAATCATGTTATGTATTTCCTGTGACAGGATGGATTTAACCAGTGCTAAAGTATATTTAATAGATATTGGCCTTTACTTGGCATTATTTTCATTGCTTTAGTATATTTGTGGTTAAATATTTTTTTAAAAACTTTAATTTTCCCTGGTTGCTTTTTATACTGCCTCACTGATAGAATAGATTTTTGTCCCCTTCACAACACGCACTTACATAATAAGAACAAGCTGCCTCTGTCAGCCTCTGTTTTGTGTAGGGTGAAATCATAACCTCTCTGAAGCCACTCAGAGTTTTGCTGACTTGAGTTTTGCTATTCAATTCACCATAGGGAGTGGACACATCCATCTCTTGTCAGAGATCTTAGGATTCTCCAACTCAAATGTCCCTTGAAGTTTTGGACCAGGAGACGCAACACACTTTCCTAAGAAAGCAAATTATAATCAGTCAGAAATTAAATTAAAAAAAAAAACAGGTTATAACACATTATAACAGCTCAAAGTTCAGTATTTTGTCTGTGATATGAAATGATAGACATGGAAAGAAAGAGACTAACGCCTGTGGGTCCTGATATCTATCACCCTGTATAGTTATAGATCTAGTATACCCTTTTGGAGATGAGGTGACCAGAACTGCTCACAGTATTCAAACTGTGGAAACACCATAGATTTATAGAAGGGTTTAATGATGTTTTCTGTTCTGTTTCTTATGGAAGGCTTCCAAACATTTTATTTGCCTTTTAGACTGTTTTCTACAATAATTCTAAGATTTAAGTACTAATGGCCACTTCAGGGCCTGTCACTATGTATAGTTATGGTTCCCCCTCCACTCCCCCCGCACATCTGCATTACTTTGCAATTGCAAAGTACTAATTAATTGCAATTGCAAAATTATTAATGCTAATTTTAATGTTAATTATTAATGTTAATTTCAATCTGCCACTTTATTGTTTGTTATCTCAGGGTGGTTTTGAGATATTTCTGTAACTCTTCAACCATCAGCTTTGGATTTGTCTGGGTGGAACAAAATTGTCCAGCACAGATTTTTGGGGCTCTGTCCTGAATTGGGCCCTATCTCAGCAATTGTCTAGAGCAGTGGGTTTCAACCTTTTTACACTCAAGTAAACCCTCAATAGACTCAAGGCACCACTTAAAAATGCCACTGTTTAACTTTTACTCATTTTTGACTACAGGAACATAATACATACCATTCTTCTGTTACAAAGAACTCAGAAAGAGGACAAAAGGCGAACATGTTTTTGACACTGTGGATACCTTTTTGAAAACTCTGGATTTATTATCTGAATCATGTGTAGGTGTTTACATATCTAACAGTGCTAATATTACACGGCATCTTAAAAGGATCTCACAGCTCCCCAGGGTTTAAGTTGTATATTCTGTATATATTTTTTCATTGAAATGTCCTCTTTTTTTTTAAATGACACCAACACAAATAATGATGAATATCTTTTTAAGTTAACATCTTGTAAAAGTAGAAATCTTTTACAGAACAGAAGGGAAAATTATTTAAATCATTCTTATTTACATTATAAAATCATGCTTCATTCTGTATCCAAACACAGTCTCTTCCCCACAGAGCATACAGTGTAAATAAATAATTCTTAATGATTCAAATTAAGGCAAGTCATCACATTAATAAGCCTTCTCCCAGAAAAGGGAACCTTTTTTATCTCCTCTCCCCGCCCCCCCCCCATCTCCTTATTACAAAGGTCACTTAGAACTGCTGCAATTCTATATGTAAGAAGGTTGTATAGTGAAAGTCATACCCCCCCATATACTGCAAAGTTCCCCAGTGAATGCTACCAGGGTAAAACAGAGCAAGGAATGGTCTGTAAAACTTGCAGATCCACCTACCACCTGCCCTCCTAGAGGGCACCTAGCACCCCAAAACTGTCACCACAGCCGGGAAGCTACAGAAATATTCCCCGAGTGGCCGTGCAGCTTCTCTCCATTCTCTGTCCAGGTGGAAGAGGTCGAAGGCTGTGCTGAGTTCCTGACACAGGCCCCTAGCCCCACAGCACAAATCTGCTAACTCAGTCTTTGCAAGAGAAATAAGAAACAGCCCAGCCAGGGCGCAGCTACAGTGCTGCTGTGTTGTCCTTGTTAGACGTGCCTTTTTCCACATATAACATTCGGAGTTCAGGGGGGCTGGGGATTTCCAGCAGATAATAGATCCCCTTCTGTATTCAGTTTTACACGTCAGCTTCAATTGGGTTACTCCTGATTTGTAGTTATGAGAGAGATGAATTGGGCCACTGGATTGAACAGGCAAAATCTGCCATGTTCTACTGCCTGTAGGGAAACCTTTATTGAAATCTGCCCTTTGACCTGATTTTACCAGAGGTTCGGTTTGTTCCTCCTAATCAGTATTTGGGGAGTAGTTATGGGACTCAGTGGGCAAACTTCTGTGAGAAAGGGGAGGAGAACTGAGTTGTTCTCTTGTATTTTGTGAGTTGTCAATTTTGCTGCTCTTTTTTGCTGTTTACTATTGTGTCCTGCTCAAAGTAATAACAAGAATGAATAGTTCTTGTCTGGGTGAACCCGTCCCTCCCTCCAACCGAGGAAACAACTCACTCCCAAAGTCCAAATCTTTCTTGATCACCTAGAAGTAGTGACAATAAAATGAGGAGGATTCAACAAAATGAAAAATAAGGGCCAGAGCTCCTAAATAATTGCTATAGGCAAATGATGGTCCTGCAAACTGGGAACAACTCTAATTATCTTTGTGTACCACAGAAGAAAGAACATTTTGAAGAGTCAGATAAAGCATGATAGATTAAAAATTATACAGCAGGCTCCCCATTGTTACCAAGAAATGCAAGGAGCCCATCATTTCAGGTCAGTCTGAGGCTATTACAAGAGTGTGAAATTACAGAAACTCTAATTCATGCCCCTTCTCCAGGCCTGACCAAAAAAAAGTTAACTTTTTGGGAAAGCTTTTAGACTTTTCTTCTTCTCAGTGTTTTCCAAGGACATTTGAACGGTGGTGGAAGTATCAAAGCTAAGACAAGAGAAGAAAGATACTTCTAGTGTGTGGAAAGGTCATGTGTTAATCTTCACAAAGCATGCTGCCCAGAGTCCACCAGGTGTTTGGATAAATGTAAAGAAAAAAATAAATGTACATGGTACTGGAATTGCCAGTGAGTCACTGTAGCTACAAGACATGTCTGCGTTCCACAACCACTTAACGTTGAAACAAACATGTGAAGAGTCAGGTTTGGTGACACAATGCTGGCCATTACTGACCAGTCTGTGTGCACCAGTAAAAATAATATTCAGCATAATGTAAGCCAATCACAAATAAAAATTTCAATATGGTTTGTTCCAGTCTCAGTTACCTGATCAGTCAAGTCAGCTTCAAGTCAGCTAACTTGATTCATTGCAACCATAGCTGAACATAACATTTTGTAAACTAGACAAACCCTGAATTGGCATTAGGATTACTGACAGAGTTAAGATACTTCAATACAGTTGGCACTGTCAGGCTATTGTCAACAATTAGTTTCAGTTTTCTCCTGGATGGATGGTAATTATCTATCCCATTCTATTTACTATAAGTGCAACCACTTGCAATCAGTCAACTCGGAGACTATGCCTTGTGAACTGTATTGACCCTAACTCTCAAGTAGGAATGCTTCTAGCTCAGGTTTCACTGTTCATGCCCTTTCATCATGCTCCTTGAACATACTTAACTTAAAAGTGAGCCTTATCTTGTTCTGATTTAATACACTCAGTTCTTTCACATTAGTTTTCAGGAAGCAAGATGGGGCCTAAAACCTATTTTAAGGAGAGAAAGACACAGCTGATGGAAAAGAGCTATGAGGCAACCAGCATACCCTTTGAATGACTGCTACTTCAGCAGTAAGCTGTCAGAATGGTTAAGTGATACAGGTGTAGGTTAATATGAATATATAATTATGCTGCATAAACTCTC
>NW_017729028.1:14637810-14642101 GCF_001723915.1 Gavialis gangeticus
TGGGTGGGTGGATTAATCAAAAGCTCTACTTGGTATACAAGTTAAGTACAGTATAATGCAGGCTTTAGTAGGCAGAAGTCTTGCTGTCACAGAATGATGCAATTACTGACAATACAAAAATACCACTGAAGTCATTCTGAAAGGCACAGCATGGAAAAACTTATTGATTCATTTACTACTCCCATTTTGCGAAGGCACTTGCCAATTCGTTCTGTTTTTGCTGGCAAGCTTTCTTTATTACAGGGGTGTCGAGCATAGTTACAGGTCTCTCTAAGTCTTCTAACTTTACTTTTCCAAACACCACAAACTAAATATAAGAGTTCAGTCTGTATTACCTCTTAGTCAGAAGAGGACGTGTCAGTAAAATAATGAAATTGGGATTTAGTATCGGATGAGTCATTTCATTTGGAATCAGTTGCAATACTACAATACACAGCAGTGTTGCATTTAAGAGTATGAACAGCAGACCAAAATCTGAAACAAATTATCTGACAAGGGCAGGTTCCAATTATAACATTTTCTGTGAATATTTGCTCCAATTAAAAACAAAATTAGCTGGCTTCATTTACATCTACATCTCTTTGGCATTTGCTTTTCATGAATAATCTAACTAATTATTGTACCAACAGGCAAATTTCTAGAAAGAATACATTTCAAGCATAGGATTAATTCCAGAAAGTAAATTTTGTATATAAACCAGAAACAACAGCATCTAACAATTAGATCTAACTAGAACAGTAGAAATGTAAGGCCTGTGTCCAGTATAAACCAAGACATATAGAATCCATACAGCAGATTGCTCACAAAGCTGAAGACTGATAATTATTCACAGAAAATATTCAGCATATAACTCTGAATACCAAATAAATTCAAGAGAATGTTGACCTGTTTACAGACAATATATGAACTGAAAGAAATGAGATAAATGTATTAATAACTAGTTATGAATTGAAAAAATGAGATAAATACATTAATAACTAGTTATTTTCTCAGTGTTACTCTTGAAAGAAAACCAATAAAGTATAGACATTAAAATAATAACCCTTAACTATGCTATATTACAGCCAGTAGGCAGCCCCCACACCGAAGCACCCTTGTGCCCCAGTCACCCACCACAGCATCTACATGTGTTTAAATGTACTAGTATTATCCTGCTGTGGAGTTTTTTTACTTATAAATACAAGTACTGTTGTATACACATACTATCCTGCTGTCAAGTTAATTGGTTTACTGCAGCCTAATAGGACCACACAGGTAGACACGTGACATTTACTGCTGAGTTAATTAGTCTGTTCCACAGTAAACATCTCATGTAGACATGCCCAGTGTGAGATTTTTCTCTCCCAGACAGACAACACCTTGGATGGGATGAGGAAGATGGGGATGGTCCTGTTTTGAGCAAGGGGTTGAACTAGATGACCTCCCTTCCAACCCTCATTTTTTATGAGTCTCTGAATTCCAGTCCACCATGCACAAAGTCCCTGAGAAACAGTTAATGTAAAAGGTGCATGGATCTTTTTCCTCCTCACTGTTTTTTTGTGACTCAGTCTTAAGAACAAGATTATGGTATGTTACAAGTCAAAGCACTAACGGATTTTCAGAAACTTGAATAGGGTAGAATACAATTGCTCTTAGACATGAAAGTCCACTTAGATGACTAGTATGTGAATTAGGCTCTGGCCCAAAGTAACTTTCCCATAGTTATAGTTCAGTGATTTTTTTTTTAAACTAAGCTGAGTCCAAATGATATTTAAAGATATATGCTGCCATATACTTTAGTACATTACATATTATTTCTTATTGAGCTTTAAAACTGAATACTAGAATATGCAGCACCCAGCCAATATTATTAGATATTAGAACAAGAGTAAAATGTATCACACAAAGGAATTGAACAACCCAGTAGAAATCACTTCTCCAAATTCTTGTTCTCTTGCATGGCATTTTAAACATTACTTCCATAGTCATTTTTAAAACATTGTTTCAAATAAAAAAAGTTTTTGGCAATATAGCTTGAATGAAAGTATAAACCTTCATGATTTGTCATTAGCTAGATTTACTAATATATCTTTAATATATAAAATGGACATTTTCCCTTCCTTTGCAGCAGGTACCCACAGATTTTTTCTCTTAATTAGACTCATACACCACATATAAAAAGTTTCCCCCTACAGCTAAGCAATAAACTACAAGGAACACAATCTTCATGGCTTTTCTTCCATAATGTTTTTTTCTAAAACACTTCAAACTTTTAAAACAATAAAATGTTAGCTTTAAAGGCACAGTCTGATTACATTTCTTACCTCAGAACTGAATTAAGAATACGCACAAAAGGACAAGGGTCAGCATTTGTCAACTGGTATTGTAGATAAAGCAAAGGACTGAGATGCAGGAGGTCCAGGTCCAATCCCAGCTGTACCCAAAGCTTTCTGTGTGATGTCAAGTAAGTAACTTAATCCTTCCATGCCTCTTTCTCCACCTGTAAAATAGGAAGGACTGTTATTCTTTTGTCTCACTTTCTCCTGTCTGTTTAGAAAGGGATATATAGGTCAGGGACTGTTTCTTACTATACATAGAACTGAAGAAAATGAAGCCAGATATCAAGTACATAAAAGTGGCAAATATAGACACTATAATATAATGTCAAATGTAGTGACTAACATAGACACAAAAAAAAGACTTTTTTTGCAAAAATCTTGCTGGGCTAATAAAAGATATCATCTCTACTATGAGTAGAGTCCTGATTGCAAATATAGACATGTATTTCTGCCTGCTTTCCTAACACTTATCCACTCGCTGTCTCATGGTCAGGACATATGAGGTATATAACTATGCTCTCTCCCCTGAACCCTGGTGTCATAATCCAGGAGGGTCCTACAGGACCACAGAACAAGATTTGGGTTTTCTTATATAGCAGTGAAGGACAAAGGTGTAATGCAGTTCCAGGAGTCTGAAGAGTTATGTTAAAAATAAGCAAACAAACATACAAAATGGTTCAGAGAAAAGACTCAAGGATCAGCCACAATGAAGATGGCTTCAAATTATTGAGTGGCTGAAATATTAAAGAAATGGGAAATTTCTACCAAATACTAACTAGAAAAGGGTACTGTAGAGTAGGGGTGTGCGAAGCGAGACCTATTCAATTCAGATTTGGCCCAAATCAGGGACAGTGATTTGATTTGTTAATTGAGATCACTTTCCCTGATTTGATTCAGCCAAATCTGAATCTGAAGATTCAATGCTGATTCAGAGAATCAGCGATTTGGACATAGACACAGCTTTAAAAGTTTTTTCTACATACCTTGAGGTAGCAGGTACGGCTCGTGATCGTTTTTGATCACACGTCTGAGTTACTGCCAGCTATATATCTAGTTAGATCTCAGGTAGCTTACTCACAAGTATCATCCAGAGGCAGGTGGAGATTCCCTGCAGAGGCAGGGAGTTCATTGATCATGAGTTTCAAGAGTGTTACCTCTCAGCTCCGTGCTCTTGGGGAACCATGGCACAGGGCACAGCCTGTCTGACTCACAAAGAATTCCTCCCCCCCGCTCCTCTACCTAAACAAAATGGATTAAGATGCAGTGGGAGACATACCTAAAGCCCTCCAGATAAGGGAGCAACTTCCCTAGGTCTCATTTGCATCCGAGATGGAACCAGACGACCATTCATTTACACGGGAGATGGAGAACAGAAAGCCCAAAGGAAAGACTGCAGTGAATTCTGGGATCAGAGCAGGGGAGCACTGCATGATGGGGAATCTGCACTCCAAATGATAATCAACCCACATTTACACACACCCAGCTCAGCATTTATCAGACCAGTTCTAATCTGGATTTACAAAGGACTTCCCCACCACACACAGACACACAAACACCTCTAAGCAGAAGTAAAGTTTAATAGGCATCTCAGGCCATACAATCCCTGGTCCCACTATGGGAGGCCTATTTAAACTTGATTGGCTAAAACTCGGTTGCTTGGTTAGGGAATGCTGAGGCAAGAGACCAAGTCAAGTGGGGTATGGGCAACATTTGAACAATGGTAAAGGGTTCATCACAGCGTCCAGCCCATTGGAGCCCTGACCACAAGTGTTGTCATACTTTTCCTGGGATGACTGGTGGAAGTCCTCCCCCCACAACCCCCAAAGGTTATGAACACTCCAATAATTGCCTTAAGTCTGTTAAAAGACTATCATAAGATCTGGAAAAGTCATGCTAAGCTGAGGCTTGTTCACAACAAGTAAAAATCCAAAACCCTGATGCTGCAAGCTCTCTATTGTTTCTAAAGAAACCAT
>NW_017729028.1:14648337-14659574 GCF_001723915.1 Gavialis gangeticus
TTCTCCTTCCCCACTTGCTCTGCAGCAACGCTTCTTTTACCTAAGCTAAAGATCCCTGTGAAGCCCAAACATACTGTGGGGTCTGCTCATCAAGTGGCTAAAGATTGGGATGTGCTGAGTTTGAAACACATAAGGGGATCAGCTTGTATAAGCTGATTAACCCAATTTGGCTCAGACGTACCTGAATGAACTGAATGCTGGCCCCTGAGGGTGTCATCTAGACACCCAGCCAGATTCAGAGGTATTCTGTTTAACTGTGTGTTTGTGTCTGACTGCAGTTTATTGTTGCTCTGATGAACTAATTCTTGGCATATGAGGGTGTCAGCCTGTCCATGCTGATCAACCCGGCCAGGTCAGGCGTGTCACGTTAGTGTGTGTGTGTGTGTGACTAATTTGGCAACTGGAGGAACCCAGCCCCATTAAAACTGAGTCCTGCAAGATAGCTCCATTGGGGGGTGAGGACTTGCAGAAGGGAGATATACAGCTCTGTATAAAAACACAAGTAACACAAGCAGCACATTGATAGAATTACCAAGACCTTAAAAACATATCCCTAATAAATGAACACACCCCAAAGTGAGAGGCAAATCTGGTAACAAGAGAGAGAGCAAGTTTAAGATGGTCCAGCTCTTCTCCTCTCTGAGTCTTCCTCATGGCTGCTGCCTCCTCCTCCTGGGCAGTCCTTAACTTATATAGCCCTTATGACCTCATTTAACTGGTCCAATGGAGGCCAGCACCTGTTAGCTGCCAGCCAACCAATTTGAAATGCATCACTGGTTGCTAGGTAGACTGGCAGGGTCTCTAGGCCCCGCCCATTCAGGTATGTGAGGCCAGTCCCATAGGCAGAGGGAGCAGGTTTTCCCCCTCCCTCAAGAATGTATCCAGCTCAGGTTACCCAAAGAGATGGGATGTCCGCCCTCTGCAGGGCCCACATGAACCAAATTGTCGCAGGGTGGAGTTTTTGGGGAGAGACAGAGGTGGCCTTCTGCCACACAGCACTCATGAGCCCCCGCTACCTAGAGGTATGTAGAAAAAACATTTAAAGCTGTCTCTATGTCTGAATTGCCAAATCTTTCTGAATCTCTCCAAATCGATTCAGAGGGTTCCGATTCAATTCAGAGAAATTAAAGGGTCCTCTGATTTGATTCAGATTTGGAGATTCAGACACTGAATTGAGCCGAATCTCCACCAAATTGAATCAGGGACCAATTTGCACAGCCTTACCGTAGAGTATTTCTTATCTTTAAATTACCTTTAGGAACTAAACAAGGACTATTTATTTATGCCTTAGCTCATGGTGCATAGTAAATCTTGAATTCTCTGCATTTCTCTATTATAAAAATGTAATAATATAACCTTGATTTTAGTTAGTAATGAAACTTGTAAACAGGAGCAGAGTATGCAATAAATTGCATGAATACAAGTAATATAATTTAAGAGCACAATGAATTTTATTTTCACTTGATCAATTCACAGCAAGTAGACAAAATGACTAGAATAATAACTTTGTGAACTAGTCATATAAAATAACATAGAGACAATACAGTAGTTGAACAATGATCACCTTCCATCATCCTCACCAGTAGAGAGAGCAGGCAAGACAAGGCAAGGCAGAATGGAATATGTGTATACATATGGATGCACTGTATATCCATAGATTTACACATTATATAGGATCAGATGTAGACTAAAGGCATGAAATTAAATTTAAGACATAGATCAATAGGAAGTAAGGTCAGAAGAGAGCACTGCATCATCTAGTCTGACCTTCTTTGTATCATAGACCCATAAGTATCACCAGTTACTCCTCTATGGAAGACGACGCTCTGCATTTGACTAAAGTATATCTTCAAGAAAAAGAACCAGTCTTGATCTAAAGACATCAGGAAAAAAGAATCCACCACTTCCTCTAGCAGTTTGTTCCAATGGTTAATGACTTTCACAGTTAAAAAGTATTCCCTATTACTAAACTCAATTTGTGTCACTATTCCTATCAGCCACTGATCTTGTTAAGTCGTTCTCTGTCAGAACAAACAGCCCATTAGTATGACCTTTGGTAGTAAAGGGAAGAACTCAATCCTGGGAGGAAGTTCACAGAGAAGCTGTCACAGGCACCACGTTATATTGCACACATTGCATTTGCATGTGTAATCAAGTCAGCTCCTGATCTTCTTTCTAATACGTTTAACAGATGGTCCTGTTTGACTCTCTGGCAGGCATTTTCTGAATCATTTGTGAAACTCTCTTCTGTCCTCTGAAATTTATCATCAATACAGTTTGTAAAGTGGGGATGCCAGAGCTAGAATGGAATGTAAAGTATTCTGGCATCAGTTTCAATAGTGCCAGATACAGAGAGGTAAACCCACCTTTTTACTTTATCCATTGCTCTGGGAGCTCAGACTGAACTGCTTGTTCACTATGACCACTAGATGCTTTTCTGAGTCACTGCTTTCCAGGATAAATTTCCCCTTTTGTATTCTCAAGGAGAGTTTAATTCCGTGCACCTAGATTCCAGGCTCACAATCCTCCTTCTAGCATATGTGCTTAAGAATCTACCTGTACCCACTACCAAAACCCACCATTTCCCTGGTCAAATGACTTTAAAATAACTGTGATGTGGCTGTGATGCAACAGATACATTGTGATACAACAGATGCAGCTGAGTGTAGGCCTGATGTCATTTTGAAGGCATGGGGAGCATCTGGCTTACCTGGGTGCCTTGGGCCAGGGAACGCTGCACACGGAGTGCAGCAAGGCATCCAACACCTCTGGTTCTGATGGGCCTACCAGGCTACAGGCCACAACCGCTGGCACATCAGCCTCATGAGACCTAAAAGAACGTACTTGCTCTCCTGTTACATGGACCAGGGTAAGCATGCTGATCCTCACCTCCCTCACCTGCATTGCTCAAGGAGATACCAGTGGTGGAGCCAGGCTTAGCTACATCTTTGTCAGGGACATCTGAGTCCTCAATGATACAAGGTTTATAACACAAGGGAGCACAGGGTAGGGTTCCAATATCTGCCCCATTGATTTGGTGAGGCAGTTCCTATGGAGACAATGAGAGATTTAGATGCTTTAAAACTCTAATAGGATTAGTCTTCCTAAGGGAAGCACCTAAGTTTGAGACAAACAGCAAGTTACATGTCAGGCAGTTTAGAAGTTTGAGAAGATTTGGGCAAAAATCTAAGTCACCTTAAAGGAAAAACAAGATTTAGGTCAAGGTGTATTAACATCTCTTCACTTACCTTTACAAACCAAGCTTACAGTCTCATCAGATAAAAAAAAAAAAAATCAGGTTTGTCGTGACCTATTTTCAATGAAGATATGTTAAATAGTTTTGATTTAATTCCTAACATTGACTTCTTTATCAATTCAACCCCATAACGAGGCTTTCACCATTTTTCCAAGGATTGTTAACTGGCCTACAACTATCCAACTTGCTCTTTTTGAACACTGACATCAAATTAACACTCTTTCTGAGTTCTGGGATTTTCCTGGTATTCCATGAGGTATGAAAAATGTCCATCAGTGGGCCAGAGCTCTCTTTTTTGTCTGCATTCTTATGCCTTTTAGTTATCCAGGTTTGTTGATTTAAGTGTTTCTCTCTTGTAGATGTTATTTAACATCCTCCTTGCCTGCTAATGACTGGAAAGTACATTATCATCTTCATGCGATACAAAGCACATAACTCTGTTTCTTTACAAATACAAAATGAAAATATTCATTGAACATTTCTGCCTTTTCTGCTAAGCAATTATACATAATTTTACCAACTCCATCTAGTGGTGGGTCTGTACTTTTTCTTAGATTTCTTTTGTTCCTATCATAACACAAAAAAAAAAACCCCACCTTTCTTATTCATAGATTCATAGATGTTAGGGTCAGAAGGGACCTCAATAGATCATCGAGTCCGACCACTTGCATAGGCAGGAAAGAGTGCTCGGTTCAGATGACCCCAGTCAGATGCCTATCTAACCTCCTCTTGAAGACCCCCAGGGTAGGGGAGAGTGCCACCTCCCTTGGGAGCCCATTCCAGACCTGGGCCACTCTAACTGTGAAGAAGTTCTCCTAATGTCTAGTCTAAATCTGCTCTCTGCCAGCTTATGGCCATTATTTCTTGTGACCCCCAGGGGCACCTTGGTGTGTAGAACCTCACCAATTCCCTTCTGCACCCCCATGATGAATTTATAGGCAGCCACAAAGTCACCTGTCAACCTTCTCTTGCAGAGGCTGAAGAGGTCCAGGTGCCTTAGTCTCTCCTCGTAGGGCTTGGCCTGCAAGCCCTTAACCATACGAGTGGCCCTCCTCTGGATCCTCTCCAGGTTATCCACTTCCCTCTTGAAGTGCGGCACCCAAAACTGCACGCAGTACTCCAACTGCAGTCTGACCAGCACTCGATAGAGGAGAAGTATCACCTCCTTGGTTCTGTTTGTCATGCATCTACTGATGCACGATAAAGTGCTGTTAGCTTTTCTGATGGCTTGGTCACACTGATAACTCATGTTCATCTTGGAATCCACTAGGACTCCAAGATCCCTTTCCGCTTCCATGCTACCGAGCAGGTCGTTTCCTAGGCAGCTGGTGTGCTGGACATTTGTCCTCCCTAGGGGCAGCACTTTCCATTTCTCCTCTCTAGATTGCAATCTATTGTTTTCTGCCCATTTGTCCAACCTGTCCAGGTCTGCCTGTAGTTGTTCCCTGCCCTCCGGTGTGTCCACTTCTCCCCACAGTTTTGTATCATTCGCAAACTTGGACTTGTCTAAGGACTATTGTTTAGACTTATTAGCCATGGAGTTTAGTTTTCCTTATCAATTCTCTTTGTTTCTCAGTGACCAATATATAATGATTTATATCTATTTCTTCCTTTTTTCCTTTTGTTTCATTATTTTTTCCTTTCTAATTGCTTTTTTTGTCTTTAAACTAAGATAAGCTTTTAAACATAGTTGTATTCTTATATCAGTATTTTAGGTGTCAAATAAACTCCCTGTAAAGGAGCTCCCAAATTTTATTCATGTTATTCTACTCCTGGGTGAAATTTGTTCACCAAAACATAAGTTCATATAAAAAGAATTTTTTAATCATGATCACATTAAACCCTTTCATGAAATTGTGTCTAATTTTTCAAGTCATTTTGGCTAAAATATATAGCTAATAATAACAGGAAGATGCCCATTTTTAATCAAGTATCTCACTGATTAGGGCATTTGCCAGCATGTGGGATACCGGAGTTAAATTACTTTTTCCATTGAGCAAGCACCTAGGCCATGTAGGCTTTAGCTGTCCTGAGGGAGGTGCTCTCAGTTCCTTCTAATGAAGCAGTAAACATAGGGACTGTGGACTTGTACACAGACATCCCACTACCCAGATAAATACCTTATCACCAACATAGAGACTTGGGGTAGGGCTCCATCAAACTCTCCTGTTGGAGCACTTTGTCTGGCTACAGCTTTGGCCTGTCCAACATGGCTGCTCATCCTGGCATGGCGGCCTATGACTGACCACGCAGACTGGGCAAGGATGGCCTGAAGCCTCCATCAGGGCTGAGCCCTCCACCCACTCTCCACTTCCCCCATATAAACTCCTTCACTGGTCCCTCTGGCTTGCCCTCCACCTCTGCTCTTTTTGATCCCTTTGCTTCTTGACTTGGCTCACTCCTAGACCCCATTCTCAGATTTACTGCCTGGCTTCCTGACCCGGCTTTGCCTCAGATGCTGCTCACCCATCCTGACTCAGGTCAGTGCCTTGATCGCTGAATGCCTCCCAGCCCTGACTGCCCATGCCCAGGTATAATACACTTCCCTTTTGTATAAAATAATAAATTATTCATTCAAAGAGAGAGAGAGAGAGAGAGAGAGAATAACTACTTTTCTTGGTGAATATGGCACTCACCTTGGGGGTGGAGAGATAGGATGCAATAGTTCCAGCTCCTGCTCCAGTGATTGTTTAATTATTCATGGCAAGGATATAGCAGCACAGGAGAGTCTGAGGGAAGGTGCTGTTGTAGCTAAATATGACAATGCCACAAGGGACCTATAACAACAACAACAGATTTGCAACTGCGTTGCCTATAAAAGAGAATTGTCCTTCTCTTCCTGTCTTCCAAGTAGATTTATGCTTATGGGTGGTTGTGACTACTCTCCCCTGTACAAACATTATGAAAGTTTCCCCCTCAAACCTAGCTGATCTGAAGGTTTGAATGGTTGCCTAATAGCATCCTTTGCCAGTCAAGTTTGGATGGTGTATTTGTGTGCACCACATTCCCATTCCAAAGCCAGTAGCCACTCTGGGAGCCCTGCAATAATTGTTAATGAATACTGACTTTTTGGTCAACCCTGCCTGTTTGGTAAAGAAATCTCCTGTTTTCCTAATGAGATTCTCTTCACTTTATATATATTACAAAAGAAAAATTATTGCACTTTTCAAAAATTAATTTGCCTAATTAACCTATTAACCACTTCACTCAAGGGCTGCACTCCTAGACAGTTTCTCTTCCTATTTAGCCACCTTTATCATTGTCTTAGACCCTGGAAGCTTTTATGAGCAGAGATATGCCTTCTTTTTAATGCCCGGCAACACTGGATGGGTCCTGGCAAAAATTAAAGATAAATAAATAGGGTCTAAATGATATAGTCATCTCTCTCATTTATGCTTTGAATTTTCCCAATTCTGCAAAGCAGCATGCTTCAAAATTGTTTCCTGTCTCCTAGCCCTTTCTTTGCCTGGCCCATTTTGACTCCAATGGAGAGAGAGTCTCTTACCCAGCACATTCATACATAATAAGCACCTGAGCATCTCAGTCTTAGTCAGGACTTCTCAGCATATAATCCCGATATAAACAATAAATAACAATTAATAATTAAGCATGAGTCTTCTGTAATAAGACAGAAAACGAGCTTTCAGGAGGTGCAAACTCATTTACATGTAGCTTACTCTGTGCTTTGCAAGAAAATATTCAAGTCTTAAACTTTTCCATGGTGGTAAATTTAACTCCCGCTGACTGCCAAAGTAATTGCTGTACACAGATTAAAACTGACTGTTTGGAAACTTTAGTTCTGTTTCCCAGCTCCATTTTTACAATGTAAGCATTCCTATAGATCTAAGTTTCATTGCACAGATGGTCTATGCAAAAACACAACAACAACAACTCACTGTTATATGCTTTTGGTGCCAAAACATACAGAAGGTTTATGTGCCACTCTGGAAAGGTAAGGATTTGAAGTAAGGCTCTATCTCAAGTAATAAAATCTTCTTTTATTTCATTTTCTCTTTTACAATGGTAGTTGCTACCCAGAAACTCACTAGGCAGTTGGCAGCCAATATAGACGGCACTTGTTTTCCTGAAACATTAGCAGTTCTGGTACTTTGTTTAAATGAAACGTGCAATCACAGGATGTGTCCATCCTTGACTTTTATAATAATTTGGCAACTGGGCCAAGCTCATACAAACCAGGGTCCTAACGATGTCCAGAAAAGGCAACGTTGCATACTAAGGTATAATCCCAAAGTCTGAATTGTCAGAAGAACTGGATTTGAACAAGTACCCACATTTGGGACTGTACATGAACATGTCTAAATCTCAGGGAACTCGCTCTTGCTCACTCCAGCACTCATCTCCTGAAAAAAAAATCATATTCCCTATAATTATTAGTGTTATGGAGGTGAACAGTTCAATCCTAAAATATATACCTAGGAGGCAAAGGTCAGGCTTTTTTAAGGTCCAGCCCCCTGCACCAGGCAGGAAAGACAGCTGGGGTCAGGTGATCCCAGCAAGGTGACTGTCCTGTCTCCTCTTTAAGATTCAGCTCTCTATCTTGGTTTCCCCATATGCAAAAATGGGGATAAGAGCTCCCTCACTGGGCTGTTATATTCCTTCATTCATTAACATTTACATAGTGGTTTTGATGAACTCAGGTGAAAGGTTCACAACATATTCACTTGTACTATAAGCTAGTTTTGCTGAAGCCTCCAGCTGACAGAATGGAAAAGTAGGCTTGAGTCACTCCAAAGTGAGAGAGGCTCTTTGGCCAAGCCCCGTCTCCCCCTTCCCGGTCCTGTCCCTACAAGCCATCTCTTTAGTATGAGACACTCAGCACAACCTTCCAGGCTACTCAGCATATCCTTTCTATTTTACCAAACCAATTAACTCCTAACTGCTTTTTTCCCTACATCACACATATGGTTCCACAACTATTCAAGAGCCTCCAATGAGTCTCTGGGGCCTAGACTATTCTGTCACAGCTTGTTTTTATATCATTCATGATAGGCCCATCAGCTGAAAGAATGCTGGCCATGCAACCTTTTCATATTGCACAGAGTGTACATTGCATACTGAGTCCAATAATCCTGTGTCAGGCAAATCCAAATGCTTTGCGCACACAGCAGGCTGCACCCATATCAGCATACTAAAAAGTAATGACAGGAAAGTTTGTAGAGCATATGAATAAATATGACAGGGTAAAAGATAAATGTCTCGTCAATTAAGTTAGAGACAATGTTGTTCTTTTTCTTCATGTTGGTCCCCTTTCCTATTCTGATCCTGTATTAACTTAAGGTAAGAATCTTCCATGCCCCATTTTCTCATGTTCCATGCATCCGTATTAACGAGTTCTCCAGAAATATGTTAGTTCAAGTTTACAGCAGTCTGGGAGACTATAATAAAAGCTAATAAAGTTGTTTCTGCATTGGACAGAATTATTCATCCCATCTCTAACAGCAAGTATGAACCCTGAAGCCTCCCTAATGGGATTTAAGTGCTGCTGTTATTCCTCACCTTGGGATATTTAAGAAGCTTCATTTTCTTTTTTGAGGTCTAAACAATAAGACATAGAGTAAGAGTAAATACTAAGCATTACTCATTTAGAGCTAGACTGTGACTTCCTTATGAGCTATGTTGTGCTGACAGACTCACGTGAGCAGGTCCATGGCCCCCATGGGACTGCTTTTGCAGAAACTGCTCAACACTGTTAGTAAGAGGTTCACAGACTAGCTTAAAAGCGCTGCACAAATATTAACTAAATCAGTATCAATACACTCCCGCTGTCCTATTTTACACATAGGGAAAGGAAGAGCCATAAAGCCACACAGCTGGGAGGAGAACACAGGAGTCCTGACTCCCAGTGCTGTGCTTAATCTATTAGGTGGTATCACTTCTCTAATTTTCCTCCAGGAAAATAACTGTTGCTAGAAGCTGTGAGAGCTGTAACTGACTCAGACTGACACCATTTAGCCAAATCTCCAGTGCAGAAACCTGTCCTATCCTGTAGCTTTCAAAAACAAAATAGATTTCAGTGACTAAATATTGATTAGAAAAGAAGTCAGATATGTGCACCCTCCTAGAATAATGCGCAGCAACAGCCTTCCTCACCGAATTGTATTTAAAGAGGATCAAAGACCAGAGTTCACAAATACAACAAAGTTCTGGCTCTTCTGGCTTAGAAATCATGCTCTCTTTCCCTCTGCCTTTGATCATTTCACCTCATGCCCCTGCTACCTGCCATTAGCTGCAGTGCTGTGCCCATTTTTAGACTTAGGCTCTTTGCACTTCCTATTACTTCATCCTCTGTCTTGCCTGTGGCAACCTAAAGAAAATGGATGCATTTGGTCTTTATGAAAAACAGTGTACTACACTGTCACTTTGGAAATAGATATCACCAAAATGACATCCCGGCCCTGGTAGGAAAGACTTCACAGCATTTTAACCAAATACGAAAGATCAGACATCTCTAAAATAATCTACACAAATATTTTAAATTATAGATAAACACACACGTGTACACACACATGCTCTACAGATTTGGCACCTTCTGGAAATTTAAGCAGCTGAATTAAAATCAAAACAAAAAATTCAAAATCCTCAAATTCTGGACACAGGACAAGAGTTTTAAAAAGCACTAGTGATTTTACATACCTCCATTTTTGGTACCCAAATACAAAGGCTGAGAAGGGTAGTAATTTTTAGACTTCAGTGGGGGGGTTTACATGAGATTCTTTACTGTGCAGTAGACTAATCTACTGAGCAGTAAAGTATTACTGTCTACACATGTGCACCACTTACTGCACAGTAAATTAGTCTACTGCACAGTTAGTAAACTGTTTACAGGCAGTAAACTAAAATTGAGCAGTAGATACTGCACAGTAGCTAATATTTAGATGCTGACCAGAAGCAAATTTGCTTCTGGTCAGCCCCAACACTAGGAGGCCACAGGGAACAGGGAAATCCCCTGGTCTTGGTGCTACTCAGCTCCCAGCTCCCCCCAGGAGCTGGGAACCAACCAGCGCTGGGACTCAAGAGCTCTCTGCTTCCCTGTACAGCTGGGGGCTGGCCTGGAGCTGTCCCACTTCTAGGGCAGCTCCAGGCTATGCAGGGATTTCTCCGCCCAGTCTGGAGCTACATGGAGAAATCCCCGCACAGCCGAGAGCTGGCTGGGAGCTGCCCCAGAAGCGACAGTTCCTGGCTAGACCCTGGTTGAGCAGGAAAGCCCCACTGAAAATAGGGTTTGTCCCCATGTGCAGGGGGCTGGGAGAGCTCTTCACTGGTCTGGGAAGCCTCTCTTTCCAGAAAAAACCCTAGAGATTACCAAAGTTTCCATGCCAAAACCTTTGCACTAGGTATATCCCTATTGGCTTCAGTAGAGCTACAAGCACTTGTATTTAAATAGTTTGGCTGATTTTGCTTTGAACACTTTTATCTCACCTCATATAGTTTTTACTTCCTACTATTCAAGTGTGCAAAGCAGAATGTAGTGGCAGGAGATTTCTTTGCTTTTCCAACCTCCCACTGAAACTATAGGCCAGTTAGTCTTACTTCGATCCTAGGCAAGCTGTTCAAGAAAATTATGCTGGCACACATCCATGAGGGGCTAGCAGGGGATTTCATGCTTAGGGGCAACCAACACGGGTTCATCAGTGGCAGGTCCTGTCAGACCAACCTGGTGGCCTTCTCTGATCAGATCACCAAATCATTAGATGCAGGGGTAGCAGTGGACATAGTCTTCCTGGACTTTCGGAAGGCCTTCGACACTGTCTCTCACCCTGTTCTCATTAAGAAACTGGGGGACTGTGGTGTCAACACCCACACAGTCAATTGGGTCACCAACTGGCTGGAGGGCCGCACCCAGAGAGCGGTAGTGGATGGGTCATTTTTAGCCTGGCGGGATGTGGGCAGTGGGTTCCGCAGGGCTCGGTCCTCGGGCCTGCACTGTTCAATATCTTCATCAGTGACTGGGACGAGGGGG
>NW_017729028.1:14659933-14676000 GCF_001723915.1 Gavialis gangeticus
CACAAGCTGGCAGAGGGTAGATTTAGGCTAGATATCAGGAGGCGCTACTTCACGGTCAGGGCAGCTAGGATCTGGAACCAACTTCCAAGAGAAGTGGTGCTGGCTCCTACCCTGGGGGTCTTTAAGAGGAGGTTAGATGAACACCTTGCTGGGGTCGTTTGACCCCAGTACTCTTTCCTGCCATGGCAGGGGGTTGGACTAAATGATCTACTCAGGTCCCTTCCGACCCTAGAAACTATGAAACTATGCAATATTGTCTTTATTCCAGATGAAACCATAAGTACTACAAGACAACATATTTTATGTTCATGTTCAAGAAGAGCCTAGTCTCTCTCTCACTGAAGTCAAAGCGTGGACTATTTAACCGATTTCAATTGATTTTGCCCAAAGAAGGATATTAAGAAACACACTAATATGAGGAGTGTGCGAAGTGGGCAGTATTCGATTCAGATTTAGCCCAATTTGGTGGACAGTGAATCGATTTGCTGATTTGGATCACTATCCTGATTGAAACCACTGATCTATTGCAACCTCCTAACTCAAGCCAACATCATCCCACTCTAAACCACCATACGAAAGTGGCAATATAGCCTATTTCAAGCAGAGTACTCAAGCTCAAGCAGGGGAATGAGGACACTTTCAATATCCTGTCCAGATAATTATCCAAAATTAGGAACCTTATTGCAGACATAAGAAGCTCAAAAGGTAAGAGTGGACCTGAGTCAAAATAAGTTTTCCTGCCACATTGAAGTTTTCAAGACTTAATATATATATTCTCAATTTGGGACAAAAACTCAAAATCTCAAAAAATTCTGTGAATAAAAATGTATTCAAATCAGTTCAGCTCTATGGAAATGTTATTTTGATCATTTTAAAATAAACTTCATTTTTAAAAATGTATTATAATCAGCTGCTTGAAAAGTCATTCTGAAATATGAAACTAAAATCTTACATTTTAAAAATGTCAAAATTATTATTTTTTTCCTTCAGTGGCTTTAGTTAAGAAATTCATGAAAACCCCCTTCTCCATTTTAGGAAACTGACATTTGCCAAGAATTTTTAAAAATGACTGGTGAAAAGTTCCTAATTAATTCTATTTTAGACCTTCTGTTTTGTTTGTTGGGCTTGTTTCATCCCTGGCAGGATTTTCAACATTGTATTAAATCATCATGAAGCCTGCTTTTTCCAAATGACTTTCATCCGTTTAGCCATTTCTTAAATATATTGACTCTTCAAAACCTGGCACCATATTTTTTGCCCTTTTATTAAACTGTTAACAATACTTTTCCTATGACTGATAGGATAGCTACAATGGTAATCTGTACTATGGCTCACAATGTCTATACATACATATATAATTTGTACCTAATTGTAACAGATGGCTTGTATAGCATCCCCTTTGCTTCACATTTTATTCTGAGTGAATATTAGGATGGTAAGTAATAGCAGCTAAATTTGAAAAAAGCAGTTAAAAATAGTGCCCCATTTTGGCTGTGACATTGTTGGAGTTAATCCTCTCGACTTTCACCTCTAGCAAATAGCTAGGACTCATATTAGGACCTACGTGAGATAAGATTGATCGTCTCCTTGAGTCCCCACTGGTCATTTCTCTTCATCAAGCATTCAGATTCCATGGTGATGAGAGGGACATAAAAGCATGATAGATAGTTTAGGCTGGCAAAAATCACTGCATTATTCTAGTACAATCTGTGCTCAAAAGCCCATCTCAGCGTAACAAGGAGTTTACTTTCAGGGACAGGATGCTGGGATTTTGGATGAGCTATTTGAGAAAGCTTTTAATACCCCACTTTCTGCCTGGCCTTAGCCCGCAGTGTTAACATTTCATTTAAATGAGTGAAGTTACTCAGGCAATTACTCAAGAGAGAGCAAAAACAAACACGATGTACCGGTGTCATGAGAAATATCACACTTTACCTGGGTCTTATCCACTCCAGCACGTAAACCTAAAAGTATCTGGAAAACACAGCTAATGTGATGAGGCTATTAAACAATCCTTTTGTTTTCCAGAGTTCAAGGGACCTGGCTTGTCACATGGGAAGTAGTTTTAAGGTGATTAAAAACTTCCGATTTTGGCTGCAAGGTCGCCCCTCAAAACTAGCAGCATATTTTAGCAGCAGCCAGCAAACTGCTAATAAGACCCAGGAACAAAACAGCTGGGGGCTGCAGAACTCCGTTGCCATGGAAACCACTGCAGGTGTGTGGTCCAAGGAATAATAAAACCAGATTTTTAGAGTATATAAAAAGGAAGGAAGAGAGGACACAGAGTGAAATAAATAGCATGAACTGAGGGCACTCAAAACACTTGCGACAAGAGCATGGAATGACATTGTTCAATGCCATCTGCCAGGACACACATTGCAGGGGACGAAGGGATTTAGGTGCCATCTCCCAGCATATAAGCATGCAAGGGGGCACGGGGACAACACCCAAGGGCACTGGGACAGAAGGAAAATCTGGTACAGGCCACAGAGCTGAGAAGAGCTGAGAGAGAGGTGGAGTGGTTTAGAAACCTGGTCAGGAAACCAGGAACTCTTGGATTCTCTAATACGTTATCATCTCCCCTGCCACCTTGGGAAATCATTTAAACGCTCATGTCACCACCTATAAAATACAGAACATACTTTTCAAAGCCAAGGATTAAATCCTTTCTGGACCGTACTGAGGCCCAGACCCCCACCAGTATTTTAGGCACATCAAAATACACTTAAGCACCTGATGGATTTGCAAAAGCTTCTAAGCAGGTCAGAAACTGTGTGTCAGCAGGAGGCAGACACCGAGGGCATTTCTACACCTACTTTTTTGTCCCATGACATGCCGGAGAGCCACTGCTTCAGAGCAGGCTCGATTAATCAAGTCTGCTCTGCATGTGAGCCGAGACAAACTGCGTTGTGCTGCGTGCAGTTGTATAAGTGGTGAAATGCATGTCAGCCTGCAGAAAATGGAGGAGGTGCAGTTTCGAACAACAGCAGCTCCAATGCATTTCAGTTCAAAAGTGCACCGCCGCCATCTCTCAGTGCTGATCCACATTTCACCAGGTGCTGCAGCACTTGCATGTGTGAAAATACCCCAAGGTATTTGAAAACAATTTCAGTAGGTGCCTAGCTGTGTCTTTAGGCACCAAAATACCTTGGCAAAGATAACCCTAAACCTACATATTCATCATTACCATCATTCTTAGATTGTTCTACAGTCTGGTTTTAAATAACATTAAATGCGTGTATGTGCAGTGGGCTGGCTAAAAAGAGCATAGCTGGGGGGAAAAAGAAAGATGTTCCTGTGAAATTCTTCTCAGGTTACCACTTAAATGGAAAGGATCCTCAGTCTCCCATGATGCTCAGCAGTACTAAGATCTTTACATTTTCATCTGCCACATAAAGCTGTGTTTTAGTTTGAAGTTTTTTAGTTCAGAGCCAGATCCTCAGCTAACATGAATAAGCATACAACTGATAATTTATAAAAGCTGAAGATCCGGTCCCCTGTATTTAAAGCAAAATCATGTATAAGAAAGTATGGCCGCAGGCTTCTGCATTTGACAAAACCAGAACTGGCCAAGTATGTTCTGTGACAGGGGCCATCATAGATGGTGCCACCACGCATCATCCTGTGGAGCAAGCTCACATGCTCCGCGTTCAGCTGTGCGCCATCTCCACTCCCCGTTCTGCATCCGGCCACTGGGGGGACACTGATCCAAAAAGGTTGACAGCCCTTGTTTTCTGACATTAGTACAGGAAATCGGTTACAGAATCAGCCAAAACTCCTCAGGTCTAGTTTCCCTTTATGCACCTCCACTTATAGGCACTGTCACTAGGAAGGCCCATTTGCTTTATAAGTCATTTTACTGTCTTCTGTAAGCCAAGGTGAGGCTTTGTCAGGAAGGGTGGCATATAGCTCTAATAAATAAATACATAAAAATAAATAAATGAACAGTGCAAGGATCACCTCCATGGTACCTGTGCTCATGGAGACTCCCTTGCTATGTTACCTCTTCAAGGAAGAAAAAAATAGACCAAGAATTTTGTGGTACAGAAACCAAAAATTCATAATTTTTTGGCACCTTGCACAGGCCAGATTTTTCTCCTTGTCTTGACTAAAGCCTTTAAAACTTTATATCAAGGACTAAAAGCTAAAATAATGTAATTATCAACAAAAAGATTTAGTACTGCCATTTTTGGAAATACAGTTAACTCTATTGTATTAATCTCCGGGATAAAAATAGTAGTTTATTACATTACAAACTCATAACTGGCAGCCTAACTGGGAATAGAGCCAGGACTGAATGGGCACAGAGCTGAACTGGCCACTGAGAAAAAGGTGTAGCAAGGGGTCTTTACTTTCCTTGACTTTGGGGTGGAGTTGCATGATGGAAGACTTGGGCCAAGAAGAGGTCAACTTGACAATGAAAGGTAAAAATCCCAGGTCACAACACTCCAGCCTAGTGAAGGCAATGTTAAACTATGGTCGCAGGATACTGCTTTCAAAAGCTGATAAGTAAAAATAGTGTCTTGGTCAAGGGCTGAAATTGGGGCATGGACAAGAAATTGCTAAAGGATAATAGGATAGTTAAACGGGGCAACTTGCTGTCTTTATGATGAATAAACAGGAAAAATTAGAAGTCTTAATGCACAAAGAGACCAATAACTTAATTATAGAGTCTTGGCTGGACAAAGCATAGGACTAAAAATATTGGCATAAAAGGGTACAGCTTATTCACAAAAGGCAGAGAAAAAAAGTGTCAAGCCATTTCATTCTATATCAAGAAATGATATACCGTTCAGAAAATTGAGAGAGATCTATTGAAAGTGTCAGAGTAATAGAAAAGAGGAAAAGAACAGAAGTAATGTCCTAATAAAACTTGCTTTCCTGGCCCAGAGCAGGATACAGAATGTGATGGCAGCACACGGCATCTGTCACCACAGCCTCTGCCCACCGCGCCATGGCTGCTCATACCCCAAGCCTCAGCAGTGGTGTCCAGGGCTCCAGGCTCCTGCTGGCCACCATGCTCACTCTGCTGGCCACTGCAGGGACCAACTGCCTGGCCCAGGACATTCTTAGCCATGGCAGCCCTGCCATGAAGCACAGCCATCTGACCTGGCTCGTCACACCATACCAGGCCCCTTCCACCATGTTGCTGTTGTCTGGACCCCATGCTGACATCTGGACCCTGGCAGGAACACCAGTGAAGTACTCCTGGATGCCACCACTGGAGCCAACTATGTGCTCCTGGGCCTCAAGCTCTGCCACTTGTGGACCCGCTCAGCCAGCCAGGACTGATGGCTGCATGCTGTTCAGAACACCTGGGACAACAAGCAGTGGCTTGAGGCTTTTTGCATGATCTGGGTCACTGTCCAGGACTTTCTCAAGCAGTTCCACCCACACCTGGAGTGGCAGGGCACCACCATGCAGCTTCCCCTTCCCATGGACACCAGGCTGGCCATTGTCCTGCTTAAGCTGGCTACACCCACCAGCTGCCATTATGTCAGCCACTCCTTAAGCATGGGTAAGGCAACTACTGGGGAGGCCATCTACTGGGGAGGTGTATGGTACCCTTCAGGATGTCTTGGGGCACACTGTGCTCCACATGCATGACCCCCCTGGTGGTGGTGGGGTTCCAGTGCATCAGGGCCTTGGATTTGGATAGGACCCATATCCCCATCACCTGCCTGCTCCGCAGTGACCACCCCTACTACAGATAGTGGAGCTTCCACTCTATCATACTCCAGGGCATTGTTGACCATTGTGGTGCCTTCACCAACGTGAGTGCCAGTTGAGCAGGCAGTGCCCATGACACTCACATGTTCCACAACCCTGCCCTGCCAACCCTGGTGGAGAGCGGACACCTTGTGGTTGGGATGCTGGACCTGCAGTTGGGCATGGTAGTGGTCCCGTCCCTCCTCATCAGGGACCCTGTTCCCCCCCAGCTCATGCAGCCCCACACTGGCAGCTGGACCTCTGCCAGGCACACTTCAACTGGTGCCTTGGCAGGACCCACACCCTGGTGGAGTGCACCTTTAGACACCTAAAGGGATGCTGATGCACCCACACTGCACGCCTTGATGTCACTGAGACCAATATCCCTTGAGTCATCATCACAGCCTCCATGCTACGTAACATATGTGAGGCCCAGGGGAAGCTTTGCTGTGAGGCCTGGGCAGAGGATGCACAATGGGTGGAGGATGTCAGGCACTGGGAGTGACAGTTGGTCTCTATGCCAAGGTCTTGGATAAGCCACTCACTTGCCAACAGGGGCCAGGGCACTGGGTGTGAGAGCCATTAGCTAACCACCTCTTCCAGCACTCCCCACGGCAGTCCACCTGGACAGCAACCCATGGACGTCCATCCCACCACACACCCCCAGCACCACATTCAGTGTGGACAATTCTCCAAAAAGCAGTTTATTCCCTTCCAAAAACACAGCCCCCCTACCTCTCTCCCCCACACCAGATCCCATCCCCCACTCCCCAAAGAGCCCCTCCACCACCCATCCCACCCACCACCATTAAAACACCCTCTTCCCTGTGCAGACCCTGTGCAGTGCTATGTGTGCCCTCCTGGGGTGGGGTGGGGTGGAGCCAGGGACAGGTTCCCAGCACCGTAGCCTCTGGCTGCTCCCTGGCACATGTGTACACTATGGTGAGGCTGGTGGGTGGGGGGCTCACCTGGGGGAAATGGCAGGTGCTGATCTGCTGATGCACCTATCTCCTCCCTCCTGCAGTCAGTGGGCCAGGATAGCAGGGCCCACACATGATCCTAGTTCCACTGCAGGCAGCTCCAGCTGTGAGGCCACATGGAGCCAGGACAAGCAGTAGGGCTAGGTCCAGGTGGTGGGGCTAGGTGGCAGGGGACCCAGGGAGGGGCAGGTGTCAGGACAGAGGCTCCTGGCTGGTGGAGGCACCACCAAAGCTTAGCTCAGGCCAACTAGGGGGCCTACTGCTGAGGTGTAGGCAGCTGCCATGAGGCAGGCAGGGCTGCAGCTGGGGACAGGGCAGTAGGTGGCATGAAGACAACCACCAGGGCAAGAACAGAATCCATCACCCAGCAATCCTTCTCCATCATCTTCACTGCCCTGGCCACCAGGACATCCTGCTGCTCCAGGGTCTCCACATGTCTCTCCAGGACCAGGAACCTGCCCCTGAACTCCTGGTCCACTTGGTCCCTCTCCTCTTCATGCCAGTCCCTCTCCTCCTCACACCAGTCCCTGGCCACCTCAAGGGCAACATCTTCAATGTGCCAGGCCCCTGAATCTATCAGGCAAGCACTCCCTCAGCCACCATGGCCAGCTAGTCCACCAGTCAGGCCCGGTCCTGTTTTTTACACTGCCAGAGCTGGTGCATCCTTGGGCTTGGCTGATGTTGGCAGTGACCCTGACAGTGCATCCCAGCTGCCAGCTGGTGCCTCTCTCCCACGTGCAGCTGCAGGTCCTACAGAGCCAGGAGAAAAAGCTTGTTTGTGAGAGTTTTCAAAATTTAAGAGATAAGATGCTCCATACCAGGGAGCTGTATGTTGTCTGGCCTCAGACTGAGGGGTCATGTGTACATGGATGCCCACAGACCATGGTAAGTCAGCCAGGCAGGCCTTGGCCCAGGTAGTCGCAGGCCAAGCCCACTATCCCCACTTGCCCTGCAGGGGCTGGTAGGCCACTGCATGTTGCCTTCAAGCAGCCTGCCTCCCCCACCCCATTCTCAAGCTGGGACAGGCCTGGCTCCTGGTAGCACCTCCTACCACAGTTCCAGAGCCGTTTCCCCCACTTCTCCTCCTGAAGGCCATCTTGTTTCCTGTGCTTCTGCCAATCCCACATCGCCTGGACATGAGGGCTGAGGGGCTCCTGGATAACTGGAACATGGAGCTGCTGGCACCCCCCACCCTTCCCCCAGGTGGCCTCACCAGGGAGGCACCTTGGAGCCAGCCCCCACAAGGATACCCCTGCTGCACGTGTCCCAGGCACAATCCAAAGAGCTGTTTGTGCAGACCCAGCAAGGGCTGCAAGACCCACTATGCCCTGATGTTGACAATCACCATAGTACCCTGGGTGCACCTGCAAACATGGCGTGGGACCCTGAACTTCAACTGCATGGAGGGCAAGCCCACCCTGCCCCACAACCTCTGCTGCTGCCTAGAGGACTACCTGTGACTGCGCCAAATGTCCCTGTGCCCCGCAGCTGAGGAGAAAATTGCTGCTGACATCGACACGTTCCTCAGCATGTGAAAGGCCCATGCTCACCTAGGTGTAGGGGCACAGGCTGCTGAATAAAGTTTTGTACTGTCTCCTGCCTCCCTGCATACTGTGGGGGTCTCCAGGGGCCAGAGGGAACATGAATGAGCCAGGCAGGAATGGGGAGTAGGGGCAGGGAGGGCCCTCCCCCTGGTGTGGGATTTACCAGGTGGGTGTGGCAGGTGTGCCTCGTGGTCTGGGTCAGTCCCCGCTGGCGGTGAGGATTTGCGGCTCCTGGAAGTGTCCTGGGGTAGATGTGTGCATTGGAACACCTGCTCCATGCAAACTAACTGAGGACCTCAGCCTCTCCCCACAGTGCGACAAGGTCCATGTTCTCCTCCTAGGAACAACGGGGGCCCCAGGAGGTAGCATGTGGTGTTGACAGCTTACTGGGTCTCCGTATGACAGTCTCCAGTGCTGGCAGGCCTGGGCAGGTGCTTGCAGCACCCAGTGCAGGGGCATGACACAGGCCTGACAGCCGCATGGCAATTCAGTGCCAGGCACCAGTGAAGGGGTCCAGGCAGATTGCTGTGGGTGGTCTGAGGCCAGCTGTAGTGGGACTGGGTGGCCAGAGGTTGGCTGCACATGGCTTACAGTTCTAATGGGCCTGGCAGGTGCCTGCCATACCCACTGCAGTGGTACAGTACGGGCCTGGCAGCCGTGCAGCAATGTGATGCCAGAGAGTAACAGTGGGGTGCAGGCAGGCTGCTGTGGCTGGCCTGGGGCCTTGGGCCTCTGTGGGTACATATGTTTGTCAGAGGCTGACTGCAGGTGGCCCAGGACCCCAGTGTCACCACAGGCTTTTAAGGGCCAGGGGTTGGGAAAAGCAAAGAGCTGCCCCAGCCCTAGGGTTGGAGAAACTCCCAGCCCCAGGGCCCTGGGGCTGGGCTGCAGGTAGTCCCCTGGTGGTAGGGGTGACCCAAAGCAAATTTGTTCCTGGTCTGCATCTACATGTGCACTACTGTGCAGTAAGTAATTACAAGTAAATTTGCTACTTGTATTCACAGGTCCTTGTATTTATAGTATTAATTGTACTAATCTCAAGTAAAGCATCTAGTATACCACACCCAGAGATTACAGGTTTGGTCCCAAAGGACTCTAAATAAATTACGCATGATTACAGCAATTTACTGTTCAGTAAGCATCTGTAAGTGTAGATAGTGACACTTACTGCGCAGTAATTTGCACTAATCTCAAGTAAAGTGTCTCATGTAAACACGCCCAGAGAGTTCAGATTTTGTCCCAAAGAACTCTAAAAAGCCAAACATAGTACTAAACTTTGCAAGCAGGGAAAAGGAGTACCCTGGAATTATATACCAGTCAACCTAAATTTGACATCTGGAAAGAACCTCAAACAATTAAACATGACTTTATAAACTACTAGAAAATAGTAAGTTGATAAGACATGGTTGAGAAGGATTTGTCAAGAATGAATTGTATCAAACTAATTTACTTTCTTCTTTGACAGGGTAACTGGCCTAATGGATAAGAGGGAAGGGGTATCTTTTCAATTTACAACAGTTTTCAACAGTTTACCCTGGTGTTCTCATAAGCAAACTAGGAAAATATGGACTAAATTAAACTGCTATAAAATGAGTGCACCACTACTTGAAAATAAGCAAACGTACTTAGAAAACAGATAAGAGCAGTTCCCTGTCAAACTGGAGGGACATGAAGAACGGTCCCTCAGGGGTCTGCTCCAGGTCCGGTACTAGTGAATATTTTGATTAATGACTTTACAACAGAGAATATATTTGCCATATCTGCAGTTCACACGAAACTAGGAAGGTTTGCAAGCCCATTTGTGGACAAGATTACAAATCAAAATTATTCTGATAGATTAGAGAAACAGTGTGAATTATTCAGATGAAATTAAAAAAACCAAATGCAATGTACTACCCTTTGGATAAAAAAATCCCAATGCATAGAAACAAAATGGGGAATGACTGGCTAGGCAGCAGTAGAGCACGAAAGGATGTGAGGGTTACAGAAGACCACAAACAGAAAATGTATCAACAATGTGATGCTGTCGTAAAAAGGCAAAGTGTCTTTCTGCAGTGCTGCATATAGATCATGGATTATACTTACCCTGCTTCACTCTATGCCAGAGTATTGTGTCCAGTGCTCTGTTTTTGATGCTTCATAAGAAAAAGGTATACAAACCAAAAATAAGCCAGATTTTGGACATGATTGCAGTCTTCCAATGTGTGAAAGGTTGTTATACAGTGGATGCTTATACAGTAAATGTAGGACAAAGCAAGCTAAATTGGTGACAAGGGAGGTTTGGATTTGGTGTCAGGAAAAGATTTTGCACTATAAGAATAATTAAGCATGTAATACGTTACCTAGGACACTGAAATTCCCTTCCTTGGAGAATTTTAAGCACAGATTAGGAAAACATTAGTCAAGGATGGGGTAAATATATTGGATCTACCTCAGAGCAGGGGGAAAACCTTGACAAGACATTAATATGTCTATTTAATAAATGGCAAAGCTATAACCAAAAAGTGAAATTCCAATGTATTCTCATTCAGCAAAAAATTCCTCAGAACAAAACTCTTATTTGCCCTCCCCCTCTTTTCTCTGTTGCTCCTGGGTCAGCTCTCTTGGGAATCCCTTTGTTACCTGTATGCAACTCACGTTTTTCATTGGCAGTGTCTTTGGAAAGTGACCAGAGATGAGCTCTTTAAAGGCAGATGCAGCTGTCAGAATCTGAAGAAATCATGCAGTTTCTGGCATTCCACTACTGGAGGCTGCATTACAGAGTAGTTGCTAATTTGGTCATTACTATTATTGTCAGATGACTGCTCAAAACTGACTGGCATAGTAAATGCTCTTACTTGACAATGCAGATGCCTGCTTATTGTGTCTGTTGCAACAGGTGAGATTTTCCAATGTACAGGATGTACTACTGTACAGCTTTACCATTCCAGAGTAATGACTGTGATAAAAAACAAAAAGACAGATGGTTCTCTCAAGTAAAGTCAGGCGGAGATTTTATTTGCCCTTCATCTGTGCATTGTTTACAGTTATTGGAGTCATTTTTAACTCAGAGTTCTTCACAATAATTATCTTGAACCACTAGACAGTTTATTTGCTAAATGCAGTAAGTTTTGGTTTGCTTTGAGAATAACACAACAATAGGGTACCGATGCTTGCAGTGTCACTTTCATTATTCCAGAGCTGAAAACAACTTTATTTCTCCTTGGTTTGCAATCTAGCTGGGTAATTCCAATAGGTCACTAGGAATGTGTTGCACTGTTACACCAAAAAACCAAATTGGAATTGCTGAGAAAGCCTGGATTTAGGTCAAGAGGAGGCAATATTCTCAAAGACAAAGGACCGTTACAAGAAATGGAGAACAAAGCGATCGGTGATCAGCAAAGAACGTGTAGGGACAAAATGAGAAGAGCTGAAGTCAAGGTTAGTTAAACAACAAAAAGCTCTTCAGCTTAATACATAAAGAGAGACAAAAATGTGGATGCTATGCTGGAAATATAGGGTCATGGTTAGAGATAATCTAGGTATGACCCAAAAACAAAATAAGTACCTTGCTTCATGATGGGTCACGTTGGGGTAGTTAATGGAAGTAAAGGTATCGAAATTACCTCATCCAAAGTGCAAGCAAAACTCAAAAAATTCAATGTACTCAATGGGGGGTGGGGGAGGACTCCATACAAACTACTAAATAAGTGGAACATGACACCATAGGCCACAGTGAAAAAACACCATGAATGAAAACAATTCTGATATAGCTGTCAAATCAGGATGTTATGATAGGACTGGAAAACAACAAAAGCAAAAAATTATATTTAAGAAGTGGGTCAAGGAAAAGTCATCATCCACCACATACCTATTAGTATGACCTCAATAATATGAAGAAGTTGACCTAAAGCCTTGATGGAAGAAATAATTAAAGATATGCAAGCAAATAAAAAATAGATAAAAGGCAACTTGGGTAAATCATGTCAGAAGAACCCACTGTGTTTTTTGACAGGCTACCTGAGTTACTAACCAAAGAAATGCAGCAGATCTAATTTAGCTGGACATCAAGAAGGCATTTGATAGGGTATCTCATGGAAAATCATTAATTTACCAAAGAAAATAGGAATTAGCACAAGAATTGATAGATAGGTAAAAGGCTAGAAAAGATGACAAGAGATTGTATTGCAAGGGAACTACCAGGCTATTATAATATTACTAGAGGTGTTTCTCAGGGATCAATTTTGGGATTAATCTTATTTAATATTTTCATGAATGACCTCAGCAACAAAAAGTAAGAAGATGCTAATGAATTTTGCTGATGACACAAAATTAGGAAGCATTATCAATGCTGAGGAGAATGAGAATATCATGCAAAACCAGATAACACAAAGAACAGGAATAATAGAAAGCAGGTAAAATGCCCAAGGTACGAATAGATTTATGCAGTGAAGCATTTGACCCCAGCTGACTTCCTGCCCTTTGGGCAGGGGCCTGGACTCGATGATCTTCTGAGGTCCCTTCTAGCCCTAATGTCTATGAAATCTATGACATCTATGAAAATTTCAGGGACAGAGAATGCTATTGTACAGGGCAAAAGTAAGACCTTTTCTAAAATATTGCAACAGTTCTAGTCACCCATTTACATGAAATTCAAACTAAAATTGAGGAGGGGAAGATGTCTAGGAAGGCTCTTATATCACAATATACGTTGTACAAGCTTGTATGTTTATTGATACTTCATAAAGTGATACAACACATGGAAGCTAAACACATTTATATTGTAGGGAGATAGATTGTAGCCATGTTGGCCTAAGGACATAGGCAGACAAGGTTATCCCATTTACCCGAAGAACCCTATCTGTCTTTATATTGGAGCAACTTATTTACATACTGGCTTCCATCGCAAGTGAGAAGAGTTTTTTGGATGGGGCTTACTGGAATTTGATATGGTACTCAAGAGCCTAACAAGAACATGTACTAAAGGCCAGAGATAAATACCATAACAAATCTCACATACTCACAAGGGGAGCCAGAGACTAATTGTGAGCTTTCAGCTCTAAAAATAAACCTTTTCCACTTATGTTAAAACAAAGTAACTCGCACAAGCAAAGCAACAGGATGCCAAGCAGCTGCACCAGTTGGGAGAGACCCTGTGAGGTTCTGAAAACATGGGGTCACTTGTAATCTCCCCAGGAATGGGTGTTCACTAATACTGAACATGAATCTGAACTAAAGTGCAGTCCAAGATTGGGACAGGCTAATAAAAATTGGATGAACAGTGAGAAAAATGTGTTTCCTTATATCCATACTCATATTCAACTCCATGATGTATATATTTTGCTTTTTGATTAATAATGCATTATGTGACAATATGCAGTTGACTGGGCTGTGATTGTTCAGTGCTATACTCTCTATGCATCTTTCTTTGTATGTGGGCAACTGAAACCACTGGTGGGTGATAGCACTCAGTCACAAAGCCACTATATTTCATCATTTAAACTGCTGAAGATAAACATGAACAAGTCTCTGTGAGGTTGTGGAGCAGGAGTACCAAAGTACAGGAAGGATTAAAAAGTAAAGGGTGACAGATGGGGTTAATGCTAAATGAAATCCACTTCCATGAAATATATCTTAGCATATAAGAGGCAAGCTCCCTCAGCATTCCTGGACAACCTTGCTTCTTGATTCTCTACTCTCAAGCATAATTCTAGACCCTTAGCGAGTCTCCCAAAATTTCCTTTTTATAGGACAGATAAATAATTAATTCTTCTCTCATATGGCTGGTTACTGAGAAACACTCCTTACAATACTAAGCAAAAGGGCAGAGGGCAGCAAAGCTGTGCCTATACCCCAACCGCTGTCTACTAGCATTCATCTGAGCCCTCCAAACAACAGCAGTCTATATACAGGGAAGGAGTCTGGTTAAAGGAATCAAGGGTTAAGAAAATGCACCATAAGGAGCTAGTTCCAGGCCAAAAAAAGATCATTGGCAAATCAAGGCACAGAGCTGTGCATCTGTGCAACATCATCTAATTATTGGCAGATAGATTATTTCACAGTATTCTCCTACCTCTGGTCATAAAGTATTCACAAACATGCCTTAGAACAGGAGCTGAACATTCACAACAGAGGGACTTGCAACCTCTTTTTGTAACTGCTTTTTAAAAACATTTGTATAAAAGATTTTTTTTATTCACATTATATATGCAAATATATATGCACAAATGTCTGCATTAAAGGGACCTCCCTCCCTTTTAAAAGTTTCAATCAGAAGCAATGTCACCTAACCCATCCTACAGGCCAGGTGCAGACATAACACTTGCACCAGTACAAGTGATCAGAAACTGGTGTATACCTATAACAGAACAGAGGTATGGCAGACAAAGCCAGTCTATGCCCATAACAGAAGTGGGGCACACATAAAATGGTTTAAAAATATGCCCCTCTAAGATCTAAGATTTGCCCCCTCCACCGAAAGGGCAAATTTGTGTTTTGTTCAACAGAGTGCATTTTGAATTCAAAATAGAACAATAGTCCTCCCTCTTCCATGGTGAGAAACTCTTTTGTTCTTTCTGATGGATGAAATGTGTTTCCATGAAACGTTCACTGAAATATTTCAGACAGACATTTACAAAACTCCACGCATGTTTACAGGTATCTCGCACAGTAAAAAGAAGCTGCATTTGTCGGGGGGGGGTTTCCATCTGTTTGTTCTCCAGTAGATATATTTTGCTTACCTCTAAATAGGGCAAAATAATTTTGCAAACAGAATAACCTTGCAAAAGTAGATAACAAAAAGCAAAAGTCAGTGGCTTTTTCCTTGTATCAAATAATCTCTAAATATATATTTTAAAATAGTGATGATAAACTACATGGACAAAGCTGGAAAAGAAAGAGCTGGGTTATTTAACACAATTTATTCTCTTTAGAAAAAGCATGACAGCCTCAGAGAGGAAGAGGGGTGATTGGCCTAGTATGTTTTATGTAACAAACAGAAGTGTCAGTGTGCAAAAAAAAGTGGATGCCAAGATTTTTTTTCCCTTTGCAACAGTGTTTATACATTGCAATGGCAGCTTACAAGAACCAGTAGAGCATGGGATTTTCCTTTTGCAAGGAACTGATCCTGCCTTCAGAACTGGTGTTATATCAGTTGGGGGCCAGGGAGGAACCAGGCTATGGGTGTTTTCCATGCATTGGGTGGAACTGCTGGTCTGCAGATTTGACCAAACTTAACCTACTGGGGCCCCCAGTGGCTTGAGTATCCAGGCAACTGCTCTAGTTGCTTATCTTAAAACAAACTCTAAATACCTACTTGGACCATGACTATAAGTGCAATTCAACAGGCGGGCACAGGCTCCTCTAACTTCGGCAGCCATACAAACAGTAGGGGTGTGGGAAGCTAAGAAGTGTCAAAGGTACTGGCTGCAGTGGCTGGCTTCCCACTCTTCCCAGTCTCTCTTCTTGGAACGGATTGGATACACCTTACTATTTATCCTTGCCTAGAATCCCGCTACTTATCCCTATCCAATACATTCCTTTCAACTTATTCTTCCCCCTAAATCCTTATTTGTTCTTGTTATCCCCCCCCCACACACACACACACACACTTTTTAAAAAGAAAACTGTTTTCCCTGGCAGTGTGTGCCCTCCATCACTTTGGCAGGAAAGCACATATATTACACACACATTAAACAGACAGAAGATATATTACACATTTTACAGCACAGTAAACATTATGAAGTGTGCTGGAAAGGCAGGTGCCAGGTCTTCTGGGAGGGAAAAGAGAGGGGCTAGAGCAGGTAGGGAGAGATCTGCAAGTCCTCCCCACCCAACATAGATATACCCTCTTTTC
>NW_017729028.1:14681000-14681417 GCF_001723915.1 Gavialis gangeticus
GAGGGAAAAGAGAGGGGCTAGAGCAGGTAGGGAGAGATCTGCAAGTCCTCCCCACCCAACATAGATATACCCTCTTTTCTGGCAGCAATGAGTCTTCTGCTGCCAATGGGAGCAAAGAGGTGGGAGCAGTACCTGTCCCTGCTCCTGCACCACCTCCACTAACACCAGAAATAGCCACCAGCACCAGCATGACAGTTTTCTCCACCCCAGTTTCAGCTCCCAGCATGAGCCTCCCAGTGCCAGACGAACTGGATCTGGAAGCAGGGGAGCTGAGTGCCATAGCCAGGGAAATTCTGGGGAAGGAGAGGGAATCTGAGTGTGTGATCCACACCTCTCAAAGTTCCCCTACAGGCAGGACTCCTTCTCAGGAAGGCATGTCAGAGGAGGTTGTGGGGGCAGGTGGCTCAGCTTCCCCTG
>NW_017729028.1:14681428-14685902 GCF_001723915.1 Gavialis gangeticus
TCCTCCTCAGCCTGGCACCAGAGGGAGCATGCCCAAAAAGAAGTCCACCTCTCTCTGCAAAGCCTCTGTACCCATAAAGCAGAATCAGGCCACCCTGGACTAGTGGGGGAAAGCTGCAAACAAAGGGGGGTGTGCTGCAAAGGCAAACAAGGTCACCTAGAGCATTGGGCAGATGCTTGCTCTGGATGGCCAGCCCTTGGAGAGGAGATTGAGATAAGCAGCCCCCTTAAGAAAACTGAATGGGATACCATCTCCCAGATCTTGGTGGTTGTCAAGCTGTTCCTTGAGGCCACTGAAAGCCTCAGTGCTGGTGATGCCCTCCTTAGCCAGGTGATCTCCAGAGTGAAGGAGCTTGAGAATCAAATGGAGAAGTTCCAGGGGATCAATGTTCCTGGCTGGGGCAAGCCATTGTCACCAAAGGTGCAGGCACTGGTGAAGTGGCTGAAGTTGGGCATCAAAAAACAGCTGGATCCACTCTGGTCCAGTACGGTCCATGTGCTGGTGGGCATGTGTGACCTAAAGGTGAAGGGGAGCATCTGCAGCAGCAAAACCCTCAATCACTGGATGGAGGTGCTGGTGAACAGGGTCAGAGGGCAGAAGGGCAGAGGCAGGGGGACATGGGAGAGGGGGATCCACTGTCCCATGCCAGCACTCCAAACACCAGCCAATCCCCTTCAGCACAGCCTCTAGCAATCTGGGCCAAGGGCATGGCTTCAATGTTGGGGTCCAGCAGTATCAGACCCCATCATCTGCCAGGAAGTGCAGAGGCCTTGATATCTATCTATCTAGCCGAGGACATGGAGCCACTGCAATGTGACCCGTTGGCCTATTGGGCAACTTGCAGCCAGATGCGGCAGGGCTGGCCACAGTTGCCCAGGAACACGTGTCCTGTCCACTGACCAGTGTTTCAAGTAAGAGGGTGTCTAGCATTGCTGGGGATGTTGTGACACCTCACCACACCTATTTGGATCCTGGTTTGGTGGAGTAGCTGGTGTTCCTGAAGGTGAACCTCCTACTGCTGGGGTTCCCCACGCTCTATGTGCAGATGGAGTGAGTGCCACCCTCCTCATTCCACACCTATTTGCTTTTTTAATGTTCTTTGATGACCATTTAATGTCCCACTCTCCGAGATGGAGGCAGCAGTTTTTCACCAGCCAGCAGGGGAAGAACATCTCCTTGTTAAGCTTCTATGCCAGGATGAACTTGGCGGTATGGGATGGGGCTATGGGGAAGGAGGAGACCCCAGGTCCTGGTCATGACCTAAAACTGCACCCTGCCATGGTAGGGAGGCCAGTGGGACTGCCGGTGGCACAGCAGCCCTAGAAAATGTCAGGACTGCTAACCTCCCTGGTGGAAGGTGGGTAAGGGGTGCCTGACAACCTCCAGCTACAGCACACATGCACTGTCCTGGCTGGGGAAAGCCATCTGCGAGGAGTGGGCTGCAGTGTAGAGAAGGTATGGAGCTGTGGAATGGATGTGCACCCTAGACATCAGGGGCCCAAATGGGTAGCCTCCCACCTGGGTAACATGTGAATCAGTTTTCCATCAAGGCATGGCAGGAGAAAGAGGGGTGGATGGTTGGCCTAGAAACAGGTGGACAGGCCGAGATCTAATTGGAACTAGGAAAGCCCCCTGCAGCATTCATCCCACTCTGCCTTAAAACACACAAGGCAGACAAGATTCTTTGGGTCAATCTGATATCTTTTATTAGATCAACCGAATAGTTGGAGAAATATATCTTATTATAGTTTTCGGGTTTAAAAACCCTTCCTGAGGCTGAGGAAGCATCTGCAGTTGGTGTGTTTGCTCTTCCTGAATGGAATGAATAGTAAAGAAGCCAGAGGCTCGGCTGCAGGCAAGAAAGCCAGTCAGTGAAAATGTAAATTGAGGCCTCAGTGGGTGAGGAACAGGGGAATGTAGCAGGTAAAAGCGGAGAAGTACCTGCCAGTGGAGTCAGATGTCAAGTAGGTTATAATTTGTCATAAATCCAGTATCTATACTGAGTCCATGATTGTTTTTTATCCAGTAGATTTATGAAATTAAGTTTGTAGGCTTGTTTACAAAAGGTATTTTGTAAATCCCCTTTGAGGATCAGGACTGAGAGATTGAAGAGACAGTGGTTTTCTTTTGAGAAATGTGCCCCCACTG
Source organism: Gavialis gangeticus (assembly GCF_001723915.1). NCBI lineage: Eukaryota > Metazoa > Chordata > Crocodylia > Gavialidae > Gavialis > Gavialis gangeticus. The sequence continues at coordinate 14,683,577 of NW_017729028.1, forward strand.
GTAATTGTGTGTTCTTGTCTTGGTGTGCATTCAGTCTGGTGCGCAGTTGTTGTTTGGTCTCTCCTACATATTCTCCATCAGGGCATCTGGTGCACTGGATGAGATATGTAACATTGCTGGAGGTGCAGCTGTAAGATCCAGGAATGGTGATGGTTCTGTTGTGGGGTGTAGTAATTGTGGGGGCACTAGAGATATGTTGGCAGGTTTTGCATTTCTTGTCATGGCATGGTCTGGATCCATTCGGTGTGCTTTGGGCTGTAGCAAGTTGGCTTCTGGTGATGACATTAGTGAGGTACAGTGCTTGTTTGAATTTACCAAACATTTTTCACAGACAGACCTATGAACTTCACTTCATCAACCTCCTTGATACAAAAACCCATAGACTCAATATAGACATTGGATTTATGACAAATTATAACCTGCCTGACATCAGACTCCCCAGGTACCTCTTCACTTTTACCTGCTACATTCCCCTTCCCCCTGACACCTCAGTTTACTTTTTCACTGACTGGCTTTCTTGCCTGCAGCCCAGCCTCTGGCTTCTTTACTATTCATTTCATCCAGGAAGAGCAAACACCAACTGCAGAGACTTCCTCAGCCTGATGAAGGGTTTTTAAACCTGAAAGCTTGCCAAGATATATTTCTCCAACTATTCAGTTGGTCTAATAAAACATATCACATCTACTCAAAGCACCTTGACTGCCTGTTCCTTAGACCAACAAGTTTACAACCAGAAACCCAGTTAACACACAGGACACGAGTTTTACTTTCAACAGTTTGAGGTGCAGTTTCACAGAAACCCCGTCACCTATATCCTTAAAACTTGGCAGGCTTTATGCCCTCAGAAGGGGCTACCATCCCTGTTTTTTTCATCTTATTCTGCCAAAAAATGACCGTTATAGGTATTTTAGTGATTCCGCATTATAGTCTATGGCCAAATCACAGAATCACACCGAATCAGCATCGAATCTTTTGAACCCAATTTGGCTGACTTGATTTGGGACAATGATCCAAACCACCAAATTGAATCACTGTCCTCCAAATCAGCCGAATCTGAATCTAAATCGAATACTGGCTACTTCGCACAGGCCTAACAAGCAGTCACTGCTGTAAAGTCAACCTTATGCCACCCTACTTCTCTGCTAGAGCCGCAAGTTTAATGCTTTACCTCTTAGAGTCACAAAACATTATAAAAGGCAAAAAACCAAGCAAGCAAACAACACCCCCCATGTGTTATAGAAAGTTATAGCAAAAAAAATTGTACAAGATGACAATATGGTGTTTAATTGCAAGTTGATTTAAAGAGGATGTGTTGAATTTTATATGCAGACCTAAGGAAAGAAGTCACATCTACCAAGGGCACTCCTTGATGCTTTGAAAAGAGAAAAGCTGCTGCAATGGGATGGCACTCTTGTTGCCTGGAGATGAACACTGGATTTCAGAATCTGGCTGTAAAGCTAGATATTGTATTAATAGTCTTGGAGTGACTAAGATCTACACACAGATTGGATCCCAGTATAATTGTTTCACTCAGGGATAAAATTTATTCTACTGATATGTCTATCTATATACCTATAACTCTATACCAGCTTTAGCAACTAAGATGATGTAAAGTTCACATGGGGAGAACCACGTTTTTAAGCTCAGCGTGGATTTTGAAAAATACAAATACATTTTGGCTTAAATCTGCTTCTACTGAAATCAATAGAAATTTTATCAGAGCTTAAAAGGCCAGGGAACTAGGTCAATACTGTACACTTTTGAAGCCCAAGCAATCCAAGTCCGAGTTGAGTGCTTGTGTAATAAAAGCACCCTACCTGCTCTGCAAACAACCAGCCCTTCTGCATTCTTTCAAAATATTACAATTCTCCAAGCTGAAGAGTAAGGATAAGTCTTGACAGCCATTAGGCTTAGAGAGAGGGAGAAAAATATATATCTTTCCTGAGCTGTACTGTAGATAGCTTTTTATATCTGGTAATACAAACTTTGTACCCACTACCACTTTGCAGAGAACAAGCATGGAAAATTTCAGCCCAAAGTTACAAATGTATTATATGATGGAAACTGATTTGCAACTATAATAGTAAGGAAAACTGACAGCTCTAAGAATGCTGTGCCAGCACTCTGACTATAAAAAACAATTCTTTTCCATGATACTATTAAATATTAGTCCCCAAGGGACGATAAATCCTTGGATTTAGGCTTTACTATGGGTACATGCAGATGTTCATCGTACCTGATCTATAATCATGTGGCTTTTTTTAAGCTGCATGACTGTAAATCAGGAATGGCTTGTGCACGTTTGCTGCTGCTGGGAGCCATGCCG
>NW_017729028.1:14690902-14705079 GCF_001723915.1 Gavialis gangeticus
TTTTTTTAAGCTGCATGACTGTAAATCAGGAATGGCTTGTGCACGTTTGCTGCTGCTGGGAGCCATGCCGGGAACCCAGTCTAAGGAACTTGAGGTCAGGAAAGAAGCAGGTGGCGACTGGGCTAGGGCCCTCTACGCTGAGGGGGTCTGAACCTGTCTCTCCCACTCCCCAAGACAATTGCCCTTCTGTTGAAGCTGAGCCATTGTGCAGCCAAGAATGGGAATCATGGAGCTAGAAAGACAGCAGACAAAAGAGAAGGCTTGATGCTGTAGCTCAGTGAAGAGGATACTCCCTGTGGGAGATGGGAGAGACCTGGGATCAAATTTTAGCAGAATAGTAGATGATTTCTGTTCCCCTATATTCGTTTATTGTTGATAGTTAAAGGGTGATTAAAAACAGCAGTGATGACTTGCAGATGATGACTAATGCAATCAAAGCAGCTCAGACACCTTTAGATCAGGGGTGGGTAAAATATAGTCTGCGGGCAGGATTCAGTCTGCCAGGCCTTTTTATCCAGCCCGCAGGGCCCCTAAAAAAAAATAGTAAATTAATCTTTATCTGCTCCTGGCTGTCTTCCAAAGATGACAGGAGCCAGGGGCACTAGGACCCAGTGTGACCCGGCAGAACCGACAAGCCCAGCCCCACCCCACCACAGCTATATCCCTGCCTTCCTGCCCCAACACTGCTCCAGCACCATGTGGCTCTTGGCTGCATCACTGGACCAGGGCGGCTCGTGCTGGAACCCTGGTGTGTGTGTGTGTTCATAGGGTGAGTCCCACAAGCACACCCCACCATACCTGTGCACCCATACCCCCCTTGCAGTACCATACATGCAGACCCCCACACCCACACTCTCTCACACACTCTGCCATCCCTCCTCCGCACACAACCCCCCACAAATGCCATACCCACCCACACGCCAAATATCCACATCTATACCCACATGGTCCCTCACCCCACACCCCACCTATCCACCCCCCCAGACACACCCTCTCCCACATCCCACATACCCACACACCCACAACCCCCCACAAACCTATATCCACCCTCCACAATATACAAAAGTGAGACTTCCTTTTAAGCTATTAGATACAATTACCTGTATGTATACTACACAAACACATGTAAACCAGGACAAAAATATTTTTTGAAATCAATTAATGAATGCTGTAGATGTTTGCTTTTTAGATTATAATTTGGTATTTTTCTGGTTCTCAGATGGCAGGTCAGGGGTTAGGGGGCAGGACTTCCAGTCACAAGGTGGTGACTAGGGGGCAGGGCACCCATCAAGAGGTGGGGCTATCCATAGGGCCCTTGACAGCTTGCCCAAACTTGGTAAGCAGCCTCCGCCCAAAATAAGTGCCCACCCCTGCTCTAGATCCTACTCCCATATCTATTCCTTAGTTTAGCACCTAGTTTGCCATGTGGTATTAAGCAAATATCTCGCCCCTCCGTCCGTTTCCCCTTCAGGACAATCAGTCCAATACCCGGCCACTTCACAGCTGTAGGCACCTAAATAAGCTTACTCTTTTAAAAACATTTTCTGTTGTCTGATGTAAGTTACCCTGAAGGTGCAAAGTATTTTCATTCATGGTTCAGTGTTTCTGTTGTAGAATGTAAAGCTCAATATTGATAAAAAAAATTGGACATTAGTAACAGTTTAAAATTATGCATTCATCAGGTTGTTTCAAACTTCCCTGTCCTTGTGCTATATTAAAAAATACATACTTTTATATACAGGAAGGTTATTTGGCTTCTTTCTTGACGTGTTCAGGCTAAATAAACTCCTAGAAATTGTTTCTCTTAAAAGGGCATAAGATGCTTCAAGGGCTGTTTTTCTTCCTTGATTTTAAATGTATATTAATCTTCTTCAGGTCCAACTGGAGTCCTTGGAATATAGTTCTATAATTTTATCATGCTGTAATACTCCATACAACTTATTTTATATGAATATTAAATATAGACCTTTAACAGAAGTTTTGATTTTGATTTTTGGTGGAAGAACATAATTAAAAGTCATGGGTGAAACTACTATAGGCTGAAATCTCACACATTATTTAGTTAAAAAGCAAATTGTTTAGTTCATTGAAAAGAAATGACTTTTCTAAGAACCAGATGTGGTCAGAGAGTTTAAAACTCCTGTATTTCACAATTAGCACTACTGGAGCCTAGTCATTTATACTTGGTCAAAGCACGTGTTTCTCAAAGGCATTCAGTTTTAGACTGAAGTAAAAAGATAGAGCTGTCAGGGTTTAATTTCTAGCTCTTGGGGTTTTTTATGCCTTTTTCTGTTAGATAAAAGAGCTCTTTAGTCCCCAACTGTTTTCTCCTTGCAAGTTTCTTAGTCACTGTAACCACCTCTCAGTCATCTCATGTCTCCTACCATGTGACATTTTCTTCAGGCATAGTAGCATCTTTGCGATTCTTTTCTGCACCCTGCCAAAGTCTTCAACCTTCTTCTTACAGTGTGGATACCATGCCTCTGTGTCATTCCAGCATCGTCGTACACATCATATACGGAGAAGTAAAATCACATCCCTATTCCTTCTCACTATTCCTCTCTTCATACATCAAAGGATCACCTTACTCTTTTTCGTCATGGCATTGCACTGGGAACATAGACTGAATTTTGTCCACTGCCATCTCTAGATCCTTTTCAGCCACTGCTGTCCAAGATACGCTCCTCTAGTCCTTGGCCATTTTTACGTGTGCTCGGAGGGGGGCTTTAATTAGTGGCTTCCCAACTTAAATTTTGAAAACAAAACTTTGCTTCCTCACTTCCTCTCCTCTTCCAAAGTAAATTACAGCACAGAACATCCTAGACAGATCTCTGTAGTTAATATAATTTATCTAATATACTATTAAATTATTTTTAGATGCTGTGCATGAGAAACTAAAAAGAATTTTATTGGCACTTTATTGAATTAGGTGCAGCCATGCTGTGTTCAAAACTTCCTGCAGTTGGAGAAGTGCAAAGGCAAGGGTATGTTTGTCTTTTTAATTTCTTTATTCACTATTGCTGGGTTCATGCATAAAAATAGATGTGAAGTGTGATAAAAAAAGGAATAGCCTGTGGCCTCAGACAGACATCTAACAGTTTTAATATAGCTTCCATGAACTAGATTTGCATGAGTTCCAACATGATCCTTTTTGTCCTTCTTCAGCCGGGTCAGGAGTTATTACTATTCAAAAGCAGTAACTAATACACTAAGATATCGAAGGTAAAAATGTGTATCAAAGGCAAAATGTGGCTTGACATATGCAGATCTTTAAGAAAAGGATGTTCTTTAAGAAAGTGTTTTCTTCATCTTCTCCAGAAAGTCTTTGAAATAACTCTTAAAAAGAAATCTCCATTCTTTTCCCAAGAGATGGGGGACTGCTGTCATTTGTTTTTCTTTGATTAACCCTGAAAAAACAGAAACTGCACTCAACTTGGTCACCTTTGAGAAGCCTACCCCATTCCATTACCAGTTGGAAGCATTTAAGTTTAAATTATCTGAGTTCAACCTATCTGCCTTGTAATACCTTTCACTGCTGATTATTGAGGGATTGTTCCAGATCCTATGCCCATCTGAAATAATGACCACTGAATAAGTGAAGAGGATCCAGAAGCAGAGGAAACCAAATGTGAGACAGAAATAAACCTGAGTGTGGGTCAGCACGCTTTGGGTTTTGTTGTACATTAATCTTAGGTGGCTCAGGGAGCCCCTTACCCGTGGACTGTCCACACATTAAGAGGTTTGTATTTTATTTAACATATGATGATACAGTGATCACAGAGCAAAGAGAAATATATTCAGTTTATGTCCAAATTTTGCAGCCAGCTGATTGCCTCAGATGTAGTATTATGCAGATCCAGTAGAGTTCCGTTAAATGGATGAAGAAGGAATTCAGAGATGATGTGATTCAACGTTTGAAAAGGGGTGCCACAGTTTGTCTCCACATCTGCCGTGTCTTGTCCCGATTCAGTTTAGAGAAGACTAAAGACGTTAATGTTTTTCTGATAATGTTGAGTACACCACATAAATTGAACCATGAATTCCTGCAGGGATCAGTTCTTGTGCCTCTGTCATTTAATCTTTACATTCATGACCTCCCAGGCACCTCTTCAAGAAAATTCATACAAGCTGATGACAGAGCCCTTGTTACACAACAATCTTGTTTCTCCAGAGCTGAAATAATGCTTACATCTAATCTGAATATTTTAGATGTCTACCTTAAACGATGGTGTCTGCATCCAAACCCTGGGAAAATGAGAGTGTCTACATTTCACTTGAACAATAAACAAGCTAATCATCAACACATTATTGTTTTCAGCTCCTACATTATAAGGGTACTCCTCAATATTTAGGAATCACTAAATATTTAGGAAACACTGTCCTATAAAAATCACTTAATTTTGACAACAGCTAAGTTAAAAATCTGTGATTATTTTCTCCAGAACTCACTGGGACTTTTTTGGGGAGTGATGCCAATGCAGAGAACAACAGCCTTAGCACTGGTCTACTCTTTGGCACAGCACTGTGCCCCAACCTGGTAAAACAGTGCTCACACATATAAGGCTGATATACAACTCAACCAAGCAATGCGAACCATCACAGGAACAACCTGATCCACCCCTCTTCAAGGGCTCCCTATTCTTAGTAACATACAGCCTCCCTTATTAAGAAGAAAAATGCCTTAACTAAACTATGGACTAAAATAAAAAATAACCCACGGCTGTCTATACACGAAGATCTCTTAAACCCACTAAAATCTAGACATCCTCCTTGGAGAACAGCAATTCAACTTGAGCAAGACTTATTTGACATCCAAAATGCCTGGACACAAGAGTGGCTCAACTCACCACCTAATATGGAAATTATTATTACCAATCCCACCATTAACGCAGCTGGCTTTGATTTCTCTAGACATTAAGAGGTGTCAACCAGTTTTAAGCATTAAGTTACACCACTCCAGGGCAGGTTTATCTCTGATCTATGTTTCCCAGCTCCATGACTGTGTGGCCCCTCCACAGAGATTAAACCACCCAGGTTTCAGTCCACCAGCATCCCTTCCCATTGCTCTATTGTTTTGTGTGGACAACTCACAGCTGTAGGTCCTAGCTAGGCTCCTGCTTGCCAGCCCTCTAGTGATAAGTCACATCTGTGTAGGTTGGGGACAGTCAGATAAGGTTTTTACTCTGAATATGTAACTACATTAAATTCAAACCAACACTGATCGACATTTAGCAGCGTAAAGTACAATATGTAACACGGCTCCGTGTTAGCTGTGTGAGGTAAGCTGCCTAAACCTAAACTGAATGCTGCAAAGGCTTATATGTACCCTTAGAAATGCTAGGCACAGAAGTATATGTAAACTCCTACCCTTTTTGGCATCCTGGGCCTCTGCTCCCAGTACTGTTTACATATTTTATCCAATGACTATAATGCAAAATGTGTGAACATCATTATGACTCTAAAGAGGAACACAGGGCCCCCACCCTCCTTCCTCACCAAGCTACCGATGCAGACTCCATGACTTTTTGCATTCCTTCCTACCCTGTGAGACAGCTTTAACAGGACAGATGGATTATGGCATCTTCTCTGCAAGTCAGAGATGTGGGTTTGAACTTCCTCCAACTGAGCGGGGCCTAGAACTTGCATCTCCCACTTCCTGTGCAAGTTCCAAACCATCAGACTATTGGGCAATACAGTGAGTCCATGTCCTTTTGTGTTTTAAGGATTAGAGGTACATATTTCAAAGATGGATATGTTCATGGTTTTCCAGACTCCATGAGGGTGGCAGAGGAAGCATTCAGATTTCCAGTTGGCCCAGGAAGAGTTTTTATCTAGTTCGCCAGACCCATCTGGTTTATATACCCCAGTGTTAATGAGCTTGGCACCGCAATGCACCATCTACTGGTGAAACATCTAACAACAGCTGTCTCCAGCTCACGATAGAATCAAACTGTGTTAATCTGGACAGCTGTTAATGAAAGTTTGCCAACCTCTGCCTTAAACATCTAAGAGGAAAAATGGGATCAGGAACACTATATTATTATTACCTCATTCTCCTGTTTAATTCATCTGAATGTTTTGCCATATTGTCAAGTCTGTGGGGCAGGAATTGATTTTTTAACTATGTTTAGGAAGGCGCAATAAGAATCACTTATTAGGATCCCCAGGGGCTACTACTAGTAAGAATAAAGAATCTATTTTGGGGGCAGTAGGTCTTGAATGAAGGCACAAATATCCACTGTCCTCTTCCTGGAAAATCACTTCACCTGTCTTACCTTGATTTAGCATCTTGTGTGTGAAGACTGATCAGTTAGGAGGCCTATACATGTGCAGCGAGGCTGCTCTGATGCGCTGTAATTACTTGATTAATCAAGACTGCTGGAGCATGGTAATTACCACACTCCAGCAGACTCCAGCGTCACACATAGCAGTGTCCCTGCGTTGAAAAATGGCGGTCAGGGCACTTTAACAGAAGCTCATTACTTAAAGCACCCCCGCCACCATTTTTCAGTGTGCGGATGCTGATACACATGATGCTTTGGGCACTTTAATTAAAGTGGCTCCTAGAGTGGCTCTAATTAAAGTGACCCCTCCCCCCTCACTCCCAGAGCACATGTATAAAACGCCTGTAGTGTTCATCTCATGCTTTGAACCTACAAAGTCTTAAAGAAGATGCTGGTATTACTCTTAATGTCATTTTTGTTTTGCTTGATCATACTGGTCTTTTTCTTATTATGAATTGGTAATTAAAATTTAAATGTTCACCTTCAACTGGCTATTTACACCTTGTTGCTTAATTAATGAAGGTATTCCTTCTTGGATCTTAATGATACTCCATGTGAAAAGCCAAAATTCACAATAACCTTTAGATTTAAACTAGTTATTGTGTCTAGCAGCCACTTAGCATGCTAACCCACTTAATAATCCCTTGTATTTCAGTGAGACCATAGTTTCTGTTAAGTAATAGGTGATCCCCATAATTAACTACATTTAATGGGTACGTCTCCATTACACTTTCCATTACATATATGTGGAACCACTTCTATAAACATTCAGTGCTCAGTGCTTAGGTTTGCTCACTGTGATCAGTCCCATTGAAACAATGGAAAAATTCACAGTGAGAAAATTAAAGAGCTCATGTATATATGTTTGGGGCTGGGACTTTAAATTACACTATCATTCCCCTCTTAGTACATAATACAACATGGCACATATATCTCACATATACTCATGAAAGATGAATGGAGACATTGCTATGCCTTTTTTTCCTGTATAGCCAAACAGTGCAGCTGGCACTATGAGATTAATTAAAATCACCCCCCAGGTTTGATTCACAGTTTGTGTTCCATATTATTCGTCTATTTAGACTAAATGACTTCTGATTTTTTTTCAGTATTACTTTTTTATTTTTAAACAGGATACATCTGCTTTCCTCATTACCATAAATATTTTACAGGCACATTATGTAGATAAAAGAGATTGTTTGCAGAAAATGTTTTCATGAATTTTTTTTCTATTGATATATTGTAAAAAGCTCTGGACTATAACTCAGAGCTGTATAGTATGGAATTAGACTAACTGCTGCTTAATTTATCTTCTACCAAGAGAAGTCTGTAGGATCAGACTGATGAAGCTGGGGTGGACAGGGAATGAAACCTGGGAAGGAAATTAATTTAAAGAGGGAAGGGTGTGAGTTCAATAGGATGATCCAGTTTATTTAGGCTTAATATGAAAACTTTATTGATCATTCTCAGGTCTTATTTTCTGAGTCATCAGAAATCACACTAATGGCTTCTTATTCTACTTATGAGTACTAGCCTTGGTGCATTTTCTTCCTATTGCACCTGCTTTTATAAAAACCACCCACCAGAGGATCTAGCAAATACCATCAGGAAACTGTTTAGCATTTCACATCTCCAAAAAACCCCACATCTCATTTGTTTGGCTAAGGGCTGTAGTGTGCTGGCCAGTAAATAAATAGGAGACTTCACTTTCCAGGACTCCCTCACAATAACCAACAAATAAAAAGTGGTATCACGTACTGTTTCAAAATGCAGTGAATTGGGTGTTGGCAATGAAGGGGCTATATAGGCATAGAAAACTTCTGTCAGATAAACTCATCCACTCTCATGCAGCTTCAGAAAGTGAAAACCCTATTTTGAGCCACACAATTCTGGCCTGGATGTCAGAGCTATCCATGGGTGAACTGGACTGTAATATCCTCTAGACATATCTCCTGTTTGCGCAGTACTGAGAATGATGTGATGGCTCAGTTGGTAAAGAATAATATTCCCCTACTCTGTTCAAATAGTTAGTTGATGACTTTGGCTACCAATCACAGAAAAATTACACAGATAAAATGAATCAAAAGAAAAGCCAAGCATGGGTTTCAGTCTACCAACCACATAGGGAAGACTTCTGCTCTGCAAGTTTTTAGTAAAACTTACATTCAGTGATCGCTTCTTGGCCTCTTGAAGGCTCAGATCAAGTGTAGTCCCCACTAGGCATCAGATCCTCCTCCCAAGCACCTAGTCCTTCCTGGTCTCTCTCTGTGGGCTTCACACCTATCTCTTCCAGGTCTGCTATGGCTCTGCACCCTGCACCTCAATGGCTCCCACTTTGTCTGGGCCACCAGACACCTTATTCTTCTAACCCCTCTCACTGGGCCAGTTGGGACCCCCATTCCATGTTTTTTCACAACCACAGGATGTTGTTCAGCACCAGCTCTCCCAGGCCATTACCTCAGTCCCCAGGCCTCTCTGTTCCAAGGCCTGCCCTGCCCCTCTTGGGTGCTGCTCTTTGCTAGCTGGCCTTTGGGCCCTTGGACTTCCACTCTCTGTTGCCCCTCTCCAGGGTCCAGGCTCATCCACTCCTGTTCCCAGGCCTTTCTGTTTCAAGGCCTGGTCTATTCCTGGGCTCAGCGCTGCTTACACCAGTACAGTAGTTATCAGGAGCCCTGCTGCCAGGAGCTCCTTTTGCAGTGGTGCACAGGCTGGACAGCCTGCCCAGCTCAGACCTTGCGCATACATGCCTTAATCCCAGTTCCCTTTTTGTCATCTGACTCCCTAATCAGCCCCCCTCCATGTGCAGTCTGCTTCTCCAACAGCCAGTCAAGGTCAGAGGCATGTGGCAAATGCCCTGTCACAGTCTCCCATATCATTGAACACTTTGAGGTACAGAGAAGTCCTTGACAAATGTTGGCAGTGTTAATTGTCCTTCTACAAGCCTTTCTGCCACAGAGACGGCATGTTTCCTGAAGGTCTTCTCCTAATTCTCTCTCTCTTCAGTATACTGATGCCGGATGACTTCCAGCAGAGTGAGGACCTCCTCCAGCACAGTGTGAATTTTTGGAGGTTCAGGAGAAAGGTTGTTCATTGGAAAACTCCGCTGACTTAGCTAAGTTACTTGTTTCATACAAATGTAAATTACGTGAATCAAAAGAAGTGTGTTAGTTTGACAGCTGAATCATCCAAATGCCACTATTATAAATTGCCAATTCATTTACTCGCGTCTCCCCCACAACTTTTTTTTTTAAGACTAATACTTCAAACCCATGCCTGCTTAGGCCCCAGAAACAAGCTGTAGACACTTGATTATACACATTTTCAAGCATTTGCCACTGCTGTTGACATCATTAGACCCTGGGGTGTTTGACTGCATTGGAAATCAGGCCCTACCTATGCATGCAACTGACTGTATTGCTAATAGCTAAATTCTGGTTAGTTCCTTTAGTAGGAGATGACTACTAAACTACTGTACTCAAATCCAAGACAGAGGGGTTTTTTTTGCCCTATCAGCATGGAAGAAAAAAAGCCTAGTCTCTGATTTGAATACTAGCTTGGGGCAGGTGGCAGCTCAGCATGGGCTTTGGCCCTGGGGTTGGGCCATTGTCTCGCCCAGGCCAGAATGGCTTATGTGGCAAGGGAGAGAGTGTGCAGCTAACAGGAGTGTGGGGGAGATCATGGAGTGGTAGGAAGGAACCTGCGGTCTGACTCACTCCTCCTTTCCCCCTCATGATTGTGTCTGCTATCTCCTTCCTCCTTACTTCCTGCTCTGGCTCTGGTACCTATAGCCCCAACCTGACCTCTCCTGGAGCTCCACCACATCTCCCTTCCTGGGTTGGGGCTGCATCGCTGCTGACTGCCTTGGAGAAGCACTGATGCAGCATAAACTAAGGTGTAGGGGACAGGGAGTGGAGGGAGAAGGCATGATGGGACACAGGGTAGGCGGTAAAGGGCAGGCCACAGGCGGCGGAGGAGGCAGAAAGTGGTGCGGCAAGCACAGGCAAGTGGGGACAAGGGTCAGGGGAGTAAGGGTCAGGGGCCTGCCCCCTGCTGCTGCTTTCCCAGCCACAGTAGCAGTGGGACAAACTTATGATGACCTTCCACTAATTAGATTCTATACCTGGAAAATTAGAATTTACCAGGTATAGAATCTAATAGTTGTGTGTGTGTGGGGGGGTATTTTAAATATGAAGATGCCTTGGATTCAGGTAAATATGGTAATATTGGTTATATCTAAATAAAAGATTCAGCTCAGAGTATTTAGTGACCAGCAATGTTTTAAACAACTACCAAATGTCAGTCAAGTAAATTGACTACATCTAAGTGACTCAAGTGTTAATTTGTCTAAATTCTGCTGATGGGAGCGTCTGAATCTAAAAACCTACACTGTAGGCTCGGCTCATTTGCTAACATACTTTAATAGTCATTTCCAGAGCTTTTAATCTTCATTAATTTATCCAGCCACATGAGAAAAATTCACACACATATGGGTCCTTAATTTTTGTATCTTCTTTCTTATAAACATGTGGTCACACATAAACAAAGCAGACCCTTGCAAGGACATTAATAAGACTGTTACTTCTTTGCTGTAAATCATTCTTTATATATGTTTCAGGGCTGTCCAACTGGTGGTTCGTGGGTCCTGGGCTGCCTCTCCCTTCATTGCTCCAGTTGCAACAGGAGCCAGTCTCCAGGCTCCCTCTCCCTGCTCTGGCTTTTGCTACGTACCCCCATCCCAAAGGGCGGGGGCACTGCAGTACAATGCAGCCCAGAGAGCTGAGGGTTAGTTTGGGGCCATGCACAAGGTGCAGTGAAGCGGGGAGTGCCCACAAGGACATGCAATGCAGTGGTGGAGGGGGGCATGAAAACGCAGAGCCAGGGGCATGACTGCACAGGGCAGCAATGAAGGGGGTCACAGATACACAGTACAGTGGGGAGACAGGAGAATGGGAGTGTCTGCATGATGCGCTGCCTGGGGGGGTCCCTGGTTTATCCTAGTGCAGCCCTTAGTTGCTTAGAAGTTGGATAGCCCTGCTGCACATAATAGAAGTGTTGCCTTCACACCATAAGCTTCATCAAGACACTATAGACTGCATGCAGCTGTTCACTTACCTGCAGGGAGCTCAGTGGTTCTTCAGCCAATACCTACTGAATTACCAGCAGCTGTGAAAGGGTTACCACTGGACTCCAACTAAGAAAACCCACCTTCCCCACTTAAGACCTGTAACCTAATTTTGGAGGGCTGATATTTGGAGAAAGGGTGTGTGTGGTATGCAAGTAAATATGGTAGGTCATTTTAGGACAGAGGAAGGCAAGGAAATATTGCATCAATTAGGGATGTAAACATTGTTAAAAAGTTATGTTTAATCTCCTCTAATTATATCAGTTAAATGGTCAACTGATAACACACACCTAGTTCTAGCCTGGTGTTTGAGAGCCCCGGGTTGGTGCCTGCCCTGCTCTGCCCTGCCACAGGAGAGGGGCTGCAGCTGCCTGCCCAGAGCAACACGGGGAACCAGGGGCTGTGCACAGCCCCGTTCAGACACAGCTGCTGCTTGGAGCCACTTTTAGAGGTCTTTGATGGGGTGGGGGAGGCAGGAAGGCACGAGCAAGGCCTCCCAGACAATATAGCCCACGTGAAGCCGCGGGTGCTAGCAGCAGGCAAGGGGCTTTCTCAGACCATTCCAGCTAGTACGCTCAGAGGGAAGAAGCAGGCAAGGCAGGTTAGGGATGGGTTTACTCTTTAGCCTGCAATCTCCCTGGTACCTGTGAAACAGCAGTTAACTGCTTAACTGACAAGTCATTAGGCCACCTGCTCTTCTTCTCTTTAACCTTATAAGCTATGGGTACTAGTCCCCCCATTGTCCCTCCTCCTCCCCGCCCTGCTGTTTTCCTGTTCCTGAGGCACCATACCACTTCCCTTCTGTGCCAGATTGCACCCTATGCTAAAAGTTAACTGGTAATGTATTACAAGTATAAATATACATGGCATTTAAACATTTAAATATTTAATTTTTCACACCCCTTGTCTCAATATCCATTGCTGGAATGGGAGCAAATTGTTTATTCACCTCAATTTTTCCTTGGGTCCTTTCAGAAAGATCAGATTTCAAAAGCATTAAGCACAAAGTTTGACATGAGAAATTCACATGTAATTTCTAGAATAAAACTTAAATAGATATGAAAACAAACAAGTGTGTTAACACTGGGTCTATGGGTAAATGCATTCTCTCACGATTCTTCTTATTGACAAACCTTGAAATGGGTCTTTTATTTTTTTCTTCCATAGCAAAAAGGAAAACATATTTGGAAAGAAAGACGTTCTTCTAATACCTTAGGACTAACATATGCCCAACTGCACACAAAATGATGATTTGAGCCAGATCTTTTCAAACTGTGGAGAACAGACTTCAATGACCAGACAATACTAGAACATGACAGTCCTTAAATTGTCCTTCCCTTCTCTCCATAAATTGTATTACCTGAAGAAAATAGGAATTAAGAAAGAAGTGGTCCCAAGAAAGATAATACTCAGCTGAAACAAAAGAAGAAAAAATGGAACCTATTAAAAAAATATCGGGTGTAACCAGTGCAAACCAATACAGTGCAATACCTGATCTTAAGACTCCAAAATATCTCATAAATTATTTCCTTTTATGGTTTGTTTGTTTTAGGGATCTTTATTTATATTTATAGCTTTACATTTTGACAAGGGTATAAATTACTTACACAAACTGCGTGGCACAAACTTATAACCCTACAGCATTATAAGTTGTTTTCCGGTTATCTCATTTACAAGTTACAGTCGTTACACTTAAAAAGTTTCTGCCAATTAGAAATTATATTAGCTTGAATGATTTCCTATAAGTATAATGAGAAAGATACATAGATAATGGGAAAGAGATTTGGACTGATCAATTCCAAAACAACTGAAAATATATCAAGTGAACCCACTGTATATGCACTTCTAGCATTTTTATGAATTATAGATACTGACGATTAACACCAAAATATGTCACTTCATTAGAACAACAATTTGCCTCTTATATGGAAGATTTCCATCTGAGAAGCAGACCCCTGGAAAAACATCTTCTTTAGGCAGCCGTTTTGCCACTCAAATCCAATGATGAATGGCATGGAGGGCAGTTGTAAAGGTCCTGAGTGCAGGATGTGTCCCTTTGTAAGACATCAGAAGAGACCCTGCCTCTGCAGTGAAGCCTTCTTCCTGTAATTGTTTTGCTATTTCCTCCACATTCCAACTTTCTTCTTCCTGTTTGGCCAATAAATGGCTGATAAGGTGAGGGTAGAAGACAGTGGAGATGCACTTTACCACTAACTTTTCGTTCAAGAGCAAGGAAAGAATTTCAGAGTCACAATTGGAATCATCAACCTAGAAAGAAAGAAAGAAAAAAAAAGTTATTAGGCAAATCCATAGATTCAGAGATCTTTAGTAGGGGTGTGAAAAATGGGCTGTATTCGATTCAGATTCGGCCTGAATTGGGGACAGTGATTTGATTCATTAATTCAAATCACTGTCCCCAATTTGATTTGGCCAAATCCAAATCTGAAGATTCGATGCTGATTCAGAGAATCAGCGATTCAGCCATGGACACAGCTTTAAGTGTTTTTTCTACATACCTCGAGGTACCATGCACAACTCATGAATGCTGCGATGCTGGGACGGATGGAGAATGCCACAGGAGTGACACCCCTGCCCCCCCGTGTGCTCGGTAGCAGATCTGGAAGTGGACCGGAAGTACTTGTGGTCCACTTCGTGGTCTGCCGCCAAGTGTGCCCCCACCCCCGGCTCAGCAATCAGCCGCCGGGGGAGCCTGGGTGCTCCCCCCAGACCCAGGAGGCATCAGTTGCGGAGCCGGGAGGTCATGGGGGGGG
>NW_017729028.1:14705211-14720259 GCF_001723915.1 Gavialis gangeticus
CGGGGGAGGGGCACTTGCTGCCCGGCAGACCTGCAAGTGCTTCTGGTCTACTTCTGGGTCTGCTGCTGAGCCTCCCATGCTCCTGTGGGATGTGCCATCTGCCCCACCATCGCAGCATTCATGAGCCACCTGCTACCTTGAGATATGCAGAAAAAACATTTAAATCTGCATCTATGTCCAAATCACCAAATCTCTCCAAATCGACTTAGAGGGTTCTAATTAGATTCGGAGAGATTAAAGGGTCTCCTGATTAGATTCAGATTCGGAGATTCAGCCGCCGAATCTTCACCAAATCAAATCAAAGCGTCTCACAGCCCTAATCTTTAGGGCTAGAAGGAATTCTCAACATTATAATCATCTAGTCTAAACTCCTTAGAAAAGCAATCGTGTAAACTTGTCAATAATATCCCTAACACTATGAACTTTTCATTCAATGTAAAATTCCAAAACAACATCCATTAATAAAAACTCTTGCACAGCTATTTCAAACTAAGAAACAATGAGGCTAAATACCATGTCTAAGGTAACAAGAAACTATTACAGATCTTAAAAAAATACCAACTGTCTTCTCTCTTAGTCTCTCTACTTGATATTAATATAAGAATATATCTTATGAATATATTTTATTAACAATATCTTATGTCTTAATATAAGCTTTCTTACTAATATAAGAATCAACCAAGCTGAAAAGGCACATTGCAAAGTAAACCAGGTTTTCAGGCAAATCCGTTGGTGAGATTGAATCTGCATTACACAGATGTAATTTGAAAATGAGTTTAGATCCAGATTTTCAAGTGCTCAACATCTGCAGTTACAATGAGATTTTCAGGAAGGCTCCTCTGTGAATACCAAAAGGAGCACAGGATTTTCAGAAATAATGAGGTCCATAGATGCTTTTGAAAACTGCCCCAAAACTACCCTGGTAGTTTTTGGCAACCTATTTTTTGTGCCTGAATGAGAGCAGAGCTTTTGTGAAAATCTGGTTTATATCTACACATAAAGCTACAGAAATACATGTTTTAACTTTTAATTATTTTAACTTTGCAGGGCAATCAGGAACAGGGTCCTTGAAATATAATGCTCTTTAAGTAGGATAAAGTGTCTTCAATGTCCAGAACAAATTAATATACTGGCACTATATAAAGAAGCCTCTAAGAAGCATGTAGAAACCATCCTTTTTTGGATGCAGTCCATCAGATAAAATACTAAATGTAATAGTTTGGTTTAAGTGATGGCTGATTTTCTCACCAAACATTTTTTTAAAAACTCTATCTCCCTTCTTCTCAGCCTCTGTCCCATTTTCCAGAACATTTGTCTAACACATTTTGACAGCTGGTACAGCAAGAGGTGTCAGTAATGACATTCATGCTGATTCCTTAAGTGATCTGGTACAGCGCAGCTCTGCCACTGCTCAATGTGGACAGATTCAACTACATATGTTATCTCAACAGTGCAAGTCACTATCATACTTGGAGGTGTTTGACAATTTTTTGACCTAACCAACATCATAAATCATTTTATCCTGACTTTTTCAGGACAACCACCTGAATTTCCTTGGCCATCATTTCTGTCTGCCTTGCTCACGTCTCTAGTTAACCAATGCAATGCAAGGCTTAGTTTCCTTGTGCTTGCAATAAAACTGGAAGGTTAGCTGACTTTTTTTGTGCGTCTCAGGTATCATAATAGGTATCTTTGTTTATATTCCAATTCTCCATTACATAAACATTTTGCCCCCAGTTCTCAGTCAACAGAGATAATTGGCAGCAAATACAAAATATTCCTTTATTAAGGACATTGTCCTCAGTGGTCCAGAACAACAATCACCTGAACCTGCTTCCGAACTTGGTGAATTGGATATGGCTTGCCACCATGGCTCACTCCAGTGCTACAAAAGCACAAAGAGCATCAGAAACCTACGTGAGATCCTACCATCACTGAAGTCTATGGGAGATTTGACCACTGACTTTAAAAAGAAACAACACAATTGAACCTTTGCTTGAGAAACCATAAAATTCTTTCAGAACTTTGTCCTTAGATATTTTTTCACTAACAAAAGCAAATGATTCTGTTGTGAATGAGGGGATGGGAGCAAAAATTGCTCCTGTTTAAAATAGAGTACTCCTCATACCTCTTTCCCCCCAGCAGAAATAGATAAAAGATGAGATATGTTCACATGCCCAGAGTGTAAATTTCCTAAACTATATAAAATAAGGCTTCAGGTTCAATCACTCTCTGATAACTTATTTTAAACATCTTATTTTACCTTTAGGAAAATTACATCTCCTATGTTCTGCTTATTTACAAAACTTCGCTCCCTGGGAACTTCAGATATTTTTAAGAAGGTGGTGATGGAGAAAACAGGAGACAGAAGAAACTATGCAATTCCCTTAATTATCATTTCCCTTTTACTTCATTTAGAGATTTGTTTTTATTTTCTAGTCACTGAAATCTTAAAAATAAACAAACAAATAAAAACCTTGAGGTTTTTTTCCTGATTCCTTTCCATTACATTAGCCGTTATGTTAAAAAAAAATCTATTAGTGCAAATCTAGTATTTTTTTAAGCATATGGTAATTCTCTGTTTCTGTAGAAACAACTGTGAGGTCCTTGCCACATGTTACACTTCAGGTGCAATTAACCAGTTAATTACATCTTAAGTTGTACCTGGGCTACATGCTAAAGCAATTAAAGGTGTCAGAAAGAAAGGAATAAGCCACAAAGTTATTCCACAAAAACCGCATAATAACTCTATGGCTGGTTCCTGTGTGCCCATTAAGTGAATGTATGGCCAGGTACACCCCCCCAGTGGGAGTTCAGATCCAGTGGATGAGGCTCCCAGCTTCAGAGCACACGGTGCACCCCACAGCTATAAGCCCAGATCAACTGTGGGAGCTTGCTTCTTGGATCATGATCCCGGGCTCCCCCGGCCCTGGCAATAAGCTATGGTAGGATCTAATGTGCAATCCCACTATCGCACCTCCTACCATGCACCTGTGGATTGAACAGATCATGCATGAGATCCAATGTACCTTTACCTGCACAGCTGGAGGGGCTCTAAGAATACTAAAATGTTTGGTGTAGCCAACATCATGGCTTACAGCCAGAATTTTAGTTTTGTACTGACTTTGCAAATCAGAAATGACTGAAATAATAGAAGTTTAAGGATACTGGCAATCAACTGCTTTTTCATTTTTCAAAGACACTGCAGCTGTTTAAAATAAATCTCCTATACTACTGTTCATTGTGCAGTACCAAATAGCTCAGACCTTTATTAACACTGAAGGCCTGTGTTGTCCAACTACTGAGCTGTTATCTGTTAGGTTCTTGGTTTAAAGGCAGGAGGTAACCTTACACAGCACTTCAGTGTTTGATTTTATAGATTTACACAAAGCAAACAGTAATTACAGTAATGGGGTGGACCAGAAATCCAATTGTACAGTGAATGCAAGGCCAGATTTAAATTAGTTTTTAGGCCATTATGCAATTGTTAATGGATTGGCCTTTATGTAAAAAATACTGTAAGTTGGCACAATTTCACACACTGCACAAGTTCACATCTCAGGAATTTAGAAAATAGACAGGCCTGGAAATAAAATAATCTCATGCTAAAAAAGGTTTTAACAAAACATAAAACAGACATACATGCATGCCAACACTGTACATATGTATGTGTCCTATATGCAAACATTAACGAAAAATGTCATACAGCACACAAGTTGAATATTTACACAAACAAAAATCAGGGGCCCAGTACATACAAAGAAAAATATTCAAAAGACTCTTGGTTATGACTGAGAACCATACATTAAATCAACCCCCCCTTCCCCTCCCCCCCCAAATCAAGAGGGGATGTAGGGAAGGGAGATCTGCAAATTCTCTCAGGCGAAACTTCAAATAGTCCCTGAAGAGAAGGCTTACTTTCACATTTCTTTGGAGTTGTTAGAAGATCTGTTCATAAACCTGGATCAAGTCTTTGTAATAATTTTATTTCTAGCCAATGTCTCAGAGATACAAATGAACTCCGCAGCCTGCCAACATGTTATACAAGGCTACTGAGCCCTCCCTTTCTTTCTATGCAAAGTGCTAATAAGTTTAATTAGGATTTCAGAAACATAGTGGAAACTGAAGAGCAGTATCTGATGAGAAATCAGGTCCACACCCAGAATGGTTTGGTTAATGCCTATATTTCATAGTTGCTCTCCTTTTGGACTACAGGTCTCTAGGTGCCACTTACTTTAATCCCCCAGGTGCCTAAAATCTGCATCAGTGTATTGCAATCTAAATTGTGGCTGATGTGGCATGTTAACTCTGTGTAAGGCTCCAAAGGGGTCTGACCTATTAGGTGTCATCAGAGGACTCCTACACACACCAGTGTTGACTCAAATGCAACACCAGGGTGATGATGCTCAATTTTTGCACAGGTTATAAGCCCTCCTCAGCTGGAAGGGGTTCAAGTTTAAATTCCCACATCTCATGCTGAGTATCTGAATTCCTCTTCTCATTCTGCTTCCAACAGACTCATGGTAACAGCTTCCATTACTAGCTGAGTTTTCAAACTAGTACACTTTGTGCTGTTTTTCTCTATACTGGGAACTTCTATGTTTGCATAGCATCTACCACAATGGGATCCTCATCCATGGCTAGGGGTCCTAGATGCTATGGTATTAAAAGTCATCAACATCTTATTAGAAAGTCAAAGCATATTAACTTCATGACCTTGCATAGGAAACCAAAATACAGTAAAATCAATGCAAGGGTATCTAATGCTATTAGAACTATAGATATCTGAGCCCAGATCCACTGAGATTTAGGTGTGGCAGCGCTCAGTCTTGTTGCGATTAATTTTTAGGTGCTGGCTTCTGAAGGGAAATTCACAATCCTATTATGCAGTGGGAACTTAGATGTTTAGGGAAAGGTAGGCACTGCAGAAGCTGGTCTACAGTGCTCTGCTCCCAATGCTGATTATGCATGTTATCCAAGGAAGGTTTAATGCAAAGTTCATAAGCAATCCTGGGAGCTGGGACCAGAATCTGGGACTCTTGCTGCCTGGTAAATGGCCTCATCATGATTAGACTCACCTTGTTTCCTTTTCCAGAACCAGCAGAACCAAATTGTCTTGCTCTCTACAGAATTATGAGTTTTGTACTCCCCAAACTGGCTTTGTCCTTCAAACGAGCATATATGGATCAAGAACTCAACAGGATCAATTGAAAAGTGGTATGTTTACACAGTCACTGGCTGGCCATGCACAAACTCACTAAAATGATTTTTAACACAGAAAAGTTGGTAAATTGGATCACATGTGAAGAGTCATTAATGGAGCAAGAGCTTAGCCTCAAGGGGAAGAATGATCTCTGGAATGATTGCAATGATTTTGGTGTCTCCAATCAGAAAGACCATATTTACTTGAATCCAAGATGAGGACCCCCCACCCTTTTAAGAGGCCAACTCTCCCCCACCTTGGATTAGAGTACAAGGTGGTGGAGGGGAAGTTACATGGCTCGTGTAGCTCTGACACTGGCCCTGACCAGGGTCACAGCTGTTGCATGCCCCCCTACTGCCTCTGCTCTGTCTTTCCCTCCCACTGTCCCCTCCGCTCCCCCCACCCCCACTCCTGCCACTGCCTCTGTTACCTGCCTACCTTTTGTATCGCTTCTGCCCTGCTGGCTTACTTTTCTGCTATTTACTCTGTCCAGGGCCCAGCTGAAGCTGCCATCATCACAACAGTTTCTGCATGGCTGGGCTGGTGCTGGAGTACGCACATGTGCTGTTCCTCAGGCTGTAGTGGGCCTGGAGTCCTTCCAAAGCTGGAGCCGGAGGGTAAGCTGTGGGGGGGACAGGTACTGATTGGAAGGCAAATGCACATGGGGGACAAGCAGCAGGGGGCACAAGTGGTGGTGAGGGGACAGGTGGCAGAGGTCAGACTGGTTGACTCTCCCACCTCCTGCCCACCACCAATGTCCCCACTGCCTCCCCTACTTCCTGTCCCTTGTTGCGGCAGTGGAGGGGGAACAAATTTTGAATGACCCTCCAATAAGTAGATTCTATGCATGGACAATTACAACATTTAAATATTTTTACATGTATTAAATCTAGTTATCAATGGTGGGGTATCTTAAATTCTAAGTCCTCTTGGATTTGGGTAAATATGGTAGCCAGAGACAAATACATACAAATTCCACTTAATTTGTCCTAGCCTCATTCTTCGTAATTTTTAACATTATAAATTGAAAATTCTGTTCTGAAATACCAGAATCTCAGTACTTCATCAATGAACACTGTTGTTAAGCTTAATAAATAATATTTTAGATAAAGAGGAAAAAAATATTCAAGTTCAACTCGGGTCTCTTGGTCACAAGTAGTACTTTTGCTGATTACATGCACCTTTAATTTGGGTTATTTTAATAATATTACTACAGTCAATAACATTTGCTTGCATTATTAGGAACTTACAATCAGTCTTAAGCTTGAAAGCTGACATAATCGAGACAGCAGACAACAGTGGAGCCCGCCCTTCACAGACGCAAGCAACTGTTAAAAGGCAGGCTCTAAATCCTACTGACATTGATAAGCTACTTTAACTGGC
Source organism: Gavialis gangeticus (assembly GCF_001723915.1). Lineage (NCBI taxonomy): Eukaryota > Metazoa > Chordata > Crocodylia > Gavialidae > Gavialis > Gavialis gangeticus. The sequence continues at coordinate 14,711,798 of NW_017729028.1, forward strand.
TACACTGAAAGCTTCTTTTTTTAATTATTTATACACCATATTCATGGGTGAAAGACTACTTATTTCTGATATGTGAAAGACTGAATTGGCAGCTTATAAAAGGTTATGCAACAAGAGGTGCAATTTTAGAAAAGCATACAAAAAGCCTGGTTTTTTTATTGTAGGCAATGACTATACATTTCTGAGCATCAGCACTTCAGCATCATCTTTTAACTGTAAACATCCATAAAGCTGTCAGAAACATACAACAAATGGCTAAATAATATATTGTATCACCAAGCAAGTGCTTTATTTTTCTCACAGCCATGTTTGTGAGCTATGCTAACACTATGTCAGGGAATCAACAGACTGTGATTTCACTTTGCTGGATGTCATTTGTTCATTTCCCATTTCATGAGAAGGCAAACTGACCTTCTACAACAAACGGAGAAAAAGAAATCCACAGTTTAGTTGTTCATAAATAATGGAAAAGAATGAGCATCCAAAATAATACTAGGTCAACAATTTGCAACTTATTCAAGTAAAGAATGCACTTCAAACTTTTACCTAGGTGTATACCAACTACAAAGAGAGCAGGACCATGTCCATTTCAAGATGCCAAAATCTTTGGGGGTGGTTCCTGGGAGGAAGCCACATTAGTACAAAGTGTTAAAGATGACACTGGGATTCTTATGGGAGTAGATGTTTGTACACCTACTCCTATAAGCATCTCAGAAATGCTGATACTCAGAAATGTATAGAAATTTCAGAAATTCTCATAGGAGGAGACATATAGACATCTGATACATCTACATGTGAAATCAATGTGCCACAATAAACTCTGGAGTAGTTCGAGCTGGAGTCAGCTGCTCTCAGCTCTCTACACAAGCGCCCAGGACAGCAGCAGTATGAGCTGGGGCAGAGCAGCCCCAGGTTGGCAGCAGGCTCAGGGGGTCAGCCCCGGGCTCTGTGTGTTGGTGTTGGGGCTGGCAGGCACGAGAGTGCTAACGTGTAGAGCCATACAGCAGACAGCCCCTGAACTTAGCACCCTCATGCCCCAGCCAACTCCTGTCACCATTGACAAGTGTTTCATCACACTTAATTACTCCACCGTAAGAAAGTACTGTCCCCAGTACTATCTTATGCCAAGGTTAATTAATCTACTGCACCCTAATACCGGTCGGTGCATGTGTGGAAAGTGACACTTTACTGTGGAGCTTATGGGTCAATGGCAGTAAAGCATACATGTAGATGCACCCATCTACTTTTATATGAATTTCAGTATCATTTTTATATAGATATCTATCCATCGATGGATCGATCGATAGATATACAGAGAGAGAGAGAAAGAGAGATAGATGACTCCTACACACACACACACACACACACACACACACACACACACACACACACACACAGAACCATCACTGTTACCACCAATGGTAGCACACTCTTGGGAACGAGTGATGTGGACTTATATCCTGTCAGGCTAACGAGGGCTGAAAAAACCCAGGTCTCCACTTCCTTGCTGATTGCTCCAGCCATTATGCAAAAAGAGAGCATCACCACTATTGTTGCTATGTTCTTTAGTAACAGTGATCCTAGGTGCAACGTTGCACCTTGAACTGAACTGCTGGATTGCACTGGAACTCAGCACCTAGTAATAAATACATACATACATACATAAAAGTCTAAGAACCCAGGGACCTTTTAAGGCCAAAGTGGAAACAGCTAATTAATTTAGGTGCTTCAAAACAATCTGGATAGTTTTCTGTCACCTAGTTGCCTAAATTCCATCTAGACATGAATGACTTGGATCAGGCTCTTTGGTGCTTTGGTGGGGAGGGGCAAAAAAAAACAAGCCAAAGCATGGCTCCCCTCCCCCAGCCAAAAAGAATAAAAAAGGAAAAACCCAAACAAACTGAATTCAATTGCTTTTGAAGTTATGTAAGCAGAGAATATACTTTCCCAGAGTGAAGCGGATTTCTGGAGCATTACTGAATGCAATAGAGAATGTTAGATCACAGCAGATTTCACTTTAAAATGTAATAATAATCTCAAATGGTGGGATTATACCCTTAATACTTTTGTAAAGTTTTCAGAAACAGCAAAGTGATCTCCCCAGAATACCATGAAAGAATTGGAGGTTATATAGATAGGATTTTCCAGTAAGTGTTAGGAAAGCATTACAGAGATAAAATTCTTCCATGCAGTTATATGGTCAGAGGGTAAAGCCATTCCCCCTCCTTTGATATAGACTTGGGGGGGAAAAAAAAATCACTACTTTTCCCCCCTCCCCACTCTCTCTTTAACCTGCTTTGGATGCAGATTAAGTTTTTGGAACAATTTTTGCAGAAGGTCCTGCAAGGTTTTTCCTGCTAAAATATTATTCTCACCAGTACACAAATGCTACTGTTAAACAAGTTGAAAGACAGATTCACAGACTGAAGAGATGCTCTCAAAGCACAATTTGATTTTGAGCCAAGTTTAGATTTAAGATAAGGTGTGCAATTAATCCCTCTCTTCATTAATACAATTCATGGTTCTGAATTTTATCCTACTCTGGTTCTAAATCTTATGTTAGAACAAAACTAGCAATTTGATATGCAATGTGATATGCAACATATTAAAAGTCTGGGACTCAATGACAATGATTCTTCTACTATATCAATCTCAAGGATTATGTTTATCAGGATCCGTTGACGAAATCCTTCCTTTGTATGAGACTATTGCTTCTCTACTATCTCTATAAATGGTAGACACATGCTATTTTAGGGAGGCAAGAAGAATCAAACACTTAGGTACATAATCATTCATAAGTAAACATTAAGTTAACACACAAAAACATCCAAGTACAAAAAAAGTATGCACAACTATCTATAGACTAACGCAAATTGAACAATAAAATTCATCATGTTCTCAATAGAAATCAACTGAACTTTGTGATTTAGAGATATTTTGGATGTTGGTAATAATGCTATAATTTAGCTGACACTGAAATTTGCACTTAGATTGGAAATTAAATCCCTTGTTATGTACGGAAATGTATATCAGATTAAAAAAGACCTGATTTTCAGGAAAGTTAAAAATAAATCTCCCTGTATAAATTAGATCCTGTAACAGCAGTAAATAAAGCCCGCAGAGCAAGATAATATGGAAGTTGTTTATGTTCAGAGACAGTGTTTCTCTATTCCAACATCTCATGGATGTAACATTGTAGAAGAATCCAAAAATCAGATAAACTTTTGACCATTCAGGAAAAGTCAGAGTAATATACAATCCCACAATGTACCTATGGGAATGTCAGCAGTGACAACACAAAATTTATCAGAATCAATTTGCCACTTTATACAGAATATTAGAGACTAATTTTTAAAAAGAACTAGAACGTGAAAATGGATATGAAAATCTACAATAGTTTCTTGCTCCAACACAGTGAATTACAATGGGGTAGCTCGACAGTTTATAGAATATACTGTTAGTTTTCAACTACCACCTGGAGAATACAAATGATCTCACCAGCCTTATGGTATTGCTCGCTGCAGACACAATAGCTTTAGAAAATCTTAATAATGATAATGTAACTCAAGAGACTCAGTTTCCTATATGAAGATAAAAGAGCTAATTTATTGCCTGAAACTATGAAGGATGCTTAATTCAACAGTTCATACCTTAGCAACAGCTGTTATCTGCTCCAGTGCCACAGCATGAAGATCTTGATCTCTGCTTTCTACTAGCAATTTCAGGGATGGCAGCAGGAGGGACTGGTTAAGCAGCAGCAAACTTAATTCCTTTATACACTGAAAACACAGGTAAAATTCCTCCAGTCAGATCTCAGAAGACATTCAGTAACATTACTCACATAAAAAGTTTAGGAAAGTCTTGTGTCAAGTATAAAATGAAAGTCAAACTTTAAAACAAATGAATTTCCCAGTGGCAATAAGTCTGTTTGGAAACACAAAAGCACAAATTAAAGAAGTGCGCAGTATAGGGTTATAATTGGAATATTTGTTATATTATAGGTGAGGTGGACAAGGTATCACCATTCAAACTTTCACAGGTTTTCCTAAAAAAAAGAACTGAGCAGTTGCTGCTATCTGTGGGATTAATATTTTTACTGCGCTCAGTGAAGTACTGCAAAGTTCAGGAAGAAATTTAACATGCCTCTATCAGGTAGAAACAAAGGAAGAAGCAGAGTAGCTCCTCATACCACAGTTCAGTATTGTCAAGTTGTACCCAGTGTTTCACACTGGAGATTATTAGTATTGGCATCCTTTTGTCTGCAAGAGATGGTGGATATTGCAGCCTGCGACGCAGATGGTTTGCAGTGCCTCATGTGACTGAATAGTCCAATTTGAGATTTGCACGATCTGTGGCAGTGGTTGCAAATGTATGTGTCATGGTTGGGTGGTTTGGGAGCTGCTTGCTTCTTACCAACTCTTTTCTCTTCAAGCTGTTGGAGCCAATTCCTGTCATGGACATTAATGCCCTGGTGGAGACGATGATGCCACTCGTTCCAATGACTTGGCAAAGTTTCCCATTGGCCGGGATCAATTCCAAATACCTTCATATCTCGCTTGCATGTGTCTTTATAGCGAAGCTTCGGGTGCCCTGTTGCTTTCGTTCCCTCTGATAGTTCCCTGTATAGTGTGTCCTTGGGTATGCGTCCATCTTGCAATCTGCTCAGATGGCCTAGCCAACACAGTTGGTTCTGTCTGAGTAGGGTTATCAAATTTGCCCTTTGAAGAACCTCTGCATTGTTAACTTTATCTTGCCATTTGATACTGAGGATGCAGCTTAAACAGTGCAGGTGGAAGATGTTTAACCTTTTCTCTTGATGTGCATAAGTTGTCCATGTTTCCCCACCATACATGAGAGTGCTGAGTATGCAAGCCTTGTACACTAGCATTTTGGTCTTGATGGTAAGATTTGAGTTGTTCCATATTCTTTCAGTTAGTCTGCTGAAGGTAGTGGCAGTCTTTCTAATGTGAACATTAAGTTCTTCATCCAGTGAGAGGTTGGTGGTTATTGTAGAACCTGGACAGCTGAACTTTTGGACTACTCCTAGCTGGTTCCTATTAAGGGTGATTGATGGATCTTGTGGAACTCCCTGTCCTAGTACAACTGTTTTCTTTATGCTGATAATGACAGCAAATGCCTGACAAGCTCCTCAAAGCAGATCCATGAATTCTTGTAGTAGGTCTTTGTTGTGGGCTGTAAGGGCAGCATCATTGGTAACTAAGCACCTTTCTAACTTTAGAGGAAGGGGAATGGCTTTACCCTCTGATAAGCACCTTTCTAACTTTAGTCTTTGCCTGGAGTCATAACAGGTTGAAAAGTTTCCCATCTGATCTTGTGAAGGTACAGTCTGCCTTCCATATCTTTAAACACGCAGTTCAGGAGTACCGAGAAGAAGTTTTCAAAGAGTGTAGGGGCAAGAACACAACCTCGCTTCACTCCACTTTTTATCTTGAAGCTGTCCGAAGCAAACCCATCAAACTGAACAGTTGTTTTCATGTTGTTGTGGAAGGAATGTGCTTTCATGTTGCTTTCAAGTTGTCATGGAAGGAATAAGACTTAACAGGATTGGTGGGCATCTTATCTTTTCTAGGACTGCAAATAGGGCTGCTCTGCTGACGGTGTCAGATGCTTTGGTTAGATCCATGAAGGTGATGTACAATGGTCAGTATTCCTCTCTGCACTTCAAGTTGATGCAAGAAAAAATATCATGTCTACGGTTCATGTTCTGGCCCTGAATCTACACAGAGATTTAGGGTAGACACAACTCGCCAGCTGTTGTTAGGCACACCAAGATGACGCTTGAGAAAGCTTCTCCTGCTATACTTAGTAGTGAGATACCTCTGTTGTTGCTGCAGTCACCCTTATCTCCTTAATTTTTATACAAGGTGATGATATTTGGTTCACGCATGTCTTGTGGTACCTCATCCTCTTTCCAGCATTTGAGTAGCAACTGATGAAGATATGATAGTATGTTTTTTTTCCCGCACTGGAGAATTTCCGCTGGGATGCCATCTTTTCTAGGAGCTTTGCCACTTGGTAATGAATCAATGGCCTTGCTTAGCTCTTCTACAGTGGGCTCCATGTCTAACTCTAGCATGACCTGTAGAGCTGGTATTTAGTCCAGTGATTCACTGGTGATGTTTCTTTCCAGTGAGTATAGCTCTGAGTAGTGTTCAGCCCAACGAGACATCTGCTTGCTTCTAACTGTAATGGTTTTGCCAGTGCACAATTTGAGAGGGGTAACATTGTTGACAGTAGGGCCTAGAGCTTTCTTCAGACCACTGTCAGTAGGGACTACAGCTTTCTTTCTCACACTGGAGAACAGCTCAGGAAACTGGCATTTATATGTTTTACAATACAGCACAAATTTGGCATCACAATTACAGTGTAGCAGATTTATTTCCAAACACATATCTAGTCCTATTGCAGTTAGCCAAAAAGGCAAACGCCCTCATGCCTGTTTGTCCTTAAAGGAGGTCCTGTGCAGTATAAATGGATTACCGAACAATTAAAGAAGTCTATATTAAGACAGAACTTGATCTACTACAGTACGAGCCATTCTTTTTACATATAAACGAGTCTTGTCCAGTGACTAAGTTTTAAGATACAGTCACTCTGAATCTTCCCAATGTTTGTTTCTACTGACAGTCGCCATGGAAATAACACAATGCAACAGCATTCTGTTTGTGTGAACTCGGTAGTTTATAACCTAGACATTATTGCAGACACACTTTTAATGTTTAGTACCCCCAGGTGATTATTGAAAGACAGTCCTTGACCCAAAAATTCACCAGATAACTAGTATTAAAAAATTTACTTAAATGGGTAATTTTTTTTTTTTTTTTTACCATCCAGGTTTAAAGGTAAACAGATTAACTACAGAAAACCAAACCTATTACTTACCCCAGAAGCAGTCCTTCCAATGAGTGACAGCTTCAATGAGGTTTATGCATTTTAGTCAAGGACGCAATGAATACATTACAATGAGGAACTTATATCTGTTTTTAGAATGTATCTGTTTTTACTGGAAGCCATCCTAAGTCTCTAACAACAAATAAATCTGGTAACCAAAATCCTTGATAAGATACAGACATAATTTTTCACTAGTTACGCATCTCTTTCATTAGTTATGTATCTATAAACAACTGGAAACATGGTAAAGCAGGGCATTACATACCAATGATATAGATCTGATTACTACTAGGGATCTTAACGGAGAGGTTAATGTACAGCATCCGCTCAGGTCCTTTTTCTAACCAAATTATTTTCAGCTTCTCTTCCAACTGTATTTCTGACAGCAGGACATTTGACTAGGGTTTGTATCCTGGTGTCACGGGGGCACTCAGGTGCCCCGTGCCTAAGTAGGGATTAGGGCCTCTGCTAATTGCCAGGTCAGCTCAGGTGCGGGTTGCTGGAGTAACCAGGTTGGTCAGGTGACCAGAAGGGGGCAGGGCTGGGCCCTTACGGAGCCTGGCTAGCAGTTTCCTTCTGGCAGCCTGAGGTGTAGGAGCTCTGCAGGAGAGCTAAGCCGAGCAGTGCAGCTTGAGCACCCAGAGGGCTGTATTATGGTGAAGGTGGAGAGAAGCCTGACCGGGAGGCTTTGGCCAGAGAGCCAGGAGGGCCTGGATTTTATGTGATAGCCGGTAGGCTGATTGTTATGTTATAGCTGGTAGGCTGATTGTTTTGTTGTGGCCGGTGGGCTTATTGTTTTGTTACAGCCGGGTGGGCTTATGGTTCTGTTGTGTATATCGACCGGAGGACCGGGTGAGGCTGTAGGGGTGTGAGGAGGCCTCACGGGAGCTCCCCAGTAGTCTGGGGGTTCCTGGGTGCCCTGTTTGGAGCACAGAGCAGTGCCTGAAGGCACAGCGGCTTGGCACCGGTGTGGTGCGGGGTGTGGGGTTGAGACCCCAGCCTGAGAGGGCAGGACTCAGCCCAGTGAGGGCACAGGACCCCGAGAAGGGTCAGGGGGCCAGGCACGGCTGCGTGCCACCTGAGCCCCAGTGCCGGTGAAAGCCCGAGACAGGGCTGGCGTATAGGCTCGGAGAGAGCCACGGGCGCGAGTAGCGCGGGGACAGGCTCGGAGAGAGCCACGGGCGCGAGTAGCGTGGGGACAGGCTCGGAGAGAGCCACGGGCGCAAGTAGCGCAGGGACAGGCTCGGAGAGAGCCACGGGCGCAAGTAGCGCGGGGACAGGCCCCAGCGAGGGCAAGAACGCGAGAGGCATGTGGCCTAAGGACCCCGAGAAGGGTCAGGGGGCCAGGCACAGCTGTGTGCCACCTGAGTCCGGGTGCGGTTTGGCGTGGGACAGAGCCCACAGTGGGGGCAATAGCGCCAGGGGCGCGGGACAGAGCCCACAGTGGGGGCAATAGCGCCAGGGGCGCGGGACAGAGCGGATAACGCCCGTAGAAGGGGCGAGTACACCTGGGAGCCCCGAGAAAGGCAGGGGCCAGCATTGGAACCAAA
>NW_017729028.1:14725259-14733009 GCF_001723915.1 Gavialis gangeticus
GTGCGGATTTTGGCACAGGACAGGCCCCGTGAGGGGCAAGAGGCACAGAGACAGGCCCCAGCGAGGGGAAGAGCGCGGGAAGCGTGTGGCATAGGCCCGGGGGGGCCAGCCTGCAAGAGTAAAGCCCAGGAGGGGCTAATGTAAGACTGGAGACACAAGAACGTCTGGAATAACTGTGAGGCTTGGGGTGTGCTAAAGGGGAGGTAGGAGGCACACATAGCCCATAAGGCTGGGGGTGCACCAAGTCACCCATAGATACCAGGAGATCAAAGGCAGCCTCCCATATTAAATTATAAAAGATCAAAGACGGGCGAGAATAAGAGGGTGCTGGATCTCCTAATTGGCACGGCAGAGGGCACTATCGGGATCACAGCCGCTCCTAGGCCCCACTCCGTGACACCTGGAATGCAACATAACGGTGAGTGATGCATTATTTGGAGGCAATTATGATAACCCCCCAAAATTTACACATTTTTCACTCCTTAGATTAGGTCTGGAAGACCTGGGGGCAAAAATGCTTGCATATCACCTGGCATACTCTCCTTTGATACAGGCAGGAACACTACACTGCTGGGAAAATTTACGTACAAAAACTAGCAGACACCACCACTAGCTCAACCCCTTCCAAATGCATTCAACTGTTGTCTGTATTACAGTTCAGGCAAGGCTGAGAACACATTTTGCTACATAAGAGATGACATAACATTTCAAGATACCTGGTAATAAAAAAGGTCTACACTATCCTGAGTTTTTTTTTTTCACTGATGAATATGACAGTGTGCCACGACTCACTCACATAATTGAGGAGTGACCAAGGGTATGTCTAGACCATGGGCTGGCAATATATGGACCAAGGGCTGCATCTAGTCCACAAAAGAGATTGAATCTGGCCCACCACAACCTGTGGTAGTGATGGGGATTAATGGCATGGGGCAGCCAGGGGCACCTTCTCTGCCCTGCATTCCTCTGCTACATGCTGTCATCCCTTCTGCAACATCCAGCAGAAAAACCAATGCACAGAATGGTGGCTTACAGTTCATAAAGGTTTCTGATTCCTGGTCTAGACTGTAACATACCGTAATGGTATCTGAAGTTAGGTTGGCAGCAGGAAGAACCTGGCCACAGCTGTACTAAGTTCCAATGGAGACTAATTTATCCTACAGTTGGTCTGGGTAAATTAGCCAAAATCAATATTTGTGCTGTTGTGACTAGACTGCTACTGGTACCCAAGCACCCTAAATTTGCTGATGACAGCTTTTTATTGACACTTAACATTGCAAGAGTATGTGACGAGTGGCTGTAAAGGTGCTGTATGTGGTTTATCAAAATTTAAAATATTAAGCCTTGACATTTCAATTTTCTACTTTATGTCTAATCACCATCACACAAAGAAGACTACAAAATGCAAAGCTTACACTTTCTGATTCCAGAAGTCCTACTGGTTCTACAAATCGCAACTTAGTGCCACTCATACACCTTTGTGTTACAAAAATACATTTTTGAGGGCTGTAGGATATACAGCCTGAATGAAACACCAGTTTTATTATGTTGGTAACACTTTGTATCTGATAACTCTTCAAAATCATAACTGAAGAAGCAGTGTTATGAGACACAACACAACTATAAAAAGGCTTTCAGAAAGCAAACCACGTTGATGAGTCACATATTTGTATTCTGATATTGTGGGAGAAGAGAAGAAAAAGGAAACAATTTAAGAATCTAATATTATATCTAAAATTACGCTGAACATAATTAAGTATTGTAACAGGGAAATACATGAGAAGAATGGATATTTTTGGTGATATTTATCTTAGGTGCTGTAAGCATTTCTGAAACCCATAAGTAAGAAAGCCAAAAACTGCTTTTCAAACATAGTTACTTTCTTATTGTAGAATACTGTACAAAAATTCAGTTAGCCTATGTAAGTTTGGAAATGCTGTTAATGTATATTATTAACATTGCTTCTTTTACAGCAATAAACTTCAGATCACACAAGTGTTTCAGCATTTTTTTCCTATTAGTTACATGTAACACAGTTTCTTCGTAAGTGTTAGAACAATCTATTCTGGGGCTCTGAATGACTGCCCTGTGCTCAGAGCCAGAGCCAAAGGACTCAACATTATTAGGCTAACTAAGCAGCTAGCTCAGTCATAATTAGACATGTGCTTAAATGCTTTCCTGAATAAAGATGGACTACACATGCTGGTCTACTGGGCAGTATATTTTGAAATCATTATGGCTTACGCACATGCCTATGCACTTTCATGTATTAAGGCCAAGGCTTTTATTTAAAAACAAACTAACACACACCTATTAACTTCCTTATATAAGCCCTACAAGGACAGACTAGGGCACCTGGACCTCTTCAGCCTCTGCAAGAGAAGGTTGAGAGGTGACCTTGTGGCTGCCTATAAATTCATCATAGGGGCGCAGAAGGGAATTGGTAAGGCTCTACTTCCCAAGATGCCCCTGGAGGTCTTAAGAAATAATGGCCATAAGCTAGCAGACAGCAGATTTAGATTGGACATTAGGAAAAACTTCTTCACAGTTAGAAATCCAAAAATCTGGAATAGGATCCCAAGGGAGGTGGTGCTCTCCCCTACCCTGGGGGTCTTCAAGAGGAGGTTAAATAGGCATCTGGCTGGGGTCATCTGAACCCAGCACACTTTCCTGCCTATGCAGGGGGTCGGACTTGATGATCTATTGACTTCCCTTCCGACCTTACATCTATGAAAAACATTATAGTCATGCTCATTGGACAGCTATATACCTGTTTGCTTGGAACTGGAATGAGACTAAGAAATCACTATTACCCAAATCACTGCACTGCTATAAGATGATACTTATTTTACAAATACTGTCTGGTGTTTATAATTATTGTATATACCCAAATCCAAGACAACTTTTAATTTAACATGACCACCCCCCATAATTAGATTTTATACATGTAAAATTTATAATTTGTTATAATTTTTCATGTATAGAATTTAATTATTGGAGGGTCATTTTAAATTCAGCCAGTCCCCACTGATGCTGTGGGGAAAACAGAGGCAGAGGGCAGGTGTTGGGGGGCCAAGTAGAGGGGGCCCATATTAAATGGGGAAACAGAAGCCAAACTAACTGCTTGCTGCACTTGTATTTGTAGCAACGTAACAAGTTATATAATCTACATCATCGTACTTTAGGGATCACTGGGGGCAAAACTGGGATTGGGTGCCAGATCCAGCACACAGGGCCCAGGACTTCTCATGGGTTCAGAGATTTGGCTGGTCCATGCCAAGCACAGCTGATTTCTGTTTTTCTTTTGTTGGTTGACTGCCTATGGCAGGGTGATCAACCTCTGGTGTGCAGCCCCATGTCTCCCCTGCAGCCAAATCTCTCGACTCATGGGAGTCCTGGGCCCTGTGTGCTGGATCTGGCACCCGAACCCAGTAAGCAGGGTCAAATACAGGTGACACTGAGCCCTGGGGCACAGTGAGTGGGGTGGGTTGAAAGGTGGCAGTGCTGGGCCCCCAGGACCCAAGGTCAGTGCCTAGGGCCGGGAAGGGGAGGTGCCAAGCCCTCAGGACCCAATCCCAGCATTCGGGGCAGGGAGGAGGTAGTGCTGAGCCCCAGGGCCCGATCTGGCCCAGAGATGGGCCCATGCCAGTCACCTGGCCCATGAGGTCACAAGGTTGAGCACTACTGGCCTATGGAGCAAAAGAACCAAAATAGTGTAGACTCATCAGAAATCCAGGTTCTTTTTGACAAAAATAATTTTTGATAAAGAAGGAACTAATCAAATAAAGATCTGAAACATGAAGAGACTTTCATATTAAATTATATTCATTTTAGGACAGTGAAGGGCTTTTATTACTTAATCCTTAAATATGTTCTGTTTATGGCTTTTATTTAGCTCGCAGCACCTGTCTGACCTCACTCCTTTCTATTGAACGTACATTTAGGTTAACACATGCATGCACACACCACGCAGGAATGCTTCCACATATGCTGTAACAATTTGTATAAAAAGATTTGCTCTAGTTTCCAACTGACCTCGCATTTGAAAGTTTTGCCTACAGCAATATTTACAGAGGAGTTAATAAAATGAAAACATGAACGCAACCTTAGCTAGATTGCTGAAAATGGTGTTAGTGTCATGGTTGATAAGAATCCTGAGCTGCTATTACTAGGCCATGTAAGCCTTGTAATGTGTTTCAAGCAGTAATCGATAACTAATTTATCAAAGGCGGCACATTTCTTAATCCATCTGGCCAGTTTGATCAGTGGCAGACTGACCTGCACATATAGTACTGACAAGGGAAGAAAAAATTACTTGAACATTTTTCTGCTGTGATATCACTCTTGGGTCTTCTGTATTCAGAACCATATAGGAAACTATACTAACTCTTAAGATTCTTACTCCTAGAGACTCAGAAGTGAGAAACCTGCAATGATGGTATGTCCACAGAAAGAGGGTCCCCTCCTTTCCTCCCACACCAGACCTCATAAGCCTCCACTGACAAAATTATAAATGCTACAGACACTTACAAAATGATCTACTAGTTTTAATTTTTGTTTGTTTTTAATTTGGCCAGTCTCTGTCGTTAGCCTCCACCACATGTTCACTTAATGGCACAATGGGATCTATTCTGAAATCCCAACAATTGTGCCTCCTGCCATACCACAAGTACATGGCAGGATTTTGGGATCATGGATCAGATCCTAATTATGCCATTACAGCTTGCCGGTTAAGGGGACGTCTGGGATCATGATGCCAGGCTCCCCTTGAATGGGCAAGTAGAAAGCCAGTACCAAGTGAACTCATATGGTCCTGAAGCAAGGACTGATAAATAGTTGATCTCAGCCCTGCGACTGCATGGGACCGAGTTCACGACTCTAGTGTAGTCCCAGAACTGAGACTAATAATCAGCTGACTGTGGGTCCTAGCCTCGGGACTAAACTAGGGTCAGTCTCAGAGCCCTGCCATGCAGCTAGCTTCAGGCTGCATAGCAAGGTCCTGCTGCACATTCAGTTTAAGGCACCATGGAAGCCACCCACAAAAATTATTACACTTAAGAGGAACAAATAGAAGACCTGGGAAGAATATAAGAGCATTACTCGGGCATGCAAGAGTGAAGTCAGGAAGGGCAAAAAGTAATTGAAGTTGCAGCTAACAAGGGATGTGAAGAGTAACAAGAAGGGATTCTACAAGTATGTCGGTAACAAGAGGACGATCAGGGAAAATGTGGGTCCCTTACTGGGGGAGGCAACCTTGTAACAGAGGATGCAGAAAAGGCTGAAGTGTCCAATGCCTTTTTTGCCTCTGTCTTCACAGACATGGTCAGCTCTCAGACTATTGCACTGGGAACCACAATTTGGGGATGAGGTGAGCTGCTAGCAGTGGTAAAAGAACAGGTTAGAAACTATATTTTGAAAAGTTGGACACGTACAAGTCCATGGGGCTAGACAGAATGTACTCATGAGTGCTCAGCAAGTTAGGTGATGTGATTGCAGAACCACTGGCCATCATCTTTGAAAACTCATAGTGATCAGGAGAGGTCCCAGATGACTGGAAAAGGGCAAACTTAGTGCCCATATTTAAGAAAGAAAGAGAGAAGGAAAAAAGGAGGATCCAGGGAACTACAGACCAGTCAGCCTCACCTCAGTCCCTGGAAAAATCATGGAGCAGATCCTCAAGGAATCCATGTCTAAGCACTTGGAGAAAAAGGTGATTAGGAGCCATCAGAATGGATTCACCAGGGGCAAGTCAGTCCTGACTAACCTGATTGCCTTCTATCATGAGAGGACTGACTCTGTGTAAGTGGGGGACTGGTGGATGTGGTGTACCTTGGTCCTAGCAAGGCTTTTGATAGTCTCCCACAACATTGTCTCAGGCAAGCTAAGGAAGTGTGGGCTGAATGAATGGACTGTAAGATGGATAGAAAATTGGCTGGAGCATCAGGCTCAAAGAGTAGTGATGGCTTGATGTCTAGTTGGCAGCCAGTATCAACTAGAGTGACCCAGGGGTCGGTCCAGGGGCCAGTTTTATTTAATGTCTTCATCAACAACCTGCAAGACAGTACAGAATGCACCCTCAGGGGGTTTGCAGATGACACCAAGTTGTGGGGAGTAATAGATATGCTGGAGACTATGTCTAGGCTTCAGAGTGACCTGGACAAATTGGAGGATTGGGCCAAAAGGAAACTCATGAGGTTCAACAAGGACAAATGCAAAGTTCTGCACTTAGGATGGAACAGTCCCATGCTGGGGGCTGACTGGCTGGGCAGCAGCTCTGCAGAGAAGGACCTGGGGGTTACAGTGGACAATAAGCTGAATATGAGCCAGCAGTGTAACCTTGTTGCCAAGGCTAACAGCATACTAAGCTGCATTGGAAAGCGTGTTGCCAGTACATCAAGGGAAGTGATTGTTCTCCTCTAGTCAGCACTGGTGAGGCCACATCTGGAGTACTGTGTTCAATTTTGGGCCCCCACTACAGAAAGGAAATGGACAAATTGGAGAGAGTCCAGCAGAGGGGAACAAAAATGGTGAGGGGCTAGGGGACATGGCGTCTGAGGACAGGCTGAGGAAACTGGGCTTATTTAGTTTGGAAAAGAGAAGACTGACAGGGAATTCATAGCAGCCTTCAACTTCCTGAAGGGGGCTCAAAAAAGAAGATGGAGCTAAACTGTACTCAGTGGTGGCAGATAACAGAACAAAGAACAATGGTTTCAAGTTGCAGCAAGGGAAGTTTAAATTAGATATTAAGAAGAATTTTATCACTAGGAGGGCAGTAAAACACAGGAACAAGTTACTCAGAGAGGTGGTGAAATCTCCATCCTTGGAGGTTTTCAAGACCTGGCTAGAGAAAGCCTTGGCTGGGATGATCTAGTTGGGGATAATCCTGCTTTGAGCAGGGGTTGGACTAGATGACCTCCTGAAGGTCCCTTCTAACCCTAATTTCCAACCATACTATGATAGTTTAGAGAAAAGAAGACTGGCAGGATTTCGTAACACTTTTCAAATACCTGAAGGGTGGTTATTAAGGATCGTAGGAAAGTAGAGCTGGAAGGGACCACATGAGGTCATCCCTGTTTAAGGCAGAATCATTCATGACTAAACAATCTCAGACAAGTGTCTTTCCAAGTTGTTCTTGAAAATTTCCAGGGCTGGAGATTCCACAATTTCTCTAGGTACTTTGTTCGAATTCATGACCACTCTCATAGTCAAAAAGTTCCTCCCAATTTTCAACCAAAATTTCCTCTACTGTAGCATGAGACCATTGCTTTTAGCCCTGTCTCCTACAGTCACAGAGACAGCCATCACCCTCCAGGTACTTGAAGACCTATCAAATTCCGCCACAGTCTTTCTTTCTATTGTCTAAATTACCTCTTTCAGCCTTTTCTCCTAAGTCATGCTTCTTAGGCCACCAAACATTTTTGCTGCTCCCTACTGGACTCTTTCCAATCTGTTCATATTTGTCTTGAAGTGCGGGGCCCCAAACTGGACAAATACTCCAGGTTACATCTCACCAGTGCTGAACTGAGCAGAAGAATATTTGTTCTTGATTTGCAAGAGACACTCCTGTTAATACAACACCATATGCTGTTGACTTTTCTCACATCTTCATTTATGAAGATGTTAAACAATACTGAACCCAGGACAGATGCCTGGAGAGCCCCATTTGGCACTGTCACAGGGTCACCCAGGTGCCCTGTGCCTGAGAAGGAATAAGGGGAGCTCAGGTGCTGGTTGCTGGGGCAACTGCACG
>NW_017729028.1:14738009-14767509 GCF_001723915.1 Gavialis gangeticus
ACCTAAACGGGGGCAGGGCCTGGCCTTTATAAGCAGGCCAGGCTGCAGCCTAGCTGGCAGTTCCCTTCTGGCAGCCTGAGGAGCAGGAACCCTGCAACAGAGCAGAGCAGATTGGAGCTGAGCTGAGCCAAGGCTAGCTTAGCAGAGTAGAGCGGCCTGTTCGCCCAAGCTGTTGCAACATGGTACGGGGCAAAGGGAACCTTGACCAGAGGCCTTGCAAGAGAGCCAGGTGGGCCTAGATCATACGTTATAGCCAGGAGGCTTATTTTCTGTTATAGCCGGTTGGCTCATGGCTTTACGTTTCTGGTTTGTGATTGTTAGTCCGGAGGACTGGGTGAGGCTGTAGGGGTGTGAAGAGGCCTCACGGGAGCTCCCCAGTGACCTGGGGGTTCCTGGTGCCTGTAGGGGCACAGTGAGCAGTGCCAGGGAGGCACAGCTCGTGGGCGCTGGTGCAGCGCTGTATTTGGGGTGTGTTGACCCCCGCCCGGTGTGGGCGAAAACTGGAGGAGCCCGAGTAGGGCAGAAGACCCTAACGGTGGGTCAAGGGGGCCAGGCATGGCTACAGCCGCCTGAGCCCGACCGTGGAAAGCACGGAGGCAGACCCAGTGGGGCGCTGCCCAAAGCACGGAGGCAGGCCCAGTGGGGTGCTGCCTGGCAGGGTGAAGCCCTGACGGGGGTCAACCCCACTGAGGTGCCTCAGGCGTGGACGCGTACTGGAAAGAAGCCCCAGGAGGGGGCACATAGGATTGACAGAAACCCCAGTTGGGGTGCGGACTGGACAGAGTCCCAGAGGGCTCTACAGGGGTGGGACCTCAAAGGGTCACAGGGGCCTGGTAAGGCTCAGGCTGCCTGAGCCCAACTGGAAAGAGTATTGTTAGTAAGCCCGAGAGGGCTAACAAATAGAAGGGGAGCCGGTGGCGTGACAAGCCCAGGGGCACTAGAGAAGGGGAGCCGGTGGCGTGACAAGCCCAGGGGCACTAGAGAAGGGGCGCCGGTGGCGTGACAAGCCCGGGGTGCTCAAGAGAGGCGCCGGTGGCGTGACAAGCCCAGGGGCGCCGGGCAGGGCGCAGAAAGGAAAGGGACCCAATAACATCTGGAAGATCTGCGAGGCTTGGGGCATGCTAAAGGGGAGGTAGGAGGCACGCATAGCCCATAAGGCTGCGGGTGCACCAGGTCACCCCATAAAGAGTAGGAGCCCGGATAGTTATAGCGCCGTGTCCAGGTGAACTAAAGGCAGCCTCCTATATAAAACTATAAACCAACAAGACGTGGCGGGCGAGAACAGAGGGTGCTGGATCGCCTACTTGACATGGCAGGGGGTGCTAGCGAGATCACGGCCGCTCCTAGGCCCCACTCCGTGACAGGCACCTCCTCCCAACTAGACATCGAGTCACATGACTACTCATTGATCATGAAAATCCAACCAGTTAAGTATCCACCTTACAGTACTTCCATCTAGTCTGCACTTAGCTTGTTAATGAGAACCTTCTGGGAGACAGTGTCAGAAGCTAGCTGTTCCCTCAAAAAAGTTTATTACTTTATCACAGAAGGAAATCAAGTTGGGCATTATTAGTATAAAGCTATTTTATATTTGTATAACTATTCCTGAATAGGAAGGAAAATAAGCTAAACTGCACCTCATTTGTGTATCCATGCTAAAGGTTGCACTGGTAGAAATATATCTGCAAAAAACTGCACTTTCTAAACAAAGTAGTTGTAGTGGTGCACAAGCCCTGTGTAGGTCAGATCTTGGTAGTTCTGAATGCAACAGTAACTTTACTAAGTAAAAATTTATTCTATGCTTCACTTCTGTGCTAATCTCCTATTCTTAGAAAACCTGCTGTGATAGACCACTGACTTTCAATGGCTTTTCTGCTTTTTGTTCCATCCTATTGTCTCTACTTACCCAAGACAATATCTCTCTCTGGGAGTAGTTGCATTGGTTTAGAAAGCAACTATTTATGTTTGTTGTTTTATTTTGTTTTGGGTTTTTCTTTTCGTTTCATAAATTACAGTAACAGTAACAATTGTTTTCCAAACCAGCATACATATTTCTCACCGTGTGTAAGCAGGTATAATTGGGTCATGTGTATATCTATTCCATGGATTGTAATTAAAAATGAAATCTGTTTCTTCTCACAGCCTACATTTGGAATCAAGTCCCATATGTGGTTTTTAAGATGTGTAAATACAAACAATCTATTTGTTTTTAACAGCATTACCCTTTACTTTCTACAAGATGCTCCTTAATTCCATTTTAAGGTAAAAAGAAATGACTAGTTTTCATTCTACTACTTATAATTTTAGAATTAGTTATTTTCTGTAATGCAGACTGTGATTATATGAATCTCAGATACAGGACAAATCATAACAACAGAAGATGCCTGGGCATGAGTCCAAAGCTTTAAGATTGGAAGCATTTTTTAAAACTGTGGCGTGGTTAAAGATATGATGTATGTGTACAGTATGCTGTGGTAGTTCAGGGCACAAGGAAGTCTATATGGAAGAGAGCATATATAATTAATTTAGGAAACAAGAATATTAAAGTACTTGTAAAGAAGAACTACTTTTGTATGCCAGTTAAAGCCAAACTGTTTCAGAGCTTCTTTACAACTAATTTTCCATGTTTAATCACTGGAAAGTTATTGGTTTTATTTGGCAGTGGTTCTTGCTAAATGTTACTTAAGCACAGCAAGTAATGTTATATTAGCCATTTTCCCACAAACACCTCTACTCACTGTACAAGGGCATTTGAAGTTATAACTCACCTCTACTGGAAGCCTGTGTTTTGTTTTGTACAAAGAACGGCAGAACTTCAAAATTTCATCCCCTATAATTTCCTTCTGCTCAGCTGGACACTT
The DNA here is from genome assembly GCF_001723915.1 of Gavialis gangeticus. Classification (NCBI taxonomy): domain Eukaryota; kingdom Metazoa; phylum Chordata; order Crocodylia; family Gavialidae; genus Gavialis; species Gavialis gangeticus. The sequence goes on from NW_017729028.1 coordinate 14,740,871, forward strand.
CAACAGCATTACTGTACCTAGTTTCACCCACGGATTATTAGCTGGGCATGCCCTAAAAAGTAAAAAATACAGAAGACAAATATTATTTCAGAAAACTATTTACAACTGAATAAAACAAAAGGTACAATGTGATGAAAACAGGTGGAAAATAAGACAACAAAACAAACCAACAAACAGAAAAACCCAATCCCTCCCTGGCTTTTTAAAACAAAAATATCATTTTGGCAGCCTGTTATGATTCCCAAAGGATAATGTGCCTATCTTGATGTGCACAGTAGATACAAAGACAGTTGCTGCAGTTAAGTGAGAACTGATCAAGGGATTGGACAGACCTGTGATTGCATTTACGCAAATCCAGGATGACCTCGAATTTAAGATGACCTCCCAATAATTGGATTCAATATATGGAAAACTTAGAAATTTGTTACAATTTTCCAGGTATAGAAACTAAAAATCAGAGGGTTGTCTTAAATTCCTTCCCCCCCCCCCGCAGCTTCCACTGCTACAGCAGGGAAAACAGTGGCTGGGGGCCCTCGGACTCTTCCTTCTCCAGCATTCCTGGCCCCTGCCACCTATACCACCACCCCCAGCTTCCACCTCTGCCCCTTCCTCTCACTCTCCACAGTTTGCACCCTTCCCCCTAACCATTCCCCACAGTCTCTTTCTCTTCCCACCTGCCCCCTTGCTGTCAGACACTGCTCAGGCTCTATTCCCTCTCGGAATAGAGCCTGGGCCACACACAGCATTGACGCTGCTAATTGCCCAGGCAGGAAATGGAGATCCTGTGTGCTCTGTGCCTGGAAGGGAATCCAGCCCGAGCTGGAGCTGAGTTGCACTTGACAGTATGGTGGGAAAAGAGCTTACAGGACAAATGAAGTGGTGGTGGGGAGAGTGGAGGGCAGGTAGCTGCTGTGCATCTGAGTCTGGCCCTGACCTGGGCTCAGAACCAGTCAGAGCTGCAGCAGCTGCCTGCAGCCCGTGCCCCACGTTCTTTGTGAATCTAAGACGAGGGACTTCTCTGCATGCTGATGAGGGGCAGGGGTGGGCGGGAGGAGAACCTCATCTTAGATTTGAGTAAATACAGTATCGCACAGTAAGTTACACTCACGCATCTCCCAAGCTGGCTGTTTACAGCTGTATTATTACAACACCTGGTCATTAGGCACTAGGTGATAGTGAAGATGTCTTGCACTGAGCTACAATCTTCCCTAGATGAAACTAGCTAAAAACGTACACAAGATCATTACACTGTTGTTACTTAAAGTGGTATAGAGTTACTTCCCATTTTCTACGGAGCAGTTTCAACCTGGAGTAAAATGTGTACAACTCCACTTTTACTGTGGAGCAAAATCAATGTATTCCATGGTAAAAAAAAAAAAGTTGTCTGCACCCTAAAAATGGTCATCTTTATTCCTAACAAATTTTAGTCAGGCAATCAGTCACTGTATGTGGCTTTGCTACAAGACTTGTCGGTACATTTCCTTTCTCTCTGCTTCCAAATTGCTAGGTCAAACCAAGGCACGTAATTTCATACGGCAAACTAGAATGTGTGTACAGTTGCTGAGTGATTCCCCAATAAACACAGGAAGGAAGAAGAATGCAGCTCCATCATTGCCACTGCCTAAATTAATAGTTCCTGTTGATTGATGTCTCTTACATCTAATGATTCCCTCTGCCCCTAACAATCTGATGATTCCCTCTGCCTCTTTTTCACTTTTATAGCTGCTGTCTCTACAGTAAAAAAAAAACAAACCAAAAAACTCCCCCCACCCCCCATCGGGAAGAAAACAAAGTTTGAAAGACTTTAAAAAAAAAAGTGAATAGAAACCAGGGGCACAGGGAGAAAGGGATCATTACATTTTTTCCATGTGTTCTTAAAAACCATTGCTCCTAAGGCTTATTCCTAGTTACCTTCCTCATCCAGCTCTTCCTAATATCAGAGACTTCAATAAATTGTAGATAAGAGACTTACATGGTCATGTAATATTTTATGACTAAAAACTTTTAGGGACCACTACCAATAAAAATTTTGACGCTCTTTCATTTTTAATTCTATACATGCTAAATACCAGAAATTAGCCAGTTCACCTGCTTAGGGAAGCCTTCAGTGTATGAGAAATAGTCTGAGAAGGTATTGTGGTATTGGTGTGAAAGGCATTTTCTAATTTCCAGGCTCTGGTGCATGCTGAACAGGTGTTACTGAGCTGGGTATGCTTCTCAGCAGTGATCCCAGGATCAGCAGAAGTGAGGACTATTAAACCATTCCTTCCTAAAGAATATTAAGCGCTGTGCTTAATCTACTGTTAAAGGTCTTCTGGGACACGGAAGATCCTGAACAATGCAATTAAATCAGCAAGAATCTGGCACCACTTGGTAGAATATACTGCTTGACTTTCATCCTTTTTGTTATAGGATATATAAATATTAACTAATTTAAAAAATCAACAGAAGCTGAAGAGTAAAAATTTCATATGTCTGACCATGGATATGATTCTTTGGCACATCACCAACTTTTCTTGTGGGAGGGATCCCTTTCTAGGTGTTTGCAATTGGGTTAAAATCTTCTACTGGCTCCTCAAACAAGATCCTTCTGCAAGTTCTAAAAAGGTTTTCGTTCATGTTGATATTAATGAAAAAAATATTGAATTTCTGGATTCAGACTGAAAATCGAAAGTACTACAAAAACGTTCACTCTCTTGCTATTTACATGACCTAAAATGCTTAAAATGTAATCTTCAGATACATGAAAATACATATATTTTTTGCTGTATTGCCCATGATAATGATCTGTACACACAGTCACATGTACTAAAACTAAGTCGTTAATAAATTGTACAAAGTAATAAAGAGAATGGAAGGTTTTAAAACTGGCTGTTTGTGAAAATGAAAAACAAGACTATCGTTGTCAAACTTCCAAAAGTCATGGTTTGTTTTTTTTTCATTTACTATTTTGATATTAAGCCAAAGTAAAAAGTTCACAGAATATTAGGAGTGGAAGGGATCTTAAGGGACATCTAAATTAATCCAGCTCTAGATCCCAGCTGAATGTGCCCTGGCGAAGAAGCTTCTGTTGGGAAAAAGGAAGTTTCCTGGTTCCCAGCTGCCAATGTCAGATTGGCTTCTGGCTGTACAATGCAGCATTAAATGTCCCTCTGTGTGTATGGCAAGGAGTCCATTGGCTTCCAGTGCATGGACATTTAAAGTCACATCATGCAGCCTGATACATGCCACAGATGGAAATTAGAGCACCATATAAACAGTCACAAAGATGTTCTATATTACACATGGAACATGTTTGTGGCTGATTTGCCATTTTATGGCACCATAAATTGGTTGAATGTGTGGTATGTTGCAATTTACAGTACGATTAACACAACTGTACTATACATGTAGTATCTGCCAGGGCCCATACTCCAACCCCCTGAACAGATACAGGATGAGCTATTACACTCTCTCTGACAGATGCCTCTCCAGGCTCTTCCTGAAAATCTCCAATGAAAGAGATTTCACAATTTCCCTAGGCTAGTTGTTGAAGTGTATTTCCTTTCTTTGACTAGCAGTTTCCGAACTCATCTAGTACTCTCAGGTCACATTTCTAAGGTTTTTTTCTCAGTCGTGAGTGCTGGAAATTTACATACAGCAAATTCAGCAAATGGGTCGATTCAAAACTCAGCAGGCTATCTGCATCAGATCAAGAGATAAACTGTAAAAGAAAGAATGCTCTGCAAAATCCTGATAATTTTCAGTAATCATAGTTTTCCGTATCTCAGAGTTTCTTTCAAAATTTTGTTTCAAGTAGTAAAACTGATGAAAGAAACTAACCACACTGCTTAACTGCAGTCAAACAGAGCCTCGCTGCCGGTGGAATTATCAGGGTAGCTTGGGCTCTTCAGAAATGCGGTTTCAGGAACAAATGTGATCCAAAGCTAGTGGTACATAATCAGTTTACTGGCATACAAGTAGGAAGAAGAGACAGAGAAATGAGGATAGAGTGGTAGCAAGCAAAAGAGAAGAGGGAAGAATAAAACAGGGAATATATGCAGTCAGTCTAGAGAAGCTTTATGAAAGAATCTGAGCTCTCTGATCAGTGACCACTGAAATGAAAACTGAGACCCAAGGTTTACGTAGGAGGGCCACAAGGAAGGAGCAAAGACAGTACATTTCTGATATTTTGGATCCCTAACCCAAAACACAGCCTATAGTTACCAAATGATTCTTCATTACCATGAAGAGTTTCAGAGGATTTACAAAGCACAATAACTAGAAAGTCAACATCCATATGCTTTTTTGAAATTTAAAGCCTTTCCAGCAGAGTGCAATAAAAAGGAGTTAAAAATTTAAGAGTCTTTATTATTAAAAGTTTGCAAAAAGAATCCTGCTTTGCACTGCAGTTTTGAAAAAAAGTGTCAAATGCTGATTATTTTTCAAAGGACACTAACTCTTTTGTTCATTTTGTGAAAGGGGAAAAGAGGAAACAGAGCTTCAATGTGGAAAAATGATTAGTGTTAGTAGTTAAGAATAGAAAGTAAAAACTGAGTTAGCTAAAAATATTCAATAATACAATAGTCCTATGGATCATAAAATAGAAGAAAAATATAGGCTTAGTTTGATAACACTCTTGTGTATCCAACAGATTCATCCTATGACAACAGGGTGTAAATTCCTCACACATATAGAGGTATAATAATCACATACTTAAGTTTTATTTTTTAGGAGATGAAAACTGTTCTGTGTAACAAGTATTATAAAATGTCATTTTCCCCTTAAAACAGCTTGTTTAATAAAATACTCACTTACAGATGTTGTAGCAGCTCTTTTCCGGGATTACTTTTGGTAATATTATTATGAGATACTAAATCTGCAGCTTGCTAGTGATACTGATATAGGATGCAGCAGCTGGGGTTTAAATATAGGGTCAACTGAGTAGTAATCATCAATGTGAACAAAACTCCTGATAATTAACAACTGGTAATTTTGAAAAGGTCCTGTATGACTGCACAGTGTTTGTGGGCAGTAACTTATACATTTGGAGAAGGCTGCCAGGAATAGACATTTTACGTGGTTTTCGATCAATAGCATGTCTATGCTATGCTGTAGAGGCCATCATGTTTTGTTACTAATACAACTGCAATTTCTATGTTTGCTCTCTCCTCTTGTATTCCCCCCTAACAATACACACATACACACTTGAAACTCTCATTGAAGTCACTGGAGCTGGAGGAGCTCAGCAGTTCTGAAAATAAAGCTATCAGGATCAAATATGACTGACAAACTCCCAGTGACATCGATGGGAGTTGAAGTACATGAAAATACAGTTTCCTGTTTTCTTTTACAAACCCTGTGCATGCTCGTTACTAGTTCAACTACACTGACTTCAAATATTCTCACATTTTCACTATTTAAATTAAATGTCAGGCTGGTATTTCAGTCCCCTCCCACTCTCCTCATCTCCACAACGATGGCAATTTCTTCATGTCAAAATACCAGGTATCAGTTACTTTTAGGCCTTACAGTTAGGGTGACTAAATAATTGGAGGGAAAGCCAGGATTGGGTAAGGAAATCCGGGTCGGTGGAAGCACTGGGGGACACCAGCACGTGTGTTCACACACACAAACTAAGTCCTGATCCTGTGGCTCTCAGAAGCAGAGCTGGGAAGGACAATATCTGAGACAGTCTCTAAAATCTGGGATATATGGTCACCCTACCTATAGTGAATGTAGATACATTTATAGCTCTCTATATATATCCATATATGAATACAGATATATAATTTGTGCAAATGCCAACATTACTGGAACTAAAGCAACCCTCTACACTAACGCAGTTAATCCATTCTCAGTTGCCAAGGACATACAATTTAATCTGTCCAACACCTCCTCCACAAATCTTTCCTGTGCTATTTGGCATCAAAGTGGACTGGGTACAACAAAAAGGGTATATCTTGTTACTGTACTGAATCTAGTTATGAACAGAGAGAAATGAGAATATTGGGATGGAGCCCATCAAAGATAGAGGATAAAATGAACAGAACACACCTTACAAACAAGCCAGGAAACAAAAGAGTAGTAAAAACATGTTGGAAGGAATGGAGAATGTTTTCCTCTTCAGCCAGCCATTTTAGCATCTCAAAATGAACACTGGAGAAGGTGATGTACAGTTACTTTATATTCCATGTATGGCAAACACTAACTTACATGTAACAATTAAGTATTTAATTCTGCTTCTTCCCTTTGGAAGAGTAGAGCAGACAGCAGGTGAAGACCTGCAACAATCTTAATGCAGCAGCCCAGATAGCTGTCGGTGGTCAGGTTAGTACAGATAAAGGAGAAATGACAGGGGAAACCCTGGGTATTTGGACCATTTTTTTCTATAAAAATCACCAGCCTCCAGAGATGTATTCCTTAAAAAAAACAAACCAAAAACCTAAAAACATAACAATAGAAAATTATAAGACGGGGAGTTAGAAGCTCTTCCTGGATTAGAGTAAATTAATTAGCTACAATATACCAGTTCAATGCATTTCTGTTAAAATCAGACTGTAATTTCATTTAGGTTGTCATATTTAAAAATTACCTAGAAAGAATAATAAAGGTGCTCTTGGCAGGTTGGCAAGTTTACTGTTTAAAGCAATATAAGTAAAAGTTAGCAGAATTCTTTGAATCTTATCGCAGACATCCTTATGTTTAATCAGAGGCTAAGTAAAGACAGTCACGAAGTCTGAGGTTTCTCTAAGCTGCGTGGATTGGACTGTTAGTCAACAGAATTCACGATCACTCTTTGGTTGAGGAAGGCAGGTAGATGCCTGTACAGGCTGAAGGCCAGAAGATGGGGGGCACCCTGTTCCCCCAGCACTGGTCAGAGGCACGGACTCGGGGTGGGTGGAGTTGGGCAGCCCAGCCCAGCAGAGGGGAAGCCCCCATGGTGCAAGGCTCCCTTCAGCTAGGCAGATCCCAGCTCAGGTGGGCCAGGACCTGGGCAGGGTGGGGCTCCATTCCTCTTCCCGGCCTCCCCTGCCCCATTTATCAGAGGCACAAACTTGCAGTGGGTGGGTCTGGGCAGCCCAGCCCAGGCAGGCAGCAGACTCAAGCTTGTGGGGGGTGGCCCAGGGCTGGGTGCTTTGAATGAATCTGTCCATTTCTAACACATTAAAGATTTGTGAGTTCTAATTTAATTTATACGTATAATAATTCATGACAAGCCACAGAGTAACCCTCTATAAATGTTTAATACATTTACAAATGCTGTGTTTTTCTCATGAAACTACAGTAAAAACAAAACAAAACAAAACAAAATGAAGCTTAATTCTCGATTCAGAAATCTCAACTCTACTGCAGGCTTCAAGGTAAATGATTTCTGAAGACTGGTTTTTAACATACTGGTACCTTATGCATATAGAATAAATATTTTCCAAGAAGAGGCTATGCCTTAGCTTTTCACACAAATACGTTCATATACGCTTTTTGCTGGATCTATTCTTTAAGTTCAAACAGAATGTGATCAATGACACAAGGTACTCAGAGTTAAGTGGAAGTTAATAACCAGCCTCTTTCACCTAACTGTTGACAGATGAAAGATGATATTCTTTGCTGGCTAGCCCATAAAAAGTTAACTTTATTGCTTTCCTTGAAGGATAGATGGAAAGCTGGATGACTACTGATGGCATAATGTAGAAGCAAAAGACTCTTAAAATCTCAGAAGTCACGATCCAAGCATTGCAAAAATGAAACATCCAGAAGCAATCACCTTTGACTATGTGAAGAAAGGGAAAGGAAGACAGAGAATTGGTACAAACTTAATACAATGAAAAATGTTAAAGTATGGACTGCCATTAAATTGCTTTAGAATGGGCATTAAGTTGAAAAAAAAATACTTGATTATTTCTAGACAGGAGCTGCAACAACATACAACCCTTCTTTCCACATACTACATTCTGAGGTGAGAAGTGTGAAAAGCTGTGTTGACTGGAGATGTACTATTGATTGGACATGTATAAAAGCATGAAATGCCCTTCGGTGGTCTGCGACAGAAAGAACAGCTTCTTCAAGACAATTTTTGGAAGCCAGAATTGCAATAGAATAAAAACTTCATACCTTCCTATCTGTACATCTTCCCTAGTGTCACTAGCTAAGGCATTTTGTGCAACTTCTAAATCAAACATCAGAGGTCTTTATTAAAACTAGTTCAGTTAATTTTATTTCAAGCCAGAAGGAGAAAAGCAAAAGTACTGTGTGCCTTCTGCAAAATACATTTCAGAAGAAATTTCTTGTACGAATTCAGTTCAAAATTAGCACATTTATATGCTCAGATTTCTGCAAAAAAGTACTTTTCAAGATTGTCATTTTCCTTTTGTACCAGTTTGTTTGAATGCACTGACTGCAGATTGTTTGAAAGGTTCACAAGCTTCAAAATCAAAAGTAATCACACTGTTCCATCAGGTGACTTCTTGAAGAAAACTTACCTGCTTGTGTCGTTCATAGATGGCCAAGCTTGAAGGAGTAAAACCAAATGTTGAAATTGAGATTGACTACGACTAGATTCCAGGAGCTCCAGGAAAAGACTGTACCTCTTTTCTTCATTTTCAATATCAATTATCTCTACCTAGAAAAGAACAGCAAAGCCATATGAAAAGAGGATACAAGTGAACTTTGGCTTACTTTGGTAACAATAAATAAAATTTGTTATGCATTGTGTTTGAGGAACACTTCTATTGTAAAACAGTGCAGAAACAAAGCCCAAACAACTTTCCTGGGAACCATTTAATTCCCCCCACCCCAACTTAAACTACATTTCAAGTAGGAAAGCGCAGAGATGCAAAATTACTTAACTAACATTAAACCCCCATACAGGTAGAATACTGAATTAGTTCAAATAACCCATCTGCCTACAAGTTTTTATTTTAACCATCACACATTCTTTAGACTTTTAAGAGTCCTTATATGAAAGTTACTCGGTTACAAATTTAACACATTCATATGTGCGTGCACACAAATGTATACACAGATGTAGACACGCTGGTACAACAAAAGCCCCTCAATTTCCTGCACTGCTTAGTTTGTCCACACTGGAGGAAGAAACTTTGAATGGTGATCTTAAATGTATGTTCTCCATACAGACCTGCAACAGCCTAGAACTGTAAAAATTCTTTGCAGAGGGAGCTTAAATAAAAACACCTCCTCTTTACCTCTGGAATAGCATTCATCTTTGTTTAAAAGATGAGACTTCTACTAGAATTTAGTTGGCATCCCTTGTGGATTTCAATAGATGACAGGTTCTATTAAATGTAATTACTCTGCAGCTTCCATGGTAAAAATGTACACGGTAAAATGTCTGGCTATTAAATGGAGGCTGCTACTAAATGAGAAGCAGCTTCTGTTTAAAAGTTTTTCTAGTGCACCTGAAGGGGGGGGGGGGGCAGGGGTTCAGATGAGATAGGTAATCACTGTCTTGACATGTACGGTTTTCTTCAGCTTAAAATAATTTGTTCCAACACAAAGTAGCTTTAAATAGTAAATACAAATGTGTTCCGTCTGTCATTAGAGCATTTAAGTATTGAATAATATTTTCTCCCCAAATCTGGAAATGTTCCAAACCATCAAATATTATATTCAGCTCAACTGCAGATACACAGCATTAAATGTTAATTATTTTGTTTCAGTCCTAGAGTAGTTCTTAAAAAAAAAAAAAAAAGGAGGAGGAAAAAGTTTTCCTCAGTTCTAATATCATGAAAATATTAAAGATCATATTCCCAACATTTCAGAGTGACTCCAAGACATCAAAAGCAAAATTTTCAAATAAGTTTGGAAAACAGAGATTGCCACTGCATTAGTTGAACTGCCTACACAATTTGTGGCTCTAAAATATTCAATGTTAAAACCTGCTTGCTACTGTCTCCAGGGTGTCCCTGAAAGTGACACACAATAAAACATGCTATTTGATATAAAAAAAAAAAATACAGGCAACTTAAATATTTAGCACATGAAGCTGAACATTTTCTACAACGCAAACACTACTTAACAGTGATTCAGTTACTTGCTTAAATCACCCCACAATATCCCTTATGCATGTAAATATGCCTGGAGTGGAACAGCATTTAAAAGCTTGGGAATAATAAGAGTGGGAAAAGAGAAAGAACATGAAGCATGGCATGAAGATTGGAAAAGGCCACAGGAGACTTCTTAATACCTCCAGGACTCAAATTTTGATCAGGCAAAGCTATCACTGCCTGTCGAACTAGACTGTAGTGTCTCATTGTTTCATTTGCCTCAAAACTCCTTCCCAGATGAATAAGTCTTAACCACAGTTAGACTAAATTAGTGCTGCTTTGGATGGTTAGCTGAGCGTACTTCATTTCAGTTGCACAAATTGTTCACTACTATAAAACCCTGACTATGCTTTCAATTCTCTGTTAACAACAAAGGTGAGAAATGTTGTAGCATTAATATTTATTTATTAGACTTACACATCCTTCCCAACAAAGGTTCAGGGCGGCTTTGTCAGACATGAATCAACATATGAAATGAAATTAAATGAAACAGAATATGAAACAAAAATCTCATCATGACAGATGAGAAGGGTGGTCATGGAAAGCTGAACCATGAGTGCAACAGTTGACTGGCTTTGAGACGATGTAAACTTATTTTACTAACCCATCTTTTATAAAGACTAGCAACACACGTTAATTAGCCTATTAGGCATCGCTGCTAGGTGTAAAAATGATGTTAGTCTATGACATAATTGTTAACCTTCCCACCCCACTGCCAACAAAAAAATATATACTGCACCTAGACTGGAACATACACATCGCATACTGCTCTAACGCTGGAAGGTTTATCAATCTCATCTTTATAAAACATACATGAGTCTTATCAAGATCTTCAACACAAATTCTTGCAAAGAGTATTAACTTACTTATCTCACAAAACATGAAAAAAAGAGGTCAGCAGTTCAGGGCTGTATTCTTTGTCAGCCTCCATATGAAGCTTTTACAGTTCCAAAAAACATGGAACGTACCAGATATCGCTTCTGGCAAGCCACATATAGATGTTTATTTCAGCCAGGAAAAATTTCTGAGCAATTCTTACTGGTAGAAAATAAGGCTGGGCCCTAAAGTGTAGATACATGTCAGGCCCTGGCTGAAGAGTTCTCCAGCCAGGGGCACCAGATGACTGGTCCTTGGCCATCCCAATCCCTAGAGGAGTTCAGCACAGAACAGGATATCAACAGACCAGACTGAAAGCTGGAGAAGCAGGGAAGAAAGGCTGCAGACAGCCTCCCTGGACTCAGGTACCCAGCCCTACAGCTCTCGCAATCCCTTCCTCTGCCACCGAGCTGGGCAGCAGGGGTGGCATTTAAAGCCTAGGAGTGGGAACAGGGTTTGGGGACAGCCTCCCTGAGCACTTTTCCTGGGAATCTCCCTTGGTTGCAAGGCTGCCGGAGTTTGGTCAGCCTTGCAGCTGTGGCACAGCTGTCTCCCACCAGTTCCCAAACCTCCCGTAGGAATGGGAAGCATGCGGAGGGTGGAAGACAATTCTCCTGCATGGGAGGCATGAAGGGGGGATGTGGGGGGTAGGAGACAGCTGTAGGAGACTTGCCTCCTACCTCCCTGCATGCCTTCTGATGGAATGGGAAGAATGCACATGGTGGAGGCTCTTTTCCCACCATGGGAACCCTCCCAGGGCTTTAAGAGAGTTCCTGCCACAGGAGAATAATCCAGCTCTGGATGCACTTGCCTCCCCTGCTCATTACTCAGGTTTGACTGGAGGGGCACATCCACACATGCAGGCACAGGAGCTTGAAGCAGCTCAAATAGAAACAGTGCAAATTTGAGCCGGGGCTTTTTGCCTCAGCACATGTGCCTGGACATGCACTTTGGTGTGGGGCAGGTTGTACCACTTGGGGCAAAATAACTCTGCCTGGCTCCTCCCAGATCTCTAGCCAGGGGGAGTTAGAGCCTGGGGCCAGCACCTGTGCTTGTCCCAGCAGTGTAAAAAGCTGCCCTGTCCTGGCCCCATCAAAAAGTACAAAAAGCCACCCTGTCAAGTAGCTCAGGGCTACTTGCTCTCAGGAGCTTCTGGGGCCCGGCCAGTTGGTACCTGGGGACACTACCCCTTGTTTCAGCTGGATTGCTGATGCAGCCCTGAGAGTTTCCTGCACCCTCTACCCACTGCAGCAGTCTGGCAGTGGAGGTTGCTGCTTGGCTGTGACCTGCTGCGCACCTGCCAGACCCAGATGGGGACTGCACAGCCAGTAGAGGCATCTGCCCATCTGGGCCAGCTATCAGTGGGCTGTGGCTGCAGAGTTGGCCTTTGTGTGGCACTACTGCCATGTGTGCTCCTGCTTGGCAATCTGGGAAGCTATTGCCCAGAAGATGTTCCCAGTGTGGTGGCTATTTACTTGACCACATCACTTGTCTACATAGTAATAACTGATGGGTGTGTTTAACAATGCCACAGTCATTGTTCCCTGCTGCTCTGTAGTTTCCCACTCACTGCACATAAAATGGTTTTATTTTGAAACTACTATTAGTTTGTGAAATACCCTTGTATGTACTGGGCTAGATACATCTCTTAGACATTGTCCTCAATGACAGCAATACAGAAAATGCTTGTGATGTGTAATGCTAAGCTTGTCCCTTGTATTTCTGCTTAACATTATATGTTAATAATAGTACCACTCAATTTAACAAGACCACTTAGAATGAAAACTGCACATTCTGAACACCTCTAACGTTTAAACCTTTGCAGGGTGAAGATGTGTCTCAACTATCACAGGTAAAAAAAAAAATCCGTAATGGTACCTATTATGGTTTATGAAGAGAAAGCAATAGGAATCATGGTAGGGGGCAGAGGTTCAGGGCCAGATCTGCTCTCTGGAGCAGACAGCACAGCACACCTCAGGACTGCAAAGCATGCTGGGATGCTAGGGAACTGTGATTTAACTTGAACCATGAAGGGGGCTAGGACAGAAGTTTCATAAACCACTTTGACCCAAATCAGTTAAGTTTGATACTACATTCAGCCAGGTTTATCTTAAACCAGTTTCAGCCATTTTGAAACTGGTTTATGTGAACTGAATTTATGTTCTGTTACAAGCTTAAACCAGTTTCTTATTACTTAAACCAGTTTATGTGTAATGTCTGTCCCTGTCCTAGGTGACTTTAGGCATCATAATAGCTATATTTCTTGTCTAGCTGCAGCCTGTTTATCAGTAACAGAGTAATAGGGCATTCATAATGTTCATTCACCTACTCCTTTACAGGTACGGTGTTAACCTTGCTGTTACTTGTATATCTATTGAAAACGAAACAATTACTGGAATACAGAAAAAGCTACCGTTAGAGTCCAATCCCTGGTCAAACAATTTTCCATCATTATACTAATGCTGAGCTGTATTGCATCGGTTTTTAACTGAGTTATGTGAAATTTCAATAATTGGTTTTATGTGCAAAAAGATTAAATATTTGTGTTTCAGGTATTTTATCGTAATGTTATAAATAACAAAAGCAATTTAGCAGGTACCTCAGGTATTTTTATTCCATTCAACACTACGGTATCTGAACACAAATATACTCTTTATTTAAATCTGTCCCATTCAGCATGTAATTCCAAATGTTCTTTTCTCTTCATAGTGGAATAAAAATAACTTAATGCAGTAAGTGACATATCTTAAGGTGAATTTTACTGGAAAAAGAAGAAAGACTTTCACAGAGGTGTAGACAGTTCTGTTCATGTTAGTAGATGCCAAAAGGCTCAAGCATTGAAATCCTTGGATATTTTCAGTTCTTTTTCAACAAATCATAAATTCTTTCTCCTTCACTCTTTCTGATAGCGTTAGCTATTATTCTATGCACATTCATCATTAAGATACGTTTGCAGATGCGTCAAAAGGGAAAAATTCATTATATATCAAATCTTTAAAAGCCTCTGTTTCAAAGGCATACCTCTGGTTTGTTACATACTTTTACTCTTGAAATTGAGTAAGCATAACTTAAAAAAGTATACTGATGGATCTAAATTGTGCCCTTGAGGCACAGAAATCCACTACAAAAAGTTTCCCTAATTCTAAAACATGGAAACACCTGCTAGGGTTGTAAATGCTTTATTATTTATGTTTTATAACCAGAGAACCTGAAGCCGACTAACTTTCCTTATAACGTGGAGATGTTTTTTCTGTAAAAAAAAGACTGAATGATTGAAGAGTTACACTGAAAGGGAGATTATTCAGTCAAAGATAGAACAAAAATGCAGCACAGGTTGCACTCTATTTATAAACCGTCTGTGAGCAATAAACTAAAATAAACTTCCAGTGGAAATATGTGCTGTTCAATGCATTTTTAGTTCCTACAAGGAAGATGGGGAAGCAATGGTTTTAGCGCACATATTTTGGGCACTACTAATATTCCAAGAGAAGAATTGATGGGAAGTGTTGAGTTGTGAAGAACTGAGAAATGAAGGTCAGACAAATGATTTCTTTTATTACAATTGCCAGAATCTTGTGATGTGCTACATCTTTGTTTTAAAACCAGTTCCCCATACAAAACAGAAAAGCCTCTGTCCTTACTGTCTAGGAGCTTCTACCAACCACCCACTGATTTACATCCTTGTAAAATTCACTTTATTACATTCACCAGATTGTCAATGTAAAACATATCAAAATATTTTCATGTCCTTGACTGCAGTGTAAATTTGAATTAATATGGCATTAAAAACAGAATTGCTAAGCAGAAATTTGAGTAGCCCCTTACTGCTACAATACATTCTCAGTCACAATGAACCTCTACCGAAGTATAGTAAATTCATATTTATTCACATCGGCCCATTTTCTGAAACAGCATGGATTTTATATATGCTGCATTTTAAGACACTATGCTAAAACAACATGAAAGGCTGGGCTTGAACCTAACTGAAACAAAGGATTTAAGAGCTAAAGCTTCCTATCATTACATGGAGCACTGTGCTTAAGAATAGCAGGATTTTAAAAGCAAATGAAAAACCTACTACTTATTATCTGGATTATGATAGTACTTTGAAGACACTTTCTGAGACTGGGTCCTGGTGTGCTAAACTAAGACCACTATCTGCCTTGAGACATTTACAGTCTAAATAGATAAAAAATGACAAAGGAAGTAATATTCTTAATTTACAGTTGAGAAATGGATTCAGAAGTGGAAACAAGGCCAGAAAATAAACCCATCTCCCCTCTTGCATGTCCCAATTTCTGTGCTTCACCAACAAGCGCATTATTCCCGATATTATGAACTTTGGGATATACCTAAATGTACTGACAATGATTAGTTATTGAACTATGCTTCGTACATTAAGCTTCATGGCTAAAACTTATTAAAATGAGTTAAATACAACTATGTGAGCACAAATACAAAAAAAGTGAGTCATGATGGAAAGGAAGATTTTAAAAACATGATAGTAATCACTAAAGTAAATGCCCTAACAATATCTATTGCATACAGTGGATTGCTCTTGTAGGAATCACTTTGGGAAATGGTGATTAGATTCTATTAACCGGCTGATTCCATTAGAAGGAGACCCATTTTTTTAAGAACACAGATACTCACTTCTCCCCAACAGGCACCTAGACCTGCTCGTGCCTCTCCCTCTCCCTCTATAGTCCTCCCAGCCCTGTTGGTGACCCTCGCCCCACCCAAAGCCCCCTGGCCTGCCAGCCCTGCTGGAGGGGGCCCCCAGCTGGGGACCCGGGTCTGCAGCCCCCCTCCCCTGGCAGGAGGCAGCAGATTCTGCAGAGGAGTAGAGCCTGGCTCCACACCTGCTGAGGCTCAGGCTTGGGCACATGGGGTGGGGTCAGCTCCTGCGCACAGCGTGCACTCCTGGAGGGGCAGAGGAGGACACGCACCCCCCAGATCTGTGTGCGGGCTGGCAGTGGGTGTGGGCAATGGTGCAGGGTTGTGTTCCTCAAAGTTATCATGTACGCAGGGGGTACGTCATCAGAACCCAGCCCCTGCTCCCCAGACGAGCCACCCATGGCCCACTCTCCACTGGGGCCCCAGCTGTCTAATTCCCCCCGGCCCCCACCCCACTTACCTGCAGGAGCTGCTCTTCAGGTCCTTGTGCAGGTACAGGACATGCATATGGTGCCCCCTGTCTGATTGCACTTCTCCGGCTCCCTCCCAGCTCCATGCAGGCTGGAACCCTGCCAGCCTGCAGAGGACTCCTCACAAAACTGCAAAATCCCCAGGCTTCTCCAGTAAAATGATTTCAAAAACGGACAACTGTGATTCTAATATGAGCAATTTTTACATGTAATAATATATAAATGGTTTGGGTTTTCCCATATTGATTCAAATAATTGATTCTAATATTGATTCTATAACCAGCGATTCCATAAAGTGGAATTCACTGTATTTCTTCATCTATGG
Source organism: Gavialis gangeticus (assembly GCF_001723915.1). Taxonomy (NCBI): domain Eukaryota; kingdom Metazoa; phylum Chordata; order Crocodylia; family Gavialidae; genus Gavialis; species Gavialis gangeticus. The sequence continues at coordinate 14,757,262 of NW_017729028.1, forward strand.
CTTCCATATAAAAACACTACATCTGCAAGACAAACACATTTTAAAAAAATGACTGCCCATAAGGCAAACACTATATGAAAATCAACACTAAAGATTTTGTAACTGAAATCTGTACAGCTGCTATTGAAATATGCTTAGCAATGGACTTGTCAGGACTGACAACTTTTTTCAGTTTTTAGTTAATTTTCTCTAAAATACTCCTAGACTACGGAAGTTTCTGCAAACATTTCTTATTGCCAAAAAGACTCAGGATAAAACTGAAATGATAGAAAAATGCCCCATACAGATGCATGCTGAAATAATTGTCACCTCAAATGAGTTATCAGTCCCTGCATCTTACCAAGTAACATGCCTCAACCCTTTTCTTTGCCAAAGGCCAAAGAAAATAGAGGAGACTTGAAGCAACCTTTAAAGGCAGACACATCTGTGTTGTGTTAGAGTAAAGGAAAAAGGTTAGCTCCAAAGTTAGGATTCTCCAAAGAAAGCAGCCATACCAAAACTTTATTTTTATACCATTATTAAAGTACTTGTATTTAAGGTGTAAGATTCTACCCAGGGTAGAATCAAGTCAGTTCTTTCAGAAAGCTTTAAACAGAGGTGTATTTAACCAGTGCACAGGGAGAGAGCAAATGCATGAAAAGGAGCAGTCAAGAGCAACAGAACATGAGCTGAACAGAGTAGAACAGGGGATGGGGAACTGAAAACGTGGGCATGGACAGTTTGAACTGTCTAGATAAAAGGTTACTTGGGAGTAGGTGTCACATTTGCTCCACATAGAATCTATATATTAATACACAAAGGAGTCGATGGTCTCAGAACATTTTAAGGTATATGCACTTACAGTATACCCACACGTTATATATCATTTTAAAGCGTACAGAATATAGATCTGAACAAAATTCAAAAATTGAGAAAAAGTTTGAAAAGAAGTGAGAAATGAATAAAAAGGGGGCCATAAAAAGTGGCTGTATGTATGTGCCACCAATGAATTATTAAGCAAACTGGTAGGCAGTGCCGTGCTTCAGTGCACACACGAATGCCACCTACTTAGAAAAACTTTGTGTACAAACATTTTAATGCATTTAATTGTAATTTCTTTATTTTGTGGGTTTTGCTTTGCTTTTTAATAATTTAAGCTATAAGTAACTGCCTAAGTGACTAGTTTATTTCTAAACTATAAACAATTGCTTAGGTTACATATTAACTTTTGAAATATGCAGTCTTTCTTTCTGCTGTGTGCACACAAAATACTGAAATCAAAACCTGAACATCTTCCAGCAGGCACCCACCATCATGCAGAAGAGAAACATTAACAGGTCACAATGAAAGTCAGCAAAACAGACAAGCTCTTGCCAAATGTTATAAAAACAAAAAAACCTGGACGAATCACATTGTGCAAACAGGAGAAGACAAAAAGAAGATCAGGTAAGATGTGAGGATGCTGCGTGCATGCCTTTAGAGGATGTTACAACAAAATTCTGCCCAATGATCAACAGTTTCTCGGAGAGCTGCCCTTTGCCCTGCATTGAATGGTTACTGTATTTGGTGTCAGGGATATATGCTCAGTTTGCCAGTACTGTGGCATAAGACACTCTATTAGCAAGGAAAATGGTGACCATTTGAAAGGATGTTGCCATAATAGCAAAGGAAATTTGCCATATTTATGTACCCCAGTTTTGCTTGAGAAACTGGCTACCCCAGGTAGCAAGCTTGCACAGCACTACCCCAGCAAGATCCATAGCTACAAGAAAGCAATGGTGTTTGCATGACAGACACCAAGAAATCCAGGGTTATACTGTTTCCAAATTGACGGAGCTGTATATTGCAGTATTGGAGCACTATATTTGCAAGACAATGAAAGGCTGAGTTATGGTCAGCTGTTTTGTAGTGGATACTACAGAAGCACTCAGTGAGAGGATGTGAAGACCTGGAAATGAGGGCCTAAAGCTCCATTTACTGCAGGACCTAAACAGACTCCTTATTAATCTTTGATCCTTATTAATGTCATGTATGAAATACAAGTGCACTGGTTTAAATAGTATACTTGTTTTTCCCCCTTGTATCTTACACATTCATTTTTTAGAAAATGACGGACTCACAGGAAACTAGAACTGACCTGATACTTTTCCATTTGTCCAGGTTCTAAAAACTGCTTCTTGTATAACCAGCTTTGATGCTGATAAAAAATGTTTAGATATGTTAGTGCAAAAAATGTATTCATATTTATAGTGCTTCTGTGTTAGGCAAGTGAGCTAAATGATAGTTTCATATTGATTTAACACTCTTTCCTTAGACTAAAAAGTGATTGTTGACAGCAAATAATTTGCCACATGAAATTATGTACTCTTTCGTCTATATTTACTTAACTGTACAGTTTCTAATTCTCTGTAGAACCAGCAAAATGTTTCAAGCTTCCAGTCAAACAGCACAATTAAATACATGCCAGCTAACATACCTAGTCTGGAGACTGCAGAAGCATACAAGCTTCACAGTAACAGAGGATTAAATATAATTGTATTTACAATGTATAGCATGGAAGTCTACCTTCACCTGGAGAGAACTCCATTTACAGAATGAAGAGGTAAATCAATCTCAATTATATTAAGTCAGAATTTGTTTCTAAGAAAAGATTCACAGTTAATGCACACAAAATTTAAGCTGCGTGAACTAAGTTTACAATGTATTATGCAAAGATAATGCTTATGGAAAATGTATAAAAGGACCACAATAAACTTATTTAAAATTTGCTTCTTAAAAATGCACTACTATTCAATTTACTTCAAATAATTAATGCAAAGAATTTCAAAATTCCAGTTTAATAGCTTTTGGTTTGTTGTTTATGCTACTCGATTTATTTGTTGCACTCGACTCGGATAATGAAACTAGGCAGTTTCATTTTGGTTCTTCATAAATTAGTACAATAATACAATGTTCAGGGTCTAAGCAATGCAAGACTATAAATAAAGAGTTCTGTGCATACCAAATTTTTAAAAAAATTATAAATATCACATATCGACAGAGTCCTTATGAAAAGGAATCCTGCCATATGAAAACAGCACAGAGCTGCACTGTTACTGATTTCCATCAAAGGGCATCACTCCGAGGACTGGAGTCACAACTGATTTTGAACTGTGTATTCAAAAAGTACGGAAAACTATAGATGAGAGTATAAATCGGTCTCTCTTTTACCATCACTGAAAAATAAGGCACTATTATTAACCACTTAAATTAGAGACATAAGTCAATTTAAACTGGTCATTGTGACCTCAAATCAGAACTTTTCTGTGCGTCAAGTTATTTACCTTCCTGTTTTCAGAAATGTATCTTCCCATCTTCATTAGTGAATTCTTGTGTTAAAATGTGCTTTGTACCCACGCCAAATAGGTGAGAGTCTGTTCTAAACACTGTTTTTTTAAATCCGGAAGTGACAGGGTAATATCATCAGCTTTTTATTTGGTGGGAAGATGCGATCTGCACCTGTGTGATCCAAACTTGTGTATTAGGTCCCTTAAAGGGGAAAGAAGGGTAACCTCTCAAGTTTTTAATATGCCCATGGGACTGAATCCTACACTTGAAACCTGGCAATTGCTCACAAAGCTTAATTCTCAAAAATAAGTCACCTGGTAACTGTGATGACTGAATCATGCGAGTGGTGCTTATTTAAAAAAAAAATCTATGTCCACATTTTCTGGATAATCTGCTAATCAGCAAGCAAGCTAGTCCATCAACTATTGGAACAACAGAGCTTGAATAGACATGTTCAGGAAAGGAGAGATGTGTAGATGTCAAAGCACTTATGCTACTTGTTATCGTAATTCAGACTTCTGAAAACAAGCAAGCAGTACATAGATATAAAGGACTTGTCTCCTACAAAAAATGACAACCCAGTTCTACAAATTAATATTAATAAGCCAACAGAAGCATTGGAAAAGTCATTAACTCCATTTCCATGACATAAGTCATCCTTTTAGCTACAGGAATAAGGGGAAACATTCAGAGGAACATGAAGTGATGCTCACCACTTCAGAAATAACAGACCCTCCTACTACATTAAGGTATTAAAAAGATCTCCATAATTTTACAGACCAAATCCTGCTCCGACTGATATCAGTGGATTAGATCAGACATGATCTGACCCTGTTCATGGGGAAAAAAGGAACCTAAGAATGAAGGGTTAAATACAGCCTCAAGTTACATGCTGTGTTGTTCATCTTTGTGTAATTAAGCCAAGAACATTTTTTATCTGAAATCATTTGTATGCGATTTAATTGGGTGTTATCTGTTTGATATGCACCATGGTGTCAAACTGAACTGCGGAATGGGTATAGATTCTGCAAACGTGCATGCATGGTCTAATGCATAAAAATGCTTAGATGCATGCAGAACCTAAAATACATCGATATGTATTCTGTAGAAGATACCAATGTTTTCCAGACTACAAATAAATCTCTATAGAGAAGGAACTTCCATGAGGAGGTATTTTTGCTGGAATATCTTGTACGGTAGAAATATAGAGAAAACAATGAAGAATTTTAAAAATGGGTAACACACACGAGTAGCATACAAGTTATACCAATTGATTATCAATGGACAGGCAAATAGGCCGCTTTTAATCTTTTACTGATGTGTTTACAATCATGTGTAACACTTCTCATACCTAACAAACACTATGTAGCCATAATTTACAATATGACTAAAAATATACTTACAACCTTTAAAGATGCCTTTTAATTGTATATTGTTATTCAATGCTGCATACACTTCCCTTGCCTAACCCATACTGATGCTCTTGAGGCTTCTTTCATGAACAACATGAACATTGGAAGGCAGTGCATGCTTCTAGTATTCAACATTGTGATCATTAGCATAGTAATTATTATACAAAGTCTGCAGTTTTTGCTAATAGATGGGAAATAATTTTAAAAATTGATTTCATGCAGATGAACAGTTGTCAAAATAAAATTTTCTATCAAAGTGACAGCCTGCAAATAGGCCAGCATGACAAAGTGGATAAAGTAAAACTCTCTATATTTATAATACCAGTGGCTTTTCTTTTTTAAAATTCCACTGCAACGAATCTTAAGGTTGTTGTTCCTGCTGATACAAATTTAGTGTCTTACTTCAGAACTGGTCCCTTTAAACCCCTTATTCATATTCATGATGCAGAGAAGAAGGTGAAATTTGACATCTCTATCCTGCTCATTCTCCATCTAGGCCAATCTATACCTTCCCATCCTTAAGGTAAGACATATAGGGGTATAAACAGGCGTGGGTGATTCAAGCCAGTGTCTGATGCCCCCTAGTGGTCAAACTCACCTGTCTGTGGTCCCCAGCCTCCCTTCCCTCCTATCTCTTGCCTGCCATAACTTGAACTTGATGCCTTCGGGACTGGTGCCTCCCAAGTCTGGGGGGGCACCAGATTGCCGACAGAAGGGTGGGGGGGGGATCACCAGCAGCCAATCACTGAGCCAGCAGCAAAACTGGAAGTGTACTTCCAGTTTCGCAGCTGGTGCTTCCAGGGGTGCACTCCCTAGGCATCGCCAGTGTCTAACTGGGAGGTTGCGCCTGCAGAGGCCAGGGTCCTCTTCTAGGGTGCTGTTCTTCTTCGTACAGCCCTCAGAGCTCCTCTGCCCCAAACTCCATCGGATGTGTTTTCCCTTTAAGACACCCCTGGCTGTACTTAAGGGGCTTTAATTGTGGCATCTGTCCTCCCTCACAGCTGTGCCCATGCCTTGCAGGTATTTTTCTGTTGTCACTTGGAGGGAGTCTCCTGGCCCCAAAACAACATTGGACCCCTCAGGCTCCAAAACTTTTGTCTGGGCTTCAGCATCCTTAGTTTTGGCCCTTTTCCTCTGGCTTAACCCTCTCAGCCCAGGGCCACTGCCTGGGCCTCAGCCTCATTTTGCTCTCTATACCAGTCCCAGGTCCCTGACTCCACCAAGGATGCTCTTCTCCTTAAGCCAGGTCCCTGGGGTCCCCAATCCCAGCAAGACAAGGTTACATACAGTCACACCCTGCCCCTTTCAGTCACCTGGCTGCTGCCTGTGAAAATGGGACCACAGGTTTCTGTTCAGGCTAACAAGCTGTTTGGACTCCCCTGCCCTGTGGGCCTTCCTAGTTACCTAGCAGACCCAGACTTCAAGGTCCAGGTCCCTCCTGCTATCGGCTTTCTCCTGGCTGCTTATCCAAAATGCAACTGGCCCCAATTCAGCTACTTCTTGCCAAACACTTTAGCCTGCTGCTTTCTCTCCATAAAGTAACAGGAGCTCCTGGTTCCCAGTTTCCAGGGGCAACTGTAATATTATCTGTATCTACCACTACATAGATGTCTCAAATAAAGATACCACTTACTAAAACTATATTGTATTTCTCTTGATTACATCTACCATATTTACTCAAATCCAAGACAAGCTTTTTTCCCCTTCTATCAACAGGGGGAACCAAAGCAAACCAAACCTCATCTTGGATTAGACTACTAGTGCTCCAGCTCTGCCCTGGTCCTGATCTCAGCTTAGGATCACAGCTGGAACTGATGCTGTTTCTGCTGCTTGAAGTCAGCAGCAATCTGATCAGTGTAGGTTAGGGGCTAGGGCTAGTGCCTGGGATGGATGGCAGCGCAGGTGGGGAAATGAGTTGGGTACCTGGCAGGAAATGGAACAGCAGTGAGAGCCAGGGATCAGGTAGGAGATCAGGCAGGGGGTGGCAATGTGGGTTATGGATCAAGTCAGGGATCACACTGCTGCCCCAAGGTTTCTCCTGAATGAGGAATCAGGAAGATAAGGTAGCAGTGTGGGCCAGAAGATGAGGATGTGTTGTGTCCCCATCCCTTGACCTGTGCTGGTGATCAACAGCAGCTAGGTCAGAGGATGTGGCATCAGTAGCACAGGTGGGGGATCAGATAGAAGCGTGGGTCATGGGGATAGGGCAGCAGCAGGGGTTAGGGAATGGGGAAACAGTGCCCTATCCTCTGACCTGCACTGTTACATTATTCCCTGATCCATACTCCCACCTTAGCAGAAACACAGGTTAGGGGATGTAGCAGCAGCACCTCAGGATATAGGACAAAAGTGCTTATGAGGGACTGGGGGTAGGGAAGGGGATGAGGCAGAAGCCTGAAGGAGGGATCAGGCAGCAGTGAAGGTTGGGGAATGGGTAGGGAGACAGACTAAAGCAGGGGCTTAGGCAGGGTGACAAGTGGCGGGGCGGGAATGGGGAACAGGCAGCAGGGTCGCAGGCATGGTGCAAGGGTCAGGCTGCCTGTTGTAGTATAAATTTCTGCATATTAGTTGATTTTTTCTTTTATGAACAACCAAAACTCCATTTTGTGCTTGTTCCCTGCTTGACATGAGTAAATGAACTTTGTATGCCCTGTGTACTTCAGAGTCTGTGTGAGAGGGTGAATGGTGAAAGAATGGGATTTTTTGCATGAAAGTGAAAGAAGACGATTTAACTGTTTGTGTAAGCAACAAGGCACCAATGTCTGAGTTACCAGACAGTAAACTAATTAATGGATGGCTGAAGAACTCGTCTATGATCAGGTGCAAAGGGAGATGGCGAGAAGAAGGAATTCTGCATATTTTGCCATTTGATCTACACAATGCCTCAAGGCTGAGATACCAACTCTAAGATACCAACTTTACTGGAAGAACCTCAAATTGAGATAACCAGAAGATGGATAAGAAACAACCTCTAATTAAAAACTGAGCATAGAAAACCCCCAATGCAGAACAAAGACTTGAAATCCCTACAAAAGTGAGAGGCAGACAAGCCATAATGGGGAATCCACTCTCTGCAACCTCCTGGAGCACAGGCGCATCTGTTCACCCCTGCTCCCATCACCCTCAATGAGCCTGGGATGGCTACCCAGTGCTAATATTGAGTAACCTCTGCTGGTAACTATAATATTTTACTAGAGTGGTTTTGTCTGTATGCCTGTCTATGTCTGTTTGTATGTATGCTTGTGTGTGTCTGTTTGTATGACTGGTATGTCCAAGCTTATGTACCTACTTCATGTAATCAATAAATGCAGCATTTTGCCTTATCTCGCTTTATAAGGTCTTGCTCTTGATTTGAGCAATTGGCAATTTAAAGTAACACTGTTTCACCTGTGGTTGTGGACAAATTTAATATAATTTTCCATTTATAGAGTCCAATTAGTAAGGAGTTGTCTGAAACATGAGGTCTTCGATTCAGGTCAGTATGGTTTTCTCTTTGTTTTGCTTGAGTGCATAATGACAAACTTTCTATCTACTTGCTGCCCAATGTCTGGATAGATTGTGTGCTTTAGTTGGGGCTTTTTTGGTGCTTTTATCTAATAGTTGATTGAATCAGCTATTAGATAAAAGCACCAAAAAGCCCTGCTGAAGTGCTTGATCCATACAGGCGGTGGAGAGTTGGGTCAAAGTAACATGCTGCTTCTTCCCGTAAAGTGCATTTTTTATTTTGTTTTTTAATGTCTGCAAGCAGCCATAATGATTAAGAAAATACCTTACATTTCTTACAAGAGAATGTCAACAAAGTAAATGCTAACTACTTGTTTTAAGCTAAATATTAATTTACATATGGAACTTTTGCTAATACTCTTATATACCTACTGTGGCTTCTGCTTGCCATGGCACAGCTCTGAGTATTACTGTAAATGATGCAGAATTGGTCACTGAGCTGAATTACTGTGTGTGCATGTCCTCTAAGTAGGCATAATTATGTACATTAGTCACTGCTGCAAGTCCTTACGAACTTTATTTTTGTAAATTATGACAACAAAGGAATGAGCATTAAATCTTAGAAGGGTAATACTAAAATTTAGAACATAAAAACTCTGTCACATTTCTTTTTTATCCAAAAAAGGGAAAAAAGAGGTTTGTTTTTTTATTTAAAGAAAATGTCAGTATTTTGACCCATATTTTTCATGCACCAGTTAACTAGAAAATTACAGAACCTGAAGAGCTCAGATAAAACGTATCAGGGGGATTAAAACAACACATGCCTACTCCCGCCAGGAGCTGTGGGATGCTACTGGAATGTGAATTAAGGACTCTCAAGCCTTTGAAAAATGAGGACCTCTGAATTTTTAATTTTGTTAACTAATCATTAGAGAACTGGAAATTGCAAGATTTCTGACTATTTGATAGGTAGCTGCTTCCATAAAGCACATTTTTAATTTTGTAGGAGCTGGCCTGTTTCCCAGCAGTACATTGATTTGTGGGACCACTACTTATAGCACCTAGAGCATAATTAAATATTAAGTCCTTCTTTGATATATGCAAAGCCTGACTAAGAAGATTACTAGGCACACCGAGGGTGGCTTTCACACATTTTCTGGTAATTGAACATTGCAATATCATTAAACTTATCTTTACTCAATAAGAATCCACATCAATCCTTGGCATTACCTAGTGCCCCTTTAGGTGTGCGGAGGAGCTTGGGAAAAGATAGAACGCTATAAAGATAAGCAACAAAGGTCAAATAAGGATATGAGTTTTCTAATTAGTGTGGTTAGCAGCACTCCAAAATAAAGCTATTTTCCCTTCTAACTACAGAGATGACAGGTATCCAGATTCTAGTGCAATTTAAACTTTGGCTATTCTAAAACTATCATAAAAAGTCTCAAGTACCTTTCTGTCTAATACAGAGATACCAATTTTTCACTGGGGTCTCAAGAAGCTTTACAAGCTCAGCATAACTTTGATCACTTTATTCTCCTGGTGAAAAAGAGTTACTTAACAGAAGAGAGGGGTGGTGATGTAAAAAAACAGGTAGGAAAAGTTAAGAATAAAAAGCACTGGTTAGCGATCCAGATCTAATAATCTTTAGTAGTAAGTGTAATTTCCAAATATATTGACAGCTTACAGTATGCACTTGGGGAAAACAAAACAACTTTAAATATAAACCTGTTTCCTCAACTATTAAACTGGGAAGTTCATTCCATAAGGTACTTTGAAGTCCTTGGTTATGTATGAAATATTATCACAGCCCAACAGAAATTTGCAAAGTTATGCTTTGCTGATACCTCACATACATTCTCTGTGATCTTTACTTCTAAACACAGGCTTCACTGCTGACCTCTGCAGGTAAGCTTGTAAGACTAGTGAACAGCATTGTATGGCACACTGACAGGATGTCTGCTACAAAAGTACATGTACTGCAGCCTGTGAAAGACTATATCAAGTTATTAGATAGACTCCCTGACTTGCTAATTCACAACATTTCAATATCTTCATTAGCAATCTGGAAGATGGGATGCAGTAC
>NW_017729028.1:14772509-14774983 GCF_001723915.1 Gavialis gangeticus
GATGGATATGAGGCGGCAGCGTGCCCTTGTTGCCAAGAAGGCTAATGGCATACTGGGATGCATTGGTAGGAGTGTTGACAGCAGATCAAGGGAAGTACTTATTCCTCTCTATTCTCCACTAGTGAGGTCACATCTGGAGTACTGTGTCCAGTTTTTGGCCCCCCACTATAAAACAGATGAGGACAAATTGGAGAGAGTCCAGCAGAGGACAACAAAAATAGTTAGGGGGCTGGAGCACATGCCTTCTGAAGAGAGGCTAAGGGAACTGGGCTTATTTAGTCTAAAGAGGACACAGAGGGGACTTAATAGCAGCCTTTAGCTACATGGAGGGGGATTCCAAAGAAGATGGAGCTAGATGGTTCTCAGTGGTGACAGAATGAGGAGCAATGGCCTCAAGTTGCAGTAAGGGGGGTTTAGGTTGGATATTAGGAAAAACTCTCTAACTGGAAGGAAGGGTCATGAAGCACTGGAACAGGTTACCTACAGAGAGGATGGAATCTCCATCCTTGGAGGTTTTTAAGGCCCAGCTTGACAAAGCCCTTGGTGGGATGATCATATTGGAGATGGTCCTGCTTTGAATAGGGGGGTGGGTGGACTAGATGACCTCCTGAGGTCCCTTCCGACCTGAACTTTCTATGATTCTATGAACATTTAGTAATTCACAAGCAATACTCTGTAAGTTAAGATTCATATTAATGCAGGACAATGAGGAACTGAAAAGTAGGTTCATTCCCTTTAATAGTGTCACCATTTTCCTTTTTTAAAGCTGGTTCTCTTAGCATTGTATACTGGCTTAAACCACCAACCTACAGTATCACATGCCTCTGAAAATAAGTAGTCTGAAAAGTGGGCGAGCAATGGCACTAGGGCTTGGAGGAGTGGCCATGACCCCCCTAGCACTGTCGTTGCTTGCCCCACACAGTCTGTAGCAGCTCTGACTGGCCCACCTCACCTTCCACCTGCCCATAGCACAGCTCCTTGCTGGGAAGAGGCTTGTACTCTTGAGAACCCATGACAGCGGGTGCTGCCCTTGTCATGGTCTCTGCCCCCTCAGTGCTCCAGCAGTTGGGGAGGGGGCACAGCCAGAGGCCGGCCAGCACAGTCCCCTTAGGTGCCAGACCATGGAAGGCGGTTATTTTCCACCCTCCCTCTGGCATCTGGCAGAGCGGGGAGGGAAGGAGCTTATTCTGCCGCTCACCTCAAGCTGGGAGTGATCGGTGGTAGTGGTGGTAGGGGCTGGCAGACCCCAGCTGCAGTCCCCTGGGGGCAGAGGGGGAAATAAATCCCCTCCCTGCCCCCTCTGCCTCAGGGGGCCATGGCAGCTGGCATCTGGCCACTCCCCCTTCCCCTGCTACTGAAGCGGTAAGGAGGGATCACCAGGGGGACCCTGGCTCAGGTCCATGCCAGTGGGACAGGGAGGGGGGAATTAAACCACCTGGCCAGTTCACTTGAGGCTAATGCTGAGGGCTGGCCAAGCCTCTGCTGCTGGAGCAGCGAGTGGAGAAATGCCTGGCAGGGAGCAGAGGGGCAGGGCCAGCTAGGGCTGGAGAGCATGCCAGGATACTGGGGGACTCTAGTTTCATTCAAACCAGGAAGAGGTCTGGGACAGAAGTTTCATAAACCAGTCTGAGCTCAATCAGTTAAGTCCGATACTACATCAAACCAGGTTTATGTCAAACTGGTTTTGACTATTTTGAAACTGGTTTATGTGCACTGAACTTATGTTCTATTACAAGTTTAAACCAGTTTCTGATCACTTAAACCGGTTTGTGTGTAACTTCTGTCCCTAGCCCACGTGTATCAGTGTAGCTGTGCTGAAAAATGGTGGTGGGGTGCTTTGAACTAAAGCTTGTTTGATTTTTCAGTGCAGGGGACGCTGATACACGTGACACTCGGTTGCTAATTAAAGTGCCCCCCTGTACCTCCCTGAGCACGTAAAAATGTCCGAAGTTAACTGATTTAAGTTAAACTGTTCTATTAAACTTCTATCTGACATCATTTCCAGATTCAAGTTAACTCACAGTCCCCCAGCACTCCAGGATGCTTTGCAATTCCCCTGCAAACCCCACATCACAGAGTGGGTGGGCTAGCCTTCGCCTGCACTGTCTGCTCCAGCCAAGCAGGCCTGGCCCTGGGCAGTCAAAGAGCTGAGGCAGCACGTAGCAGAGCTGGAGAGGGTGGAGGTGGGAAAACAGTGGCCCCATCCCCCATCCTGAAGTCCTGGGGTGCCAGGGTTCCCCGCTTCCCCCCAGGACCATGCGAGTCACTGACACAGGTGGAGTGGGGGAAGCAGTCCCCCCAACCCAGAGCCGACCCAGATCCCTGTGCCTAAGTGGGGATTCCCTATCCCTGGTAGAGTTCCCCTAATTCCACCTCTCTCCACTGGGGAGGAGGCTCCTCTCAGCCAGACTGGCTGACATGCTCCACCAGGCTTTAAACCAAGTCCACTGGGGGGGGGGGGACAACCGCCACTG
>NW_017729028.1:14776470-14839995 GCF_001723915.1 Gavialis gangeticus
TTGTGGCCTTGGGTTCACCACAATCCGCTGGCTGGAAATTGGCTCCGTGGTTGGACCCAGACAGTAGTAACTGATGGAAGTCAATCATAATGGTGACCTGTGACCAGTGGGGTCCCCCAAGGCTCTGTCCTTGGACCCATATTGTTCAACATCTTCATTAATGATGTGGACACTGGAGTCAGAAGTGGACTGGCCAAGTTTGCCAATGACACCAAACTTTGGGGCAAAGCATCCACGCCAGAAGACAGGCGGGTGATCCAGGCTGACCTGGACAGGTTCAGCAAATGGGTGGACAAGAACCTGATGGTGATTAATACCAAAAAATGCTAGGTATTCCACCTTGGGAAGAAAAACCTGCAGCACCCTTATAGGCTCGGCAGTGCTACGCTGGCTAGCACTATGGAAGAAAAAGACTTGGGGTTCATCATTGACCACAAGATGAACATGAGCTGGCAATGCGATGCTGCAGCTAGTAAAGTGACCAAAACTCTGGCTTGCATCCATAGATACTTCTCAAGCAAATCCCGGGACGTCATTCTCCTCTTATACTCGGCCTTGGTGAGGCTGCAGCTGGAGTACTGCATCCAGTTTTGGGCTCCACAATTCAAAAAGGATGTGGAGAAGCTTGAGAGAGTCCAGAGAAGAGCCATGCGCATGATCAGAGGTCAGGAAAACAGACTTTATGACAACAGGCTGAGAGCCATGGGGCTCTTTAGCCTGGAAAAGTACAGGCTCAGGGCTGATCTGATGGCCATCTATAAGTTTCTCAGGGGTGACCACCAGGATCTGGGGGAACGTTTGTTCACCAGAGTGTCCCAGGGGATGACAAAGTTGAATGGTTATAAACTGCTGCAAGACCGTTTTAGGCTAGACATAAGGAAGAATTTCTTTACTGTCTGAGCCCCCAAGGTCTGGAACAACCTGCCACCGGAGGTGGTTCAAGCACCTACATTAAACATTTTCAAGAGTAAATTGGATGCTTATCTTGCTGGGATCCTATGACCCCAGCTGACCTCCTGCCCTTCGGGCGGGGGGCTGGACTCGATGATCTTCCGAGGTCCCTTCTAGCCCTAATGTCTATGAAATCTATGAAATCTATGCACTCACTCCTCCACCCCTCCATGTGGTCTGGTGATAGCTTAGCCCCACCTCCACAGGAGTGGGGGAAACAGTTCCTCCAGCCTAAGGTTGACCTGGCACGTGGCATCAGCCCACAAAGGGGGATCCCTGCACCAACTAGGGGTGTCCCCAATCCTAGGCAAGGTCCCCTGAGCCCTGCTACCAGTGCACGGTCAGGTACCCACTTAGCCCCACACCCACAAGGGCGGGAGGAGATGCACAATCCCTCCAGCCAAGTGCTGAGCTGGTGCTGGACCACATGCAGAGGCAGAAATCCCCCCTCTGCACCTGCAGCAAGACAGGGGAACCTGCAAGTGCAGGGATTCCCCAACATGGAGTGAGGGGGAACAACAGCAGGGGGATGGGGGTGCTGGAAAGCCAATCAGGGACGGACCCTGCTCAGTTGCATTTGCGTGCCCTTGGCAGTGGTCAGCAGGCTGGGAGTGGGAGGTATGCTCTAACAGCCCACAACTTCCGGCCTGGGCCACTGCAGATATTTGGCTACCTTTTCAGATTCAGAATTGAACATCAGTTTACTTCATTATCAGTTCAATCTATGCATCTTAGAGAACACTGCGAACACTGAATCAGCCTTGGGCTTCCTGAGTGTCTGTACTTAGCCATAGAGTCACGGTTACTGAGTTGATGGAAGAGAATAAAATTGATCTTACTTTTTACAAATTCTCAAGACAACAAATCAGAATTATGAAGGCCTCTGTCAAATACAGTTCCCTTTGTGTTTTTCCTTCTACAGGCAAGGCTGCCAACTATTATCTATATGTGATTTGTCATGTGTATTTAAAGACTGCTGGTTGTACAACTAAGAACTGTAACTCCTTTGCTTCTCAAAAGTGCACTAGAAGAGTTAAAGGAAACAAGAAGAGTGCTGTCAAGGGACACATTGCACTAACAACAAAAAACAGCTGAAGGTCAAGAATCTTCTTGTATGGCACACATTTATAGACTGGCTGAAGTGGTAAGAGCCACCAGGACAGCAAATGCTGTACGTAAGTAAAATTTGAAGCCCAGAATGATAGTTGAAGGTAGCTTGCTTTAAAAAACAAGCAAAATGGAAAGACTATTTATATAGGATCAGTAATGATTTTATATAAATTAAATTTTTGTAGGAGTTTGGGGAAGAGAGTTGTGTAGTGTTTTCACAAGGATTTCAGGGCATGTCAGATGACAGTCAGATCACAGGTAAAAAGTGCTTTGGAAAAATTCAAATCTGCTTTAAATGATCCTCTTGGGTTTCAAAGAATTTCTAAGACAGAGGTGAGGCACAAAAAGGTTTCTTATTAAAGGGTTAAGAACATTACTTTCCCCTTTTCAATCTTGCAAATTAAAATCTATACCTCAGAGAAATGCTTTGGTCCTAAGCACTTTAGTACTGAGTCACTGATCAAATAACACAGTTTGAAAATGGATAATCATTGAATATAAATAACTAGCAAAATCTTATTTGTAGGCTAACAGTCAGAACAGAGGGATGGCAGGCATTGTAATGCTTCAAGCAAAGGAGGAAGAAATCTTCAGATTATTGTAGTCAAGAGTCTAATCTTTCAAATCAGCATGCAGTCCACAGAAGATGCACTATTCATGTGGGATAGATCCTGCAAAATACTACAGCATCATGGTTCAAGACAAAACAAGAGCTGGAAGGAAAAAGAATCATTTTGGAGATCACACTGTAAACAGAACCATAGAATTACAGAAAATGAGGGTTGAAAGGGACCTCAGGAGCTCATCCAGTCCAACCCCCTGCTCAAAGCAGGACCAGCCCAACTAGATTATCCCAGTCAGAGCTTTGTCAAGCTAGGCCTTAAACCTCCAAGGATGGAGATTCCACCACCTCTCTAGGTAACTTATTCCAATGCTTTACCACGCTCCTAGTGAAGAAGTGTTTCCTAATATCGAACCTAAATTCTCAGGGATAACCCTGTTCTTATTATCTTAGGTTTGGAAGGGACCTAAAGGAGTATGAACAACTATGTGGTCCAACCTCCTGCAAAGGTCCAGGGTACACTGTTCCTAAACCATGTCCGAGATGCCAATCCAGCCTCTTCTTGAAAATCCCAGGGAAGGATATTCTACAAGGGGCCTAGGGAGCTTGTTCTATTGTCTTGCTGGTCTTACAGTTAGGAAGTTATACTTGAGAGTTGACCCACACCTGCTTTGCTGTAGTATAAACTCACTGTCATTTGTCCTGTTCTTC
The DNA here is from genome assembly GCF_001723915.1 of Gavialis gangeticus. Classification (NCBI taxonomy): domain Eukaryota; kingdom Metazoa; phylum Chordata; order Crocodylia; family Gavialidae; genus Gavialis; species Gavialis gangeticus. The sequence continues at coordinate 14,779,805 of NW_017729028.1, forward strand.
TGTGGCAAGGAAGAACAATGTTTCTCCATCTTCTTTATGGCAACTTTTCAAATATATGAAAACTTATCATTTCCTGTCTCACTCTCCTTTGCTCCAATCAAGTACATCTACTTTCTTCAGCCTTTTCTAATATGGCTGGCTGGCTAAGCCTTTTACCATCTTCATCACTTTCCTCTGGACTGTCTCTAGTTTCTCAACATCAGGGGTGTCAAACATCCAGCCCATGAAGCTATAAGATCTGACCCAAGGGTCTCGGATTGACCTTGCATGTCCCATGTAGTACACAGAGCTGGTCTGGCACATGGGCTGGACTCCGTGCTATGGACAACGCTTGCAGCACAGAGGGTCAATTCAGAGTGTCAAACCCACAGAGGGTCAAACCCTGCTCACTGGCTTTGGGGCTGGTCAGGGTCAGGCCCCAGGCCATCTGTACATGCTGAAGCCAGGTGCTGTGGGCAGCCAGGTTGATCATGTTGATCGCATGGTGAGGAGTAGCCAGGCTTATCATGTTGGCCATGTGGTGGTGAAGGGTCAAGTTACTTGAGGTGTGCACATGCCCAGAGGGGAGCTGGTTTGCCTATGCTGTGCATGTGGCCAAGAGAGAGGCTGTGCTGCCTGCATAGCTGAGGGGAACCAGGCTCCTTATGCTGCTTGCATTGCCCATGCAACTGAAGGGAAACAGGATGCCTGCAGGGCTGGGAGTGGAACTTCAGAAGTGGAGCACTTGTGGGGTGTGCAACCTGTGTGGGGGGTCTGTGGCTCCCTCCTGCCCAGAAGTTGGACAGCCCTGGCTTAACCAACACTGGGTACATCTACATGTGCAAGCAGCACAGAGCAATAAACTCTGGTGCAGTTTGTGCCAGTCAACGGCTCCCAGGAGCAGTGTATACCCATGTGTCCAGGACTACAGCAGTTTGAGCTGGGGCAGAACAGTCCCAGGCTGGCAACAGGCTCAGGGGGTCAGTCCCCATGCTCTGGATCACAGCATCATGGCTGGCTGGGGTACAAGGGTGCTACAGTGCAGGGCTAGCTGGCAGGCAGCCCCTGCAGTATAGCACCCTTGTGCCCCAGCCAGCCCTGGTCACTGTCTACATGTGTGCTGAGGCAGCATAAATTACTCCGCTGTAGGATACTACTCATCTCAGAATACTGTCCTACAGCGGAGTTAATTTATTGCACCCTACCATGGGCATATGTGTAGACAGTGACACTTTACTGCAGAGCTAATTAGTCAATTCCAAAGTAAAGCACATGCGTAGATGCACCCACCGAGTAGTATTATCAGAGATAGAGTTGGAAATAACTGGCTTGACAATGGCAAAAACGTTATCCAGAGTTTATGGTGAATCCCAAACATGGCACAAGTTAGCACTGTGATCATACAGTCCAACCTTCTACGTAAGAAGGTCGGACTGTAACAGAGTATTAAACTTCCTTGAGTTAATTCCTGCTTGAACTTTTTTAAAAAGTAACCACTGTTGAAATAAATGTTTCAGGAACTTTTCCACAACTTATTCAAGCAGTGCATTATTTTTACTGTTAAGATCAAGAGTGCAGCCAAGCTGGAAGACAGGTTAAGGATTCAGGCTGATATGGACAGGCTTGTAAAGCGGGCGGATCTAAACCTGATGAAGATTAACACCAAGAAATGTAAAGTGCTCCACCTGAGGAGAAATAATCCACAACATACTTACAGGTTCGGTGGTGCTACACTAGCCAGCACCACAACTGAAAGAGACCTGGGGTCATGATCAACCACAAAATGAACATGAGCCACTAATGTGATGCTATAGTCAACAAAGCAAACAACAGTTCAGCATGCATCAACCAATGCATCTCAAGCAAGACTAAGGATGTCATCATCCCACTCTGCTCAGCACTGGTGAGGTCACAGCTGGAGTACTGGGTCTAGTTCTGGGCACTGCACTTCAAGAGGGATGTAGAAAAGCTGGAAAGAGTCCAAAGAGAGCCACACAAATGATTAGAGGTCTGGAGAACAGACCATACAAAGAAAGGCTGAAGGACATGGGACTGTTCAGCCGGGAAAAGAGAAGATTCAGGTGGGACTTGGTGGCACCCTTTAAGCATATAAAGGGCAAACATCGGGGGCTAGGATAACATCTGTTCACCAAGGCACTCCTGTGGGAAGACTAGTAATAATGGTCATAAACTAATAGAAGATTGCTTCAGATTAGACATAAGGAAAAACTTTATGGTTCGTGTGTCCAGAGGATCGAACAGAGTCTCCCTAGTCACCTTCCCTGGACATCTTCAAAAGACGACTGGATGCACACCTCGCTGGGGTCATCTGACCTCAACAGTCTTTCCTGCCTTAAAGCGGAGAAGCTGGACCTGATGATCTCATGAGGTCCCTTCCACACCTAGCTTCTATGAATCTATGAATAATTTGCATCATATTTTCAATCTGAATTTGTCAAGAATCAGTTTCTAGCCATTTGTTTTGTTATAGCTTGGTGTGTCAGTATGAACTGTTCTTCAAATTTCTGTTTCCCACACTGAGCCTTAAAGACTAAGTCACTCCCTAACTTTATTTTTATGTAACTTCTTTAAAACTATCCACAATTAAAAGAAGATGTTGAGAAAGTGGTATCATGGGTCCTGGAAATAGTATTCCAGTAGTATTAACAACTGGGCTAAATATAGATGAAACATAATTAGATGCATTTAGCAAATCTTTTTTCCTGACAAAGTGATTTTTTTGACACCAAAAAATGTATACAATAATGTGGAGTTCAGTGAGAATTTTGTGGAATAACTAAATAAAATTGAATGCTATTTAATTTCAAGACTTACATTTCATTCGGAGTGTAGCATATTGTTTGAAGTTTCCCTGGTGTCTGTATCATGTTCCCTTATGTGCTGACTAAATATGTGCACTTTCACCAAATCCACCAACATTTTGAAACAAAACATTTCAAACTTTCAGCGGAAGTTGTTTTTTTTTTTTTTTACATGGTGAAGACCTTCCCCCCACCCCCCACACTTTATTGGGATGAAGAGTTTGAATGTTGTAAAATTCTCTGTGAAACAGAAATTTTATTCATTTTTGGTCTGTTCTTATATAATCTTCTGCCAAATATTTCCAAGTTGACACACCTGAAGATTACATTTGCATCTCCAAGATCTTAGGACTGCCTTCTGTATTGTTATCAAGGTCAATTTGGGTAGTCATAACATGATTTTGCTGTGATGTGCCAAGACTCTTTCTAATTTGCTCTAGGAACAATAACGTAATTATGACCAATTCACCATGGAAAGTTGGGATTTTCCGGGGGAAAGGGGCAGCTTGGCATGAACAAATAATTATGTAAATAGGCAAAAACTGAACAGAAAGGGCACTGTTAAGACTGAGCTGAACTAAATGCTTCCTTATTTTTAGCTGAAGAAGAAACATCCATCACTAGTATGGAATGGCAAAGAGTACTTTCACATGCTAAGAAAGCCACCGTAGCAGCAGAACACTTTCCAGCGGTAATTAATAAGTAAGGAGGTTCAATATTAGTGGGATTTGATTTTAATACATTTTTTTTTATCTGATGTAAAGGTTTGTTACAAGACAATTTTAACAGGTTTTCATATGACAGAGGGAATACTATATACATACAAATAAATGCATGCCTGTGTAACGCAAGTATTAACCAATTATTGTTTAAATGAATGCTGAGCTGCAAAAGTGCTGGCCTTTATCACACAAAGGAGATAGTTACTGCCACCGGAAGCTTACGATATAAAAAAGGAGAAAAGTCCCAAACAAATGGTAATCTGCCGTGCCTGTCCTGAGCTCCCCACTTAGGTTTTTCTTTGCTACCTGAAGCTAACCATGGTCTTGTGGCCTGACAGTTTGACCCCTGCCACCAGTGACCAAGGCCACAGATGCTTCTTGCCTGCCACATCTTTGATACAGTTTTAATTTTGGGGAATGCTGTTAATCCCAGCTCAGTGGTATCTTGCTACGTCTATTTGATAGCGCAAGGACACTGGGGCTCCGCCTCCCCTACACTCTGCCTAGTGCCACCCCATTGTTGGCTGAAGTTGTTACTCTAATGTTGCATTGACACAGTTTTTTGGTTTTTTTGTTTTTGCACCAGTTATTGCTTTCATCTTGTCCTGTAGGTCTGCCCTGTTTTTGTTCCACTCTCCGTGTCTGACCTCCACATCACCTTTCCAAGTAACTGAATTGACCCTGAGTCAGTTTGTGGGGGCAGCTCCTCATCCAGAGGCTGCCACCAGTCATCCCTCCTAGGATCTCTGTTTTGACTGCAGCCTTCCCTTAGTTATTGGGGACTTCCTTCCAGCCCCCATGTTGGACTGGAGTGTGGGACCTTTGGCTCTGCCCTGCTGCCGCTGCTGGCAAAATCGGCATTGGCACGTGCTTATAAAGCGCCTCCATGCCAGCGCCGGCTTTTTTTCTTCTTCTGGTGCCCTGGCCCCTGCTGGCTGCAGTTCAGGACACTGCAGTGCTGTTGGTAGGTCCTGCAACGTGGCGAACTTGCTGCCACTGCCAAGCTCCTGCAGCTCGGCATGCTGTGGTGCTGTGGCAGGGCCTGCAGTGCTGTGGTCCCACCATTGCCGCCCCCTTCCCATGGCTCAGGGTGCCTCAGGGCCCCCGGCAGGATCCAGTGTGGTGATCCTACCATCGCCACCATGCTCCTGCGGCTCAGCACAGTGCAGCACTGCAAGTGCGACCTGTGGCATGGGGCTCCTGCCATTGCCAGCAGGGTCCTGGGGCTCGGCAACTCCTCTGACCCTGCCACACAAATTAAAATATGCTACGCATGGATGAGGCAGGGGAAAAGGGGCAAATATTTATTTTCACAGGACATAATTCAGAAGTGTTACTTAAAAAAAAATAAGTTAAAGACAACTGTGAAAGTACCAAAACAACAAACTAACCTCATTGCTACATTAAAAATCCCCATCAGAGCAACGATATCTATATCTGCTGACAAAGCTGACTAAGCACCTCATAATGAGAAACATTTAAAAAATACCAGAAACAAATAGATATTTAGCTTCTGCACTTCATGTGAGTATCCATGCATTTAATGCACCACCACTGGTTCATATTTTTACTTTGGGTTTTAAAAGGGACCTTCTACCAGGACAAGTTCTGAAGTACTGTGTCCCAGAAAACAACGTAATGCAGGATACTTACCGGCAGCCCGGAGCACGGCACGCAAGGGGTGGAACGAAGAGCCTGCGTGGCTCATCAGCTGCCTTTTTGTCCAATTACGGCTGGCTGGTCGCGTCAGCGTCAGATGCCGGTGAGCAAGGATAAAAATGGTGGCGGACGCCATGGAGGGGGAGGATAGCAAGGAAGGAGAATTGCTGCTGACGCCAGCAACAGGAGAGACTCTCCCCATCGGATCCATCAACCTGGGCCAGCAGGGGCTGAACAAGGTGGAGCACCCCAATGGGAACCCTCACAGGGCAGTGAAGGAATGGCAGGAACACTGTCTGGAGGCATCAGCGGAGCGACTCCGGGGAATGGAGCCGGCCCCAGGTGGTAGTGTGGGGACGACGGGGTGTGGAGGAAGTCCTGCCAGGGGGAAGAAGACCATGGAAGAGCCCTGAAGGGGTTGCAGCCGGGGCGGGTATCACCGCCGGACCCAGTTGGGTTGTCAGGCAAGCAAGAGGGTGAATGCTGAGGGCGTCGGACGGAAAGGAAATAACCCATCCCTGATAGAGTCCAGGAAAGGAGAGAGGGGGAAGCAGGGAGTGACTTGTGCCCCAGTGCTATTTTTGTTGTTGCTTTTTATGTTGTCGCCATGGACTAGGGGCATAGGGGGAAGGGCAGCTCCCTGGGGAGTGAGGCTGAGGAGAAGCCTCAGAAGGTTTTTCTTTCCTTTGGGTATTCCCTCAAGAGAGAGAGAGGTGGAGACTAGGCGGGCCAAGGGGCAGGAGCCCGAGACCCCAATTGGAAGGTGCTACCCCACAGAGGGGATGAGGCCTTCAGACGGACATCGCACTGAAGGAGGCGTGAGGCTGGGGTGTAGGGGTGGCAGAGCCCCGTGAGTAACTGCCGGGTGAATCACGGGCCATCAAGCGCACTCAACAAACAACCCCACACACTGAGGAACACCAAGTCGTGGCAGGCGAGCACGGGGTTGAAGACTCGGGAGGAAGACATCTGCTCAGGCGATGACACGAGTCTGTAAGCCGCTTAACATCAACCACCAGAGCAAAGGTTGACCGGGAGTGGCTGTTCAAAGCTTGGCGGCTACATACTGCATACAATTCTGGGCTCTACACTTTTGAAAAGATGAGGAGAAGCTAGAGAGAGTCCAGAGGAGAGCCATGCACATGATTGGAGGTCAAGAGAGCACGCCTTATGAGGAGAGGCTGAGAGACATGGTACTCTTCAGCCTGGAGAAGGAAAGGCTCAGGAGTGACTCAGTGGCAGCCTATAAGTATATAAGGGGTGTGGATCAGGATTTTGGGGAACATATGTTTACCAGGGCATCACAAGGGAAGACAAGGTCTAATAGTCACAACTGCTGGAAGACCATTTTAGATTGGACAGTAGGGAACATTTCTTTACCATCTGAATCTCCAGAGGTTGGAATAGATTCACCCCCAGAAGTGGTAGAAGCACCTACTCTGGATAGCTTAAGAAACACTTGGATGCTTATCTTGCTGGGGTGATCCGACCCAAGCTGACTTCTTACCCCTTGGGTAGGGGGCTACACCCGATGATCTCGCGAGGTCCCTTCTAGCTCTAATGTCTATGAAATCTATAAATTGGGATTAAACTTTATATTGACCCCATTTTACCACATACACACAACTTGGTGGTGAATAAGGACCTATACTTCTAAGTGGTGTGATGAAAAAATTCAGGTATAAGATACTGCCACAAACATAAGAATGCAAGCCAGAAAGCTTGAATGGGTGTCAGACAATGTGGCCAGCAGAGAGGTTTGTTTAGTTTAGCTGAATCCAAGCACAGTAAAAGGGCATGTTGACAGTGTACTTTGGTCGAGAGTCCCTCAAAGTGTGCCCTATGTTTCCACTCCCCCAGACAATCTCCAAATATGAGAAAGAAAAGCCAGCGAGGCTACTTTGGACTGTCCTTCTGAACCTTTCTTGAAACACAAAGCTCTGATGTGGTTGTGAACAGCCATCAGACATGACTCTAGAAAGGGCCTCACCAACATACTTTTGGGTTTGGAGAGTGCTTGTAGATTGAGTGGAAATACCTGATGCCAATGCAGGCTGCTGCAGCACCAAGGAGTCCAAAGAAAGCAGATGCTTTTCAGAAGGGTGGAATGCTGGGTGATGTTCTGTTGAAGGAGGACTGGAAATGAGCCCAATCCCAGGAATTCCTAAGTATACTAAAGATCTCTACCCCTGAATCTCAAGAGGGAAGCCCATCTTACTGAGCTTTTAGCAAAGCATATGATTAGAGAAGTCCAAACGTGTAGGCTATTTGTTGTTTTAACCCATTCCCTCAAACGCTTAGTGACATTTACTAAATACATCTATTTGTTTTAGAAAGACTGTGACTGTACAGCACTGGTCACCTTAAACCTGGTGCTGCAAAATTTCATCCACAGCAAGTAAGAAAATGAGGTGTAACACCTGCTGGGGTGCTCTCAGCAGATACATTTCCTGAGGCAGCTAAAAATGAAGCACAAACTAATTACATTTTGGGTGCTTGCAGATGTCACCCTTTCCCCAAACAGCACTTTACTTTAAACTTGGTGCGTTCCCATGCTGAGCCCTGCACATGCCCAGAATAGGCAGCACCTTACTTCAACCCTGCTCACCCAATGTCTGTAAATGTTGGGTGTTTTAGTGGGGCTTTTTTGGCACTTTTATCTAATAGCTGATTGAATCAAGCTTTAGCTAAAAGTGCCAAAAAAGCCCCATCGAAGTGCTTGATCTTTACACATCCTACAGAGCTGGGATCAAGTAATGCGCTTCTTCTTCTGGTAAAGTGCATTTTTTTAAACATCTGAAAGCAGCCTTTGTACCTACGGTCATAGAGACCTGATAAGAATCTAGAGGTTACGCAGCCCTATCCCTAGCACTAAGCACTACAGAACTCCCAAAAGGTTTATAGAGGGGAAGTGAAAACATGAGAGAAGGTATTTTATTGGTGGAAAGGAAAGAAAAACAGTAGGTAAGTATCAGCAGATGGTAAGGGGGAAAGAGAAAGCAGTAGGGTTTAAATTGGTCTAAAGTACCCAACTAACTTTGAGTTTTAAAAGGTCACAATTTGTTATAACCCTAGACTGGTGAGAGGGTAGGAAAAGATCCACTTAATTTGCATGTGTAACTACTAATACAGTTCATACTGCAAACTGATCATCAAGTATAATCTTGTGATTTTTAAAGGAACAACAGTATTATGCTATCCCTTAAAGTAAATAAAAATGATACCTTTGTTTCAGGCCAACAGGCTTTGAGAACAGCTTGAGTTCTGAAGAACACAAGCAGCTTGCTATCTTCATCACGGAGATGAAAAGCTTGTTCCATGATCTGCAGCACCTTTATCCGAGGCTTTACTGGCAAGGTGTCGTCACCACAGAAAGGCCTCAACCACTCCAAAAGGTCATCTGAAGAAACTAGTTTCTCCCTGTAACCCAAGTCAAATGGTTTCAGATTAACTTGATTTTTAACAATTTTAATCCAGATTCTATACATGACTGTTTCTGATGAAGTGTAACAAATGTCATGTTAGTTGTGAGCAACTTCAATGGGAAATTTGTAAATTCTTATTTTAAAATAAAACTGTGATACTGAACCTGTCCCTCACTCAGAATTTCTAGGTTAAGTATTAGAAACAGTTTTCTATACTTCTGGTTATATTTCTCAGTCACATAACTGTCTATGCTACGATATAGATAACTTGTAGAATGTTAACCTGCATTTTGTTTCATGAACATAAGTCTGAATTCCTTTCTTTAGGAAATGTATTCTCAAATTAAATTAATTACATGCCAACTCCATTAGCAATCCTCTGTAATTTTATACCCTCTACCATAAGAATAACAATATACTTATTACAGTAAAGGGTGAATGATGAAAACAGATGATCTTGGATTAGTACAGTAAATTACTGCATTCAAAATTGAGTCTGGTTGGGAGGAAAATTCAAATGCATCATTCATGCAACCATAAAATGAAATTTGTATCATCTATATGATTATTTAAGCAGATACATGCCTCTGCTAAGCTCCATTTCCAGTTCTTTTCAATGTTTTCTACGCTAATCAATTTTAGGAGTCAGAAGAATCATGAATAACCAACTACATATAAAATTACTGGTTTTTTTAACCACAACTTGATTTAATCTCAGAGAATATTGTGGGGTTTTTTCCTGGCATTTATAAAGCAAACCACATGTCTAGTAAGAAATGAAACTTCTCAAGCATTTACCAATCTCATGAAATAATTGCTTTTCATGATTTCAGGCCAAATAAGGTCATCCCAATAGTTGTGCTATAAAATGTAGAAGTTAGAGATAAAAGGAGTCATTTAACAGAGTGTTTGAAACATTTATGGTCAAAGTCCATGAACTAATTTCAATAATTTTGATAATTTGGGAATTTTCGCCTATTAAAATAACTGCATTCAAATTAATGTAAACCATACAACCAACATTAAGAATTTTTTATTTTCTACAGTGCCAAGTTTACTCCCAACTCTGTTTATGGTTTAGCTATCAGCTAAGCTAGAAATATAGATAATTTATGTTTATGAAGTCACATAGTAAACAAGAACATATGCGCTAAAATACTTATATAATAAAGAGGACTTAATATTCAAGATATCTGAAGGTTGTGACAAATTTTGGATGAAACAGATTTTTTTTAAACTTATATTTATAAATCTAAAGACTTAACTGAATAGCTTTCTACTACTATTTTATAACAAAATATGCCAAATAAGAAAAAAATATGTACTGCCACTATTTGAAAATATACAATGTTTAAAGCCCGTATCTTTTTTTTTTTCCAAATGAAATTTTAAGTAGAGGTGGTTGGGAACTTCTCAATTAAAAACGTTCTATGAGAAGCACTGATTCATCAAAAGACTGAAAAATTGTCAGAAAAGTTTTCCAGGCCTGGTCTGATTAAAATCATAGAGTGAAATGAGAAGAGAGAAGCAACCTTCATTAAGATGCATCATCAGTTAAAGCACCTGCATCCTGGGTATAAGTTCCCGCTGTTTATCGCATTCAATTTGAGTGTCTTAACCACTGTGCTATTATTAGATATTCTTGGGTAAGTCTCTCTCTTTGCCTCTGACTGCAAATATATGTTTTAAAAGAATCATCATCAGATTACACTGAACAAATTTTGAAAACAAGTTTCCAAACACTTGGAAAACACAAGTTTACCTACAACATCAATGTCATTACCATGGCTTCCAGCAGAAGTTTTATTACTAATTACTTCTGACCTACTAATCGAAGTCATCTGGCACTCATCACTTCAGTAAATCTCACTCCAAAAAGATGTAGAAAAAGGTGCATCTTAAAGCCTATTCTCTAACAATTTTAGCAGCAGTGAACCGAGTAGGAAGCTTCTTAAAAGGAAGGAACCTTCCAGTCAGCACTAAGAAACAACCCATAGGCTAGTAGCCCAAATGGTTTGGAGGGTCACAGCTTCATCATGCAAGGAAAGACACAGCTAGTAGGCCACTCCCCAAAACGTTTAGCACTTTAGAGGTTAAAACAGGAGACAGCTATGCAATTTACTAAGCCAACAGTTTCTATAACTGTGACTATATGCCACCAAAATAAACTTCACAACTGAATGGTAAGATAAGATAAAAGATGGACTTCATTATATATTAAAAGCACTTAAGACTCCTGTAAAATGGGAAAAATAATATCTAGAAATAATTCTAATTCTTTGATATGTACGTTCTGACTTTCTTTGGTTCCATCGTTATTAAAAATGATTTCATTAAAACTTCTACTCTGACATACTCCATTTTGGCTGGCTTCAGTTATTCTTTTATTCACATCCAAAGTCCATTGTAAATGTTTTTTATTAATTTGAACATAGCTTATATTAATGCTTGTGCTTTTTACTACATTCCTCTGATACATTTCTATGCTAAGTTATCAGAGATGGAATATTTTTCATTTTGTAATCTATTACTTTTGAAACATTTATTCCCTTGTGTGTATTTACAGAATTCTTAGGATAACAAACTTATGGATCTCAAACAGCTGCAGTGTCTATTCTAGCAGTGAAAGTGAGGATGCTGAGAATGTGTGGGAGAAACACAGCAAGCACAACCTCAAGTACTGAACCAAAATCTAAAGTAATCACATTGTATATTTACCCATTTACACTTTCAGTTAGTTTTCAGTTCACATGACAATGGCCATATCAAAGGTAACTTGATTTTAATTTTTCAAATCAGACTTCTGGTGTCTCTTAAATGTTACTAAATCAAGCACACATTATACATATGCCATTGCATTCCCTTTGGTCTAACATGGGGGTGTCCAACCTTTTTGAATGTGGGGCCGGATCATGAACTTTTTTATCACCCAGTGGGCCGGCAGGAGCAGGCACTTGTGTGGCCTGTCCAGTCCGGCCGCAGCCTGGGGACGCAGGGGTCAAGGGGTGCCACCTGACCCCGCTGTGTCCTCCCTGCGACCTGGGCGGCCTCGAGGATGTTCCCACACCTGTGCACCTGGGCTCAGCAGCCAGAGGGACATGTGGGAACTCTACAGGGGTGCAGGATGTGCAGGGACACCCCCCTGCTCCCTCTCCACCGGGGCAGCCTGAGCCCAAGCAGCAGGGGTTCCTCCCTCCCTGGGGCCTGCGACTCACCACCCCCAATGTGATGTCTGCGGGTGTGGGGGGATGTGGGGAGGCGGGAGCAGCGCCGGCCTCCCACCCCAACAGCCACAGCAGCAGCGGCAGCAGCATCTACTGTGGGCCTGGCCGCAGCATCCCTCTGCACCGGCATCTGTGCCCCCTGCGCCTGCTGCACTGGCGGGGCCTAGTGCAGGGCGAGCCCAGCATGCAAATGAGGAAGGGAGGGCAAGGCTAGGAATGGAAACCCTGCAATGTGGAAGAAGGTAGGACCTGGCATGCAAATCAGGAAGGGAGGGGTGTGGCGAGGAAGGGACACGGTGAAATGAGGGGACAGGGGAGGAGCTGCACCGCGTCGTCAACGTCAAGCTGATGCAGTGTGTGTGGGAAACTTGTCCCTTTCTCAGCCCTTCAGCAGCCATTAGGAAGCTGCTGAGGGGCAGGGGGAGGGACAAGGGGTTCCTGCTGCAGCACCGCGGGCCACAGAAAATGGCTTGGCGGGCCGCATGGCAGCCCACAGGCTGTATGTTGGACAAGCCAGGTCTAACAGAATTGTAAACAAAGAAGATACATATTGTTTTTCTAATGTCTGAAAAGAAACACTAATATCATTTGCATCATTTCTAAAAGGTAAATCTTACCTACTAGACGATTAGCCAGCTTTCAAACCTTCTCCTCTCTAACAATATTTTCTATTTTACAGGATTCCTATGGATAAGTGCATGGGTCAAAAAACACAGAGATAGGCCGCATCCCCAGATGCAGGCATTTGCAATTTGTGGTGCTGCAAATTGCATGTTTGGAATGTTAAAACATGTCCCACGCTACAAATTTACAGTGCAGGGCCAAAATTTGCTAACAGGATTTCCAGGTAGCAAAAAAAAAAAGTGCTGGGAAAAAAGAGGCATGATGCATGTGAAAATAGCATGGACCGGAACAAATGGAGGCTTCATCCTCCAATGAGATGCTCTGGCTGCTGGCCGGAACATCTCTACTGCTCCATTTGTGCCTTGGCTGCTTCAGCATTCTGGGAGCTGGGAAGAGCTGGCCAAGGGCAATTTGTCCAAAGCTTGACAATGTGTCCTGCAACAAAGCACATATGCATGGGTATGCATTAAGGCACAAAATAGCTGCACAAATTTGTGCTGCTGCAAGCACATGACCCTGCTCATCTGGACACATCCACAAATGTCTATGCGTAAGCCTTTGGTTTGGCTTTGTTACCAAAGCTGAAACACAGGCTTTGGTATTTTAGTTGCATCTCAACTATAAGATTTTTTTTAAAGGCGACAGAGCACTGAAATGCTTTCCTGAAGCAATTAACACTTGGAATAACATTTGTTTTTTGCTGTAAAGGTATGAGGGTATCCCCTCTAAAACATAGTGTAGTGGGACAGAATTGTAGATTTCTTTTCAAATACCAGGTCAAGCAAAATTCTTCATGGCACAGTGATTACAAAATAAGGACCATATACTGGGACTCACACTATTTTTACTCCCTTTATAAATGCAGCATGCCCCCAATAGACTGAGTTTTTACTTAACGGTAGGACAAATGTTTTCTTTAAAATTACATGTGGCCAGAACATTTGGATCACTGAACAGGCCCAAGAGAAACATATGGCTGTAGCACATAAATTGTCCTCAAATTCTGGTGAAAGGAATGAAGCTATTTCAGTTTGTTTTTTTTTTTACAGTTACTGGGGTATAAAGGAAGTGTGCAACCATCTTCCACTGGCATTCATGCTACAATAGTCAGATTATATATTTGTAGCATATTAGAGGGCACCAGACAAAGTATTAGTCTCTGTGGATTTCTGGATTTTACTACTTACTTTAATATGTTGTAAAGAATTTATTGTAAGACCATTCAGAAATACAAACAGCTTTAACTTAGCCCTTGAAACCTGTTTGAGTCCTAATCATATTTTTAAAGGTTTACAATGATGGCTCTGTCTTCCACTCTTGATTAGAGACAACTGTAGATTTCTAAGTAACCAGTTTTGCTGCTTGGGCTCAAATCTATTATGCTAAGTGAGAACAATTATTACAGGAGGGTATAAATTGACCAGTCGGGTCCCTAGATTTTCTTGTAGGCAACTCATTGCCATAAGTAGCAACAGTGTTTTTCAGCTAGAGGTGGTCTTCCCATATCAGAAAAGTCATGTTGCCAATTAGACAAGTAGTATGTGTAGCTCCCTTATTGGAATCCAGGATGGCTGCCATGAATTCACCTTTTGAGCAACATTTCAGCTACCACTAGGGTTAGAAAATTAATTCCAAAGATGAAACAAACACTGTGTTCACCAAAGAGATCAATCATAACATTTCCAATGTGGTGGCCATACTGGATTACAAGATGGCTGGCACAGCAGCATGTATATATCAACTCGATGCAATTAAAATCCTAGTAAACAATAATCTAATATTAAAACCCCACAAATTCTATCACTATAAATTTCATAGCAGACCTATAGTACTGAAAACTTAACTCAGGCTAGTTGTTTGAGTTACCTGCATTCTGAAATTTAAAAAAAATGTTATCATCTTATTCAATGTATGTCAGATATTAATAATACATAACTCAATGTCAATGAACTACACAGACATTTGTTCAACTTAAGGCAATAGGAAAATGTAATAATCTAATCCAATGGTAATGTGACGGCAATACAATGGTATATATAACATTAATACAATGGGTAATTGCAGGTTTTCAGTTCTCTTTGTTACTTGAATCCATTTCTGAATCCCTGTAGTTATTACACAGATTCAACAAGCTGTCTTGTAGCACTGGCAGCTAAGAGTGCATGGCACATTAAACTGTTTACACAAGCATGCTGGTCCCCGGCATTTTGTCTTGCACTTGCAATTTGTTATCCAAAAGGTATTCTACTGGTAATGGTTCAAGCATGTTTATGATAAGAAAGTAAGCATCATTTTCAGTTTGCCAACCTCGTTAGTCAGGTGATGGCAATGGTGGATTAGAGTCAAGCACACTTCGCCAACCAAGCTTTGATAATTAGCTCTACGTACATGGCACACAAGGGTGTTGTATGTAGACAGAATTTTATCTGGAGCTTTTCCTTGATGGAATAATTTCACCCCAACATCTAGAAGGGCTGCCAAAGATGTTGATGGCTGCTACAGCAACACAACCAACTTTCCTACATAACTGTACAAATCCTTATCACCATCAGGCCTACTTCTTAGACCTGTCAATAGATGCGGATGTTGAATGAGCAGCATGCAAGCAGTTTTCTTAGTGTGAACAGTGAACTGGTTGTGGTGTCACAACCAGTCAAGCTGTGGAATCAGAGATGCATGGACTAGCTCAGACAATTCTAACAAAGTACTGTGAATTGGAATTAATCTTACTAGGTTGCTTCTCTTCATCCAAATCTTAGGCGCAAGACTATGCAAGACTCTGGGCTCAGAGTGAGTCAATCCCATAGCAGAGGAAAGGGGGCAAGGAGGCCAGGAAGCCCCTTTGGCTAACCAGGGGCATCCAAGATATCTTAAGGGCAAAAAAAGAGGCATACAGGAAATGGAAGCAGGGGGTAGCTAGCAAAGAGGAGTATACTTCTTTGGTTCGCACCTGCAGGGAGTCGGTCAGGAAGGCCAAGGCAACTCTAGAACTCAGGCTAGCGTCAGGGATTAAGGACAATACAAAGTTCTTCTTTAGGTACGTTGGGAGCAAAAAGAGGGTGCAGGGTAGCATAGGACCCATACAGGATGGGCAGGGGGGCTTAGTGACAGATAGCGGGGACAAGGCAGAGCTCTTCAATGAGTTTATTGCCTCAGTCTCCTTAAATGGGAACCTAGACAAACCCTCAACATACATCACAGAAACCAACAAAGGGAACATCAGCCAACCAACGGTCACTGCCAACATGGTAAAAAAGACACTTGGAGGGACTGGACGTATTCATATCACCAGGACCGGAGGCACTCCACTCATGGGTAATGAAGGAATTAGCAGGGGTCATAGCTGATCCACTGGCAAGGATATATGAGCACTCATGGTGCTCAGGTCAGGTTCCGGAGCATTGGAAAAGGGCTAACATTGTCTCAATCTTTAAGAAGGGGACGAAGGAGGACCCGGGGAACTACAGACCAGTCAGCCCTGGGAAAATCCTAGAAAACATTATCAAGGAGCACATCTGTGGAAGCCCTCTGGTTAATGTGATTAGGAGGGGTAACTAACATGGGTTTTTAGCAGGCAGGTCCTGCCCAACTAACCTAGTTTCCTTTTCCGACAAGGCCACCAGTTGTTTAGATGCAGGAGTCGAACTAGATGTTATCTATCTGGACTTCAAGAAGGCCTTTGACAAGGTATCCCATACCATCCTTATAAATAAACTGAGGGGATTTGCCTTGGATGATTACACGGTAGACTGGGTAGCAAATTGGCTCAAGGGTCTCATTCAGAGGGTGGTAGTGGATGGGTCTGTGTCAACCTGGAAAGATGTGGGCAGTGGAGTCCCTCAGGGCTCAGTTCTGGGGACAGTGCTGTTCAACATCTTTATTAGTGATCTGGATGAGGGGTTTGGAAGCACCCTGCCCCAATTTGTGGACAAAATTATGGGGTGCAGCTAACACCCTGGAGAGAAGGAACCAGATGCAAGCCAACTTAGACAAACTGGGGAAGTGGGCAGAGAGCAACAGGATGCAATACAATAAGGACAAGTGCAAGGTGCTACATCTAGGGAGGAAGCACTGCCATCATACCTACAGGCTGGGGGGCAACCTTCTCAGCATGACTGAGGCAGAAAGCGATCTTGGAGTCACTGTTGAGTCCAGGATGAACATGAGTCGTCAATGTGATGAAGTAGTCGGCAGAGCCAATCGCACCTTGTCGTGCATCCATAGGTGCTTCACAAACAGGTCCAGGGAGATGATTCTCCCTCTCTATGCGGCACTGGTCAGACCACAGCTGGAGTACTATGTCCAGTTCTGGATGCTGCAGTTCAAGAGGGATGCGGACAACCTGGAGAGGTTCCAAAGAAAAGCCACTTGTCTAATTAGAAGCCTGCAGGGAAGGCCCTACGAGGAAAGGCTAAGGAACCTTAGCCTCTTCAGTCTCTCCAAGAGAAGGCTGAGAAGGGATGTTGTGGCGGCGTACAAATTCATAAGGGGAGAACAACATGAAGTAGGCAATGATCTGTTCATAAGGGCATCCCCTGGAATGACAAGGAACAATGGCCATAAGCTACTAGAGAGAATGTTTAGGTTGGACTTTAGGAGAAACTTCTTCACAGACAGGGTTGCCAGAATCTGGAATGGGCTCCCAAGGAAGGTGGTGCCCTTGGGGGGTTCTTCAAAAGGAGACTGGACAGGCACCTGGCTAGGATCACATGACCCCAGGGTTGGTGACTATTTCCTTGCCTGCCAGGGGCAGGGGGTAGGACTACCTGGCCCACTGAGATCCCTTCTAACTATGAACCTATGCCACCAGCAATTTTTTCAATTTTAACATGCTCTACTGCCTGGCTGGTTGAAATGTTTACAAATGGAAAATTAGTTGTCTTGACCCCGAATCCTTCTTCCATAAATTCAGCATACACTGTAAGAACAAATCCATCCTACAAAAAACTATAACTCTTGGTTCCAAAATGATACTTTTTATTTTGGAACCAAGAGTTCTAGTTTTTTGTATGTCTTTTTGTCTCAGACCAACACGGCTACCAAGTATACCCCTAAATCCCTCATACATTCAAGATATACTGCACCCCATCTCATGTAATTGGTATGATCATGCAAAGCTACCAGTGGAAGCATTTCTGAAAAGGCACATACATGCTTGTGCCAGTTTCCGTCACGTTCAGCCCTGATGAAGCAGAAAAGAGTATTGACTACTTCCAAACAGTTCATGCAGTATTTGAACATACCTTAATGGGAGTGTCCTTACATAAATACTTGAAGTACAGTGACAGTTGTTGACAGATGAACTAACAGTTTTTTCACCACGTTCCTTCCCACTTTGTAATCATCATTTGGGATCCAATATGGCTACCACAACAGAAATGTTACTATTGATCTCCTTGGTTCATGCAATGTTGTTTTTGTCTTTGGAATTAATTATCTAACCCTGGTGGGGGTTGGAATATTGACTTAAACATGAATTCACGGCAGCCATCTTGGATTCCAATAGGGTGGCTACATGTACTACTTGCCAGATTGGCAACATGACTTTTCTGACATGGACAGATCACCTGTACCTGAAACACACTGTTGCTGCCTGCGGCAATGAGTTGCCTGTGGGGTGATACCTGTCATTCAGTCAGTCAGTCAGTCAGCCAGTCCGTACCGACAGCTGGGGCACCTCTGATGTAGCAATAACTTTCCTCCGTTCTTCATGTTCTTTTGCACTCCTTGAACAATCAATCATTTTTAATCCCATCCAGTTTTTGATGTTAGTGGTCCAGTTTGTGCTAGATCTTCCTCTTCTTATTTGTCCATACACAGCACTCTGCAGGATGGTTTTGGTAAGCGTCCTGGTCCTTCTTGTTACATGTCCAAACTACTGCATCTTTCTTCTTATGATGATGATTTCAAGTAAGGGTGGTTTTTTTTGGAAACTTCTTGTCTCACTTGATCTTTCATGGATTCATTTGTTCTACGTGCAGTGTAGGGTATATGTAGAAGTCTTCTGAAGCACCACATTTCAAAGGTCTCAAAATGCTTTTCCAGTGCCCTGGTGAATACCCAGGTTTCTCAGTAATAAAGTTGCTGAAATGGCAATAGCATATAATACAGGGGTGGGTAAAATGCAGCCTGTGAGCCAGATGCAGCCTGCCAGGCCATTCTATCCGACCCACGGGGCCCCTAAAAAAATTTAGAAAATTAATATTTATCTGCCCCTGGCTTCTTGTCACGTGGCCCTCGATGGCTTGCCTAAACTCAGTAAGTGGCCCCCCGCCTAAAATAATTGTCTGCCCCTGATAGAAAGTAAAAGTCCTGTTAACTGGCATCTTATAAGCCGGCATGCTCAATTAACCAACATACTGGCTTGTAAGATTAAGTGAAATCGGAAGTGCTCACTGTGGCAACTTCCAGTTTCTCCAAGCCCCCATGTCCCGGGGGAAAGCAGCCTGCGCTGCTGAGCCTCCATGGCCTGGGGGCATAAACAGGCTGTGCAGGGCCCGCCTCCCTGTCCCACAGGAGGGGCGGCGATACTGCGGGAGGGGCAGCGGGATGCCCCAGACACAGCGGGAGAAGCAGTGGCCCGGGCCACTCAATTAACTGGCATATTTTGTTATCCGGCAACACCCGTTCCCAGGGGATGCTGGATAACAGAGTTTTTACTGTAGTAAGTGGAGATTTGTTTCCATTGTGATGTTGCTGCTAGTCCAGGTTTTCTTCAGTTTTGTTAGTTGTCCAATGAGAATGGTTATTCTTGTTTTTACTTATTTTCAGGATGTAGCATCTTTTGTGGAATGCTCCAACATATTTAAAATGTGTTACTTTTTCTAGGATGTACTTGGTAGCTATGTTGGTCTGAGACAAAAAGAAATACAAAAATCTAGAACTCTTGGTTTCAAAATCATACCTTTTATTAGACCGACTGGGAAATCGCAAAAATATATCCCTTTTTGCAAGCTTCTGGGCTCAAAGGCCCTTCACCAGGCACTGGGAAAAGTATAGATGGTAAAAAGTCTCCATAGGTAGGAAATAAACTTCATTTTTGCATAGAGGGAGCTGGAAAGCTGTCCCTCTGGGCCCATGAGTGTGTCTTTGTGAGTAGTGCTGAGTTGCTCTTTGATGTGTAGATCAGGTAGAAATCCTTCCCTGTAGGAGTCAGATGGCAGGCAGGATATTTTTTTGTGATTTCCCAGTTGGTCTAATAAAAGTTCTAGATTTTTGTATTTCTGTTTGTCTCAGACCAACATGGCTACCAAGTACATCCCTGAAATGTGGAAGATGCCAAATTTTAGCCGATTTTGGATTCTAAACTTCACTACAGAACAACAAGAAAGATTTGGTACCACTCTGCCTGCCATCTGACTCTTTCAGGGGAGGATTTCTACCTGATCAAAGAGCAACTCAGAACAACTCACAATTCATGGACCCAGAGGGACAGCTTTCCATTGACTTTTCCCTCTTTTTGAAAAGAACTAATTTTGCTAAATTAATCATTACAAAACATCTGTGTTTCTTAGCAAGGAAGAAAAGGCTGTCCATAAAACATGTCGTTTCAGGACTGTGGATAATTAAAATTAGACAATTATTTCCTTTTAGAGAAGGTGCTTTAGAATAAACACATGCTAAATAAAGTTTCACAATAAAAGTAAATAGATAAGTAAAAATTGACTAATTGTTGTTGGCAAATAGTCCACTGTTTACTGGTTCCACTTCTTAGTGGTAGTGCTAATATATAAGAAAGCTGTAAACTATATTAGGTTATTCTTTTGAAATATTTCAGTCTCTTTTAAAAGGGGAGAATGGCCCCAGGTGGAGTGTGATTGATAACTAATACTCTTTTATTTGTTCTAACAAGACAGATGGAAAGTAATATCAGTCAGAAAACACCAATTTAACTCGTCTTGCAGCTCTAAAATAATAAACACTGACAGTTTACATTTTCAGATTGTAAGAATTTCAATTTTATTTAGTCTATTATTCTCTTAATCTACTATTTACCTCTGAACTTGAGTGAAATTAGAAATGATGCTACCAAATGAGTGGCATTCAAACTGTAAATTAAAAGTTTCAGAGCTAAGAGGAATTGTGAGAACATTTCTGAAGTTAACATAGGTCAAGTCTCAATTTTGTGCACTCCTATGAAGAAGTTTAGCACTTTTTCAAATTAAGTCAGAAACAGAAAACAAAATTGTAACTGTAAATGTATCAGAAGCCATATTGATCTATATACCTGATTATCATTTTAACACCATGAGGTTAATGGTGTACTCAAATTAAAGGACTCCAGGCAGCTCATTTCAAAGGCAGAGAAAATAACAGAATTCAAGATGACACTGAACTGGGTTGCTTATCTACAATGTTATGTTACAATAACTACAGGCAAGAAACTCATTATAAATTACAATGGAAAACAATTAATTTTTTAATTCCAATTATTTACTCCATTGCCAGGATAAAGCTTTGATGATGTACACTGGATGTGTGTGAATGCTGCACACACTGAATGAGGATCGTTACAATTAGAGAATGATAAGAATTAAGTACAGCTGGGGGAGGAGAGGCAAAACACCTTCACTATATTTTTAAGCATACAACTGTCAACATTTTGAAGCGCTGAAATTACAGGACGTGGAACCCAGGCCACTACGGTGGCAGGCTTCAGGGTTTGGAATCTGCTTTCAATGAAATTCTGCCACTTTTACAGCCTGATGCAAATTTACCTTTTTACTGAGGAGCTTTATCAACCAAATGCTGGAATCACTACTGGTAATAACATTCTTTGTTCTAATCTTTAGAGAAAATTTGGTTTGGTCATTGCAGCGGGTTGGAGAATACAGAGTACTCTTTGATTTAGTACCGGACTAATAACACTGAGCAGTGCCTGATTCAGCATGACAAATCATACATACAAAGACAAATTATCCATATTTACCTGCACAGACATTACATAAACCTGGGCAAGAAAATATTAACATTATCAATATCGTATTTCTATAGAATCATGACAAAAATGATCTTGTATACTGCTAACCAAGGGATTCCTGCCAATCACATAATATAAGCTCTTACCCGTCTTCCACATTTGCATGGACTGCCGAAACAACGCCTTCTAGGACCTTAAGTGGATCTTTCAATGAAGTCAAAGCAACATTATCCTCACT
Organism: Gavialis gangeticus; assembly: GCF_001723915.1. Classification (NCBI taxonomy): domain Eukaryota; kingdom Metazoa; phylum Chordata; order Crocodylia; family Gavialidae; genus Gavialis; species Gavialis gangeticus. The sequence goes on from NW_017729028.1 coordinate 14,801,418, forward strand.
GTCAAAAAAGAATTAAATCAGTTTATACAAAACATGACTACTTTAGAATAAAACTTTCTTGAATCTTAATGTTCAATCCAGACAACACAACTACAGGCCATGTGTAAACTTTTTGTTGATCAGGATAATTTTCAAGTTCTCTACTTGATTCGTTCCTCTTATCTTTGTGTCATAATATAAAGTGATGAACAGAAGAAAGGGGAGAAAAAGCACATGAGAAAAATAACTAAACAACTCAAATGCAGGTAACAAAAAAGAAGCCAGAGAGTGAAAATGCACCAGACCACTTGTCTTTCCTCAGAGGATTCATTTAAAATCTAGTCCATGAAAAAAACATCTCTACCAAGGTGTTCAGAAAATACTTGTTACTGAAGCGTGTTGTTATACTGCATTATGCCAACACAGACAAAATAGATTGAAGGTTTTGCATAAATCGTCACCACATTTTCTTTTCAAGTATCATGCAAGAATCAAGATGGTAATTCTAAATCATGTAATTCATCAGGAAAGTTACAGTTGGGGGACAGATTTTTCTAGTGTTCAAAAGTTGTTAAAAGCAGGAATGATAAAAGTTTCAGTGTTTACACATTTGTCTCATGGAAGGAAAGTGCAAATCTTTTGCTATGAAGTCTAGGGAAATAAGCCTGACAAATGACTGAACTCTTAGAGGAAAAATGAATTACACTAGCACTTTAATAAAGACTTCAGGGTCTTTTCATGCAAATCATAAAAGGGCAATGATGGTTAGGCTGACCTAGAATATCAATAGATCTGTCTATCTTAGGGCTCATAATTGTTGAACTAAAGATGCTAGACAGCTTGCCAAAGATGCCTCAGGAGCCAGAGATACAAATGCACATTCCCTGCAATTCATCAGCATAGTAAAGCTATTCTATTGCTAGACTATGTGTCAACCTTTTGCTGTACTTAAGAATTATGATTCCTTAGTAATATGAATACATGTCAAAGCCTCAATGATTGCTCTGCCAAAGGTAAAATAACCTATAGGATACCAGATAATGGAATATGCATGGACTAACTACAAGGCTTTGCACATTTACTCTTTACAATTATGAAAGTTTCTGCCAATATATGATCTCTGTTATTGCAGTGGGACGTTTGTTTTAGCCAAGAGACAAATCAGGTGATTTTGAGAAGTGACACAGGTGACATTTGAAGAAAGCATGGACATGTATCTTTAGAAACCTAAGTGGATTTTCTACATGGAAGGTTTCTGCTGTTAATTGGTGCTTAGCATGATGTTAACGGATGCTTCCTGGATACTAATCGCACCCTATGCTGATTCAGAGAAAAATAAAACAAACAAACAAAACAGAACAAAACCCGAGGTGCCTGTAAATCTGACCAAGTGGAAAATCCTTACTGATGCCAGATCTGACCAAAGGTACAACCCTGAGCACAGGAGCAAAAACACTAAACAAGCACATGATGAAGGATATGTTGAACCACCAGATCACCCACTCAGTGCCCCTCTTCACCTGTGGCCAATCTGATGGTTTAGAGCAGGGGTACCCAACCTACAGCATATGCGTCACAACTGGAACGGACAGCCTGCGTGTGTGGTGTGCAACAGAGGGGCAGCCAGCACATACGGCAGGGAACAGAAAGCAAAGCAGGAGATTGGACAGGAAGCACAAGTCAGGGAGCAGAAATAAGAGCAGCAGATCAAGGAGGAAAAGGGTCTAAAGAACATGGATCCTAGTTTGTGGCAGCTTGCCAAAAAGCGCCCCCGACTATTTGTGTAGTGTAGCTATCATGAAACTTGACAGTGACAAATCAAACTGCACATCTTGAGAAGAGACAAGAAGTGGTCTGATGGACTAGTTTCTGAACAGGTATTTTATATCAAGGCCGTATACAAACACAGAACTACAAGAACGTTTTGTACTGAGGAGCTCACAGACTATCTTGGGTCCATCACACAGATGGATCCCTGATGTATCCATGGATGCATTTATAATGTAGCAAATCTTAGGAAGGAGTCTGTATTTTGAAAAAGCTGGAGAAGTAATAAAGAACACACTGAACAGCTTTGTATATAGCTGCCTGTTTTAATGTGATTAAAAACATAAAGAAAGAAAGCAAAAAAACACAACAAAACAAAACAACCCCCCCACCCTGTACAGTGTCAAGATGGCTAAAACTTAAAATTACAGAAGCTTTTACTATGGGCAAACTTCAAATTTTCCCTCTTGTCAAACTGCTAGGTTTTTACAAACAAGCTTGTAAAATAAAAAAAGTTTACTCTGTTATACTATTAACATCAAATATACAGTAACAGCTCTAAGAGTGATAAAAAACCCACTCTCAAGGAAATGAAAGATGGTTGTCTGAAAGATTTGGGAAAGGTGGGTCATTTTGTGGTTAAGGGACAAGGTTAGGAACAAGGAGATATAAGCCCTATTTCCAGCTCTTCCATAGGACTTCCTGTTATTTAGATTTCCAGTTATTTTAAATATACCTTTACTGTAGATAGCCAAACTGTATAGCTCAGGAAATGGCATATCAACCCATTTTTGTTGCCTTAGAATTGCGGGGGTGGGAGCTCACAACACCTCCAGGATTTGATTTTTCAACCTAAATAACCTAAATAACTCCATTTGGAAATGCAGACACTCAGCACCTTTGGGAACCAAGCTCAAGGTGGGCTAAAGGACATTGAAGCACCTGCCATTAGTGCATACTTCTGAAAACCCAGGGCTTAACTTTGTGGTTTGGTTATCCAATCTGTAAACCAGAGGCAATACTTACATTCATTAATATTTGTGAAGTGCTTTAAAGCTATCATATGGAAGGGTTCTGTGCAAAGGCAAGCATTATCCCACCAGACAAACAGGGGAGTTAAAGAGTGAAGTCTAGTTATCCGTGGCACAGTATTTTAAAACAAACTTGAAATTCAATCTATTAACTGTAATAAAAGAATGTTAATTTATTAAATAAATGAATGTGGGAAGCCAGTGATTTTTTGTCTTAAAAACCTGATGCTATCTGTATTACCTTAAAAATTAGTTAGGGCAATAAAAAAAATAATCACAATTCAAAAGACTTCTACATGACAAACAGAATCATTTGTCAAGTTTTCACAACAACTATAGCTTTCTTGTTTCCTAACTAATTAACAGCAAAATCATCAGAAACTACTGACAGAAACAAACATAATTAATGGAACATTAGTTCTTCACATAGATTATATGGTGTTTTATGTGCTTTTTTTTTTTTAAAAAAAAAAAAAGATACCTAGGAACTTTAAGGTGAACGTTGCACAAGTCTGGCATAATTAAATCGGTAAAGGCTCATTTTGATTTCAGTTCAGTTGCAAAAAAAGACACGTATTTAATCAAAAAGTTCTTCAAGAGCAATAAAAAATTACAAAAAATACATAAAAGGAGAATAAATGCAACTAAATATTTTAGCCTAATTACATTATTCACCAAAATACTCGATGCCTTGTTATTTTCCAAGCCTTACATTCATCCTTTTTATACTCGTGCAGTCCTTAAGCATTAGCAAATCAAAAACTTCTGCTTTCGTATGAACATTTGGAACATTAACATATCCCATGGAGAAATTGTGAATTGCAATGTTAAAGAGCTAATATCATTTTTATAAAAATGACATTCCTAAATTATTAAACTCTACTGTCTGCCATCCTTCAGAAAGGCTGAGAGACAATTGAAAGTCTTAATTTCCTTTTTGGGGTTGACTCTTCCAAATACAAATGATCCCTCCCAGTAAATAAGACTAGACGCCAAGCCTGATCAAGCTTCTCCTGTCTGTTGCCAGGTGAGCATGAAACTATGCTCCAAATGCAAGTCCCATTTAAGCCAGATAGTAGCACTTGGGCTGCTAACTTTAGTTACTCTAGTGAGCACAGCGGTGGTTATCTGTGTTAGTCTGAGGTCAGGCAGAATGTAGAGCAGGGTGGCACCTTGAAGACTAACTGGTTCAGAGAGGCATGAGCTTTGGTAGGTAAGCAGATTGTTGTCTATGAAAACTCATAACTCTGAACCAGTTGGCCAGGTACTACTCTGCTCTACCTTCTACCGGGTACTCCAAAGTTAATTACATGGTAACTTCAGTTACCCAATGGCATTTCTAAGTTTTGTATTTAATAGTTATTAGATAAACTGAGAGGACAGCAACAGGGCAGATGCAGGGTGGGCCAGAAACCAGGGCATCCTCTCTTGCCATGTAATCCTCATCTCCCATAGGCACACAGCCAGAGTCCCTGTGGCTTGCTCTTCTTCTGGACCCATATATCCTCTTTTCTTGGCTTCCCCCATGGTTCAGCTTCTATGGAAAAAGTAGAGGCTCCTCTTTTCCCTGCCTAGCTATACCTTAGTATAGGGGTTTTCAACTCTTTTTTAACAAGTGTGCCCCTTTTGTCTCGAAGTTTCAATTCATGTACTCCTTCATAATTTTTTCTGTTTAACGCCGGGCAGATCGAGGTCCCCGTGATGAAGGAGGAAATGGGGCTGGGACAGGCATTGCATAGGTGAAGGGAGAAAAAAAATATGGGGGGGGGCTGAGCATATGTGTGCACATCCCCTCAAAAGGTAAGTCTGTGGAGAAAGGGGCCATGGGGGAGGTACAGATCGAGGCCCCTGTGGTGAGGGGGGGAGTGGGGCAGAGGCAGGAGCAGGGCTGAGGTGAGTGAGGCCCCAGCTAGGCCGGGTGGTGGGGCACCCCCAGGCCTCCATTTGTCCCACCACCCAACACAGATGGGACCCTACTCACCCCGGCCCTTGCTCTTGCCCCGCTCTCTCCCTCACCGCAGGGCCCTCAATCTGCCCCCCTCCCCACTCAGCGGTGAAGGAGGGAGTGGGGCTGCGGATTGAGCCCCCCACAGTGCAGGAGGGAGTGGGGCAGGGACAAGACATTCACCCTTGCCCTTGGCCTGCTCCCTCCTGCACTGTGGGGATTGTCCCACAACCTGGCCTGGCCAGGGCCTCATTTACTGTGAATGGGGCCCCAGCCAGGCCAGGTCGTGGGACAATCAGAACCCTGTGGCTCCTTCAGGGAAATGGAAAGGGGGGTTGGCTCCTGCCACTGCATGCACCACAGGGGAAGCAAGGGGTGGGGGGCACGTGCTCCTCCACACCATGCCCTGGAGGAGCTGCTGGGCTCCGATTGTCCTGTGACCCGGCCAGGCCAGGTCATGGGACAATTCCCACACTGCAGGAGGGAAGAGGTCCAGGGGCAGGGGTAAATGACTTGTCTCTGCCCCACTCCCTCCTGCACTGTGGGGGGCTCTTCTTGGTGGAGTAGGGGGCCAGGCTGTGCTACAGCGGTGGCTGCAGTCACCCTAAAATTCGCCTTAATCCATCCCAAACTCCTCCCAGGGCAGCCCGGCCCAACACCCTCACCAGAAACAGCCCAGCACTGTCCTGGCCTCAGCTGGCAGTAGCCTAAAGCCCGCCCTTCCCCGTGTGCTGATCCAAGGGCATGCACCCCTCATGCCCTCCCAGGGGTGTGTGCAGCAGGAGCACTGGGAGGGGGAGCTGAATGGAAGCCGTGTGCTGCCCCACTTTCCTATGGCTGGTCATTGCTCCGTGGGCTGCTGACAGGCCTTGCGCCCAGCCAATCATGTGCCGCTTGGGGCAGGCACAACCCCCACCCCTTGCCGTTCAAATGGGTGTGGGTGGGGAAGCACCGCAATGTGCTGTGTTGGGTCGGCGGCTCCTGGCGCTTTCCTCCCCTTCCCCCTCCCCTGGGTAAGAGGTGAATATGCCAGGGAAGATGCTGCTGCCATGCACCAGGCATGCTCTGCCCCCGCCTGCCCATGAGTGCCCTCTATGACTTGTCTAAGTACCCACAGGGGTATGTGTACACACAGTCGACAACCCCTGGCCTAGTAGTTGGGCGCTTTGCTGAGATGTGGGTGATACAAATTCAAACACTTTCTGGGAACCCCAGGACATGGGTCTCCTGCTTGCTAGTCCTAAATGCACCAGAGTTACAGGTGTTCCTGAGTGGGATAAGTTCAATTATTTGCTAAAGTGGTGTGAAATACCACTTGAGAACTAGTTGTTGTGCTGTTTGCCCATCTAAAGGTGGAGTTGACTTTGGACCTATGCTCTTTCATCTGCATGTATGAGTTCAGAAGACCTAAGAACTTCAGGTAAAATAAATCTATAATATGCTGTTCTGTGACATATAAGAATCATGGAAGACAGCTCATCTTATGTATCTTGGGTTCCTAGCTAGATGATCTTCTGAGATGGGATACAAAAGTTATTCAAGTTTACTATAACACTACATGGCAGCCATAGAGAGGGTCTTGCTTTCGGATGCTCATTGTGCTACTGAAGAATAGAAATAAAATATTTCCTACATAACTCAATTAAGCTATAAACATTACCAATTTTGTAAATGTACGAAAGAGCATAGAATTGGGAGGGGACTACTTATATATTTTATCCTAAAACTGGTCTGTTTCCTAGGAGGCACGTATGAGAGAAATCTGGTGTTTTTATGGGGGGAAGTGGGGATGATGTATATATTTAACAAGAAAAATCTAAGCAAGTGAGAGAAAAGGGAGATATTCCACAAAGGAAATCTTTATATATGTCTCCTCTGTAAAAGTCAGTAAACATTTTCCATATGAAAAAAAAACCCTAAATGTTTTGAAAGGGCTTTATACCAAATCTGAATTTTTAACTTTTTTGTAAGTGTAAAAAAAAGATTTTTGCCTTCTGTTATGGTTGCAGTAAGATGTCAGTTTAACTCTGGAGTGTTCCCTGAAACCTATTTTGTCACAAAAAAGTCTATTGAATTTATAGGTAGGTGGTTCAATGGCATTCCTTATCATCAATCACTAAAAACCCAGAACTGGGCAACTAAACACTATGTTTTCCCTTGCCTTCATTTTCAAAATTAAATACCCACCCCAATGCATTCAAACTTCCCCACTTTCCAACATGCTCTTTTTTCAAGTCCATTTAAAACCACCACAATGCACGTATCCAATTTCTTATAAACACCCAAAGTTTCCTAATGCACAAAACCTTAAGAGTTTTCTTTTTAAAAGTAACATTTACTGAATTCTTAAGCTTGGTACTCCATGCAGGCAGGAAGAATTTTCTTCTTTATAATTACATTTTTTTCCCAATGAACGCAGAAATACACAGGAGTTTCACAAAATGATGTGGTTAGTAAGTTTCGATTTGTGCCATGCACTAGCTTGAATACTAATGTACTGGTGCATGACTGAGACGCATCCAATTCCATTCACTTCCATGACATCAATGTCAGCAGGCTAAAGAGATGCCAGGCAACAGCTTTTTGTAAAAATGCTTATTATATTTAAAAGGAAGGGCTTTTTTAAAATAATTTTAATTACCCTGGGTATTTTGTTGGCATGCTCCATATTATCTCAAGCAGGAGCAAACTATTCTATCTTGTATAGGTTTTTATTCCATGCTCATCCTTTCTGTGCACCTTTCACTGTTACATTACTCATTAATTAGCACTGAGATTTTTGATGTTATATCTTTTCTACAGAGGAAGTCTTCATAGTGTCAGGTTTCCGTTTGATTTGATTTGCTTATTTATTTGCAGGTACAGCATACATGTTATTTAGAATTTAGAGTACTGAAAGCAAACTGAAAAAAATGTTCCTGGACTTGGAATGGAAGACGGTGAGGTTCCTGACTATCCTCAACTTCTGCAGAAAGAATTCAGTCCAGTATGTTGAACCAGCTCCTGCAAAACAGTCCATTTCTTACCCTTATTGAAAAATTACACCCTTCCAGGAGTATTGTGAGTGACACTGTTCATTCCAGAGGTTTAGATGATGTTTTAGATATCCTGGGACCAAAACATGAACAACAACTTGATAGAACTTGATAAAAAAATTCTGTGAGAAACAATGGTAGAGAATGGAGGACAATTTTCTCTTGCTAAGGACAGCTAATACAGGGCTCCTGGTATCATCCCATCAGGTCTCAGTGTAGGCTGTAGAGGTGCAATTAACAGCATTAGCTTTTCTTAGAATCAGAGGGAATCAAAGTGGGGCTGGGAGGACCTCCAGAGGTCATCTAGTCCAATCCCCTTCCTGAGGCAGGATCATCCCTATCCAAACCATCCTCTACAATCCATAAACTAGACTACAAAAAGCTACTGTCAACACTGACACAACACAGGCATAACCTGCCACAGATAAAGCAGGGGAATCATGACAGCTGAAGTCCTGCTTCTATAAAAAGTTGCCAGTATATGCTCAAGAGACCCCAGGCAGGGGGCTAACCTTTCCACTGCAAGAGGAAGGAAAAAACCCCACAGCCCATACCAATCTAACCGTGGGGAAAACGCCTTCCTGACCCTAATATGGTGATCAGTTTGACCCTAAGTAGAGGGGCTAGACCCCCTAGCCAGGAACTTCCAGCTTCAGTCCGAGAAGGAGCATTGGCAAACTCCAGTCAAAATCCCCAGCTTTGGCTGTAGCCAACACCCAGTGTTTCTGAGGGACGCTTAAAAACACCCTGGTATATGCAGAAGAAAAGTGGGGGGTGGGGAGCAACTGGCAAAGCCCAGAAGCATGGGAAACATCCATGGTAGGAAACAGGGTCATCCCTGAGCAGAAGCTGTCAGACCTCTTCTTTACAACACTCTGGATGTGTTTGAGTCCACAGTATCCCTAGGCAGTTTATTGCACTGCTTCACTATTCTAACAGTGAAGAAGCTTTTCCGGATCCAATCTAAAAACGTACTTTGCTGCAACTTCAAGCCACGTCTTCCTCTCTGTAGCAGAAGAGAAAGCGCTTCCCTCATCTTTATGGCAGCCCTTCAAGTATTTGGAGACTGCTATCATTTCCACTCCTAAGTCCCTTTTCTGCAACTCCTTCACCCTGTTTTTGGAGGACTTGCTTTCCAAGCCCTTTATCACTTTGTTGCCTACCTCTGAACCCTAATTTCTCCACATTATTTTTAAAATGTGGAGCCAGAAACTGCACACACAACTCCAGATGATGCCTAACCAGTGCCAAGTAGAGAGGCACTATCACCTCCTGTGTCTTGCACCTAATGTTTCTATCAGTTGCCTTTCCTGTGGCTGCATCATACTACAGATTCATATTGAGCCTGTAATCTACCAAGACTTTCAAATCCTTTTCCAGTGCTGACATCCAGCTGTTACCCATTTTATCTGTATTTTTGATTACTCCTCCCGAGATGTAGCACCTTGCGTTTGTCTCTATTGAACTTCATACTGTTAGCCTGACTTTCCAATCTGTTGAGATACTTCTGAATTGTGCTTGCATCCTCCAACATGTCAACAATCCTTCCCAGTTTTGTGTTGTTTGCAAACTTGCTCAAGAAGCTTTCTATGTCAGCATCTAAATCATTAACAGACATGTTGAACAGCACTGGGCCGAGGACAGAACCCTTTGGGACTCCACTTGAAACCCCCTGCTGTTCTGACATGGCCATGTTAATAATTACTCTTTGCTTGTGGCTCCTGAGCCAGTTATCTATCTTGTGGTAGTTTAAAGTTATCTGTATTGTAGTATCTTGCAGTAGTTTTGTCCAGCCCACTTTTCTTCAGTTTGTTTATGACAAGCTTGCGCGGGACCTTGTCAAAAGCCTTGCTGAAGTCCAGATACATTATATATAGTTGGCGATGGTCCTCCTTTGAGCAGTGGGTTGAACTGGATGACCTCCTGAGGTTCCCTCCAACCCTAATTTTCTAAGATTCCATATCCACAGCATTTCTTCATTCACCCAAGTACTTACTTTGTCAAAGGAGATCACATTTGTTTGACTTGATTTGTTTTTCATAAATCTATGCTGGCTGTTTGCAATCAGCCTTTCTTCCTCCAGATGGCTGCAAAAGGCCTTCCTTAGAATATGCTCCAGTAACTTCCCAAGTATGGAGGTGAGACTAACTGGCCTGTAGTTCCCTGGGTCCTCTTTTTTGCCTTTTTTAAAGAGGGGTACTATTGTTAACCCTTTCACAATCTTTTGGTACCAGGCCCATCAACCACAACTTCATGAAAATCATTGCCAAGGGCTCTGAGATCTTCTCTGCCAGTTCCTTCAGGACCATGGGATGAGGTTCATGCAGCCCTGCTGACATGAAATCATTCAGATGCAACAAAAGCTCTCTGACCTTCTCTTTTGTTATCAAATCCCTTACCCTGCTCCCTGCCCTACCCAGATGATCAGTATGAGTTGTATGACTGCATCTTAATTTTCTTCTGAAGACTAAGGCAAAGTAGTTGTTGAGTAGCTTTGCCTTCTTTGCATCTCCTGTTAAGATTTCCTGCTGGTTTGTTAACAAGGGGCCCCACAGATGCCTTAGTCCTTTTCTTGCCAACGTACTTATAGAACCTCTTGTTGTTGTCCTTAACCCCTTCCCCAGGTGCAGCTCATTCTTTATGCTTGTCTTCCTGATTTTGTCCTTGCAGGTTTTTCTATTTCCTGGTACGCTTCCTTGGTGGCCTGTCCATTTTTTCCATTGCCTACATGCTTTCTGTTTCATTTGCAACATTTTAGAAGCTCCTTGTGCAATCACATTGGCTCTTGCCATTCTTCTTCTGCTTCCATCGTGTTGGGACAGTTTCTGGTTGGGCTTTCAACACTATGCCCTTCAGAAGCTCCCAACCCCTCCTGGGTACCTTGATCCTTCAGCATCTGTCTTCCCATGGCACCATGCCTCTTAACTCCTTACGTCGGATGAAATCTACCCTTTTGAAGTCTAGTGTCCTAATTTTGCTGACCTCATGCTCTCCTGGTCTCAGGATCTGGAATTTTATTATACCATTATTACTTCTTCCCAAATTACCCATCACCTTCACATCCTCCACAAGTTCTTCCCTATTGGTCAGGACAAAATCTAAGATAGACGATCCCCCTAGCTGTGTTCTCCGCTTCGTGAAACAGGACATTGTCCTTCATACAAGTTAGGAGCTGGCTTGACATTTTATTTTTGGCTGCATTGTTCCTCCAACAGATGTCTGGCACACTGAAGTCTCCTATCAGAACCATTCCATATCTTATGAACAGATTTGTCACCTGCTTGAAGAGTACTTTATCCATCTCCTCTTCCTGATTTGGAGGCCTATGAAAAATCGCCCCCATTATATTGGTGCTGCATCTTTCACCTTCCATTTTCACCCAAATGCATTCTGCTTTACCATCTTCTTCCTCCTGAACCAGGGAACTAATATATGTTTTTAATATACAATGCGAAACCACCACCCTCTCTCCCAACCCTGTCCTTCCTAAACAGAGTATAACTCTCCATGCTGACACTCCAGTCATAACACCCATCTCATCAGGTCTTTGTGATGACAATCAGATCATTGTTCTTTTCACAGGCTGCAGCTTCCAGCTTATCTTGTTTATTTCTCATACTTCTTGCATTTGTCTACATACATTGGATGTATTTTGCATTTTGACCTAATTGTTCCATTTTCTCACCACCTAGTGCAGTCTTGGAGCTCACTGGCCCTTCCCAGAGTTAAGTTGCTTTTGCTGGGGCTAGTCACATACCAGATTAGATGAAGCAGATCCACACTGTTGATCAGTCTCCAGTAGTGAAAAAGAGAAATATGCCTTTCTACCTCCAGTTACCTTTTTACAGGGCAAAATGTTTACATGTATGAGGTCCTGAAGTTGCCTTTTCTCTTCCCTGGCAAAAAAGGAATGGCAGCAGCAGGTAGATGGACCTTACTACAGGAAATCCCCAAACCTTTGATGCTCCTTTCCCAAATCAGCATCTTTCAGCTGCCAGAAAACATGGGTATCAACATGGGAAACAGAAGAGAGTATAGAAACAGCTGAGATCCTATGTGGGGCTTAGCAGAAGTAAGAGCAGGAGCCAAGATGAGCTTGCAAAGCCTCTGTAATTACCATTTACTGACACCAAAATTGGACATGGGAGTTTTTTTTCATATTTTAAATTGTCAACGATGGTGGCTCTCTTTGATCAACCCACCAATCTCCTAACACTGGAGTATCTCAGTTACAAGACCTTACTCTCCATAACTATCAAGTTTTTCACACAGTTAGGAATAAAGGACTAGAAAAGGCTTCTGGACCATTGAGTCCAGTCCCCTGTATTCACAAGAAGCCACTTTTCCAGAAGGGTCCAGAGGAATGTTTGTTCTTACCTTTAGACACACTACAGACACAAAGCCAACTATAACCCTCCTATAATGTAGCCCAGATAAGAGAAGAAAAGACAAGGGCACCATCAATGCTACTGCAGTGACATTACATTAATTCATATAAAAAACAAACCTATCCAACTTGTAAGTGGCTGGAAGCTGAATGCCCTATGGTCATTAGCAGAGGCTGCACACTGTGAAGGTTGCACTAGCAGAGACCATAGTTCTTGCCAGGCTGCACCCCAACAGATATGGGTGGGTACTCACCCATTATGCTGCACCAAATATAAGTCCTCTTGCACTCCACTGCAATGAGCACAGAGCCAGGTGCTCCCCCACTCTGTTGCACTGTGCATAGACAGGTGCACATGTGGGGCTGGCACAGCATGGCACTCTGCCTCACTTGCAGCTACCTGTGAGCTCCCCTGTGGCACCATGCTACACAGGTACTCTAGGCTGTTGCCTTCCCCAGCATTACTGGCTCTGCAACACCACACTACCCCAAACCCTGGGGCTGGGTCAGGCAATGGAAGCTGGGGATAAGAGGGGGAACCCCAAGCCCCCAGCTGCTGCTACTGCAGCCAGAGTGATAGGTGCAGTGACAGCTGGGTGGGGACCACATTAACCCTTGTGGGCCCACAAGTTACTAGCTGAACATCAACAGGTTAAAATATGCTGATAATCATAGAAAGAGGTCTTTTTTTTTCTTTTGTTTTTTGTTTTTTTTACAGAAGACTACAAAACACCTGTACAAGCCCCTGACACCAACATGGAGAAAAACCATTTCTGAGTCTGAATCTGTCCATCAGTTTGATCTGGAGTACAAGATCATTTCACAAGTTCATTCTCTTGTTCCTTCTGTCACCTACCAGCTTACCTCTTCCTGTACCAAATTTATTGCAATGATTCCTTTATTTTCTCCGGAGACAAATAATAAATAATAAATAATCAAATATAATAATTTGTTCCATTAAAAAGGTAATTGCACACTCAACTCAAAATTTACAAATCACTTGCAATATGAAATGCTCATAGGACCAGACTGCTTAGAAAGTGATGTGCATTGTTATGGAAATCATTCTCATCTTAAATTTGGATGCCCAAAAAAGTTCCAAACGACCCTCTCCCAGCCATTTTTAAATTCTTGGCCTAATTTGTTGCTGTAGGATCTGCATACAGTTCTCTACAGCCCAGTCCATTAGCTGTAAGGAGAGGCTTTACATGAAGTTTCTCCTGGAGTGGCCCATATGTCCCAACAACCATTATCCAAGAGAACTTTTTTATTAAATGAGGGACAATTCTGTATCATCATTTCAAACACAAATGCGGACCTACGGCATAAAATCAAATTTATAAAGAAGACTGAATTTATGTTTAACCAATCATGAAGTTGTGAGACAGCTTCAGCTCCTGGCCCCTGCAATGAATTTCCGTGGGAAAGCAATTTCACTAACAGCAATTACATTAAACCAGGGGTAGGCAATGTTTTTTGGGTGGAGTGCTGAAAAACACCACAATGCCTACCTCGGAAGGTGCCAGAGTGCCAGCATGGCAGAAAAACAAAATGAGGGGAAGGGGTGCATGGCAGGATTCCCTGCTTGTGCCCCTTGCCCCCCATCCAAAGCTCCTGCCCCCCAGCTCTGCCGGCCCATGGCCCCCACCCAAAGCCCTTGCCCCTCAGCCCTACTGCCCCTTGCCCCCCACCCAAAGCCCCTGCCCAGGCTCTGTGGTTGCCAGCAGCTACCCCGGTTTTGGGTAGCTGCTGGAGCCCGGGCTGCTTCCAGCAGGGCTTGCAGCACCCCAGCTGCCTGCTGGGAGCAGCATGGGCTCCCGGCTGGCAGCAGCTCCCCAGAGCCGAGGCCGGCTGCAGCTGCGAGGCTCCAAACAGCAGGGCTGGGCTCTGGCATCAGTGCTGCACTGTCTTGTGGAGGTGCGCCTCGGAGAGGGCGGTGGGGGTGGGGCCTGAGACAGCACAGCCCCGGTCTCTCCCCTACTCCTGGCACAGAGGTCATGAGCCCGGTGCAGCTGTTTGTAGCCAGCCCGGGCTCTAGGCAACTGCAGCAAGCAGTGGGCAGGCTGCAAACAGCTGTGCCGGGCTGCACAGCTCCAGCATCAGTTCTGTGCTGGTGGCGACTGCACGGGCACCTCGGGGCAGGCTGCGCTGCCCCGCTGTCCGCCCCGAGGTGCACATGCAGTCGCTGCCAGCGCGGAGCTGATGCTGGAGCTCTGGAGCCCAGCACAGCTGTTTGGAGCCTGCCTGCTGCTTGCTGCAGCTGCCCAGAGCCTGGGCTGGCTACAAACAGCTGCACCGGGCTCATCACCTCCGTGCTGGGAGCGGGGGAGAGACCAGGGCTGCGCTGTCTTAGGCCCCTCCCCCACTGCCCGCTGCGAGGCGTGCCTGGACGGAGCTGATGCCGGAGCCCAGCACAGCTGTTTGGAGCCTCCCGGCTGCAGCCGGCCCTGGCTCTGGGGAGCTGCTGCCAGCCAGGAGTCTGGGTTGCTCCCAGCAGGCAGCTAGGATGCTGTAAGCCCTGCTGGGAGCAGCCGGGGCTCTGTCGCTGGCAGCAGCTACCTGGAGATGGGGCTGGCCACAGCGTGCCAAGCAAAATGGCCTCACGTACCACGTTTAGCATGCATGCCAGGGGTTGCTGACCCCTCCAATAAACTTTTCTAATATGTGTTACTGTTTTGGTCCTTACAAAATTCAACCATCCTGGAACAGAAAGAAACAAGTACTTGTGTTAAAAAACAAGACAAAGCCTCGCAAATCTTATTTGACTCAATTGTTGCAGTTTAACTTACCTTAACACACATACAATTTCTTTTACAGCACACTGTACTATGTCCTTGGTAGAGAGTCCCAGATCTCCAACAGCCACTTCTAACAATTTTTGTATCATTTTCAGAGGCTGACCATCTAAACACATAGTTACTGCCTGGTCATGGATTTTTTCTTTCTCTGACCTAGATAAATCATATAATTGGCCGTACTTCTGTAGTATATCCTGTAAACAGACAAATTTTAAACATTACTGGTATTTATGGTTCAGTATCTCACTGTCTAGCATGGCTTAAAATTTCAGTATGAAAATTTCAAAGAGCTTTAAAATCTTAAAAAGAAGTCAACAAAGGCTGTGCTGTAAAATTTTCCGTGCTAAATATGACAGAAACCATTACTGTTTATTGTAATTTTAAAACAAATGTTTTCCTTGTACTCAGGTTTCATTATAAACCTCATGTTGCTCTTTTTAGTGTAGGAACTTTAAAGGAATTCACTAATTTGCAGAAGATGAGAGGCAAACTCAACCCTGACTTGGTTATACAGATTTATAATAAAAAGGCAAATAAATGCATTTTCCTTGCATGTAATGACAAAGCTATTTGAAGGCTACAGCTGTCCAATAAATTAAATGAGGCAATTTTTGGGAGGAGGAGGGGGAATGGAGGGGAGTAGGGATAACACTATAATTAAATAACGCTTATTATTAAATTGCTAATCGCAGGTGCTCCATTGTATTATATGTGCATATAAAGATGAAGCCTTCTGTTTAACTGCTGTATGAACTTTAGACTGATATTTTACCATAGGAATTTCCCTGACTAAGGAACAACTTATCGTTTGCCTTAGATCTTTTTTTTTTGTTACAAAGGATAATGAAATGTGTTCAAGTGTTACACTGAACTTTAAGTTCTGTGAAAGAGAATAGGCACTGTATTAGACTTAGAAAACTCATCAAATCAAAACCCTTGCTACAACTTGAAAGTGAACAGAGACAGAAAGCAAATACATGTTAAAATACACCTGAATGCATTTGTTACAGTTAATTTATCATTACCTGCTCACTGTTTTTCAGGCCAGTGATAAAACTATGACTGAGTGTTTCCAGATGAGCCAGAGACTGCTGCAGATGATTCAGAGCATCCTCATAAGGAAGGAGGATATTTTGAGCGCCTTCCACAGCCTCTTCAAAATTCTTTTTTCTAAGCTTCTCAGTGATCTGTTTGACTGCTTTAATAGCTTTCTTAGTCATGTCTACCCGGGCATCCACTGACAGCTGAAAACGAATTGTACAGTGTTTGATCATTATTAGTATTATTCATACATTATTATTTATATACCATTATTGCCCAGAGGCTTCAACCATGATCATGGCTTCATTACATTAAGCATTGTATAAACACAAAGTAGGAAGCAGCCCTTGCCCCAAAGAGCTAACTAGAACATTAAATGAAACACTAAATGAACAACAGACGTCTTCCCCTGAAAGCTACATTTCAAAAACATCAACGGTTATATGTATCTTCCTCCATTATCCTGAGGAACCAGAAGCAGCAAAAATTAGTCAGAAAATAAGAACAGTGAAACTTTTATAGTGATATTTCATCATCCCATCAAGATGGGAACTGAGAGATGTTTAGGGAACACAGAGAAGATCAACTTTTTATCTGTATGTTTCAAATTGTTTGTTACATTTTTAAGGTAAGCCACTGGTACTCACCATGGATCCTGGTTTTCTGTTTAAAAATCACAAATTCTCTGATTTAAAGGGGTAGCAAAAAAAGCATTTTAGCACAATTAAATGCTACTATATAGGTATCAGTTGAACACGATGTTGTATTGATACATTTACAATTTTAAAGCAATTTGGAAGCCTCCCAGTGCCTCAATTATTATAACAAAATAAATATATTCTATAATAAAATACATTCTAAATACTTAGATATTTAGATTTTTTTTTATTATAGAAATCAGAGCTCCCCCAGCCGCCTTCGTTCACCAGGACACAGGTCCAGCTTTGGCTGTCCTCCCTGCTGCTTTGTGGCATTGAGCAGCCCTGATATGCCACTGCCCCTCCCAAGCCACAGCCCCACAGCGGTGCCCCTCACTCCTGACCTGCAGCCCCTATCCCTGCTGGTGCCCCTCACTCCCAACTCACAGCTCCCCACCCTATTCAATCCTGACGCCCCTCACTCCCAAACCACTGCCCCTCACCCCCAGTGTGTGGGGCAGGGAAGTATGTGTGGGGAGGGGCTCGGTGTGTGGGGCTAAGGGGTGTGGTGCCTGATCATAGGCAATGCCATAGGTGACATGTTGGGGGGACATATGGGGGGCATGTGACCTCCCAGTTTTGTGGGCCCACAGTGGGCATGAGGCTGCAGCCTGGGCCTACAGGTACGGGCAGGACCTGGCACAGGAGGATGCAGAGGGGTGGCAAGAACTGTTGCTACCACTGGGACCCCCATGCCAGCTGTGCTGCCAGCAGCGTGAGGAGTAACAGATGGGGGGGGGGAGCTGCACTGCTCTCACCTCCTTCCACCACCAGCCGCTTGTGCACCGAGCCACGGTTCTACCCCGTTACCATGGCCCAGGAGCTGTTGCTGCTCCCCTCAAGCCATGACTCTCCCCCGGAGGGGAGGTGGAGCGGAGGGCAGTGAAGATGGCCTGAGGGGAGTGGCGACAGCAGGGGAGGTGGCTGGGCCATTATGGCAGGGTAGAGCTGTGGCTCAACATACAAACAGCTGGCAGCTGAAGGAGGTGATGGCAGTGTGCCCAGCCCCCGCCCCCATCCATTACTCATATTGCTGGTGATACAGCTGGCACAGGAAACCCAGCAGCAGTGCCGAAGAGTATCACCAACCCACTCCGCCCTCCTGGGCTGGGTCCCAACTGCTGGGCTGAAGAGGTGACTCCTACCTATGCCAGTAGGGTCAGACTGCAGCCCTGTGCCCATTGTGGGTGCACAAACCTGGGAGGACACATGCCTCCCCCATGCTCCCCTGATGCATATGATTGCCCCCTGCAAACTTACCTGTGGGGAGTTGCCTGGCTGCATGTGGCACTCCCTGCCTGTGCTCACCCTTGACCTGCCCCCCCCCCAAGCCCCAGCCAGCTCCTTGCAGGCTGGAATTCTTTCGCCATGCAAGGTGCAACCCACCATTTCCTACTATAAAGGAGAAAAACATGGGTTTTCTCCTTTAAAGGAGAAAAATTGGTGTTTTTTCCCTGCAGTGAACAAAAACCCAGATCCTTGGTCCTCACCCTGGCAGGCCTGTGGACAGCAATACTCAGTAAGTAATGTTGCTGTGAACATCTTATTTTACTCTCTGTCAGCTTGAAGAAATGCATCTGTAGAAATAAAATTTCCTGGGGCCACAATGTTGAGGGAGTCTAACAACATATTTCTGTAAGATACTGGTTGGAGAACATTGTTTTAGGGTATTTTAATTTGTGTTAGGTCATTGTTTAAATTTGTCTTTAAATGCCTGAAAAATAAGCAAAACTATTGGGAAGTCTACAAAGTTACAGTTTTCAATGACAAGCCAAGTTCACTTTCAACCGATCGCTCTGCCATTTTAACTTTTCATATTCAGCTGATAGGATGATGACGCAGGTTGTGTATACAGAGATACTGATTCTAATAAAAAATGTTCTAAAGCCGTACCTCAGGCTGATATTAGTCCATCTGGTAGAGACAATGATTGCAACTTCTAATATGATTTAAAAAAGCTTTAGGATAAAATAAACGGTAATACTGGATAAGTGAATTTTAAGTTTAACGTATGCTGCTGGCTGCCTGAATCATATAAGGAGCAGTCGTGAACAAGGTCCTCTTGCTTTGAGAGACCTTTAGTCCTAACAATAATAAAAATGTTTCCTTCAGAAGACCTTATATTAAGGTGACCGAGCTATCAGTATAACTAAACTCAAAACAAAGTAAAGAGTTTAAAAACAGTGTTGTCCTCAAGTACATTTAGCAGATTTTTGAAATAAGGAATTCTTCTTTTACTGGAAAGTACTTTAATTCCCAGATTTCCATATAGACAGTTGTACATTCTATAAATAGAATAGCAAAGACATTTTAAAGGAGTGTAATAGTTGTTCTCTCCCATTCTACTACCTATACACTGACATCTATGTGATAGTAACAGATTTCAGGATTTCCCAAGAGACTGATATTTTGTACTCCCCATTGGTACAATCCATAGGAAAGGGAGACAGGCCTGTTCTTATCTGCTTTCCAAAATCACAGCAGAGCTTTTTCAACCTTTGCTTCAAATAGGAAACTGAGGGAAGAAATTCAAATAGGATTTCCAAATAATGTGTTTCAATACTTTTGCATACAAATATCTTATTTAGAGTTTAACTTAAAGGCTCTTACAATACACATGTTGATTTGGATGAAATGGCCATAGCATGCTTAATGCTTAATTTTACAATAATTACACTGTCAGCATGCTTGAGAAAATAAAAAAAAAATACTGGATATAGGACAATCGATAGAGTTAAGGTGCAAAGTTCTGAAACACAGGAGATAGGAAACAAAGCTTGAGCTGTCTACATCTTGAATAGGAAAGTGGTTGACAAGTTGGGTTCTTAGAGAACATTCAAATCTAGGAGCCAGAATAACATAATGTAGCTATGTTTAGCTATATTTCTTTTGGCAAGTAGCAAGATCCACAAAGTTGGTAAACAGACCGCAGACCGATTATGGGAATCTACTGATCTACCACATAAAATGAAAAAGAAAACAAAAGTAGGTCAACAGGGAGGAAGGAACATATCTTGATCCAAACAGTGGACCACAACTCAGAAGGTCTAAGATATGGGTTTAGTACTTTCCTCTGTTACCATTTCCTTATTTTAAAAAAATCATTTAATCTGTGTGCCCCAGGAAAATAATTGCTCTATTCTTACCCTCTTTATATACCCGATTCACTTTATATACCTGCAATGCCTTAGAAAAGAGTTATAGATGTCACTACAACTTGTGCCATTTAATAGGCCTGTGTGAATAGGGAAGTATTCGATTTGGATTCAGCTGATTCAGAGGACAGTGATTCAATTCACAGATTCAGACCACTGTTCCAAATCGATTCAGCCAAATCTGCTTCGGAAGATTCAGCGCTGGTTCTGAGAGATTTGGTAATTCAGCCATAGACTATAATGGGGAATCTTGCCTGCCAAGTTCCAAGGAGATAGGTGCAGGGGTTTCTGGGAAACTGCACCTCAAACTCCTGAAAGCAAAACTCGTGTCACTTGTGTGTGTTAAGGCAGATTTGGATGAAAATAGCAGGGATGGTAGCTTGTAACAGGGGGCCTTCCCGGTGCAGGTTAGATCTCTACTTGCCCACCTGTTTCTGGGGTAACCGCCCTCCCCTCTTTTGCTCAGGCAGAAACAGCTCACAAAAGCAACAGAAAGGCTGCAGACAGAGGCTTACCTGCTATTTCTACATCCTCCCTCAGAGCACTGTGATTGGAAGGGGATTCAGGGAAAGATCACAGTCATTGGCCAGCTACATATGTCAGTCTTGCCCTCCCTGCTCCCCCTCCCTCTTCTCAGTTTCTGCTCCCTTGAAAGACTGCCTTCCAAATTTCCAAATCTTTTCTGAATTGATTTGAAGGCTCTGAGTACACTCGGAGGTTTTCTTTGGTGTCCCAATTCAATTTGAATTTGGTGATTCGGCCTCCGAATCGGGCCAAATATTCTCCAAATCGAATCAGCAACTGCAGCTTTGCACACCCCTACTATTTAAACAGTGAACATTATTCTAGCATAACAAGGAAAAATAAATGTGCATATTTAAGGTGTTCTCTGGTGGTTTTGAGTGGAAACCTAACGGTCCAGTCCAAAAACAGTATTTCTAGGGATATATCTTTTGTCACTTCTAAACCAATGATGGTGGACTCCAAGGAGGGGATAAATGACTCTAGATCAGTGATTCTCAATCTGGGGTGCCACCAGATCCTTTGAAGTGTACCACAAAGTGTGAGGAGATAAGCAGATAAGCTAGGCAAATGTGTGTAGACTCAGGCCTCTCCCACTCTGGACAATCCCCATTTCTTAATTACTGAATTAAAGGATACTTTGAAATTTAAAGACATTTACGAAAAAAAACTTTATCCTTAACTCCCCTTGAGATTGCAAGGAATATAGCTGGTGTGGTCCTGACCTGATCTAAATTCCTGGTCTGATGCTGACCTGATAGCAAAAATATGTACAATTTTGAGTTGTCCCCAGTAGCCAATACAAAATGAGGCAAGATAGTGGTTATGCATACTGGACAGGGCTTTGACCTATCTGTTGCTTTAATTCTTTGAGCTGTTTTTTTTTTAAATCGGTAACTGAGTTCAATTTCATATTTTTAACAGTCACAGTGAAGTATTATAATGTGCTCTTTAAAACACACTGTTCCTCATGTGTGTCTATGAGCATGTAGAACTATTTCATTCACAGGTCCACTAACAGAATGGTTATTTGCCTATGCCAAAGAATTTGGAAGATGAATGCCACTTGATACCTCCAAATAAGATCCTGTAATTCAATTTATAACCTCATGACCAATTGCTAAATCACCACAAAAATGAAACACATCTCTGGCATGATATGTTATCTGAAAAAAAAAAATAATGGCTTCAATTTCTTAAAGATATTTAGAAAAAAAAAGGAACATAGCTATTAGAGCTAACTACAACATATAATTCCTTTCATAAATTGATCCAGCTTCATCTTCAAAGCATACAGAGTTTATTTGCCCTACCTCCCATTACTATATGAAGACTAAGCTTCAGAACTATCCTGGAGAATCTAGACAGCGGAGGAAAATTTATCTATGGCAGTAAGCAGGAACTTCACAGACAAAACTGATCTTACAACTGACTAAATGGCAGGCCGTAAAGGGACATTTTAGAGCAGCAGATGCAAAATTGTGACCTCCTTTTCTAGATCCTTATGACCTATTAACAGTCCTCAAATAACAAGCTATTTGTATGATGAAGCTGTGTCACGAGCAATGCATTATTCCAGTCTGCACTGGGTTCCAGTAGATTTCTGGGTACAATTTAGGGTGCTAGTTTGTCCTAACAGGACCATATGTACCAAAAGGACCACCTTCTCCCTTACATTCTATCCCAATTGCTACAGTCAGGCAACAGTAACTTTCTGGCAACACTGGGGTGCCACACTTAAATGGAGAAAACTGGTGGGGGCCCATTCTTAACAGTAACTTCTTAGCTCTTGAATGCCCTCTCTCTAGTGGTCTATCAGAGCTTGGCCTGGTGCTTTGTTTAGGGAGTTTGTTCTATTACATACTGTTTTACTTTAATATTTTTTATCTGTCTTTAGAATGTATCTGTGTATCTGGTTTTTACTGTAAGCCACCCTAAGCCTCTTTAGGACTCAAATAAATAAAAGCATGAAAGCCATTAACCAAAGACCATAATTTTTCTTCCTTGTATAGTGTAAGTTATAAAGTTCTAGCATATTTTTAATCCAAGATTATATTCTGATACATCTATCCTGTACCTAGAGTTATCTAATTAGATAACAAGAATAAGGTTAAATTTCCAAAACTCAAACTAGTGGCAAAAAAGGAAGGAAACTAATATCCGAAGGAAAGAAAGAGAGCGACTGATCATGAATACGGGTGAGAATAAAATGTCTAGATTAAAATTTTGCTTGTACATTGAAGCAATATTATGATAGCGATATTATAATGGGCACTTTACTTTAAATTTGGTGCATTCCTGTGCCAAGCCCTGCATATACCTAGAAAAGGCAGCACATTATTTCATTCCAGCTAGCCTGACATCTGCAAAGATCGGGCGCTTTAGTAAGAGGCTTTTTTGGCACTTTTATCTAAAGGCTGATTGAACCAGCTTTAGCTAAAAGCACCAGAAAGCCTAGCTTAAGCACCTGATCTTTAAAGATGTTGCAGAGCTGGGCTGAAGTAACACACTGCTTTGATGATGTTATCACAGTAGCTGTCAACCATTTCAGACTAGAGACACCCCTTGAAAAATGTCAAATTTTAGCTTTTACTTTTAAAAGAACAATTCTTCTATTGTAACAAACTCAAAGACCACAACAGGTCAGAATGTTTTTAGGACTATGGATATCTATGTGAAAAATCTAGGTTTATCTTGTGAATTATGCTGTAGGCCCTAACAGCACTAGTACTGTGTAGCACCCCAGAGTACCTGTAAAAAAATCTCAAGGCACTGCAGGGTGCCATGGCATCTTGGTAGAGTAACACCATGTTATCTCCTCAGCAGGAGTCAACTTTGCAGGCAACAAGGTCAAATGTATATTGTAAAGCTACCTTTGAACAACAGGACAGATGTTCCCATATGATGTGACAAGTTGGGGAGACAATGGAGGTGCTTAAAAGAAGCATGAGACAGAGCCATTTACCAAGAGATGATATCTGAAGTTGCATTTTGAGTGCAAATGGTCTGGCAGTTCTGGTGGGAAGTCTCTCTTTTTCCGAGGACTGGATACATTCAGACCCACCTAATCATGTGACTTGTGTGTCACTTTTCTATACTGAAGTTGCAGCTTTCTCCTAGTAATTAACACTCTGTGCCTGTCTTCATTTGTTTTATGTCCTTGGTAATGAAAATGCAGTCAAGTAAAAGACAATTATTTTCAGGGGCTTTTTTGACTGTGTTTGTATTTTGTTTTTCACCAGAGTACTATTTATCCACAAAGATCAGGGCAATGACCTATGAGATCTGAAACAGATGGTTCTTTAAAGATGCAACATACTAGCAAGGCATAACCAATGAAACAAAAGACTATGTTATCAAGAAAATAATGAAGAAAAACCCCAACAAATTAACTAAAGAGCTTCTTGCAGATTGTCAAGATGGATAAACAGGAAACTATCAAGATGACTGAAAATTTTGATAAGATCATTACTATAATTAAGTCTATAAAATGAGCAATACTTAAAAGCACAATACATCTGCCAGGAGAAAAGGCTACAGGCTCCAACCACATGCATGAATAGAAGCAACAATTCTGTAGAGCAATTTTAAAACTTGAAACAGGAAAATTGTGTTATAATGAATTATAAGACCAGCTGATGCACAGTGCTCTTTACCATTCTCTCTAGATAGGCCCAGTATTATATTATTACTTAATATTTTTATTCTGGTAATTCCCATACACTTCAAAGCAAGGTGGTTCATACTGTGCCAAATACTGTACAAATGCCAAATAAATTATAGTATATCCCAAAACAATTATGGAACACATAGGTTGGCAGAAAGAATTCAGTTAGAAAAATGTGATTATTTTATTGTTAATAATGGGGAGCCACAATCTGATAATGAAAGTGGGGAGAAAAAAAAGTCACCTCTGGGGATGGGGTCTTTTTAACTCTTAAAGGAGAACAATGCAAAACCGTATATAATGAAGAGAAAAAGGAAACCTCACGATTATGAGTGAAAATCAGAAGTTAGGGAGCTGTTGAAAAATGATCAGGAAAGTGAAAATCTGTGTGAGAATAAGTCCAGGTAAAATATAAAATAATGAGTTAACGTATTCATTATAAAACCAATTCTAACTATGGTACTAGCCCTAGATGAAAAAAAGAACTACCAACAATAAAACAAAAAAGAAAAATGTCTGTTCTGTGATGGGAGGAGGCCAAAGAATGCAGTTACATCACTAGATGATGATCATTCAATTCCTATACCATTAGCAATGCAGAAAGATAGTAAAGAACAACCACTAATGCTGGAATTTTTTTAATGAACAATTCTGGATGAAATGCACCAAAGAATTTTTGAGATGGTCAAGAAATTCTAAGAATTATCGAAAGTCAGCATTAACAGTCTAGGAAAAACTGGAAACATGCCATAGCACTGCAAGAAAGCTAAAGTTGTGTCAATATTTTAAAAGAGAATCCAAAATGATTCATCTTATTGTCACTTATTGTCAAGCTTAACACTGGCAGGCAAAAAAAAAAAAAAGGATTGTGGATATAAGATTCTCTTGAAGGGGTTTATTATTAATAAGAATTAATATGGATATCGGGCAAATAAATCCTGACAAACTAATTATTTTTCTAATGAGATTACCAATGTGGTTGATGAAAGTAGTAACATTCATTTAGTAAACTTCTTTAAGTCATTTAACCTACTTTATAGGTTTCTGATTGAGGAATTAAATTATACACTGTTAGCATGAAATGCATTAAAAAAATTAATCTGGACAAGCAATGGATCTCAAAAAATATTAGTAATTGTATAAGTCACTGTTCAAATGCATGTTTGTAGTACAGTCTTAAGCATCAGGTCTTCGCCCTTTGCTATTTAAGATTTTTATCAAGGCCCTGAAACAACACAATAATTACTGATAACAGTTGCAGAGGACACAAAGACTGATAAATAGGATGGGAGGGCTGATAAATAACATATCACTGATAGGGAGTAATCTGGATCACTTGGTAAGGTAGGAACAGGTAAACATACATGCTATAATAAGGCAAAAAGTAAAAAGATATCCATCTTTTGGTTTGGAACAAATACTGTAAGCCATATTAAACTCAATAGGGACTTTAATCCACTAAGTAGAGACTTCCAAAGGATCTTAGGGCTATAATGAATAATCAGCTGAACAGAAACTCCTAATGCAAACTGTTGCCAGAAGTGCTAATATTATCTTCAATGTACAAACAGGGAGGTAGGGAGCTAATACTTCCATTATATTTGGGGCTGAAGGAATCTATAATGGAGTAACATGTCCAGTTAGAGGTCTGTAATTCAAGAAAGATACTAATAATTTGAAGAGGTCAGAGAAGATCCATGAGGATGGCTAAACAATTGTAAAATACACTCCCTATATAGCAAGACACTCTAGAAGTTAAATCTTAAGAACTTAAAAATCTACTTGTTTTCATTCTATAAACACTGATATGACAAAGTGTATAGAATGAAACTACAATGGCTGGAAGCTGATAGGTAAATTCACACTTCAATAAAGAACAATTTTTTAACATTAGATGATTAATCAATGGAGTAGTATTACATTCACTGGGGATTTTTGTAGGAGTTCTGGTTATGCTAAACTGTGGTTAAGCTAATACTACAAAAAGGAACTTGGGAAGAATAGGCATATCTGACTGCTGAATGACCTGAAAAGAAATGTAAAAAATGAAAACACACTAATGAAGAAAGCAGCTAATGCAAAAAAGGGAGCATTAGGAGTAAAGAAAAAAAGAATAATGAAGACAGATGCCAAGATAAGAGAAGAACTGAAGATGCCAGGTGTTTGGCTTGGCAAAAGAACAAATTAAAATGAACATCTTGGCAAACAGATGGATAAACACTGGCGTGGAATTTGGGTATTTCAGGTATAAATATAGGTGCCACAAGGATTGTTTCTTTGTAGTGACCTAGGGGAACATAACTGATACGTGCTGTAGCTAGCATTATCCTGTGCAGTTTTACTGAGTTGGGTTTACTGCTAGATAGTACACTTGCCTGCATGTTTAAATGACAATAAACCTCCCTGACTTTTCATGGCTGAACATGAATTTGAGTCACTGTCTGTGCTGTACCTAGACTCCGCAAGGCCACTTGCTAGTGCTGGCCTCCTGGAGTGCACATATCCCCAGCGGCTTAAACACCAAGAACGACAGCAAGCAGGAGGCAACCCAAAAACCGCACACCTCAGAACAATTTTAAAATCTAAAGTGGTAGTTTTTGAAAAAAGAGATTATACTATAACTTTCTATTTGCCATATTTTCTTGCATATATCATGCCCCCAAATATGATAAGCACCTTGATCACATTCATGGATGACACTAGGATGTGGGGAGAGGTGGGCATGATAGAAGGGAGGGACAGGCTCATCTGTTTTTTTTCTCCCTTTGATCTTCACCCTATTTCAGTTTCCATCCAGAAACAATTTTGAAAAAAAACACCTAGAAACAGGAGAAAAGTGATGAACTGTATTTTTGTTTCAAGGCTATGAAATCAGAGAACTGATGTGAATGGGATGTAAGAGACTATTATGTGACTAACAGTGTTCTAAATTTGATATGATTTGATGTGAGGGGTGGACAGGGAAGTTATCAACTGTTCTAAAATTCTACAGAATCTAAAGTTGCCTGATCTGAAGTGTGAACCATTTTAATATTGATAAGATCAAAGCAAGGGGAAGAAACAGAATTCAAATGACAAATACACATTTTCAGAAACTATAACTGAATTTTTCAAAAAATGCTTCCACTAGTAAGCTACTTTATAGATGCCATTGCAGGACAGGACCGAATTGGTACACCTATATACATGCTTGAAAGTCGCTTTCGTCTAACTGCCACAAATTTTAATTCCAAATCCAACAAAAGCAATAAATTAGCTGGCTGGTAATGTACAGGGAAACTTCTACTTGAGAAGCAGGCCTAACAACAGCATCGAGGGTTGTGTCCAGAGGAGCACAGTCATGTGGTACTCAAAATCTCTGCCCAGTCCTATTCAACATGTTTATTAACAATTTGGATGCCGGCATAGACAGCTTCTTGAGCAAGTTTGTAGACGGCACAAAACTGGGAAGGATTGTGAACACGTTGGAAGATGTGAGCACGATTTAAAAGGATCCCAACAGATTGGAAAACTGGGCTAGAGTTAACCGGGTGAAGTTTGAAGTGGACAAATGCAAGGTGCTACATCTCAGGAGAAATAATAAAAACAAATACAAATGGGAGACACCTGACTGGGTGGCAGCTCTATGAAAAAGGACTTGGGAGCTTTGGTAGATCACAGGCTCAATATAACCCTGCAGTGAGATGCAACTACATAAAAAGTAAATGTGGTTTTGGGCTGCATCCTAGAAGCATTAGGTGTAAAACATGGGAGGTGATAGTGCTTCTACTTGGTGCTGGTTAGGCCTCACCTGGAATATTGTGTGCAGTTCTAGGCTCCACATTTGAAAAAAGGATGTGGAGAAATTAGAGAGGGTCCAGAGTTGGGTGACAAAGAAGATCAAGGATTGGAAGATAAATGATATGAGGTGAGGCTGAAGAAGCTAGGCATATTCAACTTGCAGAAAAGGTGCTTAAGAGGGGACATGACAGCAGTCTTCAAATACTTGAAGGGCTGCCATAAAGAAGAGGGAAAACACCTTTTTCTCTTGCTGCAGAGAGGAGAATGCAGATTAATGGCTTGAAGTGGCAGCAAAATAAATTTAGATTGGATATCTGGAAAAAACTTCTTCACTGTTAAAACAGTGAGGCAGTGGAACAGACTGTCTAGGAAAGCTGTGGACTCTATCACTGGAGGTATTCAAGAAGAGGTTGGACAGCCACTGCTCAGGGATGATCTAGATGTAGCTATGCCTATTGTCTACCATGGGTATTTCCACTATTCTGGGCTTTGCTGGTTGCTCCTGCCTCCCTCCCCAACCCTTTTTCTGCTTTATGTTTTGAAGCCTTGGGGGCATTGGGCGTTGGCTACAGCTAAGGCTGGAGACTTCAACTGGGGTGTGCCTGCTAGGAGCAAAGCTGGAGATTCCTGGCTAAGGGTCTTTCTGCCCCTCCACTCGAGGTCAGACCAATCACCATATTTGGGGTCAAGAAGGAATTTTCCCTTTGGTCAGATTGGTTTAGGCTATGGGTTTTTTTTTTACCTTCCTCTGTAGTAGGGGGTATAGCCCTCCTCTCTTGACAACCTAAGCCCAGCCACCAAGTCAAATAAGTGGAATCTGACTATCAGCAGCTAGGATTCCTTTATGACCCAAGAAATGCTGATCATTCCCTTTAGGATGGGAAGGTATGTAGTGAATGGAAGCCCAGAGCAAAATGAGTTTTAGGATTCAGACCAGTGAATGCTATTTCCTCTGTTTTTTCAGTAGACCTAACTCATGGAGGTTTTGATGAGCATGGAGGATCAAAACAGAGGTTTTCATATGGAGGTTCAAACTATCAGCACTTTAAGTTGGTATAAAATATAAATCTTCTCTCCATAGTAGTAAATCTCAAAGCAGCAAGCAGGTTTTGTGTTCCTCTATTTTTTCCTTTAAATACAACTTGTTAATTTAACATTTACTTTGAAAACTTCAATAAAACAAAGGGCATGAGAACAATTTATGGAAATTCCATATAACATCTTATCTAACATCTTACACTTTTCATTCTTGCATAAATGTTATATTTACCTTGGTGACAGCCTTTGAAGAAAAAGTAATTTCATCAATTAAAGCAACCATATCTGCTGAGTTGAGTCTGTCAAAGTACTTTGAACATATGTCATATGCATGCAACCACTCAGGTACTGTTTCTGGTGTTTTTTTAATGAGGTGGCAATCACCATTCCAGAAGAGATTTTGTAACCAGGTGGCATATACAGAGCTTGGCGAAAGCATGCTACCATCTTTTTGGGGAATTTTGGGAGCAAGTTTAGAAATGGATAAGATGTTTTGGCTTGTAAGGATAGGCTCCAATGCTCCCAAAGGATCTGAATTTTCATCTGTTAGCTTTTTGTAATCAAGACCTATTGGCAGGAAGAAGAAAAAAAAGTTATTAAAAATCACATTTATTTAACAATGGGGAGAATAACTGACATTTACTGTGGAAGACAAAAATGACTGAAAGAGCATCAAACAGAAGTAACAGCTCCATCTCATTTCTAGGCAGGATTCATTTCAAATTAGTATTGACGAATATTGACAGAATAGGATGGAGAAAGGGCTGATGCTGCCTGTATAACCTGATACAAAATTTCACCTCAGTGAGGACAGTCTTAAATTTTCACTGGCACTAAAATACTTACTTTTAAAATGTACATATTCATATGCGGTACAGAAAAACTTCCACAGTGTATATACACATTCATTTATGGCAACAAATACAACTTCATTTCTATATTATAAAACGTAAACCTCCCCCTTTTTCAGGCTCTTTTACGGTAGGAAAAATGTGTTTTCTCACTATGAGACAACTCACGTGTCAGTTCTTTCATTGTTATAAAACCCCTAATCTTAGCACAAAATAAACAAAGCAAGATCAACCGCAGGTAGGTGACATACAATACCAACCCATCAACCAGCTACCTGAAGGTAATATCACAACAGCCTTAAGATATGATTTTACAGCCAGGTAATTATTATGAATTATTTACCTCACTGGGAAAACTTACCTTTGTGTCAATGAAGACAAAGCTTAATGAATATGAAGGAAATAAAACCTCCCCCCAAACCCTTCTCTCCCTCACTATAGCATCTGCAGTACAAGATGTCTTATCTTATTCCTACCCAGAGGTGTACCAAGGATTTTTTGTGCTCTCAGCAGCAGTGGCAGCCACCAACCTTGCACCCCCTTTATGTCAGCACCTGGGACTAGTGCCCGACTCACCCACACCTAGCTATGCTACTGTCTCTACTGTTCTAAATATACTTATTCACCTCCTTCACATATACTGCCTTTACTTAGACCCTGATCCTGGGAAGCCTTATATGCATGGTTATAAGCCTTCAGTAGTCTCAAAGAGCTCAATAAGTCCTAGATTGTAAATTTCTAAGAACAAGGAATTTTTCTTCTTTCTGTAAAGCATTATACATATTTGTTATTGTAGACATAATAATACTAGTAGGCTGTAAAATGGAACAAAACCCCATCACCAGAACATTATGGCCAGAGACTCAAATAGAGAATATCCAGAAAAACATAAAGACTGCTTTTATAACAGTATTCCAGCCATCATATCTGGTTTGTATAACACACTGGCAACAATCAATAGTTTATATACAAGAAAACAGGTTAGAAAATACTATTTACAAAACGGTAAAGTTAAAATGACTGGAACAACTTCAATTTTTGCAGGTTTCTGACCTTTGAGAGCTTGACATTTCAAAACTAATGTTAAAATAAGGCTTGACTTTGCATTTCATTTCCCAATTTAAACACATACACACCTATACTTAAAAAAGATTCCAACTCTAGAATGGTTACATTTCCCACCAAGGGCCAATATGATGACAGAAATGGCTTACTTTACAAGTCTCATACGTATCTGGAAATCAAGTACAATTGACTACTTTTAGGCCCAATTATGCAAAGCATTTCATACTTTTTTTACTATGAATCAACTGTTTTTATGTTTACATAATTGCAAAGGCAAGAAAAAAATGTTCAAACTTTTCAAAAAATCAATTTTGATTTGATTAAAAACATTAAATATTTTTTCTGGAAAAAAGGTTATAAACATTAGGGCTAAGTACAGGCAGTCAAAAAGACTGAGGCTGAATCAGTTTAGAATTTGCAGGTTAGTCTAAACTGCATAGATTGGATCGATAAGCAAGTGAACAGACATTCACTTTTGAATCCGGAAATGCAGCCACATGCCTACAGTTGTTCAGGCCATAAGTTGGGGGATGCTAGAGCACATCTCCCTGCTCCACTGGAGCACACAGCTTGGGCCAAGACTAGCCCACCCACACTGTGGGTGGAAGGGGGAGGGAGGGCTTGCAGGGGAAATGCAAACCCCTCCCCCTGGGGGGCTGTGAGTTAACCTGAACCGGGAAGGGATCTGGGACAGAAGTTCCATAAAATGATTTATCCTAAAACAGTTAAGTCTCATACTACATTCATCCAGGTTTATTTTAAACCAGTTTCAGCCACTTAGAAAGCAGTTTCTGTGCACTGAACTTCTGTTGTGTCACATATTTGAACCAGTTTCCAATCACTTCTACTGATTTATGTGTAATTTCTGTCTATAGCCTAGGAGTGGACAATGCCTCAGCTGCAAGTAGTATTTCTAAATTAAATGCTCCAGTATATATGGATCATTGTAAATAGACCCCAACTACCTAAAATGTTACTACAGGTACTAAATTAAATGCATAGTAACATGCACTACTGTTCAGCAGTGCTGCCGCATGAATTTTAGGTAACGCTGATGTAAGTAGACAAATTCTACTGCACATTAGCACTGTTTTTGCCTTCCATGCTAATGTACAGCAGAATTAGGCTACTGAGCGTGTGGCATCTCATGTAGACACGCCCTAAGTCATCTTCAGGACACTCTTAAGAAATTAAATGGAGAGATATTACTCCCCTTTTTTCCGGTGGGGAACTAAGGGAGAGTGAAATTAGAAACAAAGTTTCAACTATTATGGACGTCTACTCTGTGAGCTGTAGGACTTGATGCTTCAAACTAACATACAAAGCACTACTCCCAACATACTAACATATACAAAGCTACCATAACTACTAACTTATACAAAGCTACCATTTTCTTTGTCTGCAACTGTAAAGGCTCGGCATTCCTGCAAATCAACCCCCAGTACAGGGGTGAGCAAAATGGTGGATCCAGCTGGCAGCTGTCCTCCCTTTCCTAGCAGTCCCTGCCCGTGTCCCTGCAACCAGTTTGCATGGAGACTGCAGGAGCAGCACCATTGTGACATTGTGGAGCCAGGGTTTCCATGGAGACCAGACCCAGCAGTGCTGGCAGGGTGCCCAGCTGATCAGGGAGCTGCTCTGGGGCCAGGGCTGGGATCTTACAGTGGTGACAATATGGTCTGAAGCCAGGGCAGAGCCATGATCTGCTGCCTGCAAGCCCCCGCCCAAAGCATGTGGGTAGTGGATCAGAGCTGTGCCCCTAGACCATACTGTGACTACAAGATCCCAGCTGCAGAGCAGCTCCCTGACCAGTTACACTCCCCACCAGTGCTGCTGGACTCAGTCTCCTACTAATATAGACCAGTAAGCTGTTAGCCTTCTTAGTAGCAAGGAAACACTGCTGCCTCATAGCCATCTTCTTGTCCAGTCTAACCCCCAGGTCTTTTTCTGCAAAGCTGCTGCTTCGCTAGTCAGTCTCCAAGCCATAGTGCTACATGGGATTCTTCTGCCTTAAGTGCAGGGCTTTGTGCTTGTGTTTATTGAACCTCATGAGATTTCTTTTGCCTATTCCTCCAATGAGTCTAGGTCGCTCTGAATCCTAGCCCTACCCTCCAGTGTATCTACTATACCTTCCAGCTTACTGCCATTTGTGAACTTGCTAAGGGTGCACTCCATCCCATCTTCCAGATTGTTAATGAAGATATTGAACAAAACCAGTCCCAGGACTGACCCCTGGGGCACTCCACTTAATACTGGCTGCCAGCTAGACATTAAGTCACTGATTACAACCCATTAAGCCCAACAATTCAGCCAGCTATGCAGCTTTCTATCCACCTTACAGTCCCGTCATCCAACCCACACTTCCTCAGCTTGCTTGCAAGAATGCTGTCAGAGGTGGTATCAAACACCTTGCTAAAGTCTAGGTACATTATGTCCACAGCTTCCCCTACATCCAGAGCCAATTATCTCACCACAGAAGGCAATCAGGCTGATCAGGCTTGATTTGTCTTTGGTGAATCCATGCCGACTGTTTCTAATCATCTCCTCCTCCAAGTGCTTAGACATTGATTCTTTGAGGACCTGCTCCATGATTTTTCTGGGGACTGAAGGTGAGGCTGACTGGTTTGTAGTTCTCTGGATCTTTCTTCTTCCCTTTCTTAAAGATGGGCACTATATTTGCCATTTTCCAGTCATCTGGGACCTCCCCCAATCACCACGAGTTTTCAAAAATACACATAACAACAGGTAGCAGGCTAGGCAAAGCAGCCTGGCAGCTCCAAACCAGGCTGTTTAATCCCTGTGGCCCCCAGTCAGCTGCAGTGTTTGGAACTTTGGGTTGCGATTAGTCCCAAAATGAAGTAAAACACCTTTCTCGGGAACAGAACTGGATTCTAACTCCTTGAGTCAGGCCTACAGAGATGACGGAAAGTGAGAAACTGAAAGGTTGGGTCTCAAGGTGGAAAGGAGAATTGGGTTCCCTCTTTGTTCTAGAAACCAAGCCTAGGAGGGCTTCAGGGGACTCAGAGCCCAACAAGGTTACAGAGGTCCAGAGGAAGCACCCCATGGAGGGCACTCTCAAGGCATCCAAAAAAGGAAACACCTGGGAAAAGTCTAGCTTTAGTAACTTAACCTAGCACCCCATGGGAACTCTGGCAAAGGCAGGGATAATTTTCAGTTCTACAATAATCTATTTCTTTTAACTCTGAAAACTAACTCTTCCTTTTTACAATCCTTGACTCATTAAAACATACTTTTCAACTCCGCAACAAATGTTTAAGTGTACAATAGGCATCAAAATCCTATATTACAGAGTGATCAGGTCCTTTTTGTGCACAAAACATTCCCCCCGCCAGCTTCATTCTCTGAAACACCCAAAAAATTTCAGTTGAAAATTTCCAATTCAGCCAGAGGAACGTATGTATTATTACAGACCAAAGAGTTTGTTTAGCCAAGTTACAAGCAACTGAAACTAGAAACTTACAATGAGAAGTTGTAAGCAATCTTTATAATAGTCAGCATTACAAGGCTGAGTTATAATTACATTAAAAATTGTTAGAAAGGGGAAATCAGTTACAATTTTATCTTTTTCTGTAGAAGCAAAAACTAATTTCAAGTACAAAACATTTTTAAACATCCATTAAGCATATATTATCTTGAAAAAGTATGCACCATTATGATATGTTATGTAATTACAAGTTTGCAAGGTATACCAATAAACAGAATACACTGTATAGTTTTGAAAGAAAAAAAATACACTATATTTGGTTCTGTCTTTAGTATGGTATTCTAGTAGGGTGTTTTGTTTATTTGTTTTAAAGAATCTATAACCAGTATTTCTGCAAAAAAGGAGAAATAAGCTTTAATTATGCAAACATTTAATTTTTGTCTTTTTACAACTTAAAAAATTTAGCATATACTAGACTAGAAATATGAAACTATTGCTCGTAAATATTTTCATTAAGACATTTCATCTTAGCTTGCTGATAAAGACTAATCTAACCTTCCAATAAATTCAAAATAAGGTTAATTTTCCCATAAGGCATAAGACACTTATGAGGTCCCCGTGTCCATCAGATATGCTCATAACAGGATACCTAACAATTGTAAACTACAGAACGTGCCCCTGCTGATGGTTATAACACTGAAAAAAATTGGAAAGTAAATAAGATATAAAGCATAAAGCCAAAAAATTCTCTTACCTGGTGCAACTACCTTGAATTTTTTCAGAAGCCGTATGTGCGTTTCAGGTTTAATAGCATGCTTTACAAATTCAGAACAACCACAGTTTTCAAGCAGAGTAAAGTAATAGAGCAACCGCTGGTGATCTATGCCTTCAACACCTGGGTAAACGTATTTGGCCATATGTTCAAATAAGGCTTCAGGACTTGTTTTCAAAGTCTCAAAGAGACTAAGACCTTGTGCTCTCTCTTCTATCTCTGTTGTAGACAGGCTGTGTTTAAAAGAGAATGTCAAATATTAAAGGCTGGATGCTTACTAGCCCTCTAATACACATGACATTTATGCCATGATTAGCGTGTTACTTGTGCACCCAAATTAAGGCACCATAAAATGGAAAACCAGCAACAAAAATGTTCTACCTACAAAAATGTTAGTAAACAGTTTGTTTACATGAAGTGTAGAACATTTTTATGGCTGGTTGTATAATTCCTTAAACTGAACATGTGGCAATTCCAGCCCCAGGGCTGACACTGTGCTGACTGCCAACTCCAGCCCTGGGACTGCACTGGGGCTTAAACTAGTCTCGGTGTAGTCTGGCGGATTACCCAACTACCATCTGATTGTTGGCTCTGGATCTGGACCTACCACATGTTCAATTTAAGGTGCCATACACTGGGGATCAGATCCCACAGAACCTTTAAATGAACATGTGCCAGGGGTCTTAAGGTAAAAAATGCTTCTTGCATTTATATGTATGGGAGGCAATACCATTTTTTCCATCCACCCCTACATAGAAACGTTCAATTTTGTAAGAATTCTGTAAGAGTGAATAGTGAATATTATTTCCTGTACTTAAGTATACCGAGTAAAAAAAAATGGTCTCAAACATTTAAGAAATCCTTTGATACTTCCCATTCCCTCAAAAAGGACTATTAAAAAATGCTTTTTAAACATTGATTTTGAGTATAGGCCGTCATATTAGTCGCACCAGAAATCCTCAGACTTCTGCCTTCTAGGAGTGGATTTATTCCACTGACATAAGTGAAGGTATAAATTAGATTTAAGTCATCGCTTGCATGATAATTAACTCTTTTAATGGATTTCTTATTCTCTTGCGGAAAAGTAGATCATCACTGAACAAATCTGTAGGTTTTTTTAATTTTTACAATTGTTAGAAAATTAAGCTTCTACAATTTAAGAACTTTTTAACAGCTTCTCATATTATGAGGTGCTATTTTTAAACAGCAAAAGCATTTATTATCTGTAACGTAAATGAATTACTGAAAGGCAATGCTAAAATGTTTTCCAAGAGATTAACTATCTTCTTATCACCCATAGTAGACCACAGGTTTGAGGATTACTGATGGACTGACTGAGCAAACTCAGAGCAGTACAGTCCAACTCTACATATAATCACTTAAAGCCCTTAATAAGCATAATATTACAGATTAAAACTGATTTTATTAATAACAGTTGCCCATTTTTACATTTTAAAATGGAATTCTTTTTTGTATACTGTCTCTGTAGAAACAGTATGAAGGAAAATATCAGATGATTTTCCTTTTATAGGCACTACAAAAATAATCTTTCAGCAGGAAAATGAGGCCATAAATTTATTGTAATAATAGTTTCTACATTTGGTACATACCTGACAATAGTGATAAAAATGTTTATAGCAGTATTATCCACTTTGTTCCTACAAAGCTGTGCTAACTCTACAGTGCTGGGGGTGGGGGGATTACTTTTGACAAGAAAGTGAGCCATTACTTATGAAGAAGAGTTAGTCTCTTTATAAAGTGTTCTATATATAAAGTTTATAGTCATTTTCCTGACAACAGCCACAGTAGTCTGTTTGCACAGTTGGGCCCACAATGAAACTTGCTTAAATCTGCAGTTTGTTTAAATATCTTGTCAAGACAGATATGTGAATAAGTTCACTGACATGATAAATATTAAAACCTTCTTGCTCCTTAAATTATAATGTGCCTACACATTTTATAGATTTGTGTAATCAAGCCCCCTTTTCAGTAGCTACTATAGAAAGGAGAAGTTTTCTTTCCCTTTAGAACTTCAAAGGTAATTTTAATGTAGGTAATCACCACAAAGTCTAATTAAAAGCACAGCAGAACGCCATATGATTATTTGCCATCAATTAATCAAAAGAACAATTACTAGAGTAGCATGTGTAAAGTATGTGAGCATTTTAAGATTCGGTCCAGGAACTGGCTTATACAAATAGTGCATGTTGGAGTACGTCTTAGAATAAACTTGCCTTCTTTTCAACATTAACAAACAATACTATATGCATTATTAATACCATAATCCCCAAATTGAAATATACTGCAATAGCCACATGCTGTCAATCATCCTTAAAATGAGATTATGGTACAACAATAGCTTGTTCTTGGGTGTCTTATGGTATTATACATCAAATTAAGATAAATTGTTGCATTTCATTTGGAAAAAGGACCTTATTTTATATTTTGCTGACTGTAGCCTCCTATGAATTCTAATTCGCAGATGACAGAATGAAGAAAATGGTAGAAGCTGCAGCAAAAAACTTTTAAATTCTGGCCCCAGTGAAGCTGCTGGGGGTCTCTTCATTCACCTTAGTAGATCTACATTTTCATCCTGAGGATCATATCAAATTCCACCTGCTGGGTACCTAACTGAAATATATTGATGATCCTACTTCTCCCTTATCAAAAAAGATTTTTAAAACCTCCCATGTTTTGTGACTTACTCTTAAAACTAAGATGAGGGCATATTAGAAAAATGGATGTGCTAATGTTTTCCAGTAGAGGTGCACCATACATCAGTTCGATATTGGATCGGTACCAATATAAAGAAAATTTGCTGTATTGGATATTGGCCCAATGGGGCCAATAATTTGGCCGATAAATGTCCGTGCTGCATGCAGCCGCAGCATAGGATGAAGCAAAGCCGGCAGCATGGAGAGCTGCCTCCAGCTGGTAAGTCAGAAGAGGAGGGGGGAGGGGAGGGGCGTTGGGGGGTAGATCAATGCTCCTGCAGTGAGGGAGGGAGGGGGCACTGCCTATGGAAGGCAGGAGCACAGGATGGAGGCGCAGCTTGCAGAGGGAGGCAGCTCCCACTGCTGCTTGCACCCTGGAAGGGAGGGAGCGGGTGTGCCCCTGGATCTGCACAGGGTGGGCTAGAGCCAGCGCAGTGCAGGGCCCTTCTCAATAGGGGTGGGCTTGAGAGCAGGTGCCACTGGGAGGGGCTGCAGTCACCCCAAATTTTGCTGTAGCTCTGCTCCCAGACGTGCGCTACCAGGCACAACCCAGCTCCATGTCCCACCTCCACCCACACGCTGGAAAGAGCCAAGACTGTGCCAGGTGGCTGGCAGCAGCGCAGCGCTGGGAGCGGAGCTGCAGTGAAATGTGGGGTGGCTGTGGCCCCCTTCCCAGCACCCACTCTGAGCTCACCACTGCCAAGAAGAGCCCCACGCAGTGCCAGCTCCAGCTCCAGCTCGCTCACCTGCCCAGTGTAGATCTGGGGGTCACACCCCCCACCCACGCTCTCCAGGTGCAAGCAGTGGCAGGAGTTGCCCCCCACAGAAGCTGTGCCTCCATCCCATGCCCCCGCCCCCTGGGCAGTACTCTCTCACCGCAGGTGGCATTGA
>NW_017729028.1:14840094-14843678 GCF_001723915.1 Gavialis gangeticus
ATTACCTGGAGGCAGCTGTATCAGCTCGGTATTGGCTGATATGCCTCCTTAAATATTGGCTATCGGTATTGGCCCCAAAAATCTGTATCAGTGCACCCCTGTTCCAGGTATTATACATGGGTGGAAAAGGATTGTATTTAAGCACCTAATAGGGAAAGCAGGATCTTCCCTTTTAATGTGTAATTTGTTTTAACCATTAAATACATTTAATAAGGTTGCAACTTAAGCTTCTCTCTCTCAGGCTTTGAGAGAGAGAAAAATCAGAATGGTACTTCATCCTCAGAATCTAGGTGCCTCTCTCTCTTATGTTGTCTCATACTTAATGAAACCTTTCTGCATTGTAATTAACAAGTGCCGTTAGAAGAGGCACAGCACTACTAAAAGCTATGGCTGCTTACACATTTACAATATAAAGCTAATTTTTTTTAAACTTGAAACAAGCTTGGCTGTGACTGTCATAAGAGCACATCAGAGTGCTCCTTTTTTGCTCTTTAATTCAATTTACACTGGGCACATCTACACATTTATTAATTTGCTTCAGGTAATGGGAATTAAATTTAGTACCTCTATTGTGAAGTACTAGAAAAATGAGCATTAGCCTATTTTAAAGAGTATTAGCGATAGAGTAGTTTTTGTGAGGATTTAATGCACATTAAAATAGGCTAAGGCACATTAAAGTGCATGTGTAGACATGCCCACTGAGATCCTGAAATAATGAGGGTATGGGAACACAGTAATTGAACTTTTTCCAAATGTCACTGATGGGGAACTGCTTCACCCAACCCAGCATTCCTCACGGTGGGCAAGTGAGGGGAGAGGGCCTGAACCCATGCTTTGGGGTACCAGGCAGTAGTTGATGTGCAGCTGGGGGAATTTTCATGTTTCTGGTTTCCTTTTCCATGAGTTCAATAAAATTCTATAACCTAAAACTGACAAAAGCCTGACTTGTAAGGTGGGTGCTCATGCTTTTGTTTCCCAGGGGCTGGGCAAACACAATGAGGAGATTCAGTCAAGTACGGAGTGGGGGCACATTGGTTGTCAGATTTTTATTCAAAAAGTAATGAAAAGGAGCTCAATGATTAAAATTTGCCAACGTAAGGGTGAAAAGGGCATGGGGGTGGTAGGTTTCTGGCCGTGTACTAGAATGTGCAATTGCATTCAGCAGTGGAAAGGGTGGGGTGAGGAGCAATGCAGTAATTGGACCACCCCATATTACGTGGTTCAAACATGAAAGTGAACTAGTTCACACTGAACTGGTTCAAAATAGTACTGGATTTTCCATGGTAGTCAGCCATGTTAGTCTGAAGTGAAGCAGAAGGCTTGATAGAGATGCACCTTATAGACTAACTAAATCAGAGATGCCCAAACTTTTGTGAGCTAGACCTCACTTCACCAGGTGCTATGAAAGGATGTACACAGAATGGGCACATATTTTCCAGGGACATTTTTGAACTATTCTGAGTGGCTTTAAGCAAGTTTAACAGATCTGTTTGCTTCAGGTTTAAAACATATTTAAGTGTTCTAAGTGTTATGTATGACCAGGGGCCCATGACATATGAATGTACTATAAGCGTAAGTAGTATAGTCAATCACGGCTTCTGTTTCCCATCTTTAAAACAGTAGATAGCATTTGCCAGCCTCATAATTTTTTGTTGGTCTGAAGTGATAAGAAGTAGCAGCTCTGGTTTTAGAACTTATTTCCAGAAGCATGGCATATCAGAACCTGGCAGTGAATTCTACCCATGACCCCATTGCTTAATGCTGCTTTAAAGCATTTTGCTGAAAGATGATTTTGTAAAACAGCTGAATAGAACTATGGGGGTTAAAAGTATTAATACTACAATATTTACCTGTACTTGCTCATTAAATGGAGCCATGGAGAAATAGCCATTGAGTCTGATTCTATACGAAACAGTTGAAGGTTATTGCATGCGTGTGTAAACACTATGTATGCAACTAGCTTAATGTAAGCCAAATGTTTCCCTAATACAATTTTATATAATTCACTTATCATGATAAACATGTATCTACTGACAGTGTTAATCTCCAATAACTAATTTCTGACAATAAAAAAAAAATCTTTTTACTATTATTAAAAGTAGTGTACAGTAATAGAGGTGAAGGGCTGCAAGGGACCTCTAGAAGTCATCTAGTCCAACCTCCTGCTTGAGGCAGGATCAACCGTACCCAAACCATCTGACAACTGTAATCTGAACTCTATATAAGATTATTCTCAACGCTGACACACAACATAGACCTAATTTCCTAACCTGCCATAGGTAAAGCAGGGAAGCCACAACAGCCAATGTCCTGCTTCTATTAAATGTATGCTCAAGAGGTCCCAGGTAGAGGGCCATGCCCCTCACTACACAGGAAGGCAAAACCCCCCCAAACTCATACCAATCTGGCCATGCAGAAAATTCCTTCCTGACCCAAATATGGTGATCGGTCTGACCTTGAGCAGAGGGGCCAGATCCTCTAGCCAGGAACCTCTGGCTTTGCTCCTAGCAGGAGAAATCAGCACATCTCAGTTGAAGCCCTTAGCCTTAGCTTCAGCCAACACTCAATGCCTCCGGGGAGGCTTAAAAACAGTCTGACACATACAGCAGAAAAAAAAAGGAGAGAGGTGTGGGGGAACTACTAGCAAAGCCTAGAAGAATGGGAAATACCTATGGTAGAAAATTGGTATAGCTACACTTCGATCATACCCAACCAATGGCTGTCCGACCTCTTCTTGAACATCTCCAATGATGGAGAATCCACAGCTTCCTTAGGCGGTCTATTCCTCTGCCTCACTATTTTAATAGTGGAGAAGTTTTTCCAGATATACAAACTAAATTTACTTTGCTGAAACTTTAGGTTACTGGCCAGCATCCTCCTCTGTGCAGCAAGAGAAAAAAGCTGCTTTCCTTTTTTATGACAGCCCTTCAAGTATTTGAAGACTGCTAGCATGTCCCCTCTTAAATATATTTTCCACGAGCTGAACATATTCCTTTAGCTTTTTCTCATGTGACTTGGCTTCCAAGCCCTTGATCATCTTTGTCACCTGCCTCTGGACCTTCTCTAACTTCTCGATGTCCTTCTTAAAATGCAAATCCCAGCACAGCACACAATACTCCAGATGTGGCCTAACCAGTGCCGAGTAGACAGGCACTGTCGCCTCCCATGTCTTGTACCTAATGCTTCTATTGATGCAGCCCAAAACCGCATTCACCTTTTGTGAGGCTGCATCACACTGCATTCGTTTTAAACTGACATTAATACTTGACCAGTAGGCTATTTATATTTAGTAGCATTCGATACATATAAACATTAGCAACATAAACACTGATAATACATTTTCTTGTACTTGTTATTATATGCCTTTTTCTACTGTTAGCAATGGATGTAGTAACCAATGGACCTTCATGTAATCCTATGGGTTATAGCAGGGCTGTCCAATTCCTAAGGCCCTGGGGGCTGTATGTTGTGTGGGATGCACCAGGCACACCAAACATATACTTCCCTCCCTCCCCGCACCCCCACAGCATGGTGAACAACCCTAATTTCCCTCTACTAGCCCTGCCCCTGCCCCTTCCTATCAT
>NW_017729028.1:14848678-14849983 GCF_001723915.1 Gavialis gangeticus
TGTAATCCTATGGGTTATAGCAGGGCTGTCCAATTCCTAAGGCCCTGGGGGCTGTATGTTGTGTGGGATGCACCAGGCACACCAAACATATACTTCCCTCCCTCCCCGCACCCCCACAGCATGGTGAACAACCCTAATTTCCCTCTACTAGCCCTGCCCCTGCCCCTTC
This sequence comes from Gavialis gangeticus, assembly GCF_001723915.1. NCBI lineage: Eukaryota > Metazoa > Chordata > Crocodylia > Gavialidae > Gavialis > Gavialis gangeticus. Next base: position 14,848,848 of record NW_017729028.1, read on the forward strand.
CTCCCAACAAGGCCCTGGACTCATGCTAAGCTCCTCAAGCTTATGCACTGCTCTGCTCCCTGGGGCAAAGGCAGGAAATGGCAGCTGGAGGAAGGAGTGGGGAATGTGGACACTCCAGCTGCTATTGTAGCCAGAGCACATTTTAGAACTGCTCAAAAACATTTTTTCAAAATGTGACACATCAAGTAATGTCTCAGTCATTAACCAACTGCCACTCGCATGAAAGAATGTATTGGGATGTTGGAAGAAGATTTTAAATCTTAGCTTGAGAAAAAACGCCCTGCATTTTGTGATGGGTGTCATGGCTTATGTAAAAATAAAAGGAACAAACCCCACCCCCCCAAACTGCATATTGATTCAAAGTCCCCAAAGACTAGTAAAAACAGGAGCAGTGCACCTGCAAGATTCTGGTTCCTTAAAGAGCCTGTTATACCTCCTGGTTTTCTTTTTTCTTTTTTTTAGTTAATTACAGAAGGACTGATTTTCAATACTCTTTCATTTTAAATGGGCTATGTGAGAATACAGCACATTTCAAAGCTAGTAATAAACAACAGCTGCTTCAGTTTGCCATGTTCGCTTGGAAGGGAATATACCCCCATGGAACAGAGCTGCAATTGAGTTCAGATGACACTTACCCACTGTCAGTGAACAGAAACTCCAGATGGGTCATATAAACTTCCCAAAGTGGAACACTGTAACGCTGAGCCAAAGAAAGAGCAATCTTGTACACATTTTCTTCTAGGGTTCTTGTTAAGAAAGAGCCAAGGGAAAAAGAGGAAGAACAAAAATTAAAAAATTAATAATTGCATTACCCTGTTGAGAAATAACTCAATGAGGAACACACTTTAGCTAGAAAAGGTACAGCTACTTGATGGAACATTTTCCCTTCTCAATTCAGATTAGTGTTAATTTACTTGGCTTAATCCCAGTAAATTCAAACACAAAAAATATAGCCTTCTTTAACTAGCTATAGTCAACAAATCCTGAGAGGTACGGAGGGCCCCATCTGTCACCGGGACCCCTCGGCATGTGAGGTATACTGCCTAACTGGAGCGAGGATTCAGGACGTGAAAGGGATGCTCCAAACCGTAATCCAGCCCACCAATTATTACCCCATGGTCCTAGTCCATGTGGGC
>NW_017729028.1:14850103-14850590 GCF_001723915.1 Gavialis gangeticus
GTGAAAGGGATGCTCCAAACCGTAATCCAGCCCACCAATTATTACCCCATGGTCCTAGTCCATGTGGGCACTAACGATGTGGCCAGGAGGAGCCCTGATCGCCTGATGGAGGACTACCACGCTCTGGGGTGCATGCTGAAGGAGATGGGCGCACAGGTGGTTTTCTCTTCTATCCTGCCAGTGAGTGGACGAGGCAGTCAGCATGAAATATGCATCACGGAGACCAACTGGCAGCTACAGGAATGGTGCTTCGACGAGGGCTTTGGCTTCCTCAGCCATGACCGGCACATCACGATGAGAGACATGTTGGGATGGGACAGGCTCCACCTTTCCCCTAAAGGTAAGCGTGTGTTCTCTTCTAGGTTGGCGGACCTCATCCGACGGGCTTTAAACTAGGCTCGTTGGGGGAAGGGCGTTAGATGAGGGCGGAGGAAACATCAGACTGTCGGACCAAACAGCACCCACAACTACAGCCCAGCCCAGACCA
>NW_017729028.1:14850601-14852479 GCF_001723915.1 Gavialis gangeticus
GTCCCTTCTGACCCTAGAAACTATGAAACTATGAAATAAGATTTTGCATAGATAAATGTACATTACAATATTAGGGAGGAAATTTTCAGAGATACGTAGGTAAGTTTAGCATTCAACCCTGTGGATTTTCAACCACCCATTGCTCCTCGGAAAGTCTCCCTCTTGGTTAATATTTATTTCGGAGTCAAGAAGCTTGTGGTATGTATTGCAGTCTCTTACCAGGCATACAAACATTTAGACCCTTAGTCTTTAGACCAGTAGCCCACAAACTGAGATGTGGAACACATGGCACTTAAAGCCCTTTTTGGCGCTCTTTGAAAATTAAAATAATCTGAGTAATTCATGCTGAGGCTCCACCAGAAATACATGGTTATTTACAATCACATTTTGAAAATCAGTCAGCAAGTATTTAATCCATTTAATGTGCCCCACTTTGATTCTGTCTCGTCTAGTTTCTTAAATCAAGATATTGTGTGGTATGAAAACCAATGCCTTACTGACGTGTCAGTATATTATATAAATAAAACATCCATCAAACTAGTCCATTGTACTAAAAAATTATATCAAGTTAGCATCACAGGATCCATTTTCCATAGCTTCATGTTTATTTGTTCTATATTATTTATTTTGAAAAATCTTTTTAAATTGAGTTCTATATCAAGTGTCCCCTTATTTGCTCTGGAAACATCTACAAAAAAATCAACAATACACAATTTCTTCTATCCGTATCATGGGTGCCCAGTGCAAGAAAGGGCAAGAAAGAAGAAAAAACCCTAAATCTATACTGAATACATTTTTAATTTAAAATTAAAATCTGCCTGCAGGATAGTCTCTAAATGGAAAACAAATATGCAAGATGTAAGTGACACCATTTTGTTTGTAAAGTAGTGCTAGAAAGCAAATTACACACATTAGCAGAAAGCTGTTTTGTAAACAAGATACCGTCTTTTCTGAGTGTTAGTGTTCCTGCAAACAGTACTTATGGAGTGGTACAAAACATGAGGCATTTTATGATAATTTGAAAATAAGCAAGAAAAAATATGCTCCATAATTATGTTAAATTTGCACGTTATTTCCATTAGTATATGCAGATTAGGGGTCAGTTGAGAAGATGAAAGCAAGGGAGCTGTGAACTGAACAACCAATTAATGGAATCTTTGCAATTGCCTAAAAAGGGAACAAACTACGCACTGCGAAATCCAGCTTTTACTAGTTCTTCTACTTTGTGTTTTCAGTAATCTGTATGTACTGTAAAAGGAACTGTCTTAAATTTCTCTTCATATCTAGTTTGTGTAGAGGCAAACAGGAAAGTAATTAGGCATGCTTCATCCAAAATAAAGAATCCTAAACATTTGCATATTGAATGTATTGCCCCAAATAAGAAAACAAAACATAATTGATCTGTCAGCATGCAATCAGCTCCTTGAGGAAGCAAATAAAGGACAGGCAATTTGAACAGAAAAATTAAGAGCAGCTTTAATGCAATCCGTATGCAGTCTGTATGAAATCTGTACGCAGATAAAATATTCATTGGTTGCAGTATAGTAAAGTTAGAGAAAAAGCTTCTGCACAGGACCCTTAGTTTGTGATAGCACGCTTAACAGCATTACTTGGTGACCCTATTCTATTAAAAATTCAGCCACAAGCCAAGTCCAGGACAAAAGTGTACAGCTATTTACATATTTTCTTCAGAAACTTTTTGCATAGTACAGGACAATTAAAAATGAAAAAGATTATATAACGTGCCTCTCTCAAGGTTACTCTACATACTCTACTTGTTAGTAAGTATTAGAAATCTGGTATTAAGCTGCCAATGTTCTGATTGTAGCAGATGTTCTGATTTTCAGCAGCTGCCAAATGCCACTTGAAAACCTGCCC
>NW_017729028.1:14857479-14871436 GCF_001723915.1 Gavialis gangeticus
GATCCAAGCCTGCCAATGTTCTGATTGTAGCAGATGTTCTGATTTTCAGCAGCTGCCAAATGCCACTTGAAAACCTGCCCCCTTCCCAGGCTACCAATTTATGGGCTCCCTGAAGTGCAGGGGTGGATAGGAAGAAGCCCTCTGCTGCCCCCTGGCTGGAGAGCTTGTCTCTGAAGCTCTCCTGACTCGGGGCTGGGAGGTCCATCCAGTTTGGCTCCTGGGCTATTTTTCTACCCTAAGAAATTTCTTCTGGCAGAAATGAATGTTGGTATGCAGCCTCTGTAACCTGACATTTACTGTGGAGAAATCCAAAACTAGAGGTAAAGACATTTTAGAATTTAAATTCAACAGTAAAATTGCCTGAGGAATTTTGAACAGCTGACAGTATTATGTTACTAATTCATGCTTTGAGATTTACCTTTAAGTACAGTTTATGAGATTTCAGGGGGGAAAAAAGCACATAAATGTTTGCAATATATGCCAGCAAAAATTAAATAAATTAATCAAAGGTTTTATCTATAACTTATTTACATTTAACAATGGAAAATAAAGACTTCTTGTTATGTTCTCCCATTAATAATGGTCTCCCTATTTTTATATTTGGCAAAATTGTTGTTAAAGAACTCAGGTGACAGAAGTCTCCTTATTATTAAAATCCTGAAATTATTGATCCACTTGGCTAGAAAAACACTTCAGCTGACCAGAATGGTTGGAGGAAAATGACTCATTTATAGCAACAATGCAAAATAAATTTACAGAGTATGGAATAACTAAAAATACTTCTAAAGGTCAGTTCTGCTAAAAATGTACTTTTTTTGTATTTAATCTCAAATATTTCCACATAAGAAAAACAAAAGTGTTATCACAGAAGGCATTACTTACTCTGCTAAGCCTAATATAGTTTCTCTCTTGTACTGTCCATCTGCTGTAAATCTCTGAACATCCACTCCTTTGCCAAGGCCTTGAAGAATTTGAGCCTGGGTGAAATCCAGCAGTCGTTCATTGTAATAGTGCAACTGGTTGATCAAAGCTCCTATTTCTTCAGGCCAGTCTGCACAGTCACACTGAGTAACATGCTTTGTGACTGTTTTAATTAGCTCTTCTGGATCAACCTGTGAAATCAATTTAAAAAAATCTCTCATTCTTAAAAACAATATTTAGTTGATATTTGCTTTATATCACACATTTTGGTAAGTCAGGTGCACAGACTGGAAAGAAGCTCATTCAAAATTAAGTAGAACTCAAATACAATTAGGAAAATAACTACCAAGAATAATTCTTCTGAACCAAAGACTATTTCCAATATATTCTCACATTATTTTTGGTTTTGGAACAACATAACTATACCAAGATAAAGACTGGTTTAGACTTTAAAAATAATCAACTGTCAGGTATTTAAAGGGCACACACTAATGTATTCAGGATCATTATCTCAAAGTTGCATTCAGAAAACAATGTCTGAGCAGATGCATCGTAGTCTGCATATTCTTAAGCAGCAATACGTAAAGTGCACATGCACTTCCAAAATTTGGCCCCAAGCACTGTAATACTGTCTGCATTAGGAATACAACAAATTCATCTAAAAATATTCACAAACTTTAACTGATGCAGAAGTGACACAGTGAGCCACTTAACTACTGACAGATAGCAACCTATGTGGTTTAATGTAACATCATTAAAGCACTCCACAGTTTGGGACAGGAAATTAATACAGTATTTATTTGAAATGGTAAAGGAACACACATACCATGGGGAGACTATAATTACCAGGAATTTAAACTTTATGCCATATTTTAACCAACTTCCCTTGAGAAAAGTTCCTTGTGATATTTAATGACTGAATGCTTATGACTTTGATTTTATGTCTCAAAAAAATATGCCACCAGTAATACAGTTCCCCAGTGCAACACTATGGCTTTAGTTTCGGACAGACTTTAAAGGAAGAGTGACACCTATATGATCACCATCACCTGTTCCTGCACCATCTTATTTATCCTTATTGAGACTTTAGGTACGAGCCAGGCCAAATGGGTCTATCTTGCCAGAGGTAAAAATTCAAAGCATAAGATGATATGGGTACTTCTTATAACTACATTATTATTCAAAAAAAGACAAACAGTGAACAGCATACTTCGGATGAGCATGTTTTACTTTCATTACAAAAAAATTAAACGTCACATCAAACAATATTAAAAATACTATGGGTTTGTTGTTTTGGGGTTTTTTTAACCTAAATACTACAACATCTCTTTTTAGGCTCTAAAAATAGACATGTGTTTGGAGGCTATACACACAAAAGTGCTTTTGCATCCTGAGAAGTTCAGTGCTCAAGGTTGCAGACAGATTAATGATTCTACTGGTTTCTGTCCTTTTCTAGTGCCTGGCTACAGTTGGGGACTGGATGCAGGTGAATCACTGGAAGGTGAATCCAGACGGCTTGATCTGGGGACAGTATTGGGAGACATCTTTCAATGAGTTCCATCTCTCCAAGTCGCTCAGATTCACAGCTTTGGGGTATTCCTTAATCCTGTCCTACACCTGGATCTTCAAGTTGAGATGGTATCTGGGAGTGCCTTTCACCAGCTGCATCTGGCGAGTGGGCTGCTACCCTGTTTCAGTTTAAAATCTGGCTGTCTGTGCCATTGTTACCTCAAGTCTAGATACTACAATGCATTTCATGTGGGGCTGTCCTACAACTGGTTGAGAATGTGGCGGCACTCCTTCTGATGTCCATTTGTATAGAGGTTCCAAAATATTGCACTGCTTGGAGCATAACCCTGACATCCACCATTTCTTTAACACTTCATGTGCGTGGGAAGGGGGAGGAAGGGGGCTTAGGTGGTGAGTATGCTGAGGTAAACATGTTAACACGGTCAAGACTACTTATACTTCCCCAACTCTATCTTGGAAATGGCTAAAGCATTTTGGCTTCAATTTTGCAGAAAGGGTACAACTTAAGGTAGTCATTAATTTGACAAAAAACTGTAACCCGATTTCTTAAACTTTGGCAAAAGCTTCAGAAATTTAAAACAAGAACTTATTAACAAGAAGCAATACACAATACTAACAATAAACATTGTAACATGCTCCACCTACAAAAGTCAGTTGATACTAGTTCCTAACAATTTAAATAGTTGGCTTTGTCTTTGGCAAGCTCCTTATGACAAACTGGATTCACTGTGTATCCTGTACAGCACTGAGTACATTGTGTATGCTGAAATAATTTTAAGCAATACAGCACGGTGTCTGCACTTCAAGTTGGATATTGAAAGATGGAGACAGTTTAGAAGGGCCATGAGAATGATTAAGTGGGAAGACGAGCCTTAGAATGAAAGACTCTGGGAACTTAATTTATTTAGTTTATCAAAAAGAAAGTTAAGGAGTGAATTAATTATGATCTATAAAATATCTATGTCATAAAAAGAAATCCAATAGCAAAGAGCTCTTCAATCTGGAAGACAAAAGTGTTCAATTTCCATTAGCTGGAATTCATACTTGAAATAAAGCACACATTTTAAATTGTGGTTTTTAGTAATGGGAAACAGGGACTGGTTGGTTCTCCATCACAATAAAATATCTATAAAATCCAGATTAACAGTTTAGGGTTCCTATACCCTTCCTTGGAAAAAAAAATGTGCTCCACTTGAAACATAGCTGTTGGCTTCTGATACAGGAATTAATGCAGGAAAGTCCAATGGTTTGTGCTATGAAAGATCTAACTGAATGACCATAATGGTTTATTTTGGCTTTATATTCTATGGGAATATGGAACTACTTTCCCAATTGTGCCTGTCCAAAACATCCAGGGTAGGGCTTTACATGTTATATACCCATGCTGGTCCAAGAAAGTCTGAGGCAAGGATTTTTTTTGCAATATCTTTTCTTAGACCAACTATATAGCTGGAAGACCTGTGTACAAGCACTTGATGACCTTTGGAAGGACACCTGATGCTTGAACGCTTGCACAATAACTCTCCCAACTTTATTAGTTGGTCTAATAAATATAACACAAAAATTCTTGCTTCTTGAAACATCCATGCAATTCTTGGGTGTTTTATTCCTTCTCTCCTCCACTATCCAACCACTATCTCCTTCTGCCATCTAAGTAGACTTTTATTAAATAAAACTGATATTACTGGTACAATATTTATCAGCTATTCAGGAAGAAGTGCAAGGAATTAAAGTAAAAAAAAATAATTCAGTGTTATGCTTTGTAGGGATTAAAAAAATGAATAGAAACACTTAAGTTATGAAATGTATCTTTATGATATAAATAAAAAATTCTGCAATCATATATAGTCTTGACAGTTACAGAATACGAAAAAGTATTAGGGTTACACTGTTAGTGAGATTCAGGAAGGCCTTAACTGATTTTAAATACAAAACCAATATGATGCGATGAACTGATATCAGTTCATCACAAGTGAAGGTTGCGTCATTGCCACACAGCTGACTGTTTACAACCACACATGTAATTTATAGGCTTCTTGATGTTCTTAAAATAATCATAAGAACACTTAAAAAAAATCTAGATGTATTGTAAACAGACAAATGAGAACACTTTAAAGTTAGATAAGAGGCCTCACTCAATTTGCTCTTTCTAATGCTATATATATATTTAAAAAAAAAAAGACCAGAGCACAAAACAATCTGTTGGCTTTACAGATTTTCCCAGACACTTAGGGACTGCAGATAAAAGCCCAAACCTCTTGCTTTCTTTGATCAGGTACGTTTTTTTATGACAGATTGATATTTTAAGACAGGTGTTTAAACAATGCAAGTTTTTCATCTTGATGTTCACTGCTTCCTGCCTACTTTGCTCTTGTGTTTTAAGGTTTAAGCAAGCAACCTGAGGAAGGGTACTATGGTAGCTGAAAGTTTGTTTATGCCCCCCCAACCATACGGTTGGTTCAATAAAATATATCACCCACACAAATCCTTGCCAAGAGGTGTTTCATAGTTTCATAGATTAAGGGTCAGAAGGGACCTAGTAGATCTTCTAGCCCGACCCCCCGCCAGGGCGGGAGAACAACAAAAACCCCAAAAACAAGAAACGGGACTCAAATGAGTCCAGCCAGGTAGGCATCCAGCCTCTTCTTAAAGACCCCCAGGGTAGGGGCCAGCACCACTTCCCTTGGAAGTTGGTTCCAGCTCCTAGCCGCCCTAACTGTGAAGTAGTTTTTGCGGATGTCCAATCTATACCTCCTCTCCATCAGCTTGTGCCCATTACTCCTTGTTATGCCAGCGGGCGCTAGGGGAAACAGCGTCTCCCCCAAACCCTTCTGGTCCCCCCTAGTGAGTCTATAGACGGTCACCAGGTCCCCCCTCAGCCTTCTCTTGTGGAGGCTGAATAGGTTCAGGTCCCGCAGTCTCTCACTGTAGGGTCTGCCCTGTTGTCCCCGGATCATGCGGGTGGCCCTCCTCTGGACCCTCTCCATGTTGTCCACATCCCTCTTGAAATGGGGCGCACAGAACTGGACACAATACTCCAGCTGTGGCCTGACCAGCGTCGCGTAGAGGGGGAGGATCACCTCCTTGGCTCTACTCGAGATGCACCTGTGGATGCACGACAAGGTCCGGTTAGCCCTGCCAACCATGACCTCGCATTGTCGGCCCATGTTCATCTTGGAGTCAATAATGACTCCAAGATCTCTTTCTGCCTCCGTGCTCTCGAGTAGGGAGTTCCCCATTGTGTAAGTGTGCTGCTGGTTCCTACTGCCCAAGTGCAGCACCCTGCACTTGTCCGTATTGAAACGCATCCTGTTCCTGTTAGCCCACCCCTGTAACCTATCCAGATCCCTCTGCAATCTCTCACTCCCTGCTAGCGTGCTCACCTCCCCCCAAATTTTGGTGTCATCAGCGAATTTAAACAGGTTACTTTCCACCCCATCATCCAGATCGCTGATGAAGAAATTGAACAGCGCAGGCCCCAGGACCGAGCCCTGGGGGACTCCGCTACCCACCTCCCCCCATGTATTATCTGGATTACAGGTAAATTTGCAGGTTGGTTGCTGATAAGAGAGGCAAGAAACAGGTCTACAGTCTGACCTTTTATTGCTTACACATCAAAATACGAAAAAACCCCAACATGATACCTATGACAGCAGTATATAGATTGAGGCAAGCAAAATATGGCCCACAGGTCACATCCGGTCCACCAGACACTTTCATCTGGCCCGCAGTACCCACCAACTACTTGTACCCCGCCTAGCCCTTCCACCCATGAGGGTGGGAGTGAGGTGCTCATGTGTACACACCCCCAAACATACCCTATTGTGCCTTACTCCCAACCTTGTGGACAAAAGGGCCTGGCCCGGGCATCACACAGCTTCTGAGGGGAGGGCTGCATGACTTCCTTGGGGTCCCGCTCACTTTGGGTAGCACGTAGGGAAGTGTTGGGGCAGGGGTAAGGGCGGAGCTGCACATGGACAGGAGTGCAAAGCGTGGGGCTGGAGCTGATGACAGTGCAGAGCTGGGGTGGGCAAGGTGTGGGTGTCAGGGAAGGTGGAGGGGTGTGGGAACGCCCCCACAGTTTGCTTGTTGCACACAACCCTGGTAGATAGTGGCAGCAGGTGGTGGGGGTGCTTGTGGCTGGCGCAGGAGGTGCTTCCCAGCAGCACATGGCTCTGGCCAGTGCTGCACATCGCAGTGAGGGGCACAGCCCCCACATCGCCAGCACTTCCCACCATGCACGTGCAGTCCCTGCACTCACATGCTATGGGAGGGAAGGTCCAGGCACTGGAGCCAGCTACCTGCACAGCTCCTTGCCACAGGTCTTGGGACTGCAAGGGAAGTGAAAGGGAGCCCTGGCCCCTGATTCCCCATGGACTCCCGGGACCTGTGAAGCAGGAAGCAGTGGCAGGTAGGTGGCTCCAGCACCTGGAGCGTCCCTCTCATGTTGGGGCACGGCAGGGAGCACCCGCAATAGAGGCAGTCCACCAGGGGCTGAGCTCCTCACTGCATTATGCAGCACTGGCTGATGCCATGCACCGCCGGGCCCCAGTGCCCCGAGCACCTCCGCCTGCTGCGCCATTGGGAGAGTGCGTGTGTGTTGGGGGTGGGGTTCACACATCCCCACCCTCCCTCACACCTGCACCCTGCCCCCTTAAATACACAACTCCCCAACATACCCTATTGCCCCCCATACACAGCCACACCCCCTCACAACCTCCCCCCACACACACCCACACCCCAGCATACACATATAGACACACACCCTACCATACACACACACCCCCAACACCCTGCCAGACACACGCACACCCCTCTAACCATACCCCTCACACAATATACAAGACTAAGATTTATTTTTGAGTTATTACACAATCACTGTTTATGTATACAATGCACAAACACAAATCATGACAAAAATATTTTTTGTAATAAAATGAAAGTATGCTATAGGAGGTGTTTGACTTTTATTGTATGATTTGTTTTTTTTTCTTGTTCTAACATGGTAACCACCCACCACCCAATACCAAAGTATTTCTGGGGGGCAAAGGGAGGGACTTTTGGTGGAAACTTTCAGGAGTTAGGGGCGGGACTTCTGGTTCCAAGATGGTGACCAGGGGGCTGGGGAACTGTCAAGGAGCAAGGCCACCCAGGTGACCCTCAGAAGCTCACCAAACTTCGTTAAGAAGCCCTCCACCTGAAATAATTGCCTTCTCCAACATAGATTCTTACCTCTGGCAACTAGGAAGACTCAAGAGCGGAGAGAAAACTGACATGCAGATTGGCAGCAGGGTCTTGAATTTGCCGAGTTCTCAAAATTTCCCTCCAGTCTATACCCTATATTTTAAATATTCTAATAAATGCTCTCAGAGACTGTTTTTATTTAAACGTCTTTGTTTCACTAAAATTTTTGGAACTAGACTGAACCAGGTCTCTTGTGGGCCTGAAGGATGTCAATTAGTTGGGATTTCTCTCCTTGGGAAAGTAAAAGGAAGGGTTTCTCATCTCTTTTCCTTCACCTCTGTAGAATGCTTCTCAAAACTTTTCTGTTTCTTTTTTAGTTTATGGTCTTCTCTGAGAATCCTGCTTTTTTTTTATTTTTTTTTTTTTTTTTTACATCCAAGGTACTTAACAAAAGTATATTTATAATAGCAAAATAGCATCTAATACATTTGGGTTACATCAATAACTACTGTTAAAGTTACAATATAATAGATTTGGATTACTTAATGTATAATCTTCCCTTAAAGTATCTTGTTTCAGGCTGTGTGCTCTGTTTACTTGGATCTCATTACTTGTTTAGCTGGACATGGTACTTTGCTGACCAAGCCGGTCATTTACAATCACTTAGAAACTGGCTTTGGGGCCTTCTGCATAGATAGATGCACTTCTGTAGCTTGGCCTAGGTCCCTTGAAAATGACCAAGGCTGGCAACAGAGTGAGCACTTAAGTTAAGGTAGGTCTCTGCTGCAGCCACTGCAATCTGTGTAGATATAGCTATGTGCTCTGTTTCTTCCCATGGTTGTAACTTAATGTCAGCATCTACTTATTTTTTGGGCTGGTAGCTTATGAGCCCTGTGCTGCTGCTTCTACCCAGATGCACCCAAGTTACCTAACATAAACCTGTCTTGGATACATCTGTACTAGCTGGAGTGTCTGTTGCATAGAAATACTTTTAGCTACTGCAGTGGTAACCATGACTACACAGATGACAGACAAATTGGGTTCCCCAAATAAATGATAAGGCAATCGGGATGCCATTGTCCTAGCTGTCCTTTCAGATGTTTCTCCCTGACATTGTTCATATAGTAGATGAACTATATTTCAAGCATGCCTATCAGTCCCTTTGGACTCTGTGAACTACTTTGAGTGACAGGATATTTTTGAGACCAAAAAGGAAAAGGTAGTTTGGATGTTGGGCCTGAGTTTACCTTTTCTCACAGTTCCCTACCTGCAGAATAACCTCTAATTTTATGCATTAAGCCCTCCCCAACTTCACATTGAAATCGCTCCAAAACATTCAAGAATGGAAGCAGTTATTGGAACCATCAGGATTTGCACAAACCAGAAATGGGTAACGATGAGTTCTTATTACTATAACCCTTTGTCTTTAAAACCTTAACCCCATTACCTTTTGTTCTCTGCCACAAGTTATTTAAGCATAGCTATGGGTCATATCTTCCTCTGTTTAAATATGCACACTTGAGTCAGCATTAGGCAACCTAGTTCCAAAAAGTAGGCTTACTTATTACAAAGCAGTGAGAATATCGTCCATCCATGTTCCTCCCCCCCACCCCCAATTTTTTTTTCTTTTTTTGGATTTTGGCAGAGGAATACATCCAAGACAAGTCACCACCAGAACATCACCTCTGATATAATTTGTTGAAACTCCCTAAAAGTCCTCTTTGTTTGAATGTTTATATTCTTTTCAGCAACTGCACACTTAGAATTTAGATTAATCTTTTTTATTAAAAAGACATTTCTCCTTTTCATGTCAGATTCTTAAAACCTCAGATACTGGCAGAACTTCCACACGGACAGACTAGTTTTAACTAATGCCACAGGACTTGGAAACAAAGGTTATTAATATAATGGTGATCAGCTGTTATGTTTCCTTATACACTGACCTTTCTCACCTCAATAACAAATCCCCAGTGGGAACTGATATTGTCATTGATCATTATGACAACCTGTCACATTATGCTAATCTCCTTAAATGAATCAGTGGGTTAATTACAATGAATGTGATGTAGTCGGTCTAAGTTTTAAGAACAGACCCAAGATCCACACAGATACTGACCGATGAATTATTAGGTATCGAGCTCTAGAAACAGAATTCACCACAAGTTATTTGCATGTATTCTCCCTAAATAGTGAGTGGGAAGAGTTAGGCACTTGACAGTATAATTCACAACATCCAGCAGGCTGAGGAGGGCAAGGATACCTAAGCCAGCCAATAGGAAATATACTGAGGAAAAAGCAGTGTCCAAAATCCTCTCTCTCCTGTAAATATGGCACCCACCTACAACCCTGAGTTAAGTGCCTATGTTTGAACATGGCTGCTGGAAGGGTATGCCTGAACAAATTCAATTGCTATGATTTAAGTAACTTACATGCTTATCAGATAGTGATTTATACAGACAGCTTGTAAGTTTGACTGAATTTCTATCTGTTCAATTGAAAGTACTTTTATGGCCCTGTTTGTTCCACAGTATACTTAGAAATGCAGTTCTGCGATTAGAATTTAAAGCATTTTATTCTAGATCCCAAACCTGTATTAGTTATGCTATAAATTATAACCTGCCATACCTCAAAATTAAAACACCATACAAAACACCCAGCATATGTGGAGCATATTTGTGGCTGATTTACCATTTTGAGGTAAGATAAAGTGGTTTAGCATGTGGCATATTATAATTTATCACTCAATTGTTGTATAGATTGTTTGATAAATGCTATGTCTGCCAGAGGCCTGTGATTCACTGGCCAAAACCTCATCCTACACTTAGGCATGTAACTAATTTGAGACAGGCTCATCCTTTCAAAACGCAGCAGAAGAAAGAGGAGGATGAGATGTTATTGGTATGCACCTTTTACACGACAGCCAAGATGTTAAAGAGTACTTGCCGAGAACTGGGAGATCTGGGCTTAATACCAGAGTGATATTTCAAACCTACATTATCCACTTCCTAAGGAGTAGCTGCCCCTGCTCCCTGCCCCCAACCCTGTCTGTTCATCCCATGTTACTATGTAGCCAAGAATGCAAGCTCCAAAAGGGTCAGAGAGAAAGCAAGCAGAAGGTAGCGTAGCTATAACCCAGTGCACATTAGAACATTTGTTTTAAAATATTATCCCTGCCAATTTGTTTTAGTGATATATTTTTGCTCTGAAATCTTTATTATATTTTTCAGTGTATTCTATATTTACAATCGATTTACAAATGGACATTATATTTGGTTAAGTATATCTGCAAATTTCCATATGGAAGATTTACTATGAGCCATTTTAGGACTTCAGAATTCAAATCTAAAAGAACACGAACTGCGAGTTTAGCTGGAATTAACCACCTCAAACAGAAGGAGAGACTTGAGTGAACTTGATAAACACATCCCTATAAGTAAGTTATACAGGTGTAGTGTTTGCTTTTTATAAAACTGTTTTAAATAAAACATGTTTTCAACAGAGAGACTGGCATGAGACTCATCTAGCAGGCATGTCTGATGTGCTTCAATGAACTCTATTACAAGGCGATTGAGATACTGAAACTTTGTTTGGTATTTCATTAACTCTGCAATTTTAAAGCACTTAAATGCAAAGCATTTCTGTTTCTGTGTCACTCTTCACTCTTGTGTTCATCCAAGCAGTGCATATTCAGAGTAGAAAAGGATGGAATATTATTCTATCACATTAGGATATGTATTTTAAAATAAGCATCTTAGGGTATACCATGCCGGAATAAATCCAGTTTTTATGATTTAAGTAACAGAGATGTTTATCAAATAGTGATTTATACAGACAGCTTATATGACTGGCTTAATTTCTATACTTTCAATTGACAGTTCTACCATGGTTTTGTTTGTTCCTTGATATATCTAGAAATGCAGTTTATTATGAACTGTAGATGCCAACTCCATAATTATCAACAGTGATTCATGTGCAACTGGAGACAGCGTGCAGAAAAACCTTTTTGAGTTCTGCATCTTCTCCAAACAAAAACATACGACAACTGAATGTTTTATTTTGACATGCAAGAAACTTGTTTATTACTATTTTGCATACTGTACCTAATTTTTCCTCCCAAAAGCAGAGCTTGCACTTATTTTTTCTTTCAGTGTTAGTACATGCTATTTGTATATTTAATATAGTTTATATTGGAATAAAAAAGAGCTTCTAAATCTAAGTACTTGATAAGGAAGAATATATGAAGTATATATAGCTTGCTGTGAAATAATGCTCCCAGTCCATTAACTGGCAGGAGACTGATTAGGCGAGTCATGCTTAGATGACTATAAATGAACCTTTGTTGGAAAGCAAAGTGAAAATCCCAGGTCTGAGCAAACTCTGATCTGGTATACTTTGGAAGGTAGCAAAGAAGTTTCTGTTAAAATAGAGGCCAATGAGCTAGAGAAAAGGCTCGGAAAGGGGTACACCTTCATGTTAAGGCTGTCCATGCTGCGGTCAACAATACAAAAATAAAGCAGCTGGAAAAATAGTGCACGGAGGAACATTAAATTGTAACCTTCAGGGATGAAGTTAGAAAGGCCAAAGTACGGTTGGAGTTGTAGCTAATAAGGGACGTGAAGGGCAACAAGAAGGTTTTCTACAAGTATGTCAGCAACAAGAAGAGGATCAGGGAACATGTGGCTCCCTTTCTGAAGGGGGGAGGCTGTCACAGGGCACTATGGTGCCCTGCTCCTTTAAAGGACTGAAACTGCCAGGGGAAGAGCCCTAGCAGTGAGCCAGAGACCCCAGCTGTGGGTTACCAGGGCAGCCAGAAGAGGCTAGCAGCCCACACCTGCCAGTGATCAGCTGACCGGAAGGGGCAGGGCCTGGCTCATATATAAAGCCCAGGACTGAGGCCAGGCAGGTAGTTCCTCGCCAGCAGCCAAGGGGGAAGGAGCTCTCTCAGAGCAAGCAAAGGGGAGAGCCCTGACTGCACAAGCAGCTCCTGATACTGTTGTGGGACAGAGTATTTCCCAGTAGGGCTTGAATGATGTTATAGCCGGGTGGCTTGAGTTTATGTCACAACCTAGGGGCTTGTGTTTTATTTATTGTGGTATAACACCGGTGGTTTTGGTGAGGCTATTAGGGGATGGAGGAGGCCTTATAGGGGACCCACAACAGTGTGGGAACCCCAGCACCAGAGAGGGTGCAGCATTCAGGGTGCACCGACCCCAGCGCCAGAGAGGGTGCAGCATTTGGGGTGCACCGACCCCAGCGCCAGAGGGCACAGCACTTTGCAGGGCTGCGGAGAGCCCGAGCGCCAGTGAAGGCACACTGTGAGACTGGGCTGCAGAGAGCCCGAGCGCCAGTGAAGGCACACTGCGAGACTGGGCTGCGGAGAGCCCGAGCGCCAGTGAAGGCTCACTGCGTACCTGGGCTGCGGAGAGCCTGAGCGCCAGTGAAGGCGCACTGCGAGACTGGGCTGCGGAGAGCCCAGGGAGGACCAGGGGGCCAAATTATAACAAGGCCCAGACCGAACAACGTCAGTTCCATCTGCGAGGCTTGGGCATGGTAAAGGGATGGTTGGAGCCATGCATCACCCATAAGGCTGGGGTGCCCTGAAACACCCATTGTGACATCCATCTTGGAGTTGGACCCACCAGGGATCCGGGGACCCACAGGGCCCTGACAACCAATCTCAACTGTGTCCAAGAGGACTCAGAGGCAGCCTCCCTATCATACACACCATCAAAGATGTGGCGGGAGAGAACCGAGAGTGCCCACTGGGCCAACTTGGCACGGAAAGGGGCCTTGGGAGATCACAGCCCTCCTTAAGGACCCCGTCCCATGACAGAGGCAACCTAGTGACAGATTATGAGGAAAAGGCTGAAATGCTCAATGCCTTTTTTACCTCAGTCCTCATAGGCAAGTTCAGCTCCCAACTACTGCGCTGGGCAGAAAAATTTGGGGAGGAGGTCAGCAGCCCTCAGTGGTGAAAGAACAGGTTAGGGACTATTTGGAAAAGCTGGATGTGTAACAAGTCCATGTGGCCGGATACAATATATCTGAGGGTGCTGAAGAAGCTGGCTGATGTGACTGCAGAGCCGGTAGTCATTATCTTTGAAAACTCATAGTGATGGGGGAGGTCCCAGACGACTGGAAAAGGGACAGATATAGTACCCATCTTTAAGAAATGGAAAAAGGAGAATCTAGGGAACTACAGACCAGTCAGCCGCACCTCGGTCCTTGGAAAAAATCATGTAGCAGGTCCTCAAAGAATCAATTTCTAAGCACTTGGAGAAGGGCATTATAGTTTCATAGTTTCTAGGGTCGGAAGGGACCT
>NW_017729028.1:14871447-14876269 GCF_001723915.1 Gavialis gangeticus
AGCTGACCCAAGAATTCCTGGTCAAGCTCTTCTGCCTGGAACAGTCAGTGTTGATTCACCAAGGGCAAGTTATGCCTCACCAACCTGACTGCCTTCTATGATGAGATAACTGGCTCTGTGGAGGGAAATAAGTGAACATAATTCACCTTGACTTCAGCAAGGCTTTTTATACCATTTCCCACAGCATTCTTGCAAGCAAGCTAAAGTACTATGGGCTGGCTGAATGGACTGTAAGGTGGATAGAAACCAGGCTGGACTGTCAGGGTCAACAGGTAGTAAGCAATGGCTCAGTGTCTAGCTGGCAGCTGATATCAAGTGAAGTGCCCAACAGGTCAGTGCTGGGGCTGATTTTGTTCAGTATCTTCATTAATGATCTGGAAGATGGGATAGATTGCACCCTCAGGAAGTTTGCAGATGACACCAAGCTGGGGGGTGTAGTAGATACCCTGGAGGGTAGGGCTAGGATTCAGAACGACAAGTGAAAACTCCTGCACTTAGGACAGAAGAATCCCATGCAATGCTACAGCCCGGAGACTGACTGAATATTAGGAAAAAACTCTCTCACTAGGAGGGTGGTGAAGCACTGGAACAGGTTACCCAGAGAGGTTGTAGAATCTCCATCCTTGGAGGTTTTTATGGCCCAGCTCAACAAAGCCTTGCTGGAATGATTTAGCTGGGGATGGCCCTGCTTTGAGCAGGGGGTTGGACTAGATGACCTCCTGAGGTCCCTTCCAACCCTCATTTTCTATGATTCTATGAACCTAGGAAGCAGAAGACCTGGGTTCCAGTACCGGCTTCTTCTAGTGCTTCTTCATTTTGTGTCTAAGTCATTGGCAAAAATATGGAAATAATAATGGGAACAGGGTCTGGGCTGAGTTATCAGCCCCACTTTATGACAGGTGCTTAAGCCTTTGTCCAATGTATCACAATATTTCTAAGTAACATCAGGAAACTTTTGGTTAGCATACACAAGGAGGCAAATATGTATTTTAATGTGAACTAAAGAAACAATAACTATGACTAAAACAGAA
Source organism: Gavialis gangeticus (assembly GCF_001723915.1). Lineage (NCBI taxonomy): Eukaryota > Metazoa > Chordata > Crocodylia > Gavialidae > Gavialis > Gavialis gangeticus. The sequence continues at coordinate 14,872,479 of NW_017729028.1, forward strand.
TTCTTACAGTAAATCTTATCTTGAATGCAAGGCAAGGCCCCAAGAGTTTAAACCCAGGTGTCCTGTGTGGAAGACAAGGATTCTACCACTGAACCACAGGGGATTCTGCTACAACCATTATGATGCCTGAGGAAACCTACTGCAATAGTGGTGGTATTTCACAGAAGGCTAGACTAAGAGGCTAGATTATGGATTTGTATACAATGGTTTAGATAGGGATGGGTTGTACCTTAGGCTGGGGGCTGGCCTAGATCAGTGGTTCTCAACCTTTTGCACCTTGCGTCCCACCTGCGTAAAATAAAAAAATCCTGATGATGAGCCAGGGGGGCCAGAGGGGAGGGTAGAGGCCAGTCGAAGAGCAGGAGGCAGGGTCTGCCAGTGGCCAATTGAAGTATGCAAAAGCAAAACTGGAAGACCTGCCGTGGCACTTCCAGTTTTGCCGCTGTGACCTGAGTCCCACCTAGAGGACCTTTGCATCCCACCAGTGGGACACATCCCACCACTTGAGAAACCCTGGACTAGATGACCTATGGAAGTCCTCTTCAGCTCAATTTTTCTTAGCTACTGCAGCAAGGCTCTCAATTTTGTAGCAGGGCCACATCAGCCTGTCTTGCCCCACACAGCTCCAAGCTAACTTGGGGCAGTGTGGGATGAGTCAAATGCATTTCACTGCAGTGGCAAGACTCCTGAACCTGCCTTGCCCAGCACTGCTCTAGGCCAGCTGGATCTCATGGCAAGCAAGTGGGAAGCCAGAGAGGCTGGAAGCCAGGAGCCAGGCTAGGGAAAGCTTCCACACAGCCAGCTCCTCCATTTTCCCCTTGTCCCCCTCCCATTCAGCTAAGTAGTATGGCACTGATTTGAAAGTTAGCAGTTGGGAGCAGGTCTTGGAGAAAGTTTCCCTGAGCCAGCTCTTACCACCTTCCCTTTGCTTCACCATTCTGCAGCTGAGTGGTGCAGTGGATATTTAGAAGCTGGCAGATGGGAGCAGGAGTCTGGGGAAATCATCCTGACTTGGCTTTGTGTTCCAGCTCCCCTTTGCTGCCTCACCACCTCCCCGACTACTGGTATGGTGGTTTAAAAGCCAGATGCTAGGTGCGGGGTCCTCAAGCCCCAGTCCCAGCTACTGGCTTTCAAATCACCAACCTACCACTCAGCTGGGCAAAGGGACAGAAGCCAGAAAAGCACTCTGCCTCTTCCCCTAGGGCTCCCTAGTTTGGGGAAGAGGCAGGGAGCAGAGGCTACTGCTCCCCTCGCCTCTCAGTCTACAGCACAGGGGGAACAGCTGCCTCCCAGGCCTTCTCAAGACCAGGGTGACTCCAGTATCAGCAAGGCAGGGAGCCTTTCCCTGCCTCCACTTCTGGTCCCCAGGAGGAGTTAAGCAGGGGAGAGTGAATAGACACTTAGTGTCTGAGAAGAAATGCTTCTGGGAGTGATTTAACTTTAGTTGTTCTTGGGTCATTTTTCTCCTGGAGCAGCCATGTTCCCTGCCCTGAAGAATTAGAAACTAATTTAAATTTTTGAGACCTTGAATTTCTCAAGACCACAAAAAAAATGCCCTGAACAAAACTAATTTCAAGACCATATTTTGCTTCTAGGGCTAAGCACCTATTGTGAAATGAAATCAAGTACTAGATAGCCTCTTAGTCAGCTTCTCTATCTGAACTACTTCTAGGATGCTCATCATTAAAAACTAGGTGCTATTCTAATAACATGTCCTATATCAGTAACTGAAGATGTGTTGTGCCATTAAGCTCCAAGTGTTGTTGAAGATGAAATCTAGCTAGAAGAGCAACCAGTATAAGTCACATTTGATAACAGAGTGGCTGTCAATGACAACAGAAAACCTCACGTATTACAAGTTAAATCAACACAGTTTCCAACACGAAGGCCAGTACAGCTGAAGATAACATTTAATACATTGCTGCTAGCGATAAAAGAAAAAGTCAATGCAGTGCTTTATTAAATGAGTTCTGTCTGTAGAGCTGAACAAATGCCCCAAACAGTTTAGTTCTAAAAGCTTTTATTTCTATTTTTTGTTTTAAGCCTATCTTCTAGCAGAAGTGATGAATAATTTGCCCAGAAACAAAGTGTTTTCTCCTGATTTGATACTACTTTATGGGCAATCTGTGACTGGACCAGATATTGAAAAATTAGCTTATGTATGGAACAATAAAAGGTCAAATGCAATGAGGACAATGCAGAGAGACATCTAATTTGGTTATATTTGCCCCAGTGAAAGAATCATTAGGCTAATTTTGATTATGGCTGCTTTTATTTTAAACTGGTAAACAAGGCTGACAACATTCATGACAATTAGAAATTTCACGCTTGGAGTTAGCAAAACTGAAAGGTTATTCATTGCTTCAGCTGTCATTGTTAAGAGGCAAGCGTTTCATAATATTAACTTTCGTTCAACATTTTAAAATTGTAAATGTGGTGGTGGTGTGTGAGAATAAAAATGCACTACATACTGGTTTATTTAAAATACACACAAGTGAACCAAGTCACTACTTGGGCAGCTTATTATCAATTTATGTTAGTCCAAAATACCTTCAGGCAATAAGTGTTATGTCATCATTAGCTGGTGGGAAAGATTAAATGTTTAACACTTTTATTAGTATTAATACCTACTGTTAAACTAAACTGTGAAACTAATCTATGCTCACATGGCTTTCGCCGAATTCTACAGATAGGCCTTGGGGCAACAAGAAATAATTAAAAAAATTAATTTTCTTTTATATAACATTGCTCTTAGGTATGTCATGTCAGTTTGAAGGGCAGTCTATTTGACTGGCTAAATGCCAATGTTTTATGATACGTTATATTAAAGATGGATATTCCAATGGGATATGAGAAAGAAAAAGGGTTTTCTGCCTACGAGAAAAATATTAATCTAAAAAGATAATAGTTGAGTACCATTTTGTTTCCTAGTATCATGGTGGGGTGCTCTTAACTAGTCAGAGATAGATGGGATATTTAAAATGGAAAGAAGTAGTCACAAAGTGTAACTTCTTAGACGTCCAAGTAAATGACACAAAAGTCACTAGAGTTTTTTAACTGAAATTGCTGAGAAACATAATTCTAAAATCATTAAAGTGCCCTAGCAGAGGAAAAAAGGCGAGTAAACCAACTGAGTGCAGGAAAATGTGTCAAGGCCTTTCAACTTACCTTGTTTATGGGTCCCTAGAAGGAAAAAAAATCCTTAATGAAAAGGAAAAAATACATCAATCAATTTTTCTTTAATGTAAAAGTCTGTAATTGCATATTGTGAGTAGTTCAGCAGATGATCATCTACATTTCAAAGCTACAACTGGGAGTGAAGAGTGAGTTTCACAGTTTCATAGTTTCTAGGGTCGGAAGAGACCTGAGCAGATCATCTAGTCCGACCCCCTGCCATGGCAGGAAAGAGTACTGGGGTCAAATGACCCCAGCAACGTGGTCATCCAACCTCCTCTTAAAAACCCCCAGGGTAGGAGCCTGCACCACTTCTCCTGGAAGCTGGTTCCAGACCCTAGCTGTCCTGACTGTGAAGTAGCGCCTCCTGATGTCCAACTTAAACCTTCCCTCCGCCAGCTTGTGACCGTTATTTCTAGTCACTCCTTGCGGCGCTCGGGGGAACAGGGACTCCCCCAGTGCCTGCTGATCCCCCCTAACCAGTTTATAACAGGCCACAAGATCCCCCTCAGCCTTCTCTTTTGAAGGCTGAACAGGTTCAGGTCCCGCAACCTTTCTTCATACGACCTACCCTGCTGTCCCTTGATCATACGAGTGGCCCTCCTCTGGACCCTCTC
>NW_017729028.1:14876463-14880520 GCF_001723915.1 Gavialis gangeticus
TTGTCCTGCAAGGGCCCCACATTTCCTGGGGCCTTCTTTCTACTCCCTATGTATTTAAAAAAGGACTTCTTGTTGTCCTTAATCCGGGAAGCCAGCCCCTGTTCCATCTCTGCCTTGGCCTTCCTAACCATCCCCCTACATCCCCGAGCAACTGCAGAATAGTCCTCCTTAGTGATGACCCCTCCTTTCCATTGGGAGTAAGCCTCCTTTTTGGCAAGGAGACATTCCCGGATGTTTTTAGTGATCCATGGAGGCTTATATGCTCTCCTGCCTCCTTTGACCCTCCTGGGGATTACCTTCCTCTGGGCTTGGAGGATCGTCTCCTTAAGGAGCGACCACTCCCCTTGGACACCCGGCTCACAAGATTGAAATTAAGACTGCAATGCTGGGTTGACTTTCTCAGTTTCCCACAAAATCCAAAACTGGATGAAGACCAATAACTTAATCCTACTAAGGGCCTTGTTACATCTTATGCTGTGAACTGCACAAATATTGATAGCTGTTAGTGCTAGATCACATTTGGAACAGTCACACTGCAGGCCAGCAGGGGCGTGGGCTAAGTAGAGATATTCAAAAAGCCCGCCTGAATTGATTCAATCTTTGCAAGTTAGTCTAACCTGTGTAGATTGAACCGAGAAGTGAACAGACACTCACTTTTGATTCTGGAAATGCAGCCACATGTCTGCAGAGGGTCAGGCTAGATACCAGGAGGCACTGGAGCAAGCCCTCCCCTTTGGCAGTGGCCCAAAGTCTGGAGGGAAGCTGAGATGATGGGGGATATGGCCAGGCTCCAGCAGGCCACTGAGTATGATTGGGGAGGGGTTTAACCCCTACCATGGCCTGTAGGGACCCTAGCTAGGGTGTGCCTGGAGGGGGAAGGGGGAAGCAGCTCTTGCCAGGTTTCTGTCTGAGTGGTGGGAGGGCGTGGCCAGACGCTAGCCCAGGCAGTGCCTCAGGTGAAGTGGGGAGGAGGGATGGGGATTAAACTGCCCTGCCTCCCCTCTCCCACCAGCATGGGACAACAGACAGAGTTGGCCTGGCTTCTCCCCCTGGGCCACTGTCTGGCCATGCCCCCTGCTGCTCGAGCAGCAAACTTGGTTCCACTGCTGGTTGGGGGAAGGGGAGAATAAACCCCGCTTCCCCACCCCACCCTGCCTGTCCCAGCCAGTGTAGTGCCATGCCTCCTGCTCTTCGTTGGACCAGAGGTGTGTGTGTGGGAGGGGGCAGGGAACAGAAGGGTGGAAGCCCCCCCAACCCAGGTTGGGACCGTGGTCACAGAGGGGGTTTAAACCATCTTCCCTCCCCTCCACCTGACCCTGCTTGCCCATGCCCCTGTCCCTGCCCCCTCCACTCCAGTGGGGGAAAAGTCTGGCAGGGGCTGCTCTGGCCCTGCTAGGCAGACTAGGCTGCATCCCCAGCCAGGTTTCCCACATCCATCCCGTCAGCCAGCCCTTACTGCTCTGGCTAGACAGCAGAGGGGTGGGGCCAGCCCTGCTTTCTGGAGCAGATGGCCCAGCCCAGCCCTGTCCAGGGATGCGAAGCATCCTGGGATGCTGAGGGACTGTGATTTAACTTGAACCAGGAAGGGGTCTGGGACAGAAGTTCCATAAACTGGTTTGGCCTAAATCAGTTAAACTTTATACTACATTCAACCAGGTTTATTTTAAACCAGTTTTGGCCATTTTGAAACTGGTTTATATGCACTGAACTTCTGTTCTGTTACAAGTTTAAACCAGTTTCTGATCACTTAAACCAGTTTATGTACAACTTGTTCCCTAGCCCTGGAGGACTGAAAGGTAAGAATCTGTCCCTCTCATTCTGGGCTTCACCTTGCCGTCAGGGTTCCCCCACTTCCCGCATCTGCTCCTGAAGCTCTCCCCTGTCTCCTTCCTCCCTTTACCCCTAGGGCATTACTTACTTGTGGCTGCCCACACCATCTGTCCCAGGGGAGCAGGGAATGGCTAAACTGCTTGCCTGGCCTGCAGGTTGCTGCTCTTCTGGCTTAAAAAGCAGCAGGGGTGGTGGTGTGGGGCAGACAGGTCAACCCTTCCCTTCCTGCTGCCTGGGACAGATGGTGTGGGCAGCCACAAGTAAACAGGGGAGGGAAGAGCAGGGGAATGAGTAGGAATCTGGGGTGTTGAGAGGGGGAGGAGGGATCTGGGCCAGTGAAGAGCTTAGATTAAGGGGTAGCCAAGAGTGGCTGCACCTTAGTATAAGAGGAGCTGCTTCAGATCAGAGATAATCCTGCCCTGAAGTGATGTCAATTTTGAGCCATACAACAAATGTTTAAAACCAGTTTCAGATGTCAATGTGCAGACAATTCAGGGGTTAAGAGCTGCAGGAGCCAATTGGAATTACCTTGTAACAAGGCCCAAAGACAAGACATGGAGGAGAAAGAAACAAACATTCAGCACCGAAAATAGAAGGAGAACTGTGCAAATTTACAAAGGTCTCTTGTTGTGTCATAGTTTCTCTCTCAGCATTAGCAAAATGGGAAGTAAACCACTACAGAGCAATCACTTGAACAAAAGGCAGGGTAACAACCTGGATACTAACTAACACAAAGAGCCATAAGTTTTCACAGGTGACAGCCTACTTTGTCAGATGCTATGAATGAGTAATTACCCAAAGTAAGGGAAATAAACATAATTATTCATTACTTTTAGCATAGTAGAGATGAAACACACTCCATGTGCTGTACAAAGAAAAATGAGACAGTCTAAAATTGGTTTATCTGGGCCAAATATACCTTAATTGTAGACTCATGTTAATTACAAACTAGCTGACAGATACAGGGAACACTCCGAATAGTGGTAAAGAAGTAGGATATTTGACTGCATTATCAGAAGACGGTGCGTGTCATGAACCTAGGAAGTTGACAGGTATCTTGCAGGATTTTCCCAAGTTTGTTTTACTGATATGTCATTTGTAGTCTCTATGCAAAGGCACTGTGAAGCTGCATTTAGCCTCATTGTCCTTATATGCACTTTTTATATGCACTGTGATATTTCATATAAAATGTATTTCCTATATGTTATAATAGGGCTAGGATTGCACAATATAATGCCTTTTAAGTAGTAAACAATGAGTTTCTCTGACATCTAGGAACGACCCCAAACCTAAGGTTTCACGTAGCTCCTGGCACTCAGGAGCCAGGAGCAGGGAGGAGAGGAGGGATCCAGGCACGTGTCTCCTGCACGCATATGTGCCCCCTTACCTGACCCGAAGCAGAGGCAGACGCAGCAGCAGAGGCAGCAACAACTGATCCCCCTAAGGTAAGTGGGCAGAGGGGCCGGATGCAGCTGAGCCGGATCCGGAGGGGAAGCCCCCCAGATCCCTTTTAGCTGAGCCAGTAGGGAGCTGTGCTCCCAAGCCATGCCGTGTGAACAGAGCATGCCGGTGTTCGCGCCGGCGGGCGAGCAGGAAGGGCCAGGAGGGAGACTCCTGCTAGGGCAAGGCGAAGCACCGCACTAAGCCATATACGAGCAGCAACTCCTACAATGGTGTCGACACAAAGTGCTGCCAGGGCCCCTGCCTGGGGACGCAGCCTACCCGGGGCTTGTCTGAGGCCTCCACCCAGACAGAGCCCATGGGGGGCTGGCATCCCCCCACCCCCTGGCCTGCGGGGATTGCCCAGCAAGGCCCAGGGCGGCAGGGACCCCCACACCTGTCCTGTAGGCGCCGGCCTTAGGGCCCTGGAGGTGCAGGTGAGGGAGCTCCAGGAGGAGGTTAGCAGGTTGAAGGGAATCAGGGAGGCGGAGGATGAAATTGACGACTATTTCTTTTCCCTGCAGGGCCACACACCCAAGGGAGAAGCACCTCTGGAAATGCCCTCCACTGCAGAGTGGCAGATGGTCACCTCCAGAACCAGGGCCGCTCGTAACACAGCAGTACCAGTTCCTCCAGTCCGGCTGGAGAACAGGTACGAGGCCCTGGCAACTCTGGAGGAGAAGGAAGCACAGGAGGCAACTGGAGAGGAGGCAACATCACACTCTCCATGATCTGAGCAGGCCAAAGGAGCTAAGCAGTCCCGGAGGAAAAAGCATCGAGTGATCGT
>NW_017729028.1:14885520-14885759 GCF_001723915.1 Gavialis gangeticus
CCCCCCCCCCAAACAGTCACCCCTTGGCACACCTAAGTCAAGGATTAGTGAGGAACTACTTAGGGAAGTTCTGGAGGGATTGGATATATTCAAATCAGCTGGTTCGGACAATCTCCACCCTAGAGTACTGAGGGAATTAGCTGAGGTCACTGCGGGACCCCGGCACAGCTGTATGAGCACTCGTGGTGCTCTGGTGTGGTGCCAGAGGACTGGAAGAGGGCCAATGTGGTTCCCATCTT
>NW_017729028.1:14891115-14902366 GCF_001723915.1 Gavialis gangeticus
AGAATTATTCTGCAGTTAGGGAGGCCAACCGTACCTTGTCATGCATCCACAGATGCATCTCAAGCAGATCCAAGGAGGTGATACTCCCTCTCTATGTGGTACTGGTTAGGCCACAGCTGGAGTACTGCATCCAGTTCTGGGCGCCACACTTCAAGAGGGATGTGGACAACATGGAGAGGGTCCCGAGGAGGGCCACTCGCATGAACAGGAGGCAGCAGGGCAGGCCCTACGAGGAGATGCTATGGGACCTGAACCTGTTCAGGCTCCACAAGAGAAGGCTGAGGGGGGGATCTAGTACCCTGTTACAAACTAGTCAGAGGGGACCAGCAGGCATTGGGGGAGACCCAGTTCCCCCAAGCACTCCTAGGAGTGACTAGGAATAACGGTCACAAGCTGGCAGAGGGGAGATTTAGGTTAGATATCAGGAGGTGCTACTTCACTGTCAGGGCTGCTAGAATCTGGAACCAACTTCCAAGAGAAGTGGTGCTGATTCTTTCCCTAGGGGTCTTTAAGGGGAGGCTAGATGAACACCTTGCTGGGGTCATTTGACCCCAGTACTCTTTCCTGCCATGGCAGGGGGTCGGACTCGATGATCTCAGGTCCCTTCCGACCCTACAAACTATGAAACTATAAGTGGCTGAAGAGGAGTACTGGCTTGGAATTAGCATTTGACTTGATTTGTTTACTCATGCCCCTTGCAGACATTCTCAAAGGCACAGGAGCCAGGGTCAGACCAGCCACTGGTGAATTTACATTTGAAAAGGAAGAACTATAAAAATAATGCCTGGTTAATCCAAGTATTGGGAGAAAACAAGTGAGAAAGTATTATTAGGATATTGGATCAATACAGTGGTGCTCAACCTTTTGGCCCCACCTCTCCCTAGTGCCAGATGAGTGAGGCCAGTCTACAGGCTGGATGGAGCCCTACAGGTTTGGGCCCTGGGAGCCTGGCACCAACCCCTCCCATACTAGTGCACTAGGATTGGGTCCTGAATGCCTGGGACCATCCCAGCCCTCTACACAAGGATTTGGTCTTCGTATCCAGCACCACCTCTGCCCTGCCCTGCCCGCTGGGATCATGTGCCTAATCCAGTGTGCAGGGCCTGGGGCTCCCCATGAGTGCTTGGCAGTGAGGAAGTGGTGCCACCACTCTTCTGTTTCCAAATTTCCAGGCCCAAGGGGTTCCCTGTGTACCACTAGACATGGGGCCACAGGCCAAATCTGGCCTGCAGGCCAGGGCGAGCACCTCTCCAATAGTAAGTGTGAAAGGATTCACATATTACCCTAGTTTTAATTAGATCAGGAAAGATTTCTATTGAGACATACACGGAGGGGTAGAAAACTATATTCTAGAAGCAAGGGTTTCTGCTCTGGAATCTTGTGGAAAACTGCCTGCAGTACACACAACTGTAAAATGGCTTTCTATTTACTTGGGCTAGAGAGTTGCCTAGATGCTAGCACATCACTCCCTTCCATGTCATTAGCTACAGAATTGGCTTTTACCTACACCATAGTGGAAACTAAACAACACCTGGGATGGAATCACCTGAACCCTGTGTACTTGAGGGGAACACTGGACTGAACACTTATCTTCAAAGCACATGTAGAGGAGATGAAAGAGCAAATCAGTGCCTGCAAATTTCAAAAGCCGGTCACCTCAAAATGGGGAGTGAGCCCAGCTACATTACGAACCACTGCTACTGCTTTGTGTTACTCCAGTGCACAGTATGCATGTCTAGCATGGGAACGATCAGTTCACATCAAGACACTAAACCCAGTTCTAAATTACAGCTGTTGTGAAATAACTGGATGTTTAAAGCCAACACCAAAGAATAGCCTGTACGTACTGATTGGCATTGCACCACCTGGTATCAGAAGAAAGGTAGGAAGGCAAAAAGAATGATCACGGCAGATGGAAGACCCTAGGCATCCACCCTACAGTCCACCCTATGGTCACACAGAACTAATGAAATGGCTTAAAGCACAAAAGAGTTTTGGGACCAATATTGTGCCCTTGGACACAATGGCTGACAGAGCACGACTGAGGTTATGGAAGGAAAGATTATGCTCAACCAGATGCCCTGACATGGAAGTGGAACCCAAGAGGACATTCCCAGAGGGGCTGATGCACACTGGTCAACATGGTGATACCTGAACCACCTGTGCGCACAAAGTGGAAGATCAAAAACAAACATGATCAAATGGAGCTACTCTCATGACATGAATACATGTGAATGCGGTGAAGTGCAGATCATGGAGCACCTGCTTATTTCTTGACTCCTTGGTCAGACCTGCATAAAGGAAAGAGTCATTGCTTACACAAGATTCTGGAAAAATGGTTTATGACAAGGACACAGGAGCAGGAGGTGGCAGAGGCGGAGGCGGCTACAGAAACTGGTGTGCCATATCCTCGTTATAGCCAAACATTAGGCTCAAGCAGACCTTTTCAGTTTTAACTAACTTGTGAAATCGTTGCTGGAATAATATTCTCCATTTAATAATCAATAATAATAATAAATAATTAAATATTATTAAAAGCACTAAGATTGTTATGTGCTTCTTGATACAGACTTAAAAGACACATTCCAATCCCCAAGTAATCTAATTTGAGACAGGATTTGATGCAAGGGCCAATAGACTGAAGGGAGAAGTAAGGGAGAAAGAATCACCAGAATTTCTACAGTTCAGCATAACAGAGTTGAATTATACAAGGTGGGCCCCTGAAGAATCCAGTAGGTGATGTATGTGAACAGCCAGATAGAAAATTGTACTTAAGACTACTCTGAGAGTAGTCTTCCCAGGCACAAGGCAGGTTGAAGTCCTTCAGCCTGGAGGCGAACTTGCAGGAGACCCTGACAGAAAGATCAGAGGAACAGCATACTTTTTAACCTGTTGAAGCTGGCTAGGGACTGTGTCCTTGGATTTAAGTGCAGAGTAAAACCAGGGTATTGTTCTGGTACCTTCTTTTGCTTATTTATTCTCATATCTCTGACTATCTCAATGTATGGTTATGGATTTCTTATGCTTGCTCATGTTTTCTTTTCTCATACTAATGAAATAAAGATATACCAACTTCCAAGGGAAGTGGTGCTGGCTCCTACCCTGGGGGTCTTTAAGAGAAGGCTTGATGCCTACCTAGCTGGGATCATTTGAGCCCAGTTTTTTCTCCTGCCCAGGCAGGGGGTCAGACTTGAAGATCTACAAGGTCCCTTCCGACCCTACTTCTACAATTCTATGCATATTGGAAGAGCAAAAGCAGGAATATTTATATTAACAAATACTCTTGGAAACCCTAAAACAGAAGTGTGTACAGTTTCCCTGAATATTCAGGAAAATTTTAGCTGATAGTTTATAAAAAATCTTGATTATGTTAGGCAACTACTCTATCTAGGAAGTCCAGGCACTCCCCACAACTCATACGACCATAGGTGACGTGTATGGGGGGATCCAGGGGGACACGTGGCCCCCCCTCCCCCCGAGATTCGCCACCGCCGAAGCCGCCGCCAGCTTCACTGACTGGTTACTACAAATTCTCTGGGGCGGAGATGAAGCACAACGTAGTACTGTATACACTTTTTATTCATAATAATTTTGAGAAACACAGAAGAGGGATTAAAGATGGAAAGATCTTGAAGATGAGCTATCCTTTCAACCAAAGATGTAGTGCTTTCAGGTCAAGTGAATATTAGCAGGGTTACATGGCAAATCTTTTTCAGATTATAAAAAGTACTTTACACCTCTGGATAAATAAAGGACTTTGAACTCCAAAGCTGTTGAGGCAAGCACTTTTCATGAAAACCTAAATTCACTTCATAAAAAGCTGTTCTCAAAAAAGATATGGTACATTTGTTAAAGGATAAATGCTTCTTCAGTTTCTGCTTCAGCCCAGATCCACAAATGAATTTTGGTGTGGTTCTTGGCTCCCAGCATGAAATTCACAACCCTAAAACAGACACCCAACTTGGGTGAATTAGATTCCTCAAAATGGAATTCATAATACTTAATACACTGAGCAGGAGGATGTAGAGACCAGAAAACTGAAAGCATTGACGAGAGGAGTATTTCTTAAATCCTGGCCCCTCTTCCAGACTTGGATGCCTATGAGCAATTGGGATTCAGTCCCAAGTCCCCTTCTGGACCTCAGAGCCTAACATTTCCATGCAAGTATAAACAACTGGCTTGTGTTTTCTTGAAAGAGGTGGGTGTCCATATTTTATACAATGGTCTAGAGATTAGAGAAACTGAAAGAAGTGAGAGACTTGAGTTTTATGTCCTCCACGACAAGAATGCCCTAACCACCAGAACAGAGACAAAGCTAGGGGCATTCTCAACTTTTTACTGACAATTACATCACTGCATAGAAAAAATGGAAGATTCAAGAGTCCAGTGAAACAGCAAAAGAGTAGGGATTTGCTCCCTCAATAGCATGATTATGCAGCCCAGCAATGAGCATACTTATCTGGGAAGGGGAAGACTCCTGGGCTGCAGGAAGACATCACAAAGCAAAACCAAAGATACTTGTGCTCTGTCACACCACATATGCTCAAATTCATGGCTGCAACAAATGGTAGTTATTAATTTGTGCTGCTATTTTGCGATGAACATCTGTTTCTTTTAATAGGAGAGCACGGGCAAAGTCACTGGGCAGGAACTCCCAGGCTTCAGGGGCCCAATCCCCTACAGGTGAATTCCTGGGGTGTGCAGGATTGGGCCCCTGAAGCCCGGGGAGTGCTAGCCTGGGTTTCCCCATTTGCAGAGGTCTGCCTTAAATCGGAATCCTGCACCTCTGCAAGTACGAAACCCCCAGGTTTCCTAGTTAATAGGTAAGCACCAAGCAATTGCCTGGGAATGCCTCTGCAAGTAGAAAAACCCAGGGTTACCATTTGCAGAGGTACACCCTGAGTATTGTCCCACAGGATCAGGTCTCTGAAACCCTGGGAGCAGCAGGGGCCCAACTCTGCAAGACAATGGGCAACATGTGTTGTCTGTTCCAGAAAATCTGGTTTATTTTGCAACATCTTGTTATGCCTCAATGCCGAGGTATCTGGTTGTGGATCCCTTGTAGCAGGGGCACAGAAAATGAAGCCTACTAGGGCCAAAGAAGCCAGCAGCCATAATTCTTTAAGCCACTTTATTCAATGAAAAGGGATTTCAAAAGCCAAACAGTCCTGGGCACTTCCTGCATGGCAATTCATTAATCTATATATATGTCTGCATGTGAGGCCTAGTTTCCTGCTTCCAAACATGAGAAGGCCTTACAGCTAATCAAAGGGGATCGCAACAGTGGTGGCCCTCAACTGGAAAATCTACCTTGCAAATGGCTGTCAACAGTTTGAGTTGTAAACCTGCCCACTATGTTTACACATGAGAGAGTTTCTTAGTTTAGGACATCAACTAGCAGAAAACACTAAGTGGTAGTAGGGAACTTTACTGATAAAGGCTTGGGTGCCTGCAGCTTTCAGGTTAAGCAGGGCCTGTATTTGCACCCTTGCACTCTGACTAAATTGCACCTAAGTCTCACGTATGGCCTTCAAGTATTTTTGTAGATCATGAACACTGAAAGCTTTGGATTTAGTCAGAGGGGCAGAAATATCTACTAATTAAACAGGAGTTGTCTAGCTGACATGACTTTCTAAGCTAGTCACAAGGAAGACAGTGGAGACATTCTGCTCTGGATTTCCAAGTAGCATGCTCTGCCAGATTGCAGGCAAATCACAAGGGAAGTCCAACCTGGCAGATTATCGTGTCAGAGGGTGACATACAATAAAGCCTGAGCCAAAGTAAATGGTTACTTGGCACCCCATTGTCCTCCCCCTTTGAAGCCTTCTGGCTACTTCTCATGCTAGAGCTAAGTCATTATAGGTGCAAGTCCCTCCAAGCATCTCAGTGTCTGACGTAGTTTAATCCATGAGCAATATTTTCTTTCTTCTCAGCCTGCTCACTACAGAACTTGTTCAAACATTAGAAGACTGCCTCATGGACAGACAACGATGCTGCCGGTAATGAGCAACTTACTGCCAAGTAAAGACACATGAAAGTCTCTGTTGCTTGCTGGGGTGTTTTAAAGGCATCTCCTGCCCAGGAAGTTCCTGCTGATTGCTCCCCTAGAGGAGCAATCAAACAAAAAGCCACCATCTGGAAAGCCTCATGAGTGCAAAGCAGTCAATGTTTTTCAGAAATCAAGACAGATGTATTTTAACCTCACCCCAACCCCTTCAAATTTTGCCCCTTTCTCTTGCATTCCCAAGCATGATAACTGATGCCCAATTGTACACAGTTGCCAATATGGTGAAGTTAATTTTGATGAAAAATTGCCCAAATAAGCCACAGGTGAATTTTAAAGGACTTAATTGGCTTCATTCTTAAGCTTTTTATCATCAAAATCCCTGTATTCTCAGTACAGTGCACAAAACTCAAAATAACTATTTCACCTCTCCCCTTCAATTTAGATAGTTAGGAAATTTTGCCAGGGAATTTATATATATTAAAAGAACACATATAGAAGGTGCAGAACCACAAGCAGTCTTCTGAAGTTATTACATTTTAAGATTTCTGGGACTGAAATATCTATGTTAACGTTTAAATGCAGTAAATAGTTTGGGCATGTTAAAATGGAAGAATAATGGGGAAAAAAATCATCAGATACAAGGCAAGTAGGGCCGGTAGGGACCTCACAAGATTATCTAAGTCCAGCTCCCTGCTGAAGGCAGGATTGTCCCTGATGACCAAACCAGACGAGTCCCTGTCGAAACTGATCCTGAAAATATGCAAGGACAGAGATTCCACAAATTTTCTAGTAGGTTGTTTCAATACTGCAACTTGAGACAACTGCTCCTAGTCCCCTTTCCTATGGCCACAAAGAAAAACCCATCTCCATCTTCTCTTATTGTGGCCCTTCACTTATCTTTCTGAGGGCATGGGTGCTTCAACAACATATCACAAGGTGATGGAAGGGGTGGACTCACAGCAAGTCAACCACTCCACGTGAACTGAATGTGTGCATGACTACTTGTCAATGAAAATGGGGCATGTTATCCTGCTCCCACTATGGCAAAGAATTACTGTACGATCACACACCCAAGACTACTTTGCAGTAACTGGTTCCAGTGTCTATATAAGCACTGCTCTTAAGGCATTCCATGAAAGATCTTTTCTAAGTTTACTGGAATTGACAGAAATAAAATTTATAAAGAAAACAAGATCATATTGGGGCATAAAGCTGAAAAATAAAATACCAATTACCATAGACAACTATGTATGTGCTTAGAAAAGTAGCATAAAAGTTGTAGAAACTGAAATATTAGGGAAGAACTGTTAGATCCTCTAAATTTGCAGGAATTGCAAAACTAATTAAAATATAATATGGCTACCAAGAAGTACTGGGGGGGAGGGGGGGAAGATCAGACACCATAGTTTTCACTACTATGGGTCTAATTTTACAGAAAGCTCAGATCCAGATCAGTCATTTTACTACATTTAAATTCAGCACTTAGGGTGTCAAATTTGCAAGGTGATCTATACCAACTTCAGCAAAAATTTGGAGTCAGGGGCCGCTTTAATGGAGCTTAGCTCTGAGCCTGTAGCGAGAGTCATTGCTCCTGCCCTAACACCATTGCTGATCTCTGCTGTCCAGTTGCTGCATGGGTAAAGTTCCACATCAGAGAAGCACTGCCTAAATGTCACAATTCACCACCTCTTCCCCTGCATTGTGGACTAGATAAAGTGGCTCCACAGGACAGCTCTGGCCTGTGGGTCCACAGGTTGCCAACCCCTGTACTTCAGTGTGAGAAGAACAAACTTGAAATACCCCAATTTTACTTGACCAGTGTTTGGAAAGCAGCTTCAGAAATAAACATTAAGGAGAATCTGAAAGTACTGTTCTCCTTTCCTACCAACCCGAAGAAAAAGGGAGATAAGAGACAACGAGAGAAAGCAGGTGTTATTGGACCATAGCAATATGGTTGTGGGATTTACACTTAAACGTGGGATTATACAAAAAAACCCCATAATTATTTCTTATGAGACAAATTTAGTCATGAAGTTCTTGGATCAAATTGGAAGCTGAGCTATGTGAGAACGCAGTGGAGAAAGGTACAAACAGATGGCTTGCTTTCTTGTTGCCTGTATTGGACAAAGGCAAGGGCTGTGCTGACCTTCAAAAGTGGATAGAAGGAGCAGATGATGAACAGCAGCAAAGGGATTCATGCAAAGAGATAAGAGGGGGAGAGGTCAGAGAAGATGTGTTTGCTTGCAGAATTTTTGATCAAGGGGGAGATCAAAGAGGAACTGAGGGCCTGAGCCAGGGTTTAAAACAATATTAAGCAGGAGAGAAACACATTTTAGACACAACACATGCAGAAAGAACAGTGTTATTATCCATCACGTGAGATCTTAATATTACCAGGTTTCTCCAAAACATGGACAAGAGTGTATATACTTGTTATGAAATTACAATGGTGAATAAGGCATTTCTATTTACTACATGAGTTTGTTACTGAACTGAACTGACTGTTTCTGGTCACCATTTCATTCCATATGACTGAAATAATTGGCTTTTATTCACAGACTGCGAGTTGTGGGGGGGAGGGGGGGGCTTCCTGGTTTTTCTCTTCCAATCTTCCATTCAACTTTGAATCAATTAGTCATTAAACCAACATAACTGAATAAATTGCAAGAAAAGAAGAAACTCTTTCTGCTTCTTGGAGGGAAACAAAACAAAACAAAACAAAGTGCTACTCTTTAAGCTAATTTAGCTCTTCAACAAAGTCAGGTTACATCTGCTGACCCAGTGACTTCTACCATGTCAGGGTCTGACTTAAAAAAAATTAACAGCAAACATATACTGCATTTTAATGTAATTGATTTTAACGGACTATAGTGAGATTAGGCTGCAATATAGATTACCAATTGCATATTTTAATTGTAACATACATATATACACACACAACTACACACTACTGCATAATTTAATTGTACTATACACACACACACACACACACACGTGTGTGTGTGTGTGTATATTACTTAAAGCTTATATGTTTGTATTTATCCATTATCCTCATATTTTTAATCATCTCAGACTCACAATTAGTTAACTCTTAAATTTCTCACTAATGCTGAGCTCTAAGATAAAATTTAGAAGTAACACAATAAATCACTCATAACTCTTTAAGAGACTTCTTCTTTGGGCACTTGATGAGATTTATTCAAGTTACTTCTTGGTTGGATTATAGCAATACTGATGAGTGGAACACAAAATTAGCCCTCTTCAGGAAAGTTGGATTGGTTTTGAATATTAAAGTATCATCTCAGCAACATGTATGCACCACAGACAATGTTGTCTATAGGGGTTCCTCATGGTATATCTTGACACGGTCCAATTTGATGTCTTTATCTTTAACATACTCAATTCTGTATGCCAAAGAAATCCAAATATTGCCTAGAGCTCTAGGATAATGACCGTAGAATTTTACTCAGATTTGATGGAGCCATCTACAAGTATGGGTACAGCTCACACAGACAAACGAGAGAGATTTCTTTGTGGCTGCTGAGAGACTTTGGAAGGAACTCTCACAGGAACTAAAGATCAATATCACAATGCTTACCTATTGCGTCAGGTACAAGGCACAATGCACTTCTTTTGACCATTTCTTTGCTAATAGAACAACATAGAAAGTTGCACTAATTCCTTTGTTCAAAAATCATTCCATACATTGTTTTCCCTTTAGGGAAAGAAGGTAGGAGAACGAATTACATGCCACATAAATTATGCAGGTCACTTAATGCCTTACTAGAAAGTGCTTAGGTCGCTTAGCAACAGAGGCTGAATGAGAACCTGTATAGAATAAATTTCCATAACGGAAGATATTACCGGATGTGGAATATGCTGTTCCAGGAAGAGGAGGAGACAAATGAACTGAAGAAGATTCAAGGCAGTTGAAACTGAAAGAAGGAAATGCCCCTCCCCCCAGTGTAACAAAGTTCATTTGTGGGGGATGCCAATTTAAAACCATACCTTGCTCATATAACACTATAAAAACCCTAGTACCCTCTAGAGACACTGAGCAATAAGCAAAGGGGACAGGACAAGTAGACATTTGAGAAGTGAATCACATGAATGTTCCCTTCTACACGATGCCTCCCTAGCTGTCACAAGAACAGCTGTTCCACTCTATTTGCAGATGGGCCAACAGTCTGCAAGATTGTCCAGTTTCCAAAACCCTTACTCTGATATAATTTATGGGCTGGGATTTCGCATGTTACCAAAGTGAAAGTGTCTACCATTTCACAACACTGCAAGACAAGCTACAGAGCTAATGACCAGAAAAGAATGGTCATGGTCAACAAATGTTTTGTTTGACTTTCAAACAAATAGGAGGGAATCAGGAATGAAAACATTTCTTACTTGACAATTTTCTGTTAACTTATTTTTCCTTCATCTATCATTAATATGGTAATGGCCGCACACCCCACTTTATCACTCCCTCCCCCTGCAATATACATACACATAATTCAGAGCTGACTTAATATTGTTGCCAGATGTGAGGTTGCTAAACCTAGCTCTTCAGCACCAGCCACCAGTAAAGCAGTCCAAAGCTGTAGAAACACTTAAGCACCAGGTTTTTAGCATAAGAAAATTGGTTGATATATTAATTAACCTTAGGACAATTATATTTTAAGTCTCCTTTTAGAAGGGAAAAGGAAAATCAGTTTGCATTCTTGACATATACCAGATTACTAGGGCTGTGCAAAGCTTCAGTTGCCGATTTGATTCAGAGGAGATTCGGCAGCCAAATCTCCGAATCGAATCGGGAGACCAATAAAAAGGTCCAAATCAATCCGAGGCTTCCAAATCAATTCGGAAAAGATTTGGAGGAAAATTAGAGATTTGGGCAGTCCCCGCTCCCTGCCACAGGGAGCTGGACCCGGATTTTGTGCCAGTAAGTAGGGGGTGGGGGGAGGGCTGGAAGAGCAGGGAGGGGACCATGGGGGGACCCCCGCCAGGCCCCATCCAATGCCTGCTCCCTCAGCCGCCCTGAGCACCCTCCAACCCCTGCCTGCTCCCCCAGCCTGGTCAATCGCTGCCCCACCTGGCCCCTGGCCCCGTGCTTAGAAAAAAAAAAAAAATCCTCATTTACTAGCTGCTGCAGTCAGGGCCTCTGGGGCGGCATGCAGCGTGGGGCAGATCGCTTCCCCCCACCCAACCTGGCAGGAGCTGGTGAGTGGAGGGCTTTTTTTTTTTTTTTTTTTT
>NW_017729028.1:14902484-14930055 GCF_001723915.1 Gavialis gangeticus
GGATGCTGGGGCCAGGCAGGGCAGCCATTGATGTGGCTGGAAGAACAGGCAGGGATGAGGCCTGTTTGATTTGGAGATTTGGCAGTGGCCAAATCTCTGAATCAGATTCGGCCAAATTGATTCGGGACAGTGATTCGAATCACCAAACTGAATCACTATCCCCCAAATCGGCTGAATCCTAAGTGAATACTAGCCACTTCACACAGGCCTACAGACTACCTTGCAAGGCTGAATGAGAAAAGAAGCTGCTCATACACAGAAACTCATAAGGAAAGAAATTTCTCATTCTGCTGCACAGCTTCTCTCCTCATTCATCACTACTGGGAAATAGCAAGCAGCAAATCACACAAGTAGGGCAAGGGTAGGAGAAGCAAGTTTTAATTATTATTAGAGGAGACTATTAGAATAAAAGAATGGAAATTTGCAGAAACAAAACTTAGGGATTGCAAACTAAGGAATTATGTGGGAACCAACTGGGAACATCCTTCTATCAAAGGGGGACGCTGCAGAAGAATGGAGCATTACTTCACAAATCTTCCTCAAACAAGACTCAGTCACTTCCTGAATATCTCAAGGAACTTCCATGATGACCGACATGTTGGCTGGTACAGGATTTTAAACCCCACACCTACAGAACTTTTGAAGTCCTAAAACTTCAACATTTTTGACTGAATTAAATGAACAGGATACAACTGGTATGTTCACGCAATGTGAACAAGATATTAATTATCTGCATTATCATAATACAAAGGAGGCACATTCACAGACCAGAATTCCAGAACACAAGGAGTGATACTATTCCTTGGTGGAGAAGGGGAAGGAGGAGGTAGACTATGGCAAATTACAACTGTAGAGCAAAATGGTTAGGAGAAACTGAAGCAATAACTTGTTCAACTCCTGAAAGCAGAAAAATTTCATGGCCTCAAAAGAAAGGACAGATACTTGTCCTAAAGCCTCAAGCCATAAAATTGAACTGCCCCTGAATTCCATAGGTGGGAGACATTAACCATTAGTTATGAATGGGGGAGACCCTGGGTAGTAGAAAACAATCTGTCAAGGCAAGTTATTGAATCATTAACACTTAGGAATTGATTTTCAACACAGCAGCATGTAACATAAGGTTCAGGAGAACAATACTCGATCACAAAAAAGGAAGTCCCTTCAAATAATGGAGTTCTTATTTGGATGGACATTCCATTCTTCCCACTGTGAGCAGCCATATTATGACTGCCAGTATTGTAAAGTAATTTGAAGATTGAAAGTGCTAATGCACTTAAGTAGTATGCAGCATTATGCATCAAAAGCATGTACTATTTTTTTTTTTTTTTAATATTAAGCATCTGTCAGTTTACAGAACACTAGAGGAAATAACTACTGGCAGTATGTCTGCCCAGAGTGAGTCAAATCTGTTCCTTAAGTCATGTACTAACTTTTTATGCTAGATTTTATATTGCATATTAATGAATACAGTAAAAAAAGAGAGAACAAACCCTATAGAGGGGGTGGCATTTGTCCTTGAAACATGGTGCCAAACAAGCATAAATCTGCAGGCTATAGTAATAACTTGCCAGCTGGAGAGATAAAGCAGAATGTGACTGCTTTTCAAAGCACTTGTTCGCATCTACCACCTAGGAGAAAAAGCGGCATTATTTTAAATGAAAGAATAATCATACCACTTTAAGTGCACAAACTTTTTAGAAACTATTCCCAAACTGGAGTTATAAAATAGTTATGAATGCATCCCACTTTTCCCTCCAAAATTAAATAACCACAAAGCAAAAATGGGCATCACAAAAATATAATTACAAAAATAGAATACTGTATTAGCCTATACCAAACCTAACATCAACTCTCATTCAACTGCAAAGTTATGAGCTTCATTTGAGTTATTAATCAGCAAAAAAGGCTCTTTTTAATGTAAAAAAAAATCTTTCTACCACTCTCCCAAGTCATGGCTGAACCCTTGAAGGGCCTATCAATATCTTCTTCATACTTACCTGCTCAAGCTGGATTTTATTACAATAAAACATACTAATTTTAACAAAACTATAAGAATATTTTTGAAAACAATTATAAGAACTTAATACAGGGATAGCACTTGAACAGGAGCTCAAATACAAAATCAGTGTAGACATACCTGTGGTAATGCAAGCAGATATGCAAGAGACAAGGTCATATCATTTGGTAAGGCATCATTAGCCAGTTGTAGGAGAACTGAAATACATGAGAAGAGGGAAGAAGGCACTGATTACTGATCCATCTGCCCTTTGTAGCTAAAAAAGTGAAATGTTTTTCCATATAACCATGCTTTATTAGATACTAGCTTGAAGCATTCTATACGTTTAATTAAACACTAATCAGTGCAATCCAGAAACAGCTAATGTGCAATTAAACTGCAATGTTGCTTCACCTTAACTTCCAGGCCAGTGTTTTGTACCTTAATCCAACAAGATGAAATAATGCAGTAACCAAACTAAGCCAAATTTCTGAAACGTCCTCTAACCTGATTTACAACTCAATCTGGTGGTTGTAAAAATCAAGGCAGTAGTATAAAATTATGAGCATTAAAGAAACCAAGGAGAGGAATAGAGTAATATATGTCATCTCCCCAGCTCTAAGCATCATGACAACTTATACACAACAAAAATCTTAACTTTACTGCCTTATTAAGACAAAAATAATGGCACCAAAAGCAGTAAATACAATTTTAAAGAAAACTCTCTAAAATTAAGTGCTGGTTAAGACAGGTGAATACCTGGAAGCAGCTGTACAAATCAGCTCGTTCAGATGATGCATCTGATGAAGTGTGTAGAAATTAGTTAACTGCATCACTGAATTATTTCTGAAGTGGTATGCAAAAGGTGAGATACCAACAGATTGGAGAGACACCAACCTTGTAATCCAAACCTGGCTGACATGAATGGAAAGTCACCTATTTTTGTACTGACTTTCAAACAAAGGAAAGAAGAACTTTCCTGCCAACAATATTATCCTGCAAGTATAAAATCCATTCATACTAACAGAACAACTATTTGGGAGTAAGAAGGGGGGAGGGGGAGAGAAGAAGAATTAAGAGTGTCTACATGATATTGCGAAAATAAGCAATAACTTTTGTTTTTAACAAATTGTGTCCCTTTGGCAGGAAAATTCTGGTAGGATAGACAAACCAAACCCCCTTCGTACCGAAGTATATAGCATGTTTTCTGGCCTTGGCTTTCCAATATTCCTTCCCTACCAAGACAGGCAACTGGAAAAAGAAGAGTGCCTGAAGAAAACGTTAAGTGCAATACTCCAAAGCCAACTTGGCTGGTTCTCTTTCAGAGTGTTTAAGTTGAAAGTGAAACTGGGTGCGGAAAAAAGTCAACATGTCTGAAAAACATCTCACATCTACAGTCTAACATTTACACTATCTACAGACTATAACATCAGTGTGGGGAAATTAAAAGGAAGAAGACTATGCCTTAGCCTAGGGGAGAAAAAAAAAAAAGATCCCATCTACCTCCAGCATAAGAGCAAGTTTTTTTTCTTTTCTTGTAAGATTCTGAGTCATATGTACAGAATAGGGGTTTTAGTGATAGAAGGATTTCCTACACTGTGGCTGAGTGGTAGGGAGCTTTGCCCAGACCACATGCGGGTGGCGGGGAGAAGCAGTGGTGGCAGCAGCTGCGTCATAAATAGCAGCACGCCACAGACGCAAGCTGGTGTGTTTTAAACCACCGCTCAAAAAACACTGACAACCACTGCTCTATAGGCATCCTATTTGTATATGCATGCTAGTAAGAAGCCTTAGAGAGCGCTTTCTACAAACTGCAAATGAGAGAAATTGCAACATATGGATGCTCCTTCTAATATGCACTCTTACATGACAAGGAATTTGGTTATACTGGATATATGTATGCCTCTGAATGCATTGCGTGACAAGAAAATTATGTGCAGTCCTCAGCTGATCAAATGGAGTATTCAGTTGTTAAATCCTTGTTAAGCAGACAATGAACAGCAGCAGCTTTATCAGAAAGTTTTAAAGTGCTTTATTTTTTAAGCCTAACTTATACTTCCAGGAACCATTAATATATATATTTTTTTATAAACACATAGCTATAAAACATAGATCACGAATTGCATTAAGAATTAGAAATATGCTACAAATCATCTTGCTGGCAAATATTTGGTGGTCTGTCTTCATCAAAATATAGTTATGATGCCCCTAAGAGACCTAGCTTTCTATTAAGATTAGAAGAAAAGACTGGCCATGGATACAGACACCATTGTAAATGCATGATCCTATATAGTCAAGTTCAGCTGAGAATTGTACAAACAAAAGTGGCACCATGGCCAAAACAAAAGTTAATATTATTTTATTCTATTTAGAGTCCTGTACTATGTCCATCACCACTGGACTCAAGCGCTCTTTAAAAATGCATAAGAATATGACAACCAATTATCACGTGCAATTCTTCCTCCCAAAGGAAAAATGCCCATGGATTAAAAAATGAGGATCTCAGATTATGCATAAATTATGGTTTATATCTGCTATGTTGTGTGCTTTTATTACTGACAGCAAAGCATATGCCTTGACTTTGCACTTGGAACCAGAAGTAGTGAAGATTAGAGTGGGGGTTAGATTCTGTAGTGTCTGCATTCTTGGATTAGGTCCTTAGGATAAATGTAACCATAATACCATTCCCTAATTAGACATCTGAGGTATATATAAGCAAATCATCATATGTAAAATTAAACATTTTCTTGGTTGAGTATGAAGAGGTTGATTATACAAAGCACAATAAAGGTTAGGCCTTCAGAAGTAGGCTGTAATATCCTGTCTCGGGTAATCTGAAAGGACCTAGAACTAATCCTTTTCTTTTTTCTATCTACTGCCACGTCTCAGTTATGCTCTTCAATCATAGTAATGAGTTCGCTGTGTTTTTCAAGTGCGTTTGAGAGTAGCAATTTGACAGAATTCTTCTAAAGTGGATCTTCCAACTCCCCGATAAATCAAAGTTGCTTTTCTGAATAATTTGAAGTTACCAGGGATAACTAGTCAACAGCTCTCCTCTAATAGATAGGTCCTCCACGAAAGATACTGTAAGCCAGACTTTGCTCCAGAACCGTCAAAAAAGTAAGATTTTTGCTGCCTATAAAAAAAACTGCTTTGTAATTATTGAAAATAATAATCATGATGTGAGGTACATTTTGGGTGATGCTTTTTACTTGTTATCTCTGGATGTAGAGCCAAACAAACCCATTGTGCACAGTGCTCACAAAATTTTAACAGCTCAACTCAAGCCTATGAAGACCAGTGCTATGGGTATAGGTAAATAGCAAATCTGGAGATTTCCAAAACTGCCATGTCACATAAGAGCAATTCTCCAAGCCAACGTTAGACCTGTTTGAGACATGAATCAGCCAAAGGGCTACTCCTCTGTATTATCTTATATTAATTCCTAATATGCCAAGTGTTCCTATTACACTGGCCCCTAATCTTAGCTTAGAACACCTCTTGGAGATCCCACTGAAGCCAAAGGGAATTTTGCTATTGACTTCAAAAGGAGTTGCACTGTTTCCTTACTTTATATTATTTTAGGTTTTGTTTTTTTTTTTAATAAAAAAATAAAAAAAAAAAATCAGGAAGATTTGGAATTGTTAAAACCAAGGATCACAGAAAAAAATATTTAGTAAATTGATTGGCACCACATAAACCAAATGGCTTTCTGGAAACCCTAGAATGGGATCTTTCAAAGCAACATTCACAGGAGGAAAACAACCAGCATTATTGATTTAAAAATCGTTATCCATTAAAGCAGCCAGATAAATAAACAACCTTATTTTGTGTATAAACATCTGTCTACTGAGCCCTAAGGATTCCCCAGCCAGAACTGACCAGATTCCTATTCCCATCTCCTTTAAGTTTTAAAGAATTTTCTGACAAGTTTAAAGTTGTCAGAGTTCAAATCTAACCTGTCATCAGTTGAGGAATCAGACACAAGAAACATATTTTGTTCAATAAACTCAGAATATATATAATTAAGATTAGATAATACTAAATTGCTACTCTGAGTTTACTCCTTTTAACAACTTCTGATTCAGACTTCTAAGCAATATTCATGTGTATTTGCCCATATAGATTTGTTAACTAAATAATACATTGATGAGACCTGTTGCATGAGAACCAAGTATCTTTTTTCCATGATATGGAAAAATGTGTTGTTAAAGTGCAAATGATACTGCTGTACATTAGCCTTTGCAGTTACACTATTGTATTGAGAGTTCACTGTTAACAAGGAGGCTGTTCCATCATTCAGAGAAGGGGAATACCATCAATTTGTTGCCACAGCCATTTAAAGTCCTTCCCTCTTGGCATAATATATTGATCAAATCATAAAACTTATGAGCATCACAAAACAGTAACAAAACACTATTCTCAGGTGTCTCCTCTTGCTTCAGTCTGTCCCAGCTAGACGGGAAATATGAATCTTTCATCTCTTGTCCCCATGGACCCGATTCCTTATATATGCTACCAGATCACGACAGACAGAAAACCCTTTTAAGCTGGTGATTTCTCCTGTCACACTTTTGTCAGGAATTATCTGCTATTATTCGTAAAAGCTAAAAAATCATGACTTTCCGTGACACATCCCACATCCTGTAAAAACACCTACATTTTTTAAATTCCTGGATAAAAGATCTGGTAATCATCTGTATTAACACACATTAAATCGCATCCAGGTTACCAGACCATTCAGATTTATCCTACAAGTGTGCTGTTCTTACTAGTGAACAATTCAGTAAGTAAATCCAGTAACTTATCAGCGATCTTTTATTTTCTGCCAAATATCCGGCTTATGTAACAGCAGTTGGTCTAGAATTGATTCATATAAGAACAGGTCCTTCCACCCAAATCCTACATCCGTTTCTATGATGAGTCTCCATTAATAACTGTATTGAGGTTTTTCAGTTAGCCTGTTGAAGGCATGGGAAAAACAAAGGTGTCCACAATCAGGAGCAAGGGTGCCACACGTGCTCACTATATGCCCCCTGTGTAGCAGATACGTGATTTTCTACTGCCTGAACAGACGTTCGAGCAGAAGTTGTTATTACTGTATTTCCTGCTTAAAATGTGCATACATTTCCCACCAGCTGATTTCTGGAAAAAAGTTACATGCTATTTTTGAGAAAATGTGTTAACTACTCTTTAAAAATAAATTTACTGGGTGAGTGAAGGAAAAAGAATTGTGATCCTGATACCCCTTCCTCACTATTGGTGGTAGTATAAAAAAGAAAGCGTATTTTGAGCTCCTTCTTTTAATAAGAGAGATCTGGAGAGAAGGGGCAACCCAGACTTCTGTCTCCCAGATGGACAGATATCTAATGGGAAAATGGCTGGACGATGAGAACATAGGCATGTATATGTATGGGAGCAGCGCTGAACAGGGCATCATAGAAACACAGAAATTAGAAAATTTGGGTTAGATGGGACCTCAGGTCACTTAGTCCAACCCCCTGCTCAAAGCGGGACCACCCCAGTTAGATCATTCCAACCAGAGCTTTGACAAGCCAGGCCTTAAAAACCTTCAAGGACAGAGATTCCACCACCTCTCTGGGTAACCTATGCTAGTGTTTCACCACCCTCCTAGTGAGAAAGTTTTTCCTAATATCTAACCTAAACTGTCCTTCCTGCAATTGGCAACCATTGCTCCTTGTTCTGTCATCTGCTACCACTGAGAACAATCCAGCTCCATCCTCTTCGGAAGCCCGCTTTAGGGAGTTGAAAGCTGCTATCAAATCCCCTCTATTTTCTCTGCTGGAGACTAAATAAACTTGGCCAGTCTGCTTCTGACACCAATGTCCACATCACTGATGAAGATGTTAAACAGTATAGGCCCTAGGACAGAGCCTTGTGGGACCCCACTGGTCACAGTGCACCAAGACGATTGGCTCCTGTCGACCACCACCCTCTGGGTCCTACCGCAGAGCCAGTTCCCCAGCCAGCGGATCGTGGTGACGTCAAGGCCGCAGTTAGCTAGTTTTGCCAAGAGGTGATGGTGGGATACCAGATTGAAGGCTCTTTTAAAGTTGAGGTCTACAACATTGATCTCTTCCCCCTTGAGTTCCCTCAGCCTCTCCTCGTAAGTCATGTGCCCCAGCCCCCAAACCATTTTCAGTGTCCTCTGCTGGAGTCTCTCCAATTTGTCCACATCCTTTCTACATTGGGGGGCCCAAAACTGGACACAGTACTCCAGATGTGGCCTCTCCCATTCTGAATAGAGAGGAACAATTACTTCCCTCAATCTGCTGGCAATGCTCCTACTAATGCAACTCAGTATGCCATTATCCTTCTTGGCAACAAGAGCACACTGCTGACTCATATCTATCTTCTTGTCCAGTGTTACCCCCTGGTCCTTTTCTACAGAGCTGCTGCTTAGCCAGTCAGTCTCCAGGATGTAGCAGTTCATGGGATTCTTTTGTCCAAAGTGCGGGACTTTGCACTTGTACTTGGTGCACCTCATGAAACTTCCTTTGGCTCAAGTCTCCAATTCGTCTGGGTCACTCTGCATCCTAGCCCTATACCCCAGCATATCTACTATACCCCCCAGTTTGGTATTAACCATGAACTTGCTGAGGGTTCAATCCATCCCATCTTTCAGATTGCTAATAAGGATATTGAACAAAACTGGCCCCAGGACTGACCCCCGGGGCACTCCACTTGATACTGGCTACTAACTAGACACTGAGCCATCTAGTTGCCATCACTTCTCTTCCCAGCCAAGTATTTTACTGCAGGGAAAGGTGTCCCCCAGCCCAACATCTTTTTCTCCTCATGGCTCCGGCATTTCAGTTCTGCTGCAACACTAGAAAGAACAGAACACTCTGAGAAAGATCTCATATTCATTGAGGTTTCATAGAAAATTTGCTTTTTTTTTATTTTGGAAACTCAGTTCAAAGGCTTTAACTTTAATAGCTGTAAAAAGATTTAATATTTTGTCTTCAAAGAGTAGTGAGAACCACACTAGTTGAGACAAATTC
Source organism: Gavialis gangeticus (assembly GCF_001723915.1). Lineage (NCBI taxonomy): Eukaryota > Metazoa > Chordata > Crocodylia > Gavialidae > Gavialis > Gavialis gangeticus. The sequence goes on from NW_017729028.1 coordinate 14,911,506, forward strand.
CAACTGAGATCAATTTCAGAAGAATTAGATCCAATGTTTGAAGCTATGCCAAAAGAATAGTAGATCTGCAAATGCACAAATTTTAAAGAAAATATATGTTCTCAATTCCATTTTCAAATGACCTCAGATTTCTACTACCAATCCTACTCCACCTCCCCATGCATTAGGGCTTATTTCAAGACAGCCTTTGTAAATACAGGCACTTCAGAATATATTGGAATAGTTCTCTTTTAAATAACAAGCAATAGTGGGTTATCTACTAGCAGAGATCTTGTCTTCTAAAATTTAGAAGAATATAAACTTCTCTGTAGACCACACTGTGTGGACCACCATTGCTTTTTTTTTTGCTGTGGAATTTGATGCCATGACCGTTCTAGCAAAGGGCAGAAAGTACAGGTAAAGGATACCATGAATTATGTGATCTCTCTTATTTTTAGTATCTCATGTCTTAAGAGGAGGACCAGCAAGCTCAAATTATTCATAGAAAGTCTTAATTACTGCTGATGCTTTTACAACCCGGAGAAGAAGTTTGCTTCCTGATCCATGTTCAGGGGGAATGTCTCCCTTGCACGACTTTCCCCTTTTTTTTTTTGCAATTCAAAATATTGGTGTACCTACTTTGGAACATAAATCAAAGCAACTTTAAGATATGAAATGTTCTTCTTTCCTTGTTTAGAGTATGAGTCAAATCCCACTGAAATGGAAAGACTCCCACTAATTTCAATGAGCTTTGGATCAAGCCCATAATGCTTTGGTTTTGTCCATTCAGCATGAAGCTATCCTCAGGGAAGGGGCATGCACTGCCAATTCAGTATTTAGTTTACTTTTGCACAGGTAAAACCTGTGCAAACTATCCTTCTATATATTGTATAAAATAAACGAACTTGAGGGAAACTCCCTCCTCCAAAAAATCAGAAATTCTGGTTTAAAAATCACAAATTCTCTTATTTTAAGAAAAATGTGTAAATTCTCTGATTAAGAACCCCCAAATCCATGTTTTTCCATGATTCAAATGAAACACCACTATATATATGTGTCAGTTAAACACAATGTTTTATTGATATATTTACAATTTTAAAGCAATTTGGAAGCCTACCAGTGCCTCAGTAACTATAATCAAACAAATTATAGATACCTATACAATATCAGCATTTGATTTGGGGTTTTTATCATGGAAAAAAAAAATCAGTGCTTCCCCTGCCGTCTTCACTCACCAGGACATGGGCCAGCTGCAGCTAACCACCTGCTGCTTTCTGGTGCTGATGAGCCATGATATGCTGGTGCCCTTCCCATACCATTCCCCATCCACAGCCCCCCCTTCCCCGCAGCCCTACTGGTGCACCTCACCCCTTGCGCACAGTGCCCCGGCCCTGCTGATGCCTATAGCAAAGTGGGCTTTTCTTGGGCCAGCCGTAGCCAGCCTCCCATCTGCCTCCAGGCATGCCGCCTGCCTCTCTCACCCGCCATGACTTGCTGGAAAATGAATAAGTAGAAGTTGAATCAGCGGGAGGCTGCCCATGTTTTGCTCCGATGCCAGGGGACGCTATCTGCAGCTCCGACCCTCCCCTACACCACAGCCCAAGCCTCGCAGATGGCATCCAGATGTTACAAGCACATCAGCCCCACACTAGGCTCCAGAATCCTCCTCATAGGACCCTCCTTTGGTTCTGCTGCTCTGGCAGCCTACACCGCCTTCATCTGGGCTGCTGAGCTCCAGGTAGCTGGCTCCCCTCTCAGGCATGGTCCCTACTCAGGACCTTCGGCCCTACACAGGCCCTGGCCTCACCTCAAAGGCCAGGCGGGGTTCCAGGCCCATGACTCAGGGTGTTCCTCGCGGTGGGTGCCTGGCCCTTTTGACCTACTCAGTCCTGGCCCCAGCACGGGCCAGTTGAGGGGGTACTCTACCTCCGGCCTCACTAGCCCACACTCTCTCCAGGCCCCCCTTCCTGGACGTGGGGAGCTGGGGTACCTCACACCACGACTGGTGCCCCAGGGTCTCACAGGGGACTCTCACTCCCCCCCTGGGGCAGCAGGTCGTGGTGCTACCTTGTCTGTGATCTTACAGACCCCCCCTTCCTATGCGGGGCTCCACAACTACCCCCTCTTCTCTGGGCTCCACAACTCTGCCCCCTCACTTGGGGCTCCACAATCACCCCCTTTGCTCAGGGCTCCCCAACACTGCCCCCTCACTTGGGGCTACCAGATCTCCACCCCCATCACTGGGGCCACAGGGGTGGGGGGGTTGCTCCCTGGTGGGCTCAGGTAGCCGTAGCCATACCTGGCCCCAACCTTCCCTCTCAGGGTCTCAAACCCCTGCAGGGCTCAGGTGGCCTCAGCCGTACCTGGCCCCAACCTTCCCTCTTGGGGTCTCGAACCCCACAGGGCTCAGGCGGCCTCAGCCGTACGTGGCTCCACTCTCCCTTGTGGGGTTTGCACCCCTGCAACTACCTCTGATGGAACGCAACTTACCCAAAGGTGAGGGCTAGGGTTAAGGCACCCCTACCTGTCTTCCACCAGGGTGATAACTGGCCTGGCATTTCCTGGGGGATCCTGTGCCAAAGAGCCCCACCAGGCCACCCACTCCCAGCACGGTGCAGTTTTAGGTCATGCTCAGGACTAGGAGCCTCCTATCCATCCCCTACAGCTCCTCCCTTACCTCCAGATGGTACCAGCAGCCCTACGGCCAGGCAATGTTGTTGCCTGGCCTACAGCAGCAAAGCTGCCCTGTTTATATGGGCAGCCCTAGGTCCAAAATGGCTGCCCTCATCAGATGCCTGGCGGCTGCCTGGCAGCTGCCAGCATCAACCTGCCAGAGGGCATCCCGCAGCTGCCAGAGCTATGGGGCCAGAGACCCAGGTGCACAGCCCCCTACCCCCCACCTCCCAGCAGCACTTGAGCCTGGGCTGCCACCCACAGGATGCAAAAGCTGCTGCAGTGGAGCAAAGTGCGGAGCCCGGTTCCCACTCCCCTCATGGATGGCATGGCTGGAGCAGAGCCTGTTGGGTGGGGGCGGAGGGTGGATGCAGGCTGCCCACTGTGGACTCAGGGCTCCCCACTCTGCTGCCCTCCCTCAGGGACCTCTGCAGCACAGTGGGTAGGGCAGAGCATGGCAGGGCAGAGCAGGGATGGGTAGGGAAGCTCGATGCTACTGCTGCGAGCCCTTCACCCCCATGGTGAGGCACCCCCTCCCTGAGCAGCAGCAGCAAGGGGCACAACTCCATGCTGCCACCCCTGCTGCTGCTAGGTGGGCAGGGGGTGCTTCGCCATAACCACATGGGGCTGGCAGCATCAGCAATGACCTTCCCTGTCCCGCTCCGCTCTGCTCTGCCCTGCTATACCAGGTCCCATCCACTGGGCTGCTGAGCCCACAGCAGGCAGCCCCCTCTCCGCCACCACACATGCCACCCCCCATACCTCCACCTGGGAGTGCACACAGGAGTGAGGAGCCAGCCCACAACCACTAATAAACCACTCCTGGCTCTGTCCTGCTCCCACCCAGGCCCTGTGGCCATGCATTCTGGCCCTGGGCCCCAGTCCCACACACCACCCAAGCTGGGCAGCAGCCCCAGCCCTGCCCAACTCCTTTCCTCAGTCACAGTGGGGGGGCCTCAATTCTGCTCCTCCCCTTCCAAACTTACCTGAAGAGAGATGCTCACTGGGCTGCCTGGCAGCCACGTGCATGAGTGAATGCACACACACACACAGTGTCCCCTGCCAGCCTGGAAAGGGAAGCCCATCATTTGCCATGGGTTTTTTTTTCCTTTCAAGGAGAAAATCCATGCTTTTCTCCTTAAAATGAGAAAATCCAGGTTTTACCGCATTTTTCCCATGGGAAACAGAAAACCCAGATCCATACAAATCATTAATGAAGATGCTGAGCAATACCAGGTCTAGGACAGAGCCCTGTGGAACACCACTTGATACTTCTTTCCAAATACACATTGAGCCACTGCTGATTACACTTTACAGTACTTCAATTTAGTCAGCATTTCCTTAGCTTGTGTGGATCAGTTACAGCAAAGCTTTGCTTGCCTGGGAACCAAGCAAAAGATGTGGAAAAAAGGGGGGGGAGGGGATAAAATAGCAAAAGTGTTCTGTTATTTAAATTTACATTTGAATGAACTAAATTGAAGCAATAGGTGGGACCTAAACAATCATGTTCCCATTTCACTATATACATTTAAATGTGTATGTTAAAACAAATCCCTGGGCAAATGCCCAATCACAAAATTTGAGTTTATAAACGACTGATGAGTTAGAACAACCAAAACCTAAAATACAAAACTTGATGGTAACAAGTGTTCTGGATGTACACAGAATTTGCTATTACAAAGCAATATATATTGTTTCTCATACCTTTCCCATTTCTTTAAGTAAGACCCATACAGTTGGAAACCTGTATACTTTTCATATACAAGACAAAATAGGTCATTCATATAGACGAAATACTGTAGATGTTAATGGAACATGGATGGTTCATTCATTGACCAATCCAGGTAGAAACCATCACTATCATACAGGATCAATACACATAGAAATCATACAAAAGCCTGTTAACAGCATATAGCAAAGTAGGTCTCAGTAACAGTTTGAGCCACAGGCCTTGGTGTCTCCAGAAAGCAGATAATACAGGACCTAAGTGGAAGCACTGACAAAACTGGGAGTACAAACATCTAGACATCTCAGAAGGCCAGTGCATTAATAAACAATAGATTACTTGGGTACAAGACACTAAAGCCGTACCCACGGTGTCTTGGTAAACAGTTCCCCCTATTTGGTAGGAAAGTCACAATGTTCAGTGAAAATCATATATGAATGATGTCACCTAAACACATTTAGTGACTGGTGGAACTGACAAAGTTATTTTGATCAGTGTATACAAGGGGGGCTGGGAACCCTGAATAAGTTGCATCAGGTAGGGGCCCCACTTCATGTTGGTGCCATATTCAGCAAATAAACCTCAAAGGTGTCATGCCTGAATCTGTATAATGTCAGGTTCTGGTGGTCTTGTAAGCAATAAACCCCAAAGAGTCTTTGTTACTAAGAACTGGAGTCTGCAGGCTCTTGATTACAACTGACAAGGCTGTTAGTAGTAGCAGCAAAAGTAGTAGTATCCTGACAGCACATGCACAGATCAGCCAAACTGTGGGAGCTTGATGCAACCAGTACCACTTCACAGCTGACAGGAGTTCAACAAATACTAAAACTCAAGCTACACTAAGACAGCCTAAAACCATCCTCATATAATCACTGCTACTGACTTTTCAATACTCACAATTATGTACTATATTATGAGGTTATCAAAAACCTGTGAAAACAAGTCATATATCCAGAGTTGGCCCAATGTATACTCTTAACACAAACACGCACTTTTTAATTGGATGGATAGGATCACTTTGCAGTGAAAAATTTATGTCTTATGGAAAAAGCTTAATTTCAAGACTTTTTTTTTACATTTCATGTGAACCAATACATTAATTTGTCATGGCAGAACTGCCCATAGAGCAAACTATTAGACAGACATCTTCCTTCAAAGGACACTAACAGCATGGAGATATTTTAATAGTTCATTTCTTAAGCCAGCAGGAGGCAGCTAAAACGAAAAGATGTATAATTGCTGCAGAAAAAGAAATGGAAATGCTCAGTTTGAGGGTCTTACTTTTAATAAGCAACTAAATATAATCCATAGATAAATTTGAATCTTTTCTTAAAGTTCAAGGAAATCCAGGAATTTTAAATGAGCAACTGTGGGGGCAAATAGAATGCTGGAAAAAAAGCAATTCAAAGACAGTATATTATCAAAACAATACAATATCTGAACTAATTTTAAAAGGAATGCATATCTGTCTCTACAGATACTATGACATACACTGTGGCCCCTGACAGATATCCAAGTAAAGGTGTGATGAGATCTGATACACGACCCTCACAATAGCACTTTCTGCCATTTTACATGTGCACAGGGAGCTCAGGATCCTTCTGCACAAGCAACTAGAAAGCTCTCGCAGCTGTGAGCCCTGCCAGTTGCTTGGGCTCTCAGTCAGGGGGGTGCATCCAGCTGAAGGTGTCCCCGCCAATGGGCTCCCACCCCTGCATGGGCACACTAGGGATGGAAGTCCCAGCCCGGCCACACATTCAATTAATGATATGATAGAAGCCAGCCACAAAGTTATTACATTGTTTTTTCACACCATTAATTGAATTAACAATTAATGTGTGGCAAGGTAACAACTTAAGATGTGATTAACTGGTTCACCATGTCTTAAGTGTTCTGTGCACCAGGGGCCTATATAACATATCACTGCTTCTCATTACCTGTAGGTCAGTGATATTCTTTAAGTGCACAGCTTGACCATTTCTATTAAGTAGATACCATCCTTCAAGTAGTGGCCTGTCCTGCCCATAACAGATCTATTAATACTCTTGGGCAGGGGTTGCCAACTGGGAGTACGCATACCCTTTGGGGTACTTAAGAAGGCCCTAGGGGTTACACGCGGATGGGCGGGGATGGAGCTCTGCTACACACCATCCCGCACTGTTGTGCAGGTGCCGCCTGCCCGCCCAGAGGAGGATGTTCGTATGCAGCAGCTGCTGCCGCTCCACATGCAGCCACCCCCCTTCCCCCTGGAATCTGGTTGCACACCATTCCCCCCTTCCCCCAGTTGGCATCCAGCTGTGCACCACCCTCCCTCTCCCCCCTCTCCCACTTGGCGGCCAGGGATACACTGCCCCACATCCGGCTGCCAGGAGGTACAATGATCCAAGATGTTGAAAAGCCCTGCTCTTGGGAAATCCAGAAACGCTACTGACTGATTAAAAAGTACTTTTTTTGTATTCTGATAAATATTCTGGTAGACAACATTTCTAACTTTTTAAAAAATATCAAAACATTACTTTAGAGTACAACACAGCTACAACTCTTTATATAGTAGAGTACTCTACATATAGTTCATGGATTGTTGGTTGTAATTGTGTTGGTCTAAAGACATAAGCAGGCAAAGTTCTTTGGGTAGATGTGATATCTTTTATTAGACCAACTAAACAGTTGGAAAAAAATCCTGTGTGGGGTGTGCGGCAGGGTGTGGGGTGTCTGGGGCGGGAACTCTGCCAGCCTGCAAGGAAAAAGCTGTGGTTTCCCACATTTTTCTCCTTTAAAGGAGAATCCACTTTTAAAGTTTGTTCCCGACCCTTTCATATACTCTTGCAACTGACTTTTGGGTCACAACCCATGGGTTGAGAAATGCTGATCTAACACACCAGGTAACCTGCCTTTACCACTGACCACCGACATTCCTTCACACTTTTCCCTCCCTTCTCCCCCCCACCCTCCATCTCTACCCTTTGGTCTTCCAAGTGTCTACTCATTTGCATCTTCACAGATGTCCTGTTTATTTTAGCTTCTTTTCTACCTTGGAAAAATCGTAACACCAGCAGAGTCTCCCAATACCTGAAGGGTGTTTGTGCCTGAAACTTGCAAAGAACTTTTTCCAACTATTTAGTTGGTCTAATAAAATATATCACATCTACCCAAAGAACCTTGCCTACATATAGCTCATGTTTGTTATCCATCACACACATGTACACACACAGAAATATACAGAGTTGAGCATATTATTTACCTTCTGTAGCTGGAAAGAAGTCTTTTCCCTCACTTTTTGTTTCTGCTAATTTTCCTGTTCTTAGCAGCACTTCTGCAAAGCTTTCCAAAGAGCTGTGCTGGTATGCGGCATAAGTTGCTTCAGACTTTTAAAACAGAAAACATTGCAATTATTTTTAATTTGCATTTTACATAATTTTCTGCATCAGAAACAATAATCAAGCTCATTCCTATACTTTTCTTTGTTTTAATTTGCTGCATACGATATCAAATCATTAGTCTGATTTAATTCAACAAGAGTATTGAAACAAAATTACATAACTATAGCAACATTAAAGAGCAAAGATTTTAATGCCTTAAGATGCATTTAATAGAGACCCTTGAACTATTCATGCACTTTAAACTTACATCTGCAATGTATGGATCAAGAATTAGAGACTCATAAAAAGGATGGCAGCCCTGCTTTTCCACTGTGGCATTTGCTCCAGCCCTGCTTTTCATTACATCTCCAAATTCTTGACCCTGAAAGTCGTAAGCATAGGTCAGCTGGACAACAACAATATTTTATTAAAAATCAACAGCCATATATTCAGGTGGTAGGCAAATCTATAACAAAGACTGCATGTGTAAAAATCACACACAACTGAACTGGAGAGAGAGACACAGAGAGAGACACACACACAGGGAGGCAGAGAATTACAGTCTGGAAAGGCCCTGCTATTTAGTTTGGCCAGAGCTAGGCCTTGAATCCATGCTTAGGAGGTCAGCAACTTTGTCACTGGGCCACAAGCTAGAGACTCTGCCTACGACGAGAGAGAGAGAGAGCAAGAGAGAGAGCGAGAGAGAGAGGCCCACGTAGATCCAGATCTTGCACTGTCTTGTTACCAATAACTTGAAACATTTAAACTTAACTTAAAAAAAAAAAATTGCAAAAATAGGCTGAGGAAAAGAGACAGTAAAGAACACAGGATAAGGAAAAATAGATGTTTTGAAAGATAAACAGAACACAAACTGAAAAGAAACAGACTTAAGTAGAAAGTATAACACTGTTTTAATTGTTTTTTGACTATGTATAGTTGTCATCCCAAAAGCCCTGCAATTTTACTAGCTTTGGACTGTGCTTTTCCTCTTTGAAACCATAGCTCACGCAAGAAATATGGAAAAATGGACTGTGGCAATATGGAACTAATAACAATGAGAAAAAAAAAAAAATCTTAAAACGAAATACTCTACAGTCCCATACTAGAGTTGAGGTCTACTAGCAAAAGCATCAATATTTGGCTCCAGGGTTCAGCCAGTAGGTCCCTTTGAAGGCAAAGTGACTTATACATTTAATAATGAAACTACATACATAACGTTGAGGGTTAGTGTCTCCTTACATGCAATGGCCGCAGGTAAGTTAATGATTTCTTCCACCACTGTCCATCGCTGACAGCATGTAGCATGGCTTTTGTAGTTGTAGTCGTATTGGACAGAACCTTCATGGTTTTAGCTGTTGTCCAATACAACAAGTCAGCAGACTGGTTAGAGGAAAAGCTGCTTTCATCCTGTAAGTATATGCATCACACAATGGCAAGCATTAGAAAAACATGCTTTGCTCTAGGTCTTCTGCCTTGCTAAATCTCTAAGAATATAAGAAACACACTGGCAAGTTTTGTTAATGAACTATTTCACTTACCACCCAATTTAGCAACCAGCTGCAAAACAAATAAAATACAATAAAAAATGCAAACGCTGGTTATGCATTTTTGACGCTTGTAGTATTCATTTTGTTCAGCTGGCCCCACTGTTCCGTTGAGATCCTGAAGTCTATACAAATGAGTTGCTGCTACATTTATGCTTCAAATCTAACATGTTACTGAACAAATCTCACACATGCATACAAACTCTTTTGGCAAAAAATATATCTAGTCTCAGGAAAGGTATCTTCATGTCTGGTGTTAAAATTGTGGAGAAAGTTTTGCAAATGTACGTTAATACATTATGAATTGTCTAAGCATTTAAATGAATACATCCAAAAAAATACTGTGGGAGCAGAGGTGTTATTAATGATTTCCATTCTATTAGGACTAAATTAATTCTTCCTATGTTTTACAGGTTTAAATAATACAATACAAAATATACTTTAGTAGTCTATGCCTCATGTGATTATATACCATTGATCATAACTGCATAACATATACTGGTTTTCAGCTCAGTAACTTGGGGCAGTTTTAAACAAAAAACATGGATGGGACCAATTGTTAAAAAAAAAATAAAAATAAAAAAATAAATAAAAATATGACTGTCAAAGTAAAATCCCACTCCCACTAAAATCTGTAAAAAAATGCCCAGGGCATTCACCAGGGCAGCATTTTACCCCTAATCAGTTTTATTATCAACTATATGGGAAATACTGATTCCTAGAGTTACATAACCAAAAATGGAAGGTGGCCTAAAACAGCCATCTCTCATCTGTATTAAGTTTCTATGGAGGCTTTTATATTGTCTCTTTTCAGGAGCAATTTTGTGCTCACAAATGGTAGCAATTAGCCATCTATCAGACGTGCAATCACAAAACTGAGAAATTACCTACTTCAGAAACCACATGATTATACTTTTCTAGTATTATCTGGCAGTTAGATAAAATACTTAAAAAAACCATTATCAGAATTCTCTTAGCAGTCCTGAAGGATTAATTGAAGTGAGCAAATTATTTTTCCTTTAGCTTTATCTGGTCTGACGCTCTCCATTACTTAAGAATTTTTTAAAAATGTAAACAACAAAGATGACATTCAGCATCAAACCTATCTCTGGCATTAAAAAGGCACCCACAATTGCTCTACCTGCAAAAGAATGTGTAAATGCAAGCATTTCTTGATTATTAATAGTAATAGGAAGATTCAAAGAAGGGACCGCCTGCCAACATTGAACAATCAACTGGAAATTTCAACTCCCTCTTCACTAGCTGAAGGAATTGCATGCTGAGCAGAACATGCTAGAATCTTTACTCTCACTGAAAATAAATAGCAATAGGATATACTTTGGTTCTGTTTAAAGGAAAATACTCCCTCTTGATACTTATTGTGCAAGCTCCTTTTTATATTAAAATGCCATTTCCAGATAATTCATGGTTTGGGGCTCCTTGTTGTTGTGGCTTCTTATTACATTTTTCACTATTTCCAAATAGATGCTTGAGGATGTTTGATGATACAGGGGAAAAAACCACAAACTATTATCCAACTTTTAAACTAAATTTAAACAATGTATGTTTTTAAATATAGGCGGCTAAGGTCCATGCAAAATGTTATGGGACAACTTCTCTGCCAGTGCATTATAATAAAATTCCATAGCACCAACAATACTCAATCCACATATACCAGAAGAGAATTCCATCTTTCATGGGTAATTACTGGGTCTTCTGCACACAAATATGAACTTAATCATCTAAAAGGCCATCTGCCATGTTCTTGCCATAGCTATACATTCAGTCTATATATATGCTCATTATAAACTTACACATCCAATCACATGCACACACCTGAGTGCAAAGCAAGCGACTAGCTTTAAAAAGTCTAGCTCTCAATTGGAAACTGCCTTCAGAGAGCTAAGGCATTACAATAAGAGAATATATGCTAAAAACATAATCTTGACCCCAATTTGTCTCAATAAATACAGACATATACATGTGTTTTGCAGAGTAGGGCCTTTGCAGGGCTGGTTAACTCCTGAAGAGCATGAGATGACAAGCTGTTTGACAAGCATGGGATAACATTTTGAACAGACAACTACAAATCCTTAGTCTTTGTTCTTAAATTTTCATGATTTTCCCTAGTTCTATTTCTAAGGAAAATAATTTTGAAATCATTACTTTAACAGAATCATAAGATATAAAAGTGTTTACTGCTTATGAAACAATTTATCTTTTTTTAACAAACCTAATCATATAGCTACCAATAGTAATTCAAGTAAATTGTGTGGATTTGAATGTAGAGAATTATAAAAGCCTGCCCTAACCTTACGCTAGGGACAGAAGTTACACATAAACCAGTTTAAGTGATCAGAATCTGGTTTAAACCTGTAACAGAACATAAGTTCGGTTCACATAAATCAGTTTCAAAATGGCTGAAAGTGGTTTAAGGTAAACCTGGTTGAATGTAATATCAGTCTTGGTCAAACTGATTTATAAAACTTCTGTCCCAGGCCCCTTCCTGGTTCAAGTTAAATCACAGTCCTTGAGCATCCTAGCATGCTTTCCAGCCCTGGGCTGGGCTGGGTTGTCTGCTCTAGCAGAGAAAGGTTGGGGGGGGGGGGGAATAGAAGGGGACTCCTGCCTCCTCCCCCACCAGGCAAACCCCAACTGGGGTCTGGGGCCAGGGAGTGGGATTAAACATACCTTTCCCCACTCCAATTTACTGCTGGCTGTGACTGTGGACTAGAAATCCCAGAGGCACCTGGAAGGAGCCTTGTGTCTGGAAGCCAGAAGAAGTGATGAGCAACCCTGCGGTCTTGCTGCTGTGATTCTGGACTGCAAATCCCAGAGACCTTGGGGCAGCAGGAAGAGGAAGCGAACACACAGTCCATGCTGGCTACATGCCAGAAAGCCATACTCTAGCACCCCCTAGCTTCTGGCCTGAGCCACTGCAGACATGTGACTGCATTTCCTGAATCAAAAGTAAATGTGTGTCCAATTGTTTCTCAATTTAATCTCTGTAGTTTAGATTAATTTGCAAAGACTGAATCAATTCAGCCTCAGGCTTTTTGACTATCTGTACTTAGCTCATGTGACTAAGATGAGCTAAGAGAAGTGTATGTCTAAACTTCAGAGGAGAATCCAAACTGGAGCTAGTCTATCAAAGGAAGAATAAAACAAGAACTATAATTTTCAATCAGCCTGAAAATAATGAAAGAATAAATATGCATCAGAGCCTTGCCCACATGTCATATTTTTGGTGTCTACTAATCCGGGGGATAGAAATTAAACAAACACCCTCAAAACAGGCCTTGAAAATGCCTGCCTGTATCATTACTCTTTTGTAAAATATGGAAAGTACTGTTAACACCCTGATTTTGCAAGCAATTCTGAGCATGCTGAAAACACCACTAAAGTTTTCGTGTGGGCATAAGGACTGGACTCTATGGAGCTGCACTTACAGGACAAGAGTTTAAATGTAATTTTGTTACAGGCATTTTAACGGAACAGGTATTCAAAGAGTCTTTTTTAATATAAGAATCTATACCTTTTGTATGTGATGAGTAAGCAGTCAAGTCATTAAACTGAGAAGCTTCACTCTAGCCAAGATAAATGGGAGCTTTGTAGGAAGTTAGATTAAGAGTTTGGTAACAATCAAGTGACAAATGAACTCCTATTGAGAACTTGAGCTTCTCCAGGAGTGGCAGGCATCTGCTTATTCCAGCTAAAATGTTGGCTTTCCTACAACAACCATATTAAATATCTCCAGTTACCACACTAATTAGTCAGTCACACTGAGATAGGAAAAAAGGTACAACAATCTTGAGTGAAGCCTAACCTTTTCTTCAAAAGCTTCAGAGTTCTTGATTCTTACCACACTAATTTAATGCCTCCCTCATGATGAAGAAAAACCCCTCTGTGTACCATATTTATTTGAATATAAGATGACCTTGAATATAAGACCCCCCCCCACAATACTTAGATTCTACCTGTGGAAAATGTATAGCCGCTCCCCTGCAACTCGCAAACCCTACCCTCCCTGAGCACATGGGAACGAGGACCAACTCCAAAAACAAACGCTGAAAGATGAATTGATGCATTTTTTTTTAACTGATTCAAGTTTTAGCACAGGTACTCTACAAACATATTTTTAAGCAGCACTTTTGTACCTTCTTATACAGAGCACAAGTGGTGCATGATATTAGTCTAAAGCCAAAGGGTTCATGATGTACCATATAGTTCAACAGACTGGGCCCCACCAGAGACCACACCATTTCAAGCCATGGTGACCCAACAGCTCAGAACTGCTCAGTCTCCATGTGTAATCCACATACAACCCTCAAAAAGGGTTCAACTGCTAATTAGCCTCCACTCATGACTGGAATTCTGTGTTTTTGGCTGCAAGTCCTGGGAACCTCCCAAAATATATATGCAGATGAAATGCAGAGCAACCTGATCCGGCTTTACCTCATGGAGGACAGGGCAACACTAATCGTATATAACAGGCTTAGAGAGGGGGCAACAGATGGATTCTGGGTGACCCTGTTTGATGATGCTTGCCAGATATTTAAGGCTGGCGAAGAAACAGGAATCATTAGAAATGGGAAAGAAAGGTGCAGCTCAGCTGTGGGAGTGCAGAGGAAATTGAAATGTGAAATTCAGTGCAGTGGCTCACCATGACTTCAGAATGAGCTGGCACTGTGAGGGACTGAACACACTGGGCAGTGCATCGTATGTTATGTAGATGGGCTGCGTAGGCCTATCTTTGTGCTAGGTTCCCATCAGCCTCTTGGCCATTTTGGCCAAGATCAAGTGTAGCAAATTTTTGGCACCAAGAGGAGGTTGTCCGGTCTGGTTCTGGCCCTCCCACTGCTGGCCTGGTATTGCAGTAGGTGCCAGTTCCCTGCCAAGGGAATACCTGCTTGTTTTTTTTGGTTTTGTTTTTTTTAAGGTGTCCCAGGGATGAGAGAAAGGGCAAGCAGGAAACCATGCTTTCAGAGAAACCCAGGATGAACAAAAAAGAAAAAAAAAAAAAAAACCTCTTGCAGGATGTGGGAGGAACGAGCTAGCAGGCCAAGGAGAGACACCCACACAGTTCATCAGCCGCATCCATCTACAGCTGGGGCCAGGTGACGTCAGGAGGAGACGCTGCCCAGCAGAGATAAAAACCGACCCCAAGAGAGCAGTGGAACAAACTCTGGGAGTGAGAGGAGCTGCGGAGGATCACGGCAGCGAAGTCTTGTCGGTGCTGGATGAAGCCAAAGAGCTGGTGCAGAGGCAAGTGATCATGGCAGCAGTGGCTGCAGAAATTCCCCACGCTGGGTGCTGCCAGCACTGGTGGGGATCAGAAGGTCTGAGGGAGAGGGTGGCGGCAGCGGGAGCCACCGGAGGAGTTGACCCCAGAGGTGAACACTGCTAGGACACCAAGCCAAAGGTGGCTCTGGGAGGAACTGAAGAAAACCCCGGCTGGGGTAAAAGCATGGGTCCCAGCCCAAGGGACATGCTTCTCTAGGGCACTTGATGTGGGGGGGGCGGGGGAAAGAAGAGCCAACAGGTCTACGGTTTCCCCTCCTCTTTTCTTTTCTTTCTCTCCATTTCTGACCTTTTTTATTCCTGGTTTCGGGTCATATCTGGTGTACTGTAGCATTCTATCAGTGTAGGGTTTTTTTTCCTTGGTCCTTTTTCTTTCACTGTTCTATTGCTTTCCCTGCTGAGCGCAGGCTTACTTCATTCTCCCTTGCTGGGTTTTGGAAGCCAGAGACCCCAATAGGGGAATTATGGGCAACACGGAGACGTAACAGCAACCGGCGGCATCCTTCGTGGAGCACCCAGGGTGTCAGGGAAAACATCTCCTAAAGCAGAATGTTCTGAGACCCTTTTGGTCGAGTGGAAGTCCAAGACGTCCATCCATGAAGAAGGAAGAGTAGGAACCGAGGAAGACATCATTTTAAGGGCTAGCCGCAAAAGATCCTGAGGCTTGTCTCAAAGGGTGGTGCATGGCTGGGGTGTAGGGGAGGTTGGAGCCCCATGTACATCCGCCAAGAGACGTGACATCTTTGGAGGTATCCTCAATGGCAACCCCCTTCACTGAAGCTCTATCCGAAGTCATGGCAGGTAAGTTTGGGGGCTTTCCCAGAAGTGATCAGGGACCTCTCTGGGGGTCACACGAAACTACTTGGTGCCTAAGACCAGGCGCCCATGCAAAGGCAGCACAGAAGTGTATCACCGAACGGAGATGGGCACTTAAGGGCTACATAAAAAAGGTTCCCATCAGCATGTGTGCCCAATATGGGCCGTGTGTTTTATAGTAATGCTCAGTGCTGGCTGTATTTTAGTCAAATTCATAGTTGATTTCCATTACTGAACACATGCTGCTTTTGGAATCAGTTTAATGATAGATTATGCATTTAATGAGGTTTCCTTGTGTAAAACTGTAATATGAGGAGCTTTTTTACCCCCATGCTGATTAGGGAAGAAACCTGGTCTTATATTTGAGTAAATATAGTACATACAAAGATCTTGGGATCTCAGAGACATAGTCAACTCTAAGATGAACATCAGTACTCCATGTGACAAAGTGATATCATGCATTAGCAGGTGCATCCCCAACAGGTCTAAGGAGGTGACACTGCCCCTCTATGCAGCTTTGGTAAGGCCACAGCTGGATTACTGCATCCAGTTTTGGGTGTCACACTTCAAGAAGGATGTGGATAACCTTGAGTGGGTCCAGAGGAGGGCTACTTATATGGTTAGGGGCTTGCAGGTAAAGACCTATGAGGACAGATTGAGGGACCTGGATCTCTTCAACCTCCACAAGAGAAGGCTCAGAGGTGATCTTATGGCCATCTACAAACTCACTGCAGGGGGAGGGGGAACAGAAGAGCAAAGAATAGGAGATACTCTGTATACCAGGACCCCCCTTTGGGGTAACTACAAATAATGGCCATAAACTGACAGAGGGCAGATTTAAATTGGATGTCAGGAAGAACTTACTTACGGTAAGGGTTACCAGAATCTGGAATGGGCTTCCAAGGGAGGTGGTGCTCTCCCCTACCCTGGAGGTCTTTAAAAGGAGACTGGACAAGCACCTAGCTGGAATCATCTGACTCCAGCGCTCTTTCTTGCCCGGGGCAAGGGGTTGGATTCTATGATCTACCAAGGTCCTTTCCAACCCTAAAACTCTATGATATCTATTGGGGGGGGGGGGAAATCAATGAAAGAGTTTGTATATACTTTCACATACACCTTATATAATCTGTCCTTTTTTTTTAAACAATAAAATTCCGACCCCAGATTTCACTATAGCATTTGTGCCAACCATCCCATTACTGGCAATTTTAAGTTGGACATCACTGAAATCACTGAAACTGTTCAGTGGACTGAACTCTTCATTTCAGAGATATAAATGAGAGAAGAATGTGGTCATTATCACCCTAGCTACCACTACTATAAACTAACTAAGCATTTCTACAATTACCCATTTTTTATTTAACTATTTTTGATCCTAAGTGGGAAGAATGGAAAATATTACCACCTGGGCTTTAAACATACATGCATATGCAAACAGACACAAATTCTTCATTAAATAGATTCAATTAGGCTACCCTTTCACTAAACGATATACTTATCTGCAGTTAACTTAAGATATTTGGCATTCAATAGAAGTGAAGAACAATGCATGTTACAGGTGAATAAAAGTAGCATTTAATAGAAGTCTTATAGCGTAGCGAACTTTTAAAGTGCAGTTAGAGTTTTTCAATAAAAACATAGGATCAGTTCTGTAATTAACAGTAGGAAAACAAATTATGCAAGTGCTGATCAAAAGCATATTACACACACACAAGCAGATTTGCTATTTTAATAGAATGTTTCCAAGCAATGTGTTCTTTGCTATTTTCCAAACAGTTTATTTTCAAGGACTGCAACAATATTTGTGAAATTCTAAGCTCCTTTTGGGTTAATGTGCCAGAGCACAGTAATTACATTTTCAGATTACTTAGATATATAAATAAAAACATTTCTACAGCAGAAGTAATGTATGTTTTAAGTATTAAGCAGTTTAGGCATAGTCAACCCTCATTTATGAGGTAAGATTTGCCATGGTTATTATTTCTACTGTTATTGCATAACAGACAGCATCTTGTGGCCAAGCACTATATTTTAATCTAATAATGCTAGCAATATTATACTGAAATACTCTTCATGAATCAGGGCTTTAATTTGCTCATTGAGATCTTTCTAAGTGCTACTAAATTAGTTGTTGAGGCAGTTATGGCATACAGATAGATAGCAAGAGCAGGAGAAGTTTAATAGGCAAGAGATGCCACCATGGTGGAATTCCTTCCTGTCACAGAGCCCAATTTTTTTAAGGTTACATTAGAAGACAACAGACTGAGTCAATGAGGTCATCCACCACAACCCAGACCACCTCAGGCTTGGCCCGTATACTTCTGAATTGTTTAATGTTACTATCATAGCACCTGCAAGACCAGCCCAGAATTAAAATGACCTCTGCCCCAAAGAAACAGCCAGAAGCAGACAAAAGGGGAAGTAAAAAATAAGACTATTCAGAATTACGGTACAGTGGAAGAACAGAAGGTTGAGCAAGATAAAGCCTCGATGAAACCTAGACTCTCGGGTGGGGTTGAGAAGGACCCTCTAAAGGGTATACTGAAAACAAGGTCATAGAAGTGAAAAGATAGTCAACTGTGTCAAATGTGGATGCTAATCTAGGAGAAGGATAGAGTGCTGGTTCTCAGCTTTGGCCAAGATGAGATCGTTACAGACTCTGGCAAAAACTGCTCACCAGTTTGGTGAGAACTTGCACCCAGTTGAGTGCAAGAGGGGAGTGTGACAGAACTGGGCCCCAGGGCTGACTGTGACGCCCCCTAGCAAACACGTGGACCCTGCCTGACTCATGCTCTTATATAGTCTTCCCCTGATCACTCGCCCACCACAATATTAGAGACAGTGTAAGGGAGGATGCCCTTGGGTTTTAGAGCAGCAGTTCTCAAACTCTGACAGATTGAGCACCACCACTTTAAGTGACACAACCTTAAGTACTTCCAGGTGGCATGAGGGAGGGGTGCATGGGTGTATGTGTATGGTTAGGTGTGTGGGCAGGGGGGTTGTAAGGAGTTGTGGCTGTGTGTGGGGGAGCATAGGATATGTTGGGGGGTGTATATGTAAGGGGTTATGGAAGCAGGATGTGAGTATGTGGGTTTTGTGGGGTGTGAGGACCCCCCACACCCCTCATGGTGCAGCAGCGGGGGGGGGGGGGC
>NW_017729028.1:14930163-14934890 GCF_001723915.1 Gavialis gangeticus
GGGGGGGGGGGGGGTGCTCAGGGACCCAGCCCAATAGAGGGCAGCTCTGGCCAGCACTGCACATCACAGCAAGGGGGCACATCCTCTGCCGGGCTTTCTGTATCGACGGTGCTCTCTGCACTTGCTAGCCATGGAAGGAAAGCCCCACATGCAGGAGCCAGCTTTGTTTCCCTCCCCTCAGGGGAAGATGCCTGGGGCTTCCCTCCCATGCCACACATTCCCAGTGGGAAAGGCAGCTGGCTTCAGCATGTGGGGCTTCCCTCCTGCGCCCAGCGAATATGAGAGTTGTATGTGCATGCGGGGAGTGTTGGTGATACAAACAGCCTGGCAGAGGCTGTGCCCCTCACTGTGATGTGCTGTCCTGGCCAAAGCCATGCCCAGCCAGGTGCCTGTGCTGGGTATAAGCACCCTGAGCACCCCTGCCTTCTGCTGCCACGTACCACTGATAGGCTGTCTGCTACTACCAGTAGTGCACGTACCACAGATTGGGAACTGCTGCTTTAGAGTGAGGTTGAATCTGCACAAATCACCACCAGGTCCCTCCTGGATCCCTCGTTCTCAGTTTAGCCTTCACACAAAATCAGCTCATCTGTGCCCCTGCAGGACACACGCTCACTTGACTGGTGGGGGCTGGGCTTGAGCCTGAGCTGTTCAGACAGTTCAGCCCCGAGAGCCACAACGTGAGAAGCTCCAGCAGCAGAGCAACAAGGCTCCTGAATAGACTGGGATGCACCTGTCCCTTTAAGAAGGCAAGCGGCCTGAGAGGTAGCTTGCAGATGGTGGGAGGGCTGCTTGCCTTCTTAAACGGACAGGTGCATCCCAGTGCCCTGTCACAGGTTGTTAAGGGAAAGAGACTGGAAATGGTCTAGGAAGCAACCAGAGGACAGAACCCTGATGACTGCACATGGACTGTTCAGTAAGCTTAAAGCCTAAAGGAGGATGGGATGAATGGGAAGCAGCTGGAAATGTGAGTGGAGTGAAGGGCAGATACTGTTTAGAGGTACAAGAAACTGAAAATACATTTGGATTTGGAAAGGAAAGAGCAGAAGAATAAGAGGTTAAGGAAAAATGAAAGGGGATATGAAGGGAAGCAAGGAAGATAAAAAAGTTCTGATTTCACAGAAATAAATCCCTGGGGCACATGGAAGGGGTCAAGGGATGAGAAACTTCAACAGGGGAGAAGGGAGATACAGGAGAGCCAGGAAAGGCAAAATGGAGGGAGAAAGCCACATCATGGGTTGTAGGTTTTCTTTTGAAGGAAATGGCAAGATTTTAGTCAGTCAAAGAGAGAAGTAGCTGTTTGTGGAGAGGACAATTTTATCGCGGCTGAGACTGCAATTGTGGGACTCGAGCAGGAGAGTTGCTCAGAATATTGTTTTAATAATTTGACTGTACAAAGGATTAAAACTGCTAAAGCAGTGGGATTTTTGCAGAGCAGATGGGTGGTCCTAGTTATGGTCCATATATGTCATCACAACGCACTGCCAATACAGAAAAAAAAAACCTGCCGAGTTTCCCAATTTCAATTCACTGGGCAAGAATAAAAAAGCTAAAATTAGCAGACATGCTAAACTCCTTTTATTAGAACACCAGAGGGTATGAAATCGGATGTGCTGAGAAAGCTATGCTGAAAGAAAAGAAAAACTCCTTGCAATCTACTTATTTTCTTATCCTCAAAGATTTTTTTTTCCAATTAGCAACTGGATTGTAACTGAGAAAAAAAAACAAACTGGGGGAGGAGGGGGAAGGATAAGTACATTTAACAGCCAAAAATTAAGGGTTTTGACCTGTCCAATCACTTAGTTAATTGACCAGTCAAATATGGTCAAATAATGGTCAAATCTTTTAAGCATTAATTTATTAGGACACTGAAGAGAGAGACAGCTAAATATTCAGTAGATTAGATACTTATGCTAATTATAAAAAAGATAGTTAACTCCTATAGTGAAACAATATAATTTTATTCCATAAAAATAACGATTTTGTTAACTACCAATGTTAAATGAGTGTACATATGAATGATATTGAAAACTGAAGTGTTTTTTTCCTCAGCTTTTTTAACCCGAAATCCCAGGGTCAGCTTGATCAAAACCAAACACAAACCCAAATCCAAACACAAACCCCCAAACAAACAAACAAAAGAAACTGAACGAAAATAAGAAAGCAGTTATAAAAGACAACAATATTTTAAGTTAATCAGGTGTGTTAAGTAAGCAGTAAGCCAACTCTTTGAGAATTTTTGTATTTGCATTTTTAACTATTCATTTTTTGTGAAATAACTTTGTGGCTTATTCCTTGTTTTATCACACCATTAACTGATTGAACTTGAAGCTGGGTCACAACTTTAGCTGGGTCTTAAGCGTAATGTGTAGGTGGGGCCTAAGTCCTAGAAGGATCATCTGAACCATTTTTTTCCCCTGTACCAACTCTCCTTTTTTTAAAAAAAAATAAACAAAAAAGGAGATCAATCAATGCTACCTGAATGATGATGAAACAGAAAAGGGTAAGAGGAAGACAAAGGGAATGTAATGAAATGCATTTCCCAAACTTGTAAGTCTTGACCCTCCAAAACAGCCAATAAAAGGCATATTCCTTGTATAATGAATAGCTGGATATATCTTTGTGAAAGAAAATTGGGTGTTTACATTATATCAAGCTTCCCAGTTGTGATTCTGCTATAAGCATGAATCAAGGAAAAGGTCATTTTTGATATATAGCTTATTTAAGGCAGGAAAAAAAGCCTAAATCATCACAAACAAGTTTCACCTAAAGAGATCATGGACTGTTAAATTACGACACCATTTTTAAACAAATATCAATTCAAATTAGTCCAGAGCAACCGCCTTCATGTACATTTGAAAAACATGGCTTTATATCATCCTAAAATTGTACAGGTTTGAGACTGCCTATAAGAATACTTATTAAAAGGCCAGAAGGCAAAATGTATACATCTGTAGTGCCATTTCTCTTATAATTCACCCAAGCTGGTGGGAAAAATGCTTTGTATACATTTCTGCAAGTTCTAGAATATTTTTCAATTTGGTCACATTGAGCCCCTTTCTGCTTGTTTTCTGAGATGACTTGAAATAATACATAGTTTGTTGCCAGCAGTGCTGAGAAATGACCATTCTTCATGTGAACACCTATATTTCCCCAGAATTAAGAGGCATTATTGCTCAAATGCAGGTATTGGTTATGTGCAATGGGAGTATATTCTCTGTCTAGAAATGTACAATTATCCAATGAGAAGAAAATAATGCACAACTGAAATGACAAATTGCACACCACAATAACGCATCACAAAGCATCCAAATAAATACACATCACACACATCTCTTATAAGATGAAATTGTTCTCAAAGATATACTGTTGCTAAATCACAATGGTAAAGGAATTATGTGGTGAAAGCTAGCCTGTGTTATTCAGCAGGTCAGACTACATAATCATAAAGCATTAGAAATTTATGCATCTTTAAAAATGCTTTGTTATAACCAGTTTGAGAAATTTCATAAAGAATGAAGTCTGTAAATATGGTATTTAGTTGAATTCAGGATAATCCCCTCCCCCATGTTAAATTGGGGAGGGGGGGAGCCCCTTGTCTCGAAGGTTGGGAGGGAAGGGGCAGGCAGCGGCTACAGTCTCAGCCTTGATCTGGGGTCAGAACCAGAACAGCTTTTGCCTGGCCCTGATCTCTCCCCTCAGCAGCCGACCCTTGCTCCAGGTCAGGCAGGATCTGGCCCAGCTCCAGCCTGGAGCACGGATCACATATTTGCTCCAGCCCCTGAGAAGCCTGGTAGAACCAGCAGCTGGGGGGAGGAGGGGGGCTGGGGAGACAAGAGGTAAGACAGGGCAGGGTAGGGCAGTGACAGCAGGTGGGAGAAGTTACAAGGGGGGCAGGGATCAAGCTGCTTGAACCTCCCACCCCTTCTCCCCCAGTCTGCCCCCTCTTTCCCCACTGCAGCTGTGGGGGAAACAAAACACCCCTCCACTTAGATTCTATACATGGTAGTAGCAGACAACTGTCAATCCTTCTGGATCACGGTGCATTCATGAGTGGTCACCAGTACCTTTGACATATACACCTAGGCAGAAGTATGGAGGAGTGGAGGTTGCCTAGACCTTCCTTCTCCCCTTTAGACCACTGAGACAAGACCCAAAGTCCAGACTGACTCAAGACGGCCAGTGCCTCGATAGCTGCAGTTATATGCACAGCCAGGTATCAAACCTGGGACCCCCATGCAGCAGACAAGCATTCTATCACTGAACCACAAGAGTGGGTCGATACCTGAAAAATAACATTATAATTTTTTTCATGGCTGTCATCTAATTATTCCAGGGTCATCTTGGACTTGGATAAATATGGTAATACATAGATGGGAGGGGAGAAAGTCTAAAATATATTTATTGGTATAAATATGTTGTCCAGCCTTGTTTACCAATATTGATTAGCGCTTTGAGATAACACTAAAAATCAGAATTATTCATTCTTTTGTACATAAGATTTCTTGGTTTGCTTTCCCCTTTGCCTGACTTACAACTTATTTATGGTTTCAATTATTTTTCCTATCGTGCTGAGATTCCACTGGATAGGGACACGCAAGACCACACTACACAATGTATTAGCAAAGAAACGCTATTAAATATTCATCTATTAGTTTGCTTTCTTGGGTTATTTGTTAGTTTTAAGTGCAAAGCATAAATCAGGGAGACATTACTAAACTTCAAAT
>NW_017729028.1:14939890-14942300 GCF_001723915.1 Gavialis gangeticus
ATTTATGGTTTCAATTATTTTTCCTATTGTGCTGAGATTCCACTGGATAGGGACACGCAAGACCACACTACACAATGTATTAGCAAAGAAATGCTATTAAATATTCATCTATTAGTTTGCTTTCTTGGGTTATTTGTTAGTTTTAAGTGCAAAGCATAAATCAGGGAGACATTACTAAACTTCAAATTCACAGGCTATGCTAGGAGAGCTCTTAAAAATCCTTTTCTTCTTATGATATGGAATAAAAGAGAATGAAATAATGGGCATTTTAAAGGCTCTAAAAAAACTTACCTGAGGAGTTTCTTTGCTGATCAGCGATGGAGCTCCCGAGGCACATATATTCTCTCCTCCTTCTGAGGGAAGTATCTGGTAATTCACTGCTTGATAGAGAATCTGCAAAGTAATAGTAAACATTATCTCTACTATCATACAAATAAACAAAACTATCTAATGTCATGAAAGAGAAATGTCAGACTGTAAAGCCTCTAGGAAAAGGGAAAAAAAGTTATCTTGGCATCCTGCTGATCTACTGCACAGAATCACCTTTGCTGCTATACAATATTTTATTTTTCTGCAATATAAATTGTGGGGTTTCTTTAAAAATAACCATAAAAATGGCAAAATGGCACCTTAAAACTGAACAGATCTGCCTCTTGTCTGCATTCTCTTTCACACTAGCTTACTTTTATGGCAAAACACTTTTTTTTTTTTAAACCACTGTATTCCTGAAGGAATTACAGGACTGTGCCAGCTATAAGAGAGCAGGTAGGAATGGCATTTGGATTGACATTCTAGTCATAAGAGCTGTCCCACCGGGTCTCTGTGATAGTTTTTGTTTTTTATTTTATTTATTTTTTTTTTTTTTTACACAAGCTGTGGCTTCCAGCTTATCTTGCTCATTCCCCCTACTTGTATTTTTTCCATATATTTTGCATTTCGAACTACACACCTCCCCTTCGCACTGCTTGTTGCAGTGCCAAGGATATATTTCAAACTGCACTTATATTTGAGGAGTCACTTCGTAAAAACAATTTTATAGGGTTCAGTCATTTCCCTTCCCCAGTATACAGTCATTTCCCTTCCCCAGGCCATACAGACACACTGGCATCAGAAGTGCTCAAGCTGAAACACACTTTCTTGTTTAAAAAAACAAAAAAGATACCAGTACAGTGTGTACTGTTAGGGCTCCCAGACCCTGAAGCTCCTTTGTGCTCACTCCCAAATAAAAATAACATGAATTTTGTGACCTGGTAGGTATTCTACAAATGCCAAGTTTCTGATAATGTTTAGGAAGAGGGCAAGTAGTAATACAATGATTTTGTAAGTAGCCAGCTAGCAGATTTCTTACAGAATCATTCTACTGCTATTGGAACATCCAGTTTCATTATTAATTGTTCTAGGCCATTTCTGCATGGTAAAAGTAACTCATGCCCAGCAGCAGAGCCCACAGTAACACTCTGCTGCCTTGGAAAGGTGGCTCTCTAAATCGAAAGCAGTGTAGTTGCATTTGCACTGCATCACGAATGGGTTTATGAGTATGATGTTAACCTAATTAGTAGGGCTGTGCAGAGCAGGTAATATTCAATTCAACAGCCGTGTCGAATATTAAACCGGGTCCTGCTTCGATTTGCCGTCCGCTGAGAGTCGAAGCAGATCCGCTTTGACTTGAGGTCGAAGCAGCTCGAATATTTGACTGAGCTTCGACTTCCCCATAGGCTATAATGGGGAAAGTCGAAGCAAGCTATACCTTTGGCATTTCTTGTCTGATCTTGATGAAACTTGCAGGAATGGTAGCTCCTGAGGAGCCCACAAAGCGTGACAAGTTTAAACAAGATAGGTTCAGGGGGTTCAGAGAAACAGCACCCCAAATTCTTGAGACAAAACCTCCTGTCACTTCTGTGTGGAAAGCCACAGGGAGCTCAAACCTGCAGGCTTGCTCGCCCCGAAAGAGCCCACCAAGCCTGCCAACTTTCACAGTGATAGGTGCAGGGGTTTGGGGGAAATTGCGCCTTAGGCTGCTGACAGACAAAACTCGTGATGCAGACGGAGCGAGGAGGGCGGCGTTCGCTCCGCCTGCACCTGGCGCTTGGGGGCCCCGGCAGCAGGAGGTTCACCTTGAGGAGCACCAGCTGCTCCCCCAAACCAGGACCCAAGCAGGTGTGGTGGGGTGTCACAACATCCGCAGCCACGCTGAACACCCTCTCGCTTGGCACGCTGGTCGGTGGACAGGACAGGTATTCCCGAGCAACTGTGGCCAGATCCGGCCACATCGGGCTGCGGGTTGCCCAATAGGCCAAGGGGTCGCAGAGGCTGCATCTTTGTATGTAAACTGGAACCTCTAAGTGTGCTGTGCACCACGGATTAGATTTCTGGATGTTATGTAAATGTGTGTGTGTGTGTAGATAATATA
>NW_017729028.1:14942310-14947023 GCF_001723915.1 Gavialis gangeticus
GACCCCAAGGCAGAAAGCAGGGAGCTGAAAAACTGCTGCCTTTTATGCATTTTCTCTGGCCCTCCCCCAGAGCACTGGGATTGGAAGGGACCTCAGAGAATGCTGACAGATCACTGGCCAAGCACACGTCAGTCATGAAAGCACTCCTTCCCCCTCTCCCTCACCCTCCCCTTACTTTCCTTTTTTTTCCCCCCACAGGGAATCCAGTATAGGCAAGTCGAATATTCGACCCTTGTCGAATATTCAACCCGCGCTGTTAATAATTCGACTTCCAGTATTCAATTTGACAGCTATTCGACCAGCTGCTATTCGACTTGACTTTCACTTTTCAAGGTCAAATATGTTGAGTATTTGTCGAATTAAATACTAAGTCGAAGCTTTGCACAGCCCTACTAATTAGCACTGTCATTTGCCAGTACAAATCAGCCCACCAAAAGCCCCTCAGAAACAAATGTGCTGCTCACAGTTTAGTAGACAGCCCACCTGGAGCAGAGCTATATGTTTTAGGAGCCCAAGAATGATAAATCTGCCATGCAGACTTTCAGTTAAAGTGCATACTCATGTACAATCTAAATTAAATAAGACTTGTTTATCAGTAATTCTTCAAGGAATCTATTTTAAAGCACCTAAAGGGGACAAGATAATTGGGAACAGCCAGCATAAATTGCTCAAGACCAAGTCATACCTGAGCAACTTGATTTCCTTTTTTAAATGATACATGGCAGGCTTGGTGGATGAGGGGGGAGAAACAGTGGGTGTGATATACCTTGATGTCTTCAAGAGTTTTGACACTGTCTTCCATGACATTTTCATTAACAAGCTAAGGAAATATCTACTAGATAAAAGTAATGCAAGGTGGACAACAAAACTTATTGGATCATTGTTCTCAGTGTCATCAGCGGCTTCATGTCTGCTGGGAGGAGTATCAAGTACGGTTCCCTATGTGTCTGTCCTGGGTTCTAAGCTGGAAGCCACAGCTTGTGAAAAAAACTATGATCTCGTAGGTATCACAGATACCTGGTTGAACATCTTTGTTAATGATTTTGGGTTGAGGGCAAGCAATGACCTCAGACCGCAGCAAAAGAAATTTAGGGTGGAGATTAGGAAGAACATTCTGACCAGGGGCATGATTAAGCATTGGAATAGGCTACCTAGAGAAGTTGTGGACACCTGATTTGGTTGCTTCAGGTAAGGAAGATGCTACCCCGAGCAAGAACCTAAGCATGCAGTCCCTTGCAACCCTACTTGCCTATGATCCTTTGAGCTCCACAGTGCATCTCAGAACTGTGGTCAGTACCAAACCTGCAAAAGGCACATTTGCTGCCCCAAGTTCTTAGTCTAAAATAGGAATAAAATACTAAGGACAACATGTGGACAATTCAATCAAGATGTTTGCTAAACAATCATCACTTTTATTTGGAAAATTGTTGATTTTATTTACATTATTAACAGTTTGTTTTAAGTGTTGTTTTTTTTTGTTTTGTTTTAAGTTTGGTATCACATTGTATAAAATGGGAAAAGGAAATGAGAGACAGCAGGTAGTGAAAGAAGAGAGAAGCATGGTGAATAGATGAAGATGGACGCTGCCCAGCCCCAGCTCCCGGCTCAATAAGAAAAAAGCCCCGTACTCCCCAGATGCTGCAGTGGCTGCTGGGCCTTCTGGGGTCTCATGGCAGAGCCCCCATGCAGCATAGGGAAGTGGGGAGCAGTGGGGATCACCCCTCCCCCCCACACACACACATATGCACCTGGCAGCAGCTGGTAAGTGCCAGGCTTTTTTTTTTTTTCTTTTTTAAAGTGCTGGGAGGCTGGGGCCGGGCAGGGCAGCTATTGACAGGGCTGGGACAGCGGGCAGGGGATGGGGCCTGTCCAATTCCGAGTTTTGGCCAGTTTGTTGACAGCTGAATCTAAATCAGATTTGGCCAAATCAATGCGGGACAGTGATTCAAATCACCAAAATCGAATCACTGTCCCCCAAATTGGCCGAATCCAAAGCAAACACTAGCCACTTTACACAGGCCTAGTAAGTAAAGTTTGAAATATATCCTTTCCACTGCAACAAGCAGTGTAAAGGGAAGGTGTGTAACTCGAAATGCAAAACACATCCAATGTATATAAAAAAAATGCAAGAAGTAGGGGGAATGAACTAGATAAGCTGGAAACCACAGCCTGTAAAAAATGTAAGACCTGATAGGTATTGCAGAGACCCAGTGGGACAGCTCTTGTGACTGGAATGTTCATATTTAGGGTTACATTTTATTTTGGAAGGGTTGGGAGAAAAGATGCTGGTGTTGCCTTGTATATCAAACACACATTTGTTCCCTAGTTTGGGAGAAAGAAAAGAGCAGAGCGGAACGCATTTCGATGAAGACAAAAGGTAAAAGATGCAGCACCAATATAAATGTGGGAATTTATTATAGGCCACAAAATTGGGAGGAAAAAGTGGATGAGGCACTCTTCATGGTGGTGATAAATCTATCCAAAAAACTGTAAGCCGGCATTCTTGGGAGATTTCTGTTTTCCAGACATCTCCTGAAAAGAACCATTCAGCCAAACACAAAAGGTTGAGTTAGTTCCTACCCTGTGTAGAAGACAACTATCTGTTCCAGGTGGAGGATACAACTAGGGAATCATCTATCTTGGATCTTGTCCTAACCGACAAGGAAAACTGGTGAAGGATGTGAAGCTGATGAGCAACCTGAGGCGAAGCGATCACAATATGATACAATTCCAGACCATGAGATAGGGAAAACATGAAGTCAGCAAAACTAGGCTGGTTGGTAGACACCAGAAAAGTGGATTTCATCTGAGTCCAGTACCATGGGAAGACGGACTGAAGGACAAAGGTGCCCAGGAAGGTGGGAGCTTCTAAAAGGTTCAGTATTGCTAGCCCAAGAAGAAATTGTTCTGACACAATGGAAGCACAAAAAGAATGGCAAGAGACCAATGCGGCTGCACAAAAATCTTCCAAGATGCCTGCCTTAAATGCAAAAAAGAAAGCATACAAGCAATAAAAAAAATTGGCAGGTCACCAAGGAAGTATACCAGGAAACAGCAAGAACTTCCAGGGACAAAATCAGGGAGGCAAAGATAAAGAATGAGCTGTACCTGGTAAGGGAGATTACAGGCAACAAAAAGAGGTTCTATAAGTATGTTGGTCGGAGAAGAAGGATGAAGGAAGATGCGGGTTCTCTCTCAACAAGGTAGGGAAAACTGTTAACAGAAGATGCACGAAGGCAGAGCAACTCAACAGCTACTTTGTCTTCACAAAAAATTAAGGTGCTGCCAGGCACCTAATAAAGATTATTTGGGTAAGGAAGGTGACAAGCTGTGGGCTGAAATTAAAATAACAAAAACAAAAAAACCAGACCATCACAGAGCTTTTGATGGGTCTGAATGAATTCAAGTCAGTAGGGCATGATGAACTTAATCCCATGGTACTGAAAGAACGAGATCTTGGAGCCATTGGCAATGATCTTCATAAAGTTGTTAGAGACAGGCAAGGTACCGGGGACTGGAAAAAGGTCCAAAACAGTGCTCCTTTTAAAAAAAAAGGCAAGAAGAAGGAAAGAAGGACCCGGGAACTACAAACCAGTTAGGCTCACCTCAGTACGAGGAAAAATTCTGGAGAATATAATAAGAAAGCTCATTTGCAAGCATCTGGAGGGGGAAAAAACTAAATCACAAGCACCCAGAACTGATTTACTAAAAATAAATAGTGTAAAGCAAATTAATCTTATTTGACAAAGTAACTACTTGGGCAGATGAATAGAATGCTGTGGATATAGTGTATCTGGACTTCTGCAAATCTTTTGACAAGGTCCCTCATAATCCTTTTACAGAGAAATAGGAGAAACATGGGATGCACAAGGGTGGAGAGACAACTGGCTCAGTAGCCAAAAGCGAAGGGTGATTATAAGGAGATCCATGTCAGGATAGAAGGAGGTTTCAAGTGGAGACCCACGGGGGCCTTTCCTGGGCCCAGAATTGAGAACTTCTTGAGAAAGTTTGCAAACAGGAAATTGGGAAGAACTGCAAACACCTGGAGGATAGGAGCACAATTCAGAAGGATCTTGACAGATTAGAAACCGGTCTGCAGCTAACAGGATGAAGTTCAATGCTCTGAAATGCAAGGCGTGACACAGAAGAGTGAGGCAGTGGAACAGACTGCCCAGGATAGCTGTGGAGTCTCCATCACTGGAAGTATTCAAGAAAAGGTTTGACAGCCACTGGTCAGGGATGATGTAAGCATTGCTATGGGTATTTCACATGCTTCTGGGCTTTGCTGGTTGCCAAATGAGGCTGGAAGGGAACCCCTCCCCAACTGCTGCCATGTGTCCTGTAGCAGGACTGGCCTCGAGGGCAGCTGTGGTACCCCCAAGTGGCCAATCTAACCCTGACTTCACTCCAGCTCCTAACAGCCACCTGCCCCACCTTGACAAGACTGTATTTTATATTTCATAGTTTCATAGTTTCTAGGGTCGGAAGGGACCTGACCAGATCATCTAGTCCGACCCCCTGCCATGGCAGGAAAGAGTACTGGGGTTAAATGACCCCAGCAAGGTGTTCATCTAACCTCTTCTTAAAAACCCCCAGGGTAGGAGCCTGCACCACCTCCCTTGGAAGTTGGTTCAAGACCCTAGCCGCCCTGACCGTGAAATAGCGCCTTCTGATGTCTAACCTAAATCTACCCTCTGCCAGCTTGTGACCATT
>NW_017729028.1:14947238-14948318 GCF_001723915.1 Gavialis gangeticus
TCATAGGGCCTGCCCTGCAGTCCCCTGATCATGCAAGTGGCCCTCCTCTGGACCCTCTCTATGCTGTCCACATCCCTCTTGAAGTGCAGCGCCCAGAACTGGACACAGTACTCCAACTGTGGCCTGACCAGTGCCACATAAAGGGGGAGGATCACCTCTCTGGACCTGCTCGAGCTGCATCGGTGGATGCATGACAAGGTACGGTTGGCCTTTGGAGGCTAGACCCAGAGTCCCTGAGTGTCCACTGGGTCTGCTCTTGGGCTAACTTCTCCTGCTGCATTATGGAATGGGGAAGGAGGTATCCAGCTGTGAGCAGAGAGGAAGGAGGTGGCACAGGGCTGATCCTGGCACCTGGGGTTCAATTTGGCCCGTGGATGAGCCCCATGCCATTCATCCAGCCTGCCGCATGAAAAAGTTGAGCACCCCTGGTCTACATGGTCCCTTCCAGCCCTTCTTCTATATAACTTCATATTGTATGAAGCAATTAGAGAGATTCCGAGTGTACAGGCAGAAACAGAGTTAAACTTAATAGAAATGTAACCTTATGACTAACTGAACTACTGCACCACATCTATAAAATCTAGGATTAGTCATCCTGGAAAAACATACAATAAAATAGCTAAAAACTTATGTTTTTGCATGCATAATAAATTTGATATATAGGGCCCTGATCCTGCTGTTAACTCTGGCGGTGCAGAGTTAATAGCAGGATCAAAACCTAAACCATAACTATCAGTAATTAAATCCACCGTGGGTGAAATTAATGGGGAAAAATAAAAGATTTCCCCCTATATTTAGCAGAACCTCTAAAAAGCACTAAAGCATGAAGTTGACATTTATTGAAGCTGTGTTATAATGTATAAAGTCCTTATAGACTCTGAAAAAAAGAACATTAAAAAGAATGGCTTAATTGTACATCCCAAACAAATGCTTAATCTGAAAATAAGAAAACAAATTAAAGTATTAGAGCGAAAGGAGCATTCTGTCAAAGAGCCAAATGCGTTGCACTTTAGAAATCTTTGAGGCTATGAATACTTGTCTACCATCAGTAGATATCGGACAAGTGATTGTATTTCTACT
>NW_017729028.1:14953318-14959659 GCF_001723915.1 Gavialis gangeticus
GAACATTAAAAAGAATGGCTTAATTGTACATCCCAAACAAATGCTTAATCTGAAAATAAGAAAACAAATTAAAGTATTAGAGCGAAAGGAGCATTCTGTCAAAGAGCCAAATGCGTTGCACTTTAGAAATCTTTGAGGCTATGAATACTTGTCTACCATCAGTAGATATCGGACAAGTGATTGTATTTCTACTTGAGAAATGTGTCTACCTATAGTAGAAAAATATTTAAGAAAGCAAACAAACAATACTCTAACTGTTCAGACAAAATGCTAGGTAGAAAAGAAAGAGTAAAATGGATAAAAGACTTAAAGAATTAAAAAAGCTGTGTGGAAGTTTGAAACCATACAAAAAATAGTCAGCTCCTACTTTAAAATAAACAAAGGATTACAAAAACCAAAATGAAACAAAAAACCCTTTCAATTACATTTTCAACTTGTCTAGGAAAAGCTGACAGAAATGCACTGTACCTGGGTCTGCAGAGAACTGCTTGCTGCCAGCAGTGACTCTATGGCATTTGGTGGACAATGGGTCAGAGCAAAAGCCATAAGTTCCTGTCTAGTACTTAAATCAGCATAACTTTCCGATTGTCCCAACTGGCTGCACACCTCCCAACTTTTAGAGTAACCTACAACGAAACACAACAATTTTTAAGTTGTAAGCATTCAGAACCAAATGTTTAAAGTCGTAAGGGGGACAGGGAGGGAGGGCACAAAATCAACCTTCACTAATAACCAATGATTACTGTACCAGCAAAACAACCAGATGAGATGATGATACATGTTGTCCGTTTCTCAACAAGCTGGTTAAGAACAGTTCTCACACGCACAGTTATCGTGAGCTAGGTCAATCTATGCATGTGGATGCACACAGGTGGCCTGATGGAGAATGTCTTGAATTTGAAAGTTTGACTTTCTTTCAAAAATGAGAACATGATATTGCAGCTGGTTCAATAAAAGATTTCACATAATTTCTGAACTGTTACAGCTACAACATCGCTCGACCCTACCATGCACAGAGTCAGTTTATTTATATGTACTGTTATCACAAAAACAAAATTAAACCAGACCGCTTCAAAAGAAAAATAAAGTGTAGAACTATTCAGTTAGTATA
Organism: Gavialis gangeticus; assembly: GCF_001723915.1. Classification (NCBI taxonomy): domain Eukaryota; kingdom Metazoa; phylum Chordata; order Crocodylia; family Gavialidae; genus Gavialis; species Gavialis gangeticus. The sequence continues at coordinate 14,954,430 of NW_017729028.1, forward strand.
TATTATTAGTTTTGCTCTTTCCAAATAAAATAATATAATTCCTCTGTTTTGGACCAAATTGATCATCAAGGTGAAGGGTAGGAGAAACTTCCCCTCCCTACCCCCATGTCCCAATATCTACAAATGTCTGCATATGCCATATCAGACCTATGAGAATTAAAAATGATTTGGAAGGAAAGGGAGAAACTTGAAATTTAACTTTTTCCATTAGCTGTCATCATATGCTTTATCCTGCTGGTAGGGTGCAAACTGTAGAAACAGATGAGAAAGCATGGTTCTCCAAAATGCACATAAACCTTCCAGGGGCTAAGAGACTACTAGTCCCAATTCATAGAGAATCAAAAAAATAGGGCTTGTGCAGCGCTGAGGTCATCTAGTACAACCCATGTTCAGAACAGACTCATCCTCAAAGGATTCATTCTACCTAAGTATTTATCTAATCTGCTCTTCTCAACACTTCAAAAAGATAGAGCTTCCTCAACATTTCAAGATAATCTGTTCCCATGCTTAATCATCCTCACAGAAAGTTCTTCCTGATATTCAGCCTACATCTCCTTTGTTGCAATTTAAACCCATTACTTTTTGACCTATGCCATATGTACACAAAGAACAGCTGATCCCCAACCCGTTCTAGGGTTGAAAACTCATCAAAACCCTGCTCAGAGCTCAGTTTTGTTCATTCCTTCTGGACTCATTCCAATTTTTCCACATCCTTCTTGTAAACTGTTCCTCATTTGGGGCATCTCCAGATTTTGCTAATCACCTAACAAAGCCCTCCCCAAAACCCTTAGACTCACCCTGAGAGTAATGGCAAGAGGGGGCAGAGCTCCTCCTTTATTGTTGCTACACTCAGAACTGAGAAGACTGTGTGTGATTTGGATGCAACTGAGAAACAAAGGCCTGTAACTGTTCCGTATGGTTTATATTTACTGAAGCACATAACATTATTATGGAATATGGGTTTCTTTGTAATATCTGCTTTAAATGTTTTCATGCTGCAAAAATGTTGCATGCTTCAATTTATCTATAAAGCTAGTAAACAAAGGAAAGAAGGAGCAACCAGGTTCCTGATGTTAACAGAGCTCCCTAACTGCAGGACAAGACTGAAAGAATTTTAGGGTGGAAACAGACATTGCCCTTGTGCTACCATAAACATTTTTACTGCATCACAAATAGCAATCAAACAGACATGCATACCCTTGTTGCTCCACATATACCAACAAATTGTGGTGGCAACACAGGTGGTATATAGATTTCAACAACTTTATTGCAGCTGACATTGGGTTGCTTTGTGACAGGAAAGCTTCCTTGGCAGACATTAACAGGCTTAAATGGCCTGATCCTGTGCACCCCTGACTTTGAAAATCTTCATCGTATAATTGATTTAGCTGAAATTTTGCAGGTTGAAACAGATCCTAATATAGCTCACTTTGCTCAGTCAGAACTAAAAAATTACACAGGAGAAGAAAGAATAAATGGGTATTCTCAAAATCAAATAATGGATCATATACATATAATGGATCCATTACAAATAATGGATCCATATACATATGGATCATATAATTAACGAAAGTCTTTCACTATTTTAATAAATACTCATTAGTGAAAATGTTGCTCAAACCAAGCACACGGCAGGATTCATACAATCTATACAATCAAACAAATGAAAAAACACTTTTCTTCCCCTCACTCTTTCAAGACTTATTTGGAGAAAAAAAAGTCTGTGGAAACAATTAAAACTAAATTCCTGCTGGGATGGATTTATGAAATTACACTACGGAAATAAAGGCTATCTGAATAACGATTCATAAATTCCAGCAGACAGTAGGTAGTTTTGGGGAGCTGTTGCAGACCGATCAGCACCCTGTCCTCCCCCCACCAGCAACAGCTCACCAAGCCCAGAGCCCGCAGGCCCTGTGGCTCCTCCCTGCCACTGCCACTTCCATCAGTGCCCAGTAGCCACTGAGCACACAGCCCCAGCCCTGGCCCACTCCGTGCCTGCTCTGGACTTGCCCCAGCCAGAATGGACCAGTTCTGGACCAGCACGCACAGCCCCAGCCCATCCCATGCCCACTCTGGACTGGCCCACCCACAATGAATAGCGGCAGCAGTGCTGGGGCAGAACCTGCTGCTGGGCACAGAGGAAAAGAGGCCATCCCTGAACTCGCCGCTGCAGACCCCTCTTGCTGCAGCCACCGAGCCGGCACCGGGGTGTCCTGCAGCTCCTCTCTACTGCCACAGAGGCAGTGCTGGTGATGGTGACAGAGAGGAGCCATAGGGCAACCCCCCAAGCAGAAGCTCTTGGCAGCTACAGCAAGAAGGGCCCCGCAGCAGCGACAGGGGATGGCCACTTTTCCCTCACGACCAGCAGCACCTTCTGCACAGGTGCTGCCACTGCCACTCATCAGGGGCAGGCCAGTCTGGAGTAGGCTCAGGGTGGGCTGGGATCAGGGATGTGCACTCAGGTCCCCACCAGTCTCCATGGGGATGGGACTAGGGCCAGAGCCAGGGCTAGCAGCAGCAACCGGAAGGAGCTGCCCCAGCCCCACTGAACACTTGGGGGTAGCGGGACACGTACCACAGGCTGGATGGTGCCGGGACCAAAAAAAAAAAATCACTAGAGGCCAGATTGGGCTCCGGGGCCATATTTTGCCCACCCCCGATCTAGGGCCACATACGTTACATTTTGACACAATGACAGATTTGTTTACCTTACCTGTGGTCATAAGCTCTTGACAATGCATACTAGCTGATTTGTAGTCCTGAAAATGGAGAGCTTGTTCCACTAAAAGGATCAAAACCTGGCCTTTTCTTTCCATCTGGTCATCTCCTGTAGGTAAAGTCACAAGTGCTTTTATTAATTATTTTAAAGTCAATAGAAATCCAATTTGTAGCACTTTGTAGCATGAAAAGAACCCATTTTCAGGCACAGAACAGTGGTTTGTTTGCTACCAACAGGCAGTAAGTCTTCCTGACAGAACCAATGAAAAATTTCAGTCATTTCAGTCATTAATGAATTTAAATGCTAAAACCTTATGCTCATATATTGCTAAGCAATTTGCACCACACCATTAGATATGCTAAGGAACAATCTCTTTGGAAAAAAAATGAATATGGCCTTCTTGATCAACTTTTATTTATATGTTAGCCAAGATCTTCAGAACTGGGGTCCTAAGATTTAGCTCTTTAAAAATCAGATGTCTAATGTAAGTTTAATAGTGCTGCTGGGTAGGAACTTTTCCCAATTCATACAAAAGTCCCATTATTTCATAGTATTTCCAGTTCTGTATCATGGCACACCTGAAACATCTTGGGGAGAGAGACCAATGAAGAGTAACTAGCAACTCAACAAGTAGGGCACTCATCCAGGATGTAGAGTGATTAAATGTAAATTTGGGTTATACAAAAGCCTGATATTTTTCAACCAAAACAATATGATTCAATTTTTGCATTCTTAGTCATTTAAGGTAAGCATGTCAAGGATACCAACTGCAGTCTCAAAAGGAATAAAAGCTCCATCTGATTTTCCATGTTCTGACCTTCTACATTGTGCATTACTGTCACTGTGCTCTTGCTCTCTATTAACCTCATGCTCAGACTAAAGTTTAACTTTTTATTGAAGCCTTTGAGAATTAGTTTGTTCAACTGCTTATCACTAAGCAACAATAGATTGCTGTTCCTAAGCAATGCATTTAAAAAACAAAATAAAATATGACCAATACAGGAATTTTAAAAGTTCCTTTTTTTTTTAACCCATGCATCTAGTATGTTTGGCCCTGTGTTCTGATAAAATTTCTCGTATAGGTTTGAACATAAAATAGAAATTGAGTCAGGAATATTTATTCTGGATAAATCTCCATTTCCTTTTGAAAACCAGTTGTAATCAGTGCCTATAATCTTCCTTTCATGTTTTTTTCAACTTTATATTCCTCCCTTTACTTGGCACTTTGTAATGAACACAGTGTATTGCATATTTTATAGGAAGGGGCAATAAAACACACAAGAGTACGGTACAATTCTATGTATTTCAATTTGTGAGAGAACTACAGAGATGGACTAAGTGGAATTAAAGGGACTCTTTCAATACAAGTTTTTAAAACTTTTTCCCTCTTCTCAAGTTTCAGAGAAGATTTTAAGGATGTTATGCTGATAGAGCCGTATTAAAGTAAATCAGTTTATGTCACTGCATAAATATATCGGTCTTGGAATAAGTCAACTTTATTTAGCAACATTAAATAGATCTGTGTTAAAGTATTATAAAACAATGAAAAGCTATTGATTTTCAAGCCACATGGTTATTTTGTTTAGTTTCACTCATTTAATTCAACAAAGGCAGAACACATTTTTTGCCTTTTTTTTTTTTTTTTTTTTTTTTTTTTTTTTTTTTTTTTTTTAAAGATTCACATAAATTCTGCTCATTGACATCCATAAAGACTGGATTGCTCCATTTAAAGAGCTCGACTAAATGCCTCTAGTTCCGATATGAATGAACCATCTTTGAGAGTGGGAGGATAACTTGGCCTCTGTATTCATTCTTTGGCCTGTTAATAGTATTGCCAATTAGTCACAATCATGACTTGTGAGACATGAACTTTCTGCCCAAGGAAGTTGGACTACAGGCTCCTTCCTCTCCTTTCATCCAAGCAAATGAACCACAATTAAATCAAAAACAACTTTTGGTCATTTCCACACTTGGCTAATTTGAATTGGTGACTTATAAAGGGAAATGTTCCTATTTCTTTCACCCGCCACCCTGTGGCCACCCCACATGCCTGACAGCTTTCTAATGTATTGTACCTACATAGAGATTTGTCTCTCAGCAGCAGGCACACAAGAGAAGCAATAAAAGTGCAGTAATCAGATTTTTGTTATTCAGATTTCAGCTAGGCCAATAATCAACTGCAATTTATTTCTGCTTAAAATCAGTGGGGGCCCACTTGGAGCTGGGAATTGTTTTTTTCTTAATTGAGCCTGAATGATCGTATGGTGAAGCATTTTTTTTCCTTTTTGCTAATTTATTTTGGAGCAGTAGGATACATCTCTGCATGTTTTATAAGAGTGCAAGTACAGAAAGATCAGCATCATTCTCTCTGCACTCTGGTCTGTATTCTACCTCCACTCTTCTCATTTAAACTTCCATTAACTTGATGCACACTGTTATACCAAAGGGTAACTGTCAACTCCAATACAACTAGCAAATCCCCTGCAATGCACAGCTAGAACCTTCCCT
>NW_017729028.1:14964659-14974286 GCF_001723915.1 Gavialis gangeticus
TCTTCTCATTTAAACTTCCATTAACTTGATGCACACTGTTATACCAAAGGGTAACTGTCAACTCCAATACAACTAGCAAATCCCCTGCAATGCACAGCTAGAACCTTCCCTCCACCCCCCAATGTGGTCTGCACTGACTCAGTGTAGTCACTTAATACGTTACAACCTGCAGATTTCCAGCATCTTTTCATTTTTCTAATTAGACCTGAAAACTTACTGCCACAGCTTCACGGCTTGTGACCTGGGATTTAAATCATATAAAAGAGAAGGAGCTTTCAAATTCTAGATCCTCAACCCCTGTCCCTTGCACTACTGACTAGAGATATTCAAGATGAGAAGGGAAAAAGAAAAAGACCGCTAGTAAGATGAATGTCATCATAACAAGATTATTTTTCTATATACTAATTCTGTATCTTTTTTAAATGTTAAACAACACTTACATCCAAGCTGAATATATATAAGGGTACTGGGAACCAGGATCTCCTGGGTTTCCAGTTCCCAAATAGGCTACTGATTTGTTGATTTGTTGCAAAAACACTCACTGTAGGTGTGTATACACAAAACATTTACAGTAAGAGTAGTGTGTTTCTACCAGTTGAACAAGAATATTGGGCAAATTCAAGTAAAGGAGTGAAAGCTCCATAGTGTATAACCAGAACCCATTTTATAAGAGGTAAGTTTATCCCCTTAGATATTTGAAATATCTTTCACTAGATAAAGCTGTCTCAGAACTACAATTTCATATATGAGTACAAGAAAGTAGCGACTTAGAATCATAAAATCAAAGAAAATTAGGGTTGGAAGGGACTTCGGGAAGTCATCTAATCCAACCCGCTTTGGCTATCTGGGTCTTCAAAACCTCCAAGGATGGAGAGCCCACAACCTCTCTGAGTAACCCGTTTCAATGCTATACTACACGGTCGCACAGAGAGTGATGGCAGATGGTTCGTTTTCAACCTGGAGGGATGTAGGTAGTGGAGTCCCCCAAGGCTCTGTCCTGGGGCCTGTACTGTTCAACATTTTTATCAGCAATCTGGATGTGGGGGTGGAAATTACTCTGTCCAAATTTGCTGACAACTCCAAGATGCGGGGTGAGGTGGGCACGCTGGAGGGGAGGGACAGAATCCAGCTAGATCTAGACAGGTTACAGAAGTGGGCGGATGAGAATAGGATGGAGTTCAATGCAGACAAGAGCAAGGTGCTGCATCTAGGGAGAAGGAACCAGCAACACACCTCTAGGCTGGGGAACACCCTTTTTGTCAGCACAGTGGCAGGAAGGGATCTTGGAGTTGTTGTTGACTCCAGGATGAACGTAAGTCGCCAATACAAGGAAGTGGTCAGTAAGGCTAGCTGCATCTTGTCGTGCAGGTCCAGGGAGGTGATCCTTCCCCTCTATGCAGTGTTGGTCAGGTCACAGTTGGAGTACTGCGTCCACTTCTGGGCACTGCACTTCAAGAGGAATGTGGCTAGCATTGAGAGGGTCCACAGGAGGGGCACTCGCATGGTCAAGGGGCAGCAGGGCAGGCCCTATGAAGAAAGGATAATGGACCTGAATCTATTCAGCCTCCACAAGAAAAGGCTGAGAGAGTTTCTGGTGACCGTTTACACTCACCAGCAGGAATTGGGGGAGGCTCTGTTCCTCCGGGCACCACCCAGGGTTACTAGGAATAAGGGCCACCGATTGTTAGAGAGAAGGTTCAGGCTGAACATCAGGAGACATTACTTTACAGATAGGGCTGTCAGGCTTTGGAATGGGCTCCTAAGTGAGGTGGTGATCTCTCCTACCTTGGGGGTCTTCAGGAGGAAGCTAGACAGCTATTTGGCAGGGGTGTTATGACCCCGTACTCGTTCCTGCCCGGGACAGGGGGTCAGACTTGATGATCTGTTTAGGTCCCTTCTGACCCTAGGCACTATGAAACTATCCTCCTAGTAAGAAAGTTCTTCTTAATATCTAACCTAAACTTCCCTTGCTGCAAAATGAGACCATTGCCCCTTGTTCTGTCATCTGCCACCACTGGGAACAGTCTAGCTCCAATCTCTTAGGAACCACCCTACAGGTAGTTGAAGACTGATATTAAATCCCCCCCCAGTCTTCTCTCATCCCAACTAACTAAGCCTCTCCTCAAAAGTCATGGTCCCCAGTGCCCTAACAATTTTCAGTGACCTCCACTGGACTCTCTTCAATTTGTCCACATCCATTCTGTGGTGGGGGGTCCAAAACTGGAAACAGTATTCCAGATATGGCTTCACAAGTGCCAAAGAGAGGGAAAATATCTTCCCTCCATCTGCTGGCAACGCTCCTACTACTGTAGCCCAGTATGCCACTTATTGTCCACTGTAACCCACAGGTCCTTTTCTGCAGAGCTACTACTTAGCCAGTCAGTCCCCAGCCTTTACCGGTATGTGGGATTGTTCCATCCTAAGTGTAGGAAATTGCATTTCTCTTTATTGAACCTCTTGAGATTTCTTTTGGTCCAATCCTCCAATCTGTCTAAGTCCCTCTGAATCTAAGCCCTAGCCCTCCCAGCTTTGTGTCATTTGCAAAGTTGCTGAGGGTGTATTCCATCTCATCTTTCAGGTTGAAGACAGCAGAGAGGAGTTTGGGGCTGAAGGGCACCCTTGTACATGCAAGTGCACCCTGACCATGTCTCAAAGACATAATCTGGGGTCAGGGTGTGTTACAGCTACTTAATCCATTAATGAACCATGTAGGACAAACCCGATTAACCTAGCAATCTAATGCATTTCATTTCATGCTGAAAATCATACTAAAATTCAAAACCTACAATTTTTATCTCTAAAAATAATAGCAACATATGGGTTATTCTTGAGGTAACAATGCACAGACTGACTACAATTAACATTTGTTAACATCCTTTTGGCTACAAAGATCTATATAAGTATTCATCATATTAATGTTAGGGTACAACCTAATAAAATAATAATTAAGAGTCAATAGACGCACAAATGCCCTTTGTAAATGCCTTGCTTTTACAATCTCATTGATACATATACATTTTATACTGATGATTAAATTTTATGCGAGTCTCCATTTATACACTATGATTATGGCTGTGTCAGCATTTCCATTTAAATTGCTGTTTTTCAAGGTTTTATTAACTTGGCCATAAAATTCAGCTCTTACTTTAAACTGGTTTGAGGTCCTCACTAAAAGCAAAATTTAGCCTTGTTAAAAGCAAATATGATTATATTAAAAACCATCTTCATCATTTAAGGATTTAGTGCAAAAATGTCTTCAGTGTTATTAAGAGGAGGAGAAATACAGAGCCCCATCCTGCAACCTTTAAGATATGCACAAGTTCAATTAAAGTCAAAGTAATATCTAGCTACGTAAGCTTAATGAAGGACACATTTAGAACAAGTTATTTGACTGAAAATATTTCCCACATCATGCAGTAAAGAAAACTTAGCAAAATTCAGAAGAAAATTGCCTGAATAAGAACATTCATGAATAAGAACAAGAATATTATTCAGAGTTATAACAGTTAATGCTAACAAAAGAAAAAAAGGGAAAAAGATACAAATCTCATATTTTGAAGTTTAAACTAAATCTCAGCTTATGAGGAATTAGAACGAGTATGGTATAAATTGTGCCCATCTGTTTACTGAAGGGGGTCATAAACTTCATGTCAGTTACTAATGGAGAAAAAGAATATTGTACAATATTAGTTTGCACGTCTAATTACCAAGAAAACAATGAGACAAAAACCGCACTCACAGGTCCCGTAAGTTAAGAAACAGCAGCATAACATGGGTGGGCAAGCAGGGCACATGCCCTGGGTGCTGCCTAAGGGGAGTGGCACCAGAAGGATGGAATGAGAGGAAGGGCAGGGGAGCACTTCACCCCAGGGCAATTTCCTGCCTTGCTGCTGCCTGCCTGGCTCTGCCTGCACTTTCCAACTACAGGAAGCAGCTGGCATAGGCAATGGCTGTCAGAGTGCAAGGCGTTCTGGGAATTGTAGTTTTCTAGAGTAGCAGTAGAATTCACAGCTGCTGGGGGAAGAACTGACCCCATTTTTTGCTGCAGAAAATCAGAAAATTGTTTTGCCTTTTAAGATGTGGGCTTTGGCAGAAAAAAACTGGGGTGAAAGATTCTCACTGGCAACAACAAAGTCCACTGTCACTCTAGAGAACAATTCCCAGAATACCTTGCACTCCTTGACCATGCCTGGCTCTGCACTTGCTACTGGTTCCTTTGTCTTGCAAGCAAGAAGGGAAGAGGAGGAGAGGATAAAGAGATGACTGCCCCAGGCACATTTTTCCATGCTACGCCTCTGTCAAGAAAGCTCCTTCTTTCTACTAAAGGAGTAACATGGGGGAACCTGCCAGAAGGCATGCAAACTTGTGCTCACACTTTCTGCCTGTAGTTACAAGACCTTTAAACACCATTTTCTAGGTGTGTCACATTCCTTGCTGGCACAGCTGCTGGAGAGAAGCTGCAGGGAGCACCCAAAAACTATGCAGCTGGGGATCTGCTGCGGTGATTCCCCTGTGACTGTAGTTCTCTGCTTGCAGAACTTCTACAGTTAAAGGCTTGTAATATAGACAAGCATTACAACCTAAAAGATAACACAAGTATAACCATTTGGAAATCACTTTGTGAATGATGACCAGAAACACACACAGAATTCCTTAAAAGGTTTGTATTTTCAAAGTACATGTGGCCAAAACCCATTTCCCATGAAGAATGAGTGCAAATTAATTCATTATAATACTTGAGATTTTCTCTCTGAAGTCAAAGAGTTATTTTATTTCAGCAGAGCATTAGACAACTATTCATGCACAAAGTAGTTCCATTATCGCTTAAATGTTACGTTTTCAAATAAGCATCATCACACTCTCTTCCACCCATCATGTTGATCAATTTATCTGCTTATGCTTCTCACCTATGTATGTGTGGCTGATTTCTCATCTGATATGCAGATTAAAAGTTCTTTGAAGCAGGAACTGGCTTTATTTTTTGCTTGTTCAACACCTAGCACAGTAGGACTTTGACCACAGCTAGGATTTCTAAGGCACAGGGATAATATAAACAAGTTGTCAGTCGTAATCATTACTGGGTTGTTTTTACACTTTATATGAGGTTCTCTGAACATTGGGCCTTTCTTCTTTACAGGCAATATCACCGAGGTTAGTGACGAGACTAAAATAAAAAAGCCACACCATCCACCTGGTTGCTACAACCTACAGAGGAGGGAGAAATTACATCCAAGGGCTGCCTCATTTGCTGGAGTACAGGGATTTAATTCCTTATTTTTTTCCAGCCTGTCATTTGTGGAAATTCACACACAAACACACACACTACTATTCCAAACACAGTTCAGAGACCTTTCCATTAACTAAAATGCAGTGTTTCATGACAAGAGCATAAAGACTACTGACAGACATTAAAAACAAACAAACAAACAAACCCCAAAACAGCACCTTATCAGAAAAGGAAGCACATTTGTTCAACTCAGCTCCCCAGAGTCCATATGTATCGGGCACTTCAGTGGGGCTTTTTGGTGCTTTTATCTAATAACTGATTGATCATGTACTTCAGCAGGGCTTTTTGACACTATATCTAATGGCTGATTCAATCAGCTCTTAGATAAAAGTGCCAAAAAGCCCTGCTGGAGAGCACAATCTATACAGATTTTGGGCAAAACAGGTGAAACTAATGCAATGCCTCTTGTGGGCATGCACTAAGGCTGAAAGTAAAGCACTGGATTGGTTGTGTTTTTCTGCGCCAGATTTGCCTTCCCCCCGCCCCCCCGTCTGTAAGCAGCCTAATTACATAGAAAAGTTAGGATGCATTTCCTATCAGCCCTTTCTCTAGATGACATTATCTCAGGGAGCCCCCTTATCCCATTCCTCTGCATCTCCAGGCAGCAGGACCCTTAGTCACTCACAATGCCATATCTCCTGTCCCGACACCTCGCGATCCTTCCCACTGTATGTCCGCTGCTCCCCATTCATTAGTAAGTATCAAAAATATTTTAAAATGAGTATGTTTAAAAGTGCAACAAAAGGAATTAGTGGAGCATGTAAGAAGTGACAAGATGGGAAAACAGTGTAGATTTTTATATCATAATGTCAGAAGTAAGTACTTCTATTAAGCAAACTGACAAAAGATGGTACTGCATTATGAGGAATTCTTCAAGAAGATAGTGAAAGCAGTGAATGGGGTTAACAAGTCTTTAAGCAAAGTACCTGACAGCGCACACTAGTCATAATCCTCAGATCAAAAAGTCTGTGGAAAACCCATCTTAAACACACACTGGTATCTTCATAGGTGTTAAAAGAAATATTAACCAAGAATTTAACACAAGCAATACAAAGGAGAAAAATCAACAATCTGGTCTGAACAAGAGGAAGAGGAACTAGGGATGTTATAGATATAGTGGCCAGGAATAAAAAACAGTTTCCCTGGACAGTCTCTATCATTTCAGACAAAATCTTCACCAGTCAAGTCATATATACAAAGTAACATAAGCATCTACCTTTATATTAACTGTGGATGAATGATTTAGGTATTAATATGATTAGCTGTAAACACAATCAGACTGTTAAAAACAGTTGCTAATGAGCAGTAGAAAGCTGTACAGAAAACAGAAAACAGGTCTAGTCTCTTCTGCAAACACAGGGAGTTACCATAAATTAGTAATGGTACTATATAACCAAACGTATAAAGCATTCAGAGCTTCAACAAAAAATCCCACCCTCTAATTCATTATTTGCAGACTATAAATATATGTGATAAGCAACTGCAGACAAACTTCTGTCTAACCAACATGATTTGTGTGTACACTCAACTTTTTTCCCTTACCTAAATAGGACTGTTTTTAAATCAAACTAGTTTATTTGACAGGGACAAGAGATTTACTAAAACATTAATACAAACAATTGAGGCGAAGTCATAAAATATTCTAACTTGTAAATCCAATTTTGACATAAGCTTTTCCTCAAATCTCAAATTAGACAAGGCTCTTATTTTATGTATTAGGGAAGGTCACAACAGTTGAATACAAGATTAATCCTGTAAAATATGTCTTCCTTGAAGCCTGTTTTCCTAAAGGACATTTAGTGACATCCTTGAACATATCCCAATGATTAACTCAAGTGCCCTACAGCATAGCAAAAATATATGCTGGCATTGCAGTTTAACATTTACAACAGTTTACCTGCAACCCTTAGCAGATTTGCAAGTCCCAGGAGCTTGGCAGACTGTTTATAGTTTGTTGGCAACTGAGCAAGACAGTCCTTGATGATAGTAAGTCGATCAGAACATAAACGCACTGTTCAAAGAAAAATATGCATTAAAAGCAGATTACAATGGGTGAGCTTTAATATTAACCTACACTCTGCACCCCTCCCACATCAAAAAAAAATCAAGAACCAAAGTAGTCACTCACATTTCATAAACAGAATACCTCATGTAAATATTCACGTTGGGATAATGTACATGACTCCCTAAATTTCACTTTGCACTACTGCCAATTCCCACCAGTTTTAACTCAGAAACCACACCAAAAGAATACAAGTTTGGCTTTAAAAGCATAGCCTTTTCCTCTTATAAATAATCTTAGTTCTTTGTATGTCTTCTGGGTATTGAGGTTTTTAAGCTTTCATCCACAGTAGGGAAAGCAAGAAATTTTGTTTTATAAAAACAATATGACCCAGTAGACAGTAGAAGAAGCACTAAATAAAAAGTGAAACCCACAAAAATATTGCAAGATTTTCAATATTGAATTTAGAAAAGTGGTTCACAGCTTTATAAAAAAATTAAGTACTTTATTTGCTAACATGTCTCTACGTGTGTCATGCAGACCTTAAGGATGGAAAGAAACATGGATAGGTAAATTGTTTAAACTATTATAATTCAACAATTACAGTATCCAGAGTGATCTCCAGACACATAAAGTATCTCCCTCAGTCCTGACAAGCTTGCAAATTATATGAATTGGCAGGCATATTTTACCAAGCATAACAGTTCCCTATATTACATATTTTAAACACTGATAAGTCTACGATGGGTTTAAAATGCTACATTTTAAATTGTTCAATAGTGTTGAACTTCCAATTTGCTTTGAGCAAACTTGACAGTCTAAAACAAACAGACAAAAATAGTCTGTTTCATATTGTTAGACAATTTGTGATGAATGTAGAACAGGGGTGTCAAACTCATCTAGCCTTACAGATCCTCCCACCCTCTATCCATTGCACACCCTAGGCTGGCCAGGGAGGGTGCTGAATGTATTGTGTGTCCTGGAGTGACCAAAGTAGGTACCATCTGCAGCATGTGCCCTAGACCAGCCAGGGTAAGCGCCATGTGCAGCGCACATCAGGGGCCCTATACACAGTGTTGGTCCAGTGGGTGGGTCAACTTGGGACCCAAGCACAGCACTGGAAACTGGATGATAGGCCTCCATGGGCTGGATCTGGCCTACAAGGCATTTCTTTCACACTCCTTAAGTCTTCCTACATAATACTGAATTAATAAGATCTTAATCATGCAACAAAAATAGTGTGCCAATATTAAACTACATTTAACTTCAACAAGGACTTAGAAGTAACCATGTACTGCAATTTCTATTACGAACTTCAGGAAATCAAAACAGTAGCCTGATATGAGTCAAGTATAAATATTCAAGACAAAAAACACCATCACATTTATCACATATATATATAGTTACACAACACGTCAATAGGCAACAGTAAAATCTTTACAACTATTGACTGCAGCAGTCAAATTTGTCAGAGTATCACATTCTAAGTAGAGGTAATGGTACAGGTCACGCAAACACTGTGATTTCATAAATATAAATTGTGGGGAATTTCAATACTGGCTTTTACTGTGCTTCACCACTGAATTCAATGAGGAAAAAAGGCCATCACTGACCCCTTTTGAACACATTATTACACTGGTATAATTCAGTGATGGCCCAGCCTCTAGCTCACATGGTTCCCTTTGGGTTCAGAAATTTGGCAGCGAGGAGTGGTGGAAATGAGCACTGCCACCTCTCCCATATCACCAAATTTCTAAGCCCTGCAGGCCAGATGACATGGTCCTGAATGCAGGGCCAGGGCTGTGGGCACAATCTGGTTTTGCACAACACATTTGAAGGCCCAGATTAGCCTGTAAACTGACCCCGTAACATTCATGTGGCCCAGGGGGCCAAAAGTTTGGGTGCCGGTTGTGTAATTGAACAGAATTTAGCCATGAACCCAGATGTAAAACTGACAGGTTCATGACCCTCAACAGGCAAACATTCACTCCAGTTCCACCCTGGTATAACTGTACTGACTTCAGTACTTCGCAATATAATTTAATTAAAAATCAGATACGTAAAACCATCCCCATCAAGTAAGTTTCAAAAAGTACACTAGTTTCATAGTTTCATAGTTTCTAGGGTCGGAAGGGACCTGAGAAGATCATCTAGTTCGACCCCCTGCCATGGCAGGAAAGAGCACTGGGGTCAAACGACCCCAGTAAGGTGGTCATCCAACCTCCTCTTAAAAACCCCCAGGGTGGGAGCCTGCACCACCTCACTTGGAAGCTGGTTCCAGACTCTAGCCGCCCTGACCGTGAAGTAGCGCCTCCTGATGTCCAACTTAAACCTTCCC
>NW_017729028.1:14979286-14981521 GCF_001723915.1 Gavialis gangeticus
TCTTTCTACTCCCTATGTATTTAACAAAGGACTTCTTGTTGTCCTTAATCCGGGAAGCCAGCCCCTGTTCCATCTCTGCCTTGGCCTTCCTAACCACCCCCCTACATCACCGAGCAACTGCAGAATAGTCCTCCTTAATGATGACCCCTCCTTTCCATTGGGAGTACGCCTCTTTTTTGGCAAGGAGACATTCCCGGATGTTTTAGTTCCATTTTAACAAGGAAATGCCATAAACAGCTCTTTAATGTTCCATCAGGTTAAAAATTAAGATTTTAACCTGAACCCCTGGGGGTATAGGGTAGAGTTTTTTAAACACTTCTCACTACAATGAGAGAGAGAGAAAAAACTTTTTTAACCCTACTGTCATTAAAAAAAAAATGAAAAAAAGCAAACACACTGTTCAGTCAGAACCAAGCAGTTTCACTTCTTACAGGAATATTAAACAAGGAAGCTTTGATATATTTTAGACATGAAGAAGAGCATAGAAGCTGAACATTTTACCTGCAAATATAGAATTTCATTAGGAATCTCTGTTAAGTATGGTCTCAACAGAGATTCCTTTTCATATATATCTTATATATCTCTGTTTTAATATATAAATTACATCATAATATATAATAGAGAATTGATATATACTATATAATATATGGTACCTTGCAACAAGGAAGATCTATAAAACTCTCAAAGGCTTGTTTTGTTGTTAAAGTCTACCTCTCCTAAACTTGACCTTTCAGGAGTCAATAAAATTATGTTTTACTAGTTCAAGGTCACAGAACACTCAATTAAAGGACACGGACTGAAGAAAACAGCATAATTAGCAAATGCACACAGAAATAGAGAGACCACAGGATAAGACTAAGAAAAAAGAAAGAAAGTAAGTAATGGACGTGTGGGATACGAAGAAAAATTGAAAGAAAAAAAAAATGAGAGAGGTAAGGAAACTAGTACTGGAAACATGGAGAGAACCTAAAAATGAAGAATAGTAAGAAATTACAATAATCTTTAGTGATGAAACCCGTGAGAGGTGCCAATGCTTCAAGAAGATCTGATACAAACTATGGAAAGGGCAAATGAAATCTGAGACTGGCTGAGGAGGAACAGAATTTCCAGGAGTGCAGATAAAGTCAACTATTAAAAAACCTCCAAATAATAACAACAACAACACACACACACTGTGGCCTTTGAACACATTTCGGCAATTAACTAGGGACAAAGTTTCAGTTTAAAGAAAAAAAATGGAATTGGCAGACAAAGAGAATAGGGTACAAGTCTAAAGAAAAGCTAAGCCAACAAAATTAAGACAAAATAGTTTAAGTTTAAAGGTAATTTTCATGCCCACAAAGAGCCTCAGAAAGCTGCTATAGGCAATCTCACAATAAATTCTTTCCTCCCTTTAGCATTAAGGTCAGATACCTGCTGTGAACTTGCCATCTGATTTGCCATTACTGACAGGTAATATCAAAACTGGTTTCAAATGTGGATAGTTTAATGCTGAGGGTTGACAGATGTGAGAGAAAAACCCCATGCTTTACTGGAAGCAGCAGTGCATTAGTTCAACCTGGCTCTGCAGCATCCATATAGATCACATGCTTCAACAGGGCTTTTTGGCGCTTTTATCTGAAGTTGATTCAATCTGCCATTAGTAAAAGCAACATAAAAGCCCTGCTAAAGTGCCTGATCTATATAAACATTGGGTTAGCTGGGTCCAACTAACATGCTGCCTCTTTCAGGTATGAGCTGGGTTCGGCATGGGAGTGCACCGATTTTAAAGTTGAAGTCTTTTTTTTTTTTCTTCACATCTGCAAGTAGCCCATGTGATTTACGTAAATGAAACCAGCATAAAGGAGATTTGATGCCAGTCAAAGAGAGTTTATAAACTGAACAAAATAAGGAAATATAATTCATCTTTAAAATCTAGCAACCACTGCACTGATTTTCAACTTTCTGCTATAAGATTTCCATATTTTCTATTGTAATAAAAGTGGTTTTTTCCTGTTTAATTTTTTTTTTTGGGTGGGTAAAAACAAAGGGGAGTTTCCTATGAATGTAAAAATAGCAACCACAAGTGTACAAAGTAGTTGTCCTAAAGAATCCTACTCTATGCATTGAGATTGACTATCAAGTTGCCTTACAGGAATATAAAAAACAATAAAACGACCTGAAAAAAGTCCTAACAAAATTCCAAGAATATCTACTTATTGCTACCAGGGGATAAAGCTGAAGCTAAACTAAAGA
>NW_017729028.1:14986521-14991914 GCF_001723915.1 Gavialis gangeticus
GACCTGTTAAAGAAAGGAAATTTCACTTTTCAACTGGAACTATCTGCAGATTATAATAATACTCTCTCACAGGCTGTTTTAAAACAAATAAATGCATAAATATTGTGTTTTATTTTATTTTAGAGCATTTTAAGCCATATAGCGTCCTCTGAAATCAGAGATGTGGATACTTATCATGATTATCTTAAAAAATCTTGAAAATTAAAAAAAAAAAGATTCATGAATACAAATTACATTTATAAGCATGTTTTCCTCGCAGAATCTCCCCAAAGTGTTTTTACAAACTGAAAACATAAGACTGAGCCAAAGTACTTATACATGATCTTAAATTTATGCATTCAGCACGTATTATTGACTTCAGTGGGACTACTTATGTACTTAAACTTGTGCACCTGCCTAAATGTTTTGCTGGATTGAAGTATAAATTAAATGATTTTCAGCTAAGAAACTGTTTCACATTCACCAAGCCCTTGTGTACATAATACAAATGTGCAGTACCTTGCAAAGGCAAAATGGTCACACCAAACTCTTCAAGATAGCTAAAAGCACGAATCAGATCCAGCTCCTCCTGAATAGCACTAGGACAATCTTCAATAAGCTGTAAACAGCACCTAAGTAAATAAAGGGAAGAGGACTGTATAAACCTTGGTAAGAAATCAACAGTACTGTTTCTATGACTAGAAAAAAAAACAACATCACCTTATATGAAAGCTAGGAAACTGTGAAACAACAATTTATTGTACTTTTTAAATGTCAGACTAATTAATACCAATTAAAAGTGTTTTAGGAGTTTCACACTACTGCCATATTAGCAGATTAAGTCTGTGATACCCAAAAGTACAGAATGATAATAGGTTTCTTAATCAGGTTCTTTAACAAAAGTAACCAGAAGTACAAGAAATTTAGAAAGGACACTATAATAGTTCAGCATGTTTAGCCAAAGAGACATTTAAAACTCATTCATTTGTTTAGACAATCTGTGTTGTATTTAGGGTTACATTTTGTTAAAATGCCAATGTTACTTTAGTTTTGGCATGTACAGTACACAATTAAAGATAGTATATAACAGGGGTCGGCATTGTTTTTTGGGCAGAGTGCTAAAAACAGCCATAAACGCGACTTATAAGAAGTTGGCATGCCAGGGGCAGAGAGCAAAGGATCCGCAAGGAGTCCGATCCTGGTTGTGGCAACACAGCCCTCGCCCCTATCCCGAGGCATGCGTGCCAAGCGAAATGCCCTTGGGTGCCACACTCTAGCATGCATGCCAGGGCTTGCCTACCCCGTGGTATATAGTTTCCAAAAAGGTTAAGAGAAAAAAATAAACTATAAACAAACTCCCAATGTTCTGTAAAGGAAAAAAAAATCCTCCTAAAGTGAAGTGATAGATTTAAAATTGCAAATACCAATTTGTGTTTACAAATGATCATTACAGAACTGTTATTATGTAATATGCTAGTACACTTGAGAAATGGCATTACATTTTTTGATCTTTTAAACAAGCCATTCATCATACAATGAGCACACTGACAGCGGCATGACTAAAGAAACCTGTTTATCATGACACAAATGTGTGTATCTGGCATTTGAAAATCATCCCCATATTTTTCATATAATCTGAGAAATGAAGTAAGTTAAAATAATGCAATTAGCTGTCTTCATGCCTGGAAACTCAGGTTTTCTTCAACGCTGACCAATCTTTTAGGGATTGAGGTTAGATGGAGATTAGTAGAACTGTAAAACAGCTAAGGAATTGGACAAAGCAGAGGTGGGCCAACCTGTGGCACGCATGCTGCAAATGGCACAGGCAGATCAGGAAGCAATAGGGTATGAAGCAGAAAGACGACCAGCATATTGTGCAGGGATCACAGAGGAAGAGGCAGAAAGCAGACCAGTAGATTGGGCAGAGGAAGGGCACGCAGGGAGAGTCTGGTGCTAATTTATAATATGCCTGGGCCAAAAGATTGAGGGCAATGAATGAAAAAGTATCAGTCAGGGGAAGTTACCAGTAAAATTCAAGGATCAGCATCAGGACAATTTCTGTTTAGTATGCTCATTTATGACCTACACACACACACACACACACACACACACACACACACACTCTCTCTCTCTCTCTCTCTCTCTCTCTCTCTCTCTCCAGGCGTGACCTAATACATTTTGCTGATAACACAAAATTAAGAAGCACAGCTGGAATCCACAGAGGAGGACAGGAATATCAGAGAGAAAGAAATGGATAACCTTGAAGAAATTCAGTAACAAAAGCAGGATGAAATCCAATAGCACAAGTGTCAAGTCCTACAGATAAAAGAGAATTTCTGCGATGAACTGGGAAGTCATTAATGGGAAGTTCCAGAGAAGGAGAAAGAACTAGGCACATTAATCAATCACTGGATGACTAAGAGGCACTAACTAGGCAAAGAAAAACGAAACAGACGAAGGTGATTAGAATAGATCAAGGAATCTATTTTCAGGAGACAGAGGGATATAAATGCTATTGTACAAGGCACTGATACAACCTCTTCTCAGAGACTGCATACATGTCAGCAAAGTTCAAGAAACGTTTATTCAAACTGGAACATAATCTGAGAAAACTGAGCTACTAGAAGGATCACAAGAACAGAGTCTGGACATTAAGAAATAAAAGCTTGGCTTGTTTGACCAAGTAAAATAGAGAAGAGATTTAATTTCTCTTTATAATATACAAGGAGAGTAAATACCAGGTAGGGACCATGTTAGTACAAAAAACAAAATAGGAATAAACTGGTCATGAATAAGTTTAGGCTGGACATTAATGACACCCATACACGAGCGCAGAGGCTACTCTGACATGCTGGAATTCCAGAGCGGGAGGCCTGTGTCCCTTCCCCCCGCCTCGGGCTGGGGCTGGAGCCATTCCTCATCTCCTCCCCGCTGCTTCAGGCCAGGGCTGGGCTGCTCCCCACCTCCCCCCCCACCGCTTCAGGCTGGGTCTGGGCCGTTTCCCCCCTCCCCCTGCCAATTTGGGCCACGGCCAGGGCTGGGGCCTGGCCCGCTCCCTGCCTCCCCCTGCTGCTTTGGGTTGGGGTCGGGGCCAGGGCCATTCCCCCCGTCCCTCCCATCTCTTCAGGTAGGGGTCTGGGCCAGGGCCATACCCTCCCTTCCCCCTGCCGTTTCGGGCCGGGGCCGCAACCACATTGGCGATGGCAGCAGACAGCGTAACCCCCTCCCTTCCTGCTCTCCCCACCCCCTGTTCCCCGCCACCTTGTCTCTCTGCCAGCTGATGTTAGGGGGGCACCGGCCCCTAGCTCCAAGGAGCAGACCCGAGGGAGTGAGGCCTCGCCCTCCCCTGCTCCGTCACCTCCATTATGGCAGTGCTCCAGTCCCCATCGTCCCCCTCTGCCTCCAAGGAGTACGGGAGGGGGGCCAGGCCAGCAGAGCCTGACGTTCTGCTGTCTGTCCCTGTCTGTATAAAGCACTCTGATTGGCTGCCGAGACAGCCAATCAGAGCATAAATAAAGCATTATGGACAGACAGACAAACAGACTTCAGGTTTTATAATATTAGAATTCCATCTCCAGCATACAACCTTCTCTCCATGCAAGCAACTAACTATGCATTTAGATTACCAAGCCCAGATGCAAACGGAGATATTCAAAGATTTATGCAACTATTTTAATGTAAATATTCCAATGCCTCAGAATTGAACCTAGTGATCTTGTTATGTCAGATTTGTTACAAGGAATCAATTAATTTTAAAGGACACACTCATGCCTATCCTACCATTTTAGCAATCAAAACAGAAGAGGCAGAGTTTACAATTGGAGATAAAAACTGAATAAAGTTTCCAGAAAAGGTGATGATAATACCTACACATCACACAGATGCGAAGGGTAGCTTCTGCACCATTTGAAACAATCTGAGGGAAGAAAGGGAAGAGCCTTTAAGGATTAAATCACAGTTGTGTCTGATGACTTAAGGGCTGTGTTGAATGAAGAAGCTGTAGACATATTTGTCAGACAAGTTAAAAAGATGTTTGACATTGGCATCACTGCAAGGATCAATGGATCTGCCCTGAAAGGCTACCTAGACTACATTTGTTTTTCATTTAAATCCTAAAATTCATACAAAACTCTATGTCTAAAACTAAAGTACAGCTATAAATACAGAGCTATACTTCCCAAAAAAAAGTGCTTATGAATGCAACAAAGCTGAATAAAAAGGGAAAATTCCTTACGGTCTTCAACCTATGTACAGTAGCTCCCACACAAACAAACAGGAAAAAATCTGCCTAAGGTAGACTCACATATCCTAAAATGGTAAAGAGAACATCTCCCTCTACATGAATCCCTTGCCTAAAAGCCTTCTAATAGCTGGTGGCATTTGAAAAAAAGAAGAAAAGCAGACCCTGGAATCATCTTAACTTTGGCTAACTGAGTAAGTTTATATGAAATGTATAAGCATCTGACTGTGCCTATTGTATTTTATCATTTAGCTTCAAGGTTAATATTTGAGGTGATCTTGAGATTTGTCTCTTGGTTTGTTCTCTCAATTTACCCTGAGATTATAAGGAAAATAAAAAACCTGAATGCATTAATTTGTTTTCCTATTTGTGGTTTCCCACATAAATATCTTAACATCTATATTCTCCTTTTGATGGAGAAAGAAAAACGGTAAAACTCTCATTAAAAAAGATGGTTGTGTTTCTTAACACTAACCCAAATTGTGACCCAGATGGCGCAATGTAAGGCTAAGTACAGATGTTCAGTTTACACTGGGAGAACTGCTATTCTTCAGTAGAAACCAAAAGTGTATAAATGTTTACTCAGTTTCCTCCCTCAGCAAAAGTGCCCACTTCTTGAAAAAAAAAGACCCCACAACATCCAGGGTTATATCACTCCCAAAAGAGTTTCTCCTGCAAGACTGAACTTCTCCCGGCTTTTCCCTGACTTGATTAATCCTGCGAACCAAGAGAAGAGCTGGAAAAATGGTTCCCTGCCTTCCCAACACCAGGATCACCCTGTTCCCCTATGTCCCATAGCCACAGGTAACAGAAGCAGCAGCCACTGCTTCCTGCTTTCAGGAAGGGGTAGGGACTTGGCCAGATCCCACTGTCTTCTGATGCCACCCAGCTGAATGGCAGGACAGAGATTTAAAAAGCCAGCAGCTGAAAAACAGGGTTCAGGGACCCTGCTCCCAGCCACCAGCTTTTAAATCACTGCCCTGCAGCTCAGTTATCTGGCAAGGGGAAGCCAGAAACAGTTGAGCAAGTTTTCCCCAAGCCCTGCTTCTGACAGCCAAGTTAAAAATTATGGCTCAACTGGACAGCCAGGGGGAGAGGGTCCCCTGTGTCCTCTGCTTCTGGCACCCCTGGATTCAACTTGTCACCTTCACTGCTCGTCTGAATTTGGTGGGGG
>NW_017729028.1:14992201-15003030 GCF_001723915.1 Gavialis gangeticus
CGGAGGGAGGGAGAAAGGGGTGCCAAAGGGCCTGGGAGCTGGGCATGCACCAGCTTTCCCCTGTCCAGCTTTCCCCATGACACCCACCTGACCCAGAGCAGTGCCAGGGAAGGCAAGCTGCTGTGCCAAGCAGCAAGGCTCTGGAGCCTTGCCACCACAACCAAAGGCCCCTGTCAGAACATACTGCTCTGGCTCAGCTTGGGGAGTGCAGGGTGAAACAGGCTGCCATGCCACAGTGCTTCTGGAGCCCTGCTACACTCTCCTGCCTCTGCACTCCTTCAGCTGACCAAAGGAGTGCAGGGGCTACTGTCCTGCAGAGGAGAACTGGGACAGTTCCCACCACAGGACAATGACACCCTCCTACCAATCAGCTGACTGGCAGGAAGAGTGTGCATTGTCCCAGGGCAGAAACTCTTCCCAGCTGTCAGTGGCAGCTCCTGCTTTTCAGCAGCTGCCAAATGTCTCTTGACAGTCTGCCTCCTTCCCAGGCAGGGGAGAGGACAGGGTATCAAGTAATAGGCTCCCTGAAGCGAAGGGGTGGCCCAAGGAGCAGCCCTGTAGCCCCTCCTGACAGAAGAGCTTGCCTGTGAAGTTCTCCAGCCATGGGGTTGGAGGAATAGCTGTGTAATCCAACTCCTGGGTTATTTTTCTACCTGAAGAAATTTCTTCTGGTAGAAAAGAATGCCTTTATGCAGCCTAATGACTGCCATCAATGTACAACTTCTGAAATAATTCTAAGACAAGTTGGTTAACATTTGCTGTTGACTTAATAGGAGAAAAAATAGATGTTTATTATCAACTGTCTCAAAATTTTTGAAAACTCAATCTGGAACCTTTCAGGAGCACGTGGTGATGAAGTGACATCTGGAATTCTGGTATCAACAAAAAATCACAGATCACTCAGGAAAAGAATACTGAGAAAAATCCTCCAACTTAAATTAACTTGTGCCATTTGATACAGTGTGTCACTGCTTTGAATCCATAGGTTTTGAGGGTTTTTTTTAAATCAGTGCTTTGCCTCCATGGGGTTTTTTTAAGCAGCTGAGCTACAATTCACTTTTTTTTATTTTTTGTTTGTTTGTATATGTTTGAATAGGTACTAATTGCTATGGCCTACAAAAGGAGAAACAGAGTAAAAGAATATTGGTTTCAAAGGATAAATCCTCTGTTCATTAAATACTCATTAAATGCAAAATAGTAATAAGATCCCTGGGGAACAAACAACGAGGAAAAAAAAATAATCAAAACAGCATTTTCAGTCCCTTTTCCCATCACTCCCTTTCTTCCCCCTGCTTAGTCATAGAGAAAAACAATTAGCCACCTGAGTCTTCAATTATGCTCAAGAATAAAAATATGAGTTTTTTTAAGCATCAGTAGAAAACGCATGGTTTACCAATCTATGCAGTTCAGTAATAGCAATGCACCATTAAAGAATACAGCTTCCCAATATGAAGAAAGTAAAATCAGCTATTAACAGTACAACTGCAGTGCCTGAACTTAATTCAGTTAAGGTTTGGCTTCATGGAAATCTCTGCAAGAATTGATAAGAAGTACAAATATTTTCTTTCTTCTTTCTTCTTTTCTTCTACTTGGAAGGGGGCTGGCAGGGAGGGAAGTAACTAACTTCACAATTTGATTCTTTCCCTTAGATATGAGTATATAAAAAAGTGTAACATTCTCCTGGATCTTTGATTTTGTCTTACAAGCAAAGAGAAAATTCACATGGATTACTGTATGCTTAAAGAATAACATTAATGAGATAGCAAAGTATTAGGATAACACAAAAACCTGGGTAAGTTAATTGATCTAATTTATTTAAAAGTTAATATCTGGGATAAACCTGGGAATTAGTTTTCAAAATAACAGACAGCTGATTTTTTTTCTTTTACCTATCTGTCTATAGCTAAGATATCCTATTGTAGAACAGAAATATTTTGAACATTTTATACTTAAGGTCATAAGAGAATGATCTCCTGTATTTTCTAAAAGCTGTATTTTATCATAAATGGAAACTTTATTTCTTTCAGATTTATTCACATTAACGATATAAAAGGAACAAACAAAATGGAGGCAGGTGGAACAGACTGAAAGTAAGGAAAAAAAAAAAAAAAACAGAAAAAAACAAAGAAATAAGGAGCATGAAAGACTGAAGGGAAATTATTTTCTATGTGGGATAACACCCAGGGGCTGCAGTGGTAAAACAGGGTGGCGTGGTGCTGGGTGCTATACAAGAAAAAACAAAAAAGCCTCTCCCATTCAAAATGTTAACAATTACAAGACCAAGGGTGCACAGAAGCAAACTGTCACAAAGACAACAATGTAATAATGACATGGTTCCTGGTTTTCTCTGTTTAAAAATCACAAATTCTCTGACTAACCTCCCTTCCCCACCACAGATTCTTTGACTAAAACCCCCCAAATCCATCACTCCCCACCCACAACCCCTCCACCCCTGCTGGTGCCCCTCACTCCCCACCCACAGCCCCCTGCCCCCCAGCCCTGAGGGAGGGGTCCCTAGCTGCCAGGGCTACAGGGGCAGGGACTCAGGTCTGCAATCCCCTGCCCCCGCCCCCCCCCCAGCAGTGTCCAAGCCTGGGCTGCTGCCCACAGGAGGAGGGGGCTGCTGCAGTGGAGCAGAGCATGGGCCCCGGCTTCCCCTCCCACATGAGTGACATAGCCAGAGCAGAGCCCATGGGGTGTGGAAAGGGATAGGG
Organism: Gavialis gangeticus; assembly: GCF_001723915.1. Lineage (NCBI taxonomy): Eukaryota > Metazoa > Chordata > Crocodylia > Gavialidae > Gavialis > Gavialis gangeticus. The sequence goes on from NW_017729028.1 coordinate 14,994,916, forward strand.
TGTGAGCTTCCTTCTAGGGGCTCAGGCTCCCTGCCCTGCTGCCCTCCCACCGGGGCCTCTGCAGTCCAGTGGGTGGGACCCAGCACAGCAAGGCAGAGCAGAACGGGAAGCTTGGTGTTACCTCTGCGAGCCAAGCACCGCCATGAGAAGGTGCCCCCTGCCCGCCCAGCAGCAGGAGGAGAGGTGGCGCACATCTGCACTTCCAGCTGCAAAGGGGCTCCTCACCGTGGTGGTGCTTGGCTCACGGTGGCCGCACCACTCTGCCATGCCATACCAAGTCCCACCCATTGGGCTGTGGAGGCCCCAGGGGGAAGGCAGTCCGAGCCTGTGATGGGCAGCCAGCCCCTGACTCGTGCACAAACCTGGGGGGGGCACATGCCCCACATGCCCCCCTGCGAGTGTGCACAGCAGTGGGAAGCCAGCCCCTCCTCCCACCCAGTGAGCTGCCCACAGCTCCACCCTGCTCCCTGCCCGGGCCCTGTGGCCACACATTTCAGCACTGGGCCCCAAGCATCACCCCGGCTGGGCACCAGCCCTGCCTGACTCCATCCCTCATTATGGGGTCCTCAATCCCCCCGATTTACCTGTGGGAGCTGCTCTCCAGGCTGCCTAGCAGTCATGTGCATGTATGTGCACATGGCACCCCCATCTGACCACCCTCCTTCTGCTCCCCCCAGCTCCTTTCAGGCTGGAACTCTGCCAACCTGCAAGGGGAAACCCACTGTTTCCTGCATTTCTCTCCTTTAAAAGGAGAAAATCTGGGTTTTTCTTCTTAAAATGAGAAAAATCCACATTTTACCACATTTTTCCATGGTGAACAGAAAACTTGGATCCCTGATAATATGGAAACACTTGTCTTACTAGGGAAAGAAAAGCTTTTTAACACCTATCCATGGGCCCCAAACCTTAACAAGCTTCACAAACATTCAAGTTATACCTCAGAACACCTAGCACATTAACATCACAAAGAAAAACTGAAGCATAGAGAGGCTGAAAGACAACCCAATATACCAAAGGCAGGTTTTGACGAGCACCCACATCCTGGTAAATTGCTGATGTATCAGGATTATTGAAGACAGGTGTTCCATTATTGTTTTGACAGATCAGTAACCTTATGGAAATAAATGGGACTTCTTATGCTCAAGTGTAAGTTGTTCCACCCCGCCCCCCCCCCGCATTGGGCCAAACTGCTCAGCTCATTGCAATACAGTCCAATGTGAACCACGTCAGTAAAGGAATTGGGAAAGCACAGCATGAGTCATTTAAGACACCTGAGGAGGTAACATAAGTAGCTATTTAAATCTGGCAAACAGACACTTGTCAAATCCCATTGATTTCCAAAGGAGATATTTAACCCAAATTAAACCAAATCTGCTAATTCCCTGTGCACAACTATTCACACCTCACTAAGACTTGATACTTTAATACTCAGAGCACTTTACCCTAAGCAGCCTTCGAATTGATAGGATTTAGGTCAGTTTCACAACTGTTACCAACTTAGCACTGATAGTGGCTGAGATTGATCAAAGGATTAAGTCCCCTACTACATGTTGGGCAGCTTTCTGGTTGCCAAATAAGCCTGCTATGTTTGGCTTTGAATGGTCTCTCTAGTTAGGCTGCAGCTCAGATCATCTGATAACTTTGTCATTGCTCCTCTGAATAAGAGATTAGACTAAGTTAGAATGGGAAAAAATGTGAAAGCATGTTAAAGAGACAATAAAACTAATAGCTGCCCCAAGTAAAATTAAATGAAGTGAGATAAAAAAAATATGCTCAGTAAAATTATGGTTTCAGATTGCACTGGATTTATTCCTGTTCTATATCAACTGATGGTCAAATTGGGGTTATCTTGTACTCGCAGAGTCAGCTAAAACTCTCACAGTTATAACAGTTAGTCACCAAGTAATAATTAATTAAAATCTATAAATTAATAGTATGTTTCAGATCACTATTGTTAAAATATGTCTTAATTCTAAAAGAATTGGGGAGGGTGACAAAGAAAAAGGGCCTGATATATGTGGTGGCCAGTACAAGAGGGGTTACTATCACGAGCAATAAATATATGTTCTTGGAGACATTCAGGCACTTGTCTAAACAGTTAACATTAACTAATGCTAAGCTTGTAAGTTTGCAACCTGGAAGTGGAATTTGTCTGTCACAATTTAACCAAAGTGCTGAATCTAGCTGTTTGCACTGATCATGGGCCCCAAAAATAAGCAAACAAGATTAGCTGATCTAACAGGTTTTTTTTAAAGGTCAGCCGTAACAAGATCTGACGACCCAATATAATTAGCACATTCCAAGGAATCCCGGAATAAGAAACTAAGGGGTTGAGCTTGGGCAGGTAATGCTAATTTCAAACCTCAGAGTAATGTGGTGTAATTTGCTTATTGGGTGAACCCAAGTTCGGGCGGTAACCTTTCACGATAATTTCTAACACCTTTTGATCCCATATGGTAACGGCTATAGGGCAAGATTGTGAGTGGCTCTAAAGCCAACAGATTAGCATAAGATAAGGCATAAAGGAATGTGCATGTCAAGTGACCACTTAGAAGGACGGGACAGAAGGACCATCACTGTACCAAGCCTGGACCCCAGACCCCCAGTTTGAGTGAGGACCGGATCCTGACCAAGGGACCTTCCCGGTGACCCCTCGGACAGCGTTGATCAGGGATGCCTGACTTCCCTGGAACAACTTGGTACACACTTGGCATAGAGAAACTGCCGATAAGTTGCTAACCCCATGTGGGAACTCTTTGTCATTCTGTCTATCTGTTGTTATCATTCACTATTAGCTCTTTATTACTGTACTATCTGTTTGTCACATTAACCTTTCTGTTAACTGTTGGATGCTGAGCTATAAGCAAGTTTGCCTTTACTTCACTCCCGACTCGCCTCCTCAATCACGAACCCAGCAGCCTCACAGCTGATACACTCACAGCAACTAGCTGGCCTGTGACAGACATAAAAAAGTAAACAGAATGAAAGACATGTGAAGATGATGAAAATCTGTCTTTGAGGAGCCTTTTTAGGGAAGTGTGGGGAGATATGGAGGAGAGAGATTTAGGTAAAGTTTCTTGTTTTTCATCAAAAGTCTGATGCAGAGGAATACCTCATCAGGGTTGCACCCTGGGCCAGCAGGAAGTAGGTGCTGCTGGGAGGAGAGGTGTCAGCATGGCAAGTAGCCAGGAGATTAATACTTCCCATTGGCTCCACCAATGTATCTGAATTTTAAAAGCTGTTACCCAAAGATCCAGTTCAGCAATCAAGAACAGTAGGGACACAGAGCAAGTCAGGGACTGGAACAAAGCTGGAAGGGCCAACAGAAAGTAGCAGGAAGGGAACCCAGAAATAAGCTGAGGTTAAATCTTCATTTGCTACCTCTTTTGCCCAAAGAGGTCACATTTATCAATCAGATTAATCTTCTATTGCAACTGAAATGAAGCCACTGAGGTAAAGAATATCATTTAATAAAATAGACGGGTTTCTTTAAAATGTTACCTGGCCAAATCCATGCAACTATCAGTCAGACTGGTTGAAGAATTGAAGTACTCTCTGCCAGCAGCCAAAACCAATTCAATGCTTTTCTCATAGCTCACTTTATACTGTGGTTTCGCTTTTGAGGTAAATGGTTGATCCACTGAAGAAACACTGCAATGCATCATTTGCCCAGCTAAACGGATATTTTCTAGGCGGCTTGAGCATAGAAGGCTTTCTGTAAATATCTACAAAAGAAAAAGGGAAAATCCTTTAAGTTGTCGCATTAATAAAATCTTTTAATTTGTTGCATTTTTTGCAGTTCCAATCAAGTATTTAGTGTTCTAGGTAACTAAGCCACTGGAATATAAAAGTTCTTTGTGATAAATTACAAGAAAATGAATAATGGCCAAATGGTATGGACAAATGTACATCTACAGGGGCTTCAAAAGGGGAAGAGGAGCCAACGTTCCAAGACCATGCAGCTAATGTTATGCTGTAACTAAATAAGTCAGTATGAGCCTCTAGAGAGACAAGTTTAGGAAACTCACTCCAATTTTAACTTGACTTCATCTACAATCAAATTTGGAGCAATTTAGCTCACCCGGGGCATGTCTACACATACTATTAAAGTGAAGCAATAAACTCTGGCTCTTATCACGCCAGAGTTATTGCTCCCAGGCACCACATCTACATATGCTCCCAGGACTGCAGCACGTTGAGTCAGGTTGGAGCAGCCCCACCTCGCCAGGGAGTCGAAGGGGGAATCAGCCTGCCAACCCAGAGCTGCTCCAATCCAGCTCAATGCACTACAGAGGGGCTGGCTGAGGCAACAAGGGTACTCCATTGTGGGACTAGCCAGCAGACAGCCCCTGTACTGAAGTGCCCTTGTGTTCCAGCCAGCTGTGTCAGCATCTACACATGCACTGCTGCATAGTAAAAACCCTGCAGCAGAAAAGTACTTGTGTTTGCAAGTACTACCCTGCTGCAGAGTTGATCAGTTTACTCCAGTCTAATGGTTGCATGTATAGATGTGAGAGGTTTACTGCAGAGCTAATTGGTCTACTCTGTAGTAAACATCTTATGTAGACACACCTTTGTATCACTACAAGATTATGCAGTTAAAATTATAGTTATAGTTAACTTACAATGGTTAAAGCATAATAGCTGCTACCTAGCCCTGAGCAGCAGCCCCACCCCCACATCCCCTTCTGAAGTCAGAATGAAAGCACTTAAATGAAAAAAAATTAAAGCATGTAAAGGTAAGCACATGCCTTAGAAGTGATGAGGAACAATCACATTTTAATTGCATACAGTATGCTGAAGGAAAACCAAAGGTGTTTGAAATGGAAGTCAATATTGGACATCCTAATTCTAATGAAGCTTAATAAAGTCTAGTCCTTAGTGATCAAAGTGATGCTCTCTTCTCCTCTCAAGAGGTTCTTACACATTTATAATCCTGAATCTACCATTTAGAAAATTTAAGTAGACCGCTGCACCTATTTACAATCCAATTAGAATGAATGAAAATCTGTGCAAGGGCTACAATCTGAATCTACAAACATCAGAGGCAAAATCAGGATTTTATTTTGTATTTCTAAGAAGCTACTGGATATGTTCTTCTTGCTTGCTTGTTTTAATTGCTTCAATCTTTCCAAAGTTAAAGAGTTTGGGTTTTTTTAAAAGGGCAATATTAGTCTGCTAAAAAAAACAAAAAAATCTTGATTTACTTAAACCACTTGTGGAACATAAGAAATACTGTTTTGAAAGAATCTACAGATTCTTCTCTCTAAAATGGTCTTTTCTTTGAGAATTAACACTTGTCCAAATGCTGCATCAAGATTTTACTACTGTACAGTTGCTATTTTGCCATTAAGCTACAGGTCTTTTCCCTTACGGCAAAATTAACTCCCATGATGGCAAAACTAACATCAGTATCTTAACACAAATGCCACGTCATCGATGCAGAATGTTTACTGACCCATTTATTTCTAAGGCCACAGCTGAATTTTACATAAAAAGAAGTTATGTTATCAGTTTGAGAGTTAGTGAGACAGTAAGTCTGTCAATGTACTATGCGAAAATAATTTATTTTCCTAAAAAGGAAAATGAATACATGATTCCAAAGAACACATTTCAAAGATGTGAACAAAAGTCCCAGAAATCAGTCTTCCAAAATGAACAGTTTGCCTGCATTTATGAGCATCAAAAGTTACCATTGGAAAGTTAGCATTTATCAACAGTAACTTTATTGTGATGCTAACGTATCATAGTATTTTTACATACTTAAAATAGAAATAACTGATATCTTGGACAATGCAAACTAGTAATTACGAGGCTATATTCTAGTTGCGTCTCTGCAGGAGTACTGGTGTCAACATCAGTGCATGGCAAATATCATTACTCACTACATGTTGACCAATCAGAAGCTCCCCTGCCATTAGCAAAATTTAAGAATGTATCCCTTGACAAAGGGCCACATCTCTTCAGTGGCAGGCATACCCCAGTTTGAAAACACTGAACTATGGACTAGTCCAACTGTTTTAAATTGCCTAACCCATTATGTCATGAAATTAGGAATAATTCAGATATACCATGCTTTTCTTGACATATTTTAATAATGCCTAAGCGTAGGGGGGGCAAGTGACACATTTCAATTTACAGTTTAAATCATATTTGCTTTCTTTCTGTTATTCCTTCAAAACAGTTCTTTGCTTTCAGAAAGTCTCCCTAGAGTTGCAGAGATTGGCAGCCAAATGCAAATAAGTCTGTAAACCATTATTAAAAAAAAAAAAAACTTACAATATACAACTTTTAAAATATGTCAAGATTTCAAGATGTATTACACTGCAATAGCCTTGGTTAAGTGCTGAACTGTAGTATATGAAAGTGAATATGCAAATAAACAGTACATATCAAAATAAATTCCACACCAGCCTTAACAACAGCCTTTCACAAATGCTAATGACAAGTTTGTCTCAGATTTATACACTTGCAAATGATTTTCTGTCAAAATTGGATTTCACATTTCACTTTAAATGCAAACCAGAAAGTATCTGCACATAGCCCTATATGTATTCTAGGTGACATTATTAAATGCAAACTTTATGTTCAACCTCATAAGATTTTAGTGAAAGATCATTTCTCTTTCATTAGTCATTTCTTGCCAAAGGTACTTATTAAGATATCTGACTTTCAGAACTTCCAGTCATTCAGTCTTTATTTTTAAATCAAATCACATGCAATGCAGAGAGAAGGGATACTGCATAGGCTTCCAATGAAATGTATCAATCACAGGAATTTGAAAAGGAAGAAAGGTTCTGTTTGGGAATAAAACAATAGTTTAACTGAAGAACTGAGAGTCAACTGGGGGATAATATTTCAATACAGCATATGAAGACCCAAATCCCATCAACACAAATATGAACAGTAGTATGAATGTAAGCAATTATAATGATTTGTAGAATAAAAAAAACAAAGAGTGCATAAATCACCTCATAGCAAGTGTCTGGCTGTAAACAAGTGTAGACCTTCTGCTGCATATCCAACATATCCTGCAATAATCCTTTCCAATGTGTCTCAGTGACAGGCGGTTGCCTAAAGAATATATATATACTTTTAATTCAACGGTTAAATTTTTCTCTTGATGGGATTACAGATAAAGATAGAATAAAGGGACCCAAGGAAGCTGATGCTACAGTTCCACTCCCAAACTGAAAATGTCACAGGATTTGTTTTTCTTTTTCTTTAAATAAGCTTTCCTTAAATTCTCTAGTGGTTGTGGTTTTTGTCAATCAGGTTTAACAACAGCCCAAGAAGTTGGAAATATTTTTTTTTTCTTTTAAATGACTGCTGACAATGCAAACTCAGTAATCATACTTTAAGGTAAAATTTTAAGTGAAGTTTACTGGAGACCACCAGAAATACCAATCCAATGTCTGCAACTAGTAGCAGGAAAATTTGCCTCTCGAGCCTGGGGAAAAAATTATGAAGCAGACATGTATAAACTGGTTTCCTATCTGCCTATCACTTTTAGGCTGCGGACTGATAGTAATGCTAGCTTCCGCTGTCTCAGGAATCTGTATCTCAGTTATCACCTCATATGGACTCTACAGATAAGAGGTAATAAAACTTCTTTTCTGCATTCCTTCTTTACACCAGGTGGGGCAGAAAAAAAGCGCTCTCAAAACTCTCCAAGACTTTCAGTATGCACCAGCTGTACACTACCCAGAACTACCGGCAGTCTGTTCTTTATAATCACCATTTCATTACAACACAAAGCATATTGCTTTTCTCAAGGTTTCAACAATATGACTCCGCTGTCCCCATCAAAACCTGTGTAATAACTCATCTACAGTAAGAAGAAACATAAAAAAGTAATTCTTAAATAATCACCCTAGACAGAAATGGCAGGTTCAATTACTGCTAAACACGAGAATTACATAACTCTTATAGGACAACTCCTAAGAAAATATGAAGCCAGAAAAACTTGCAAAAGACGCTATTTCATAAATCCTACACCGTCTGTAAAGCAAAATTAGTTTTAAAGGACCTTATTTACACTGCATTAGCTTTACTGTTCATTTTTAAAGTACATACATGATATGCGGTATTTTCTTGGCCAATATGTCTTAGGTG
>NW_017729028.1:15008030-15011058 GCF_001723915.1 Gavialis gangeticus
CGCTATTTCATAAATCCTACACCGTCTGTAAAGCAAAATTAGTTTTAAAGGACCTTATTTACACTGCATTAGCTTTACTGTTCATTTTTAAAGTACATACATGATATGCGGTATTTTCTTGGCCAATATGTCTTAGGTGTGTTTAACTGAACAAAACCCAACCATGCTGAAATTAGTTTGCAGCAATTCTAGGAAGAAGTAATATTTTTAATCACTACACAAAGGAGCTAAGCACTGATAGTATCACTGTGTAATTTCATATTAACAAGTTTGCTTTACAGGGATTGTGCTAAGATGGAGCACAATACCCAAGATGTTCCCTATTGCAGTATAAATAGATTTATGCATTTTCTAAATATGAATGCTCTAAAGCAGACCACTTCTCAATACTCACTTGCGACCGGTATGCCTAGTCAACCTAATCATCAGCTTGCATACTTCCTCCGAGTTGTTTCGAGTATCTTTTACAAACGATACGGGTTTTTGAAGTCCATGCTTCTCCAGAAGTTCTGACACACTAGAATGTCATAAATACAAATTGTTAAACATTTTGCCAAGTAGTATAACATGCTCGGTTTTTGCATTGTGGCAGTCCAAGATTTTTAAATGAAGATTTAGGTCCTAGATAAATACAGTTGCTAAATAATGTATTAGTACAGTTAGCATCTCCCCCCTCTACAGGCATACAGGAGTCTGTGACAGAACCAGAAACTGAACTTGCATTATCCAACTAGTGTTAAAAAAATGGAACCATTATTCCTCCTTAATCAAAGAAATACCTGCAGTAATATGTGATATGGGCAGGTACCCAAATACCTCCAATAATATGCAATATTTTCATAAAGTTTCCTTATGAAACTGAAGTTCTATTATTAGACTAAATAGTTCTCCAACAACCAGATATTTTAGAAGCACATAGCAAAACACAAGTTTTCTTCCCCCCCCCTTCCCCTTCCATCCCCCGCAGCCCTCTTTATATATTTTTTTTTATTATCAAGGAAGAATGGCTATGTAACACCTTGGCAAATCACACACTGATTTCTATGGTATCTACAAGCATGGTAAAATCCAAAAGCTCTAAACATTAGAGAATGCAGATTTCAGTAGTTCCTCCTAAATTACTAAAAGTTGTAGGTTTTGGCAATGACATTGGAAATAGGAAAAAAAAATCCTTGTTGTTTCCTTTCTAAAACTGATTTCTCCTAGAGTTACACGTGCTATACTTCTCTTCTTATACATACTATAGGCAGTTCAAAAACTTGCTAAGAAACCTCAAGGACTTGGCTTAAACTCTTTTGTCAAAATTATATTTTGTTATTTTGCACAAATAGTGTAGAGCAGTAGTCATCCAGCCCCACAAGCCTGAACCAACACACAGGACCAGTTTACAAGTCCAATCCAGTACATGGCACTATGCCATCTTGCAGCAGGGATCCCCATTAATACAATTAATGCTGCACCTGCACTGCCAAATTTCCAGGCCCGTGGAGAGCCCCACCAGCTGGAGGACGCAGCTCCATGGGCTGGATCAAGCCTGCAGGATGCATCTTGGTCACCTCTGACATAGAGCATGCCCATGTCACCTACTGTAATTCTAACTTTTATATTATAGTAGGCAACTGGCAATCTTCCGGATCATGGGGTATGTGTAAGAGGTCTAGTCAGGTGCCTGATGAATCTGCTTTTACGGAGTCCTGCAACCTTCACACCAAGACCTTTGATGCATATGCCTAGGCAAGAGTATGGAGGAGTGATGGATGCCCAAGACCTACCATCCCCCTTTAGACCATTAAGACAGAAACCAAAGGCCAGACCATGTCCAGACATTCAGAGACTCACTGGTTGTAGCTTCTTATCTGTTGCTCTCTGGCAGAACTGCTGCTGACCGCCTAATGCCCCAGTGAGGGCACATTTGTGTCAGGATGATGCCCCGTAGCCTTTCTCCAACCAAGGAGTACTCACAAGGAAGTGGGACCTAGGGCTTTGAGGCGCCCTATACATGCCTTATTGTGGAGGCTACAACATTGTGGTATTTTATCAGAGCTACCCTGCCATCAGTAGACCCACCACATTGCTACCAGGCCCTCCAATCGGATACAGTTTACAGTCATACCCAGGACTAGCTTTTACATTGGGATTTGGGAAAAGCAGCATCTCCCCTCCCGGTCCTAAGGAGGAACCAAATGTTGATGGGGGAAAAAGGGGGAGGGAACACGAAAAAAGCAATTTTGTCTGGATTGGTAGTAAAGGTTTTGGATACAGCTTATAAACTCTATGACAAGATAAACCCTAAGTTCTTAAACCATTGCACCATCAATTCAACTATTAATCAGACACTTATGTTTACCTGAGAATTTTCTCCAGTTCATCTACTTTGTCATGAAGAGTTTTAGTTATGTCCGTCTCAGAACTGTGAAGGTTTAAAAAAAAAAATGTTGAAAATATGATCCGGTTATTGCTTAAACAAACACAGGACAAACATTGGCCATGTGGTAGATCATTCTGAAACCTTTAAATTCATAGTGGTGCTTCTACTTAGGAGGGGGACATTAGAATCGCTGGCTTCTGCTGAAAGGAAGGCCAAAAGCTTAGACACTAGAGCATGTCAGGCCGTCCTGAATCTACCCACAGAAAAATGGAATAACTTCTTACTCAATATTTTCTGTTAACTGAAGAGAGCCCCCTAAGCATAAGGATAGTTCCCAAAAGGAGTGTGACAGACTTGATCTTCTCCCTTTAGTGGGACTTCATCCATTTTTCCTAGAAACTATTATTTATCATACAGGAGGTCTTTGACTTACAGTTGAATTGCTTTGTGAAAGTCCATCTCACATGGTAACAATGGTTCTGAGCAACAAGGCTAGGGACCGCCCCCCCCCCCCCATGGAGGCATTGCTGACATTAGGTTGCTTCTACTAGGCGAGAGGCATATGGCAGAAGTTTGGGTCCAGCTTTTATTCCATTTTCTTTTCCCTGGGGAGATAACTCAAATACTCAGTGTGCCATAGCACTGACAAAATGCCTCTCA
>NW_017729028.1:15016058-15020370 GCF_001723915.1 Gavialis gangeticus
TGAGAGGCATTTTGTCAGTGCCATAGCACGCTTAATATCTGAGCTATTTTCCCAGGGAAAATAAAAATTACAAAATAATATGTTTTAAAATGTTTTTACTTCTAACATTAACCTCAAAACTTCATTTAACACATTATAAGCTATTTGCAGATATCCATGTGGAAATGCTCACCCATATCCTCTTTGTGGAAGGCATTCCAAAATATCGTAACAGAGAGAGAGTTGGTCATCTCGTTCACAAGTATAGATACACTCCAATGCTATAATCATCAGCTGGTCTTGATCGGGAATTATCTTGGGCTGACACTAGCAAGAACAGAACATATTTTGCTGGATGTTGTAATACTTTTCAATTTACAGTTGGTCACTTTAACCCATATTCCAGTGCTTGAGTATAAGTATTACAACTGCAGCTATAAAAACAAATTTATAATTTGTTTTTATACATTTTGCTATAAAAAAATTATATGGGCTCTCTGGAACTTTAACAATTCTCAATGAAATATCCTTTAAAATTACCAAACCAGAAAAAAAAACAACAACAACTAATTCATGTCTTTCTCACACCACAGTTGTTTGAAATAGCAAGACACTTTCAATTGGATTGGGGGGGAGGGTGGTAAGGAGGAAGAACAAAAATTCATTAAGTGAAAAAAACATTAGAAACTTAAAACACATTTACTGTCTACATTTAAAGTATTTACTTTATTTTCACAGCATCAAAATACACTAAAATACTGTAGAGGTGGGCTGTACACACAGCAATTTAAAAGCTGGGAAACTGTCTCCTGACAGCCTTGCTCCCTTCCCAGGCAGGGGATGAGGACAAGCTGTCAAGTAGTGGCCTTCCCTAAAGGCAGAAGTGGCCCAGCAGCACCCCCCAGCTGGACAGCTCATCTGTACAGCTCTCTAGCCAGGGGCTGAAATGCATGCATGCTCCTGAGGCTGGGCTACATTTCTACCAGTCAAAATTTCAGAGAATTTCAGAGAAATTCTGTGGCCTCAACCCCAGGGACCGTAACTGGTAGATACATTCAGTGTGGACAAAATGCCAGTAACCTTACCATCATGTCCACTAATACCACTCGAATTTAAAATGAGAGGAGATAAAAGACATTACTCTTGAGTTCACATTATAGTAAATGGTAACCCCAATAGGGAAAAAGGTAATGTCAAGGGAGGTAAAGAAAAAATAAGTTATTTTGCAGATGTTTTAGTAAGTGTGTTTAGATGCAAAATGGGCTATTTATGAAGCAGCACAAGAACTGTAGCAATAGCAAAAGCTTTTAAGCAAGTCCTTCCACCCAATTATGAGGAAGGAAAAATAAAAAGGCAGAAAATAATTCTTTGTACTGACAACTATACGAACTACACAACATCATACACACACACACAAGGAAATACTCAGAGAAATAAATATAAATAAGCACACTATATCATATCATACTATGATTTTTCTTGGCTTGTAGAGGTACTATTGGTATGGAATATGCCTCCGTCATAAAAAAGAGGGGGGAGAGAGACTATTGGGCATTTATGTTGGTATTTTCAAAATTACACAGCATCAGCCTAGCACTCCTCCCAAATGGCAAAACTAACACTGGCTTTCAAAAGAACAGACTCAGGCTGAAACTGAGCATTTTTGAAAATCCCACCTTTAATTCTCTCCTTCTCATGCTAAAAGTTTCTGCAGGGAAAATCTGTCCTCACTTGCGCTTGTGCAATCCTGCAGTTTCCAGTGAAACTCCCCAAGAGGAACCAAGTAGACAATTCTGTTAATTATTCATGAGCAAGAACAGATACCAACTCTCTCCCCTAGCTCTATAAAAACCAGTAAAAACATATTTTTATCGTTAAGGCCAGGTACAGACATTACACTTTTATAGGTACAGTATAACCTCATAAATCCGGATTTTAAAAATCTAGAATTCTCAGAAATCCGGCACTTTGGCAGCTGGTCCCGGAGCTGCAGCTACACATTGAACGGCAGCGTGGAGTAATGAATGCGGCAGCAGCCGCCGCATGCAAGCTTCCCACTCTGTGTCCAGCTGGTTAGGCAGTGACCGGCTGCCAGAATCCCTCCACCTCCCCCACTCCACACACTTTACTTAGGTTTCAGAAATCCGGCATTTTCAAATATCCAGCAGATGCTCGGTCCCGAGCACACTGGATTTATGAGCTTATACCATTTAAGTAAGTGACCAGAAACTAGTCTATACCCATAACACATCAGAAGTTCAGCACATAGAGACTGCTTTAAAAATGGCAGAACCCGGTCTAAGATTTGCCTCTGCCACCAAAAGGTGAATGCATATTCTGTTTGCTACCAATCTAAACTACGCCGCTTACAGAAAACTGTGTAACTTAGATTAATTCCACCTCCAGTTTTTTGAATGTCTGTACCTAGCCTTAGTCAGCAATTCTTCCTGAAAATGCAAAAGGAGCAGACCTACTAAGTTGTCATTTTTTCAGAGACTTTTTCCAGAGGAGAACTGCACTGCATCAGTAAATGGTTAGATGGATAATCAGGTGAAAGCAAAAGCAGCTTAAACTGTCTTTTTTTCCTAAATCTACATATAATTTTGTTTGCAATTTGGATTTGCTCCTAAGGGTACAACTAATTCATCAGCAGGAATAGTCTTGAAGTATTTTTTATATGTAAATTCTAAAGTCCTCTTTTTACAAGAGACCTTACTGCTGTGCAAATTAAATTCCAATTGTATACTGAAGTCCAGAACTGGAAGAGTAACTCTGCTGAACATGCATCTTCTGAGTGGCTAATTTATAAAATTAAATGACTAGTGTACCTTCCCAGTACCTACCTACCTAGTTTATGTCTTCAAGTATTGATCTAATTTGTAAAAACTATGTCTATCAAAAAGGCCATGGTAGCTCTATATGCTCCATAGTCTGAAAAAAGATACAGGTGCATCTTTAACCTTAGGAAACTAAATGTTAGTGATTTCATTCACATTATTTCAAACTAGCAGTTTCTTTTTAATTTTATTAGTATTTTCATTAAAAATTGATACCAATGATTTAGCTGTATTTGTGTTTTACACTTCAGCAAATTATTTCAAGTTGCTATTAATTTTCCTTTTATATCATTAAAAACAGATCTAAGAGCAACACTGGTGATGTCCCATGCCAATTCAACACACTCTAGTCTTTTATTATCAGCTTTCAATTGTTAACCAGTGAACAATATACACAACTGTCACAAGGCAGTTTTGATCTTTCAATTAGGGTTTCACAAAATACAGTACATAGAACTTTACTCTAATCCAAATCCTACTATAGACTCTTTAATCCACTAATAGTGAACTTGCATATCAGGGTTGTCCAATTTCTAAGTAGCAGAGAGCCACATACTACACCACATATTGCACTTCCCCACTGCATTGCATTGGGACCCCAGGCCTCCAAACCTTGTAGGGGCTGTAAGGCAAGGCATGGGGGTAGGAAGTGAAAGCTGGAGGAAGGAGGAGCCTGGAGCCCCAGCACCAACAGGAAAGTAATGGGGGCAACAGCAACCAAACCAAGAGGCCAGGGGCAACAAGCCAGACAGCCCTGTTCTATATGAAAAACAAGCAAAGAAAAGCAGGCATGATTTTACCCCCCAGTATGATTTATATCCTTGTGCTATTTTAACTCACAGTGTGACATCTCTTGATATATTCAGTGATACTTCTCCGAGTATTTCCTTATTTTGAAGTGAACTAACTGAACAATTTGAGATGCATTAGACTCCCTTCACTCCAGCTTATGAACCCCAGCCCTTCTCCGATTAAGACCAGCAAGGGGTGGCACAGTTACCCCTCGAAGTCAGGAACAACAGCACGAGGTCCTCTTTCTCCTCCCCCCCACAGAAAAAGAGAGAGCTCCTCCATTTTCTGAAATGGCAGGCAAACCACAGCAACCTTAGCAGTCAGAATACACAATATGTTCATGAATTGATGTTGTCCTTAAAATGAGGGAAAGGAGCCAAGGGTGGACCATTCTGAAATTTAAATCCAAATAAATAACACACATTTACTTTTTATGAAGTGATCATAATCAGGGATCCCAATTTTCTCTGATAAAAAAAAATCCCCAATTTTCAGATTTAAAGTAGTAACCCAAAAATCACATTTTTCCATGATCAAAATGAAACACCACCATATAGAGATATCTGCATATCTCTCGCTATATAGATCTACATATATCTCTGTATAAATATCTCTATATAGTGGCGTTTCATTTTGATCATGGAAAAATGTGAATTTTTGGTTACTTTTTTAAATCTGAAAATTAGAAATTTTTTTTTTTAAAT
>NW_017729028.1:15025370-15026148 GCF_001723915.1 Gavialis gangeticus
ATCACATTTTTCCATGATCAAAATGAAACACCACCATATAGAGATATCTGCATATCTCTCGCTATATAGATCTACATATATCTCTGTATAAATATCTCTATATAGTGGCGTTTCATTTTGATCATGGAAAAATGTGAATTTTTGGTTACTTTTTTAAATCTGAAAATTAGAAATTTTTTTTTTTAAATCAGAGAAAACCAGGATCCCTGATCATAATTGTGTGGTACATGTAGATTTAAACTATCCAGTTACACAGATATCTACTTATTTACCCATCTTCAACCTCATTTCTGAAACACGGTAGTTTAAATAATGCAAATCTACCCCCCACCCAAAGACTCAAAGGCTACAGCTTACTTTATAAAAAAAAAACTCTGACTTTATGTTTTAATATGACAACAGCAACAACATAAGAATCTGCTGGAGTGATCCATAATTCTCCCCTGCCCCTTATTAATCAGCGATTCAAAGCATAGAACCACTTTTATTTTATAAGAACTCTTAGTTAGAGGCAAAATAATGAAAAGCAGAAAAAAAAGTTTCAGGACTATGCATCAGTCAGAAGTACACAAAAATATATTGGGAGACTTCAAAAAAAAAAAAAAAAAAATCAGTCGTGCAGGAAATGAAGTTGACATTTGGAAGAACTCCCATACACTAACTTCTACTTTACTGGCTAATCATGCTAGTAATGAATAATTAAGGTATCTTTTGACATCCCGTTCAAAAGGACAAGCTGTCCTAGGCAAGCTGTTTGAGAAAATTATTCTGGCACACA
>NW_017729028.1:15026159-15026593 GCF_001723915.1 Gavialis gangeticus
TCAGGTCCCTTCCGACCCTAGAAACTATGAAACTATGGACTATAGTTTACCCCTATATTAAAATGCAGTTTTAACCTGGTTTAGGGAACATATCTTCATACTAACCTAACAAATGCTCAGTCAGAAAAGAAAAAAAAATAAAAAGGGCAGAGACCATCTCTGATTCAGAAACAAGCTACTGTTTACTCAGGAGTCTAATCCTGCAAAAAAAAAAAAATCGCATTTTCAAATAGATCAAGAAAGAAAGCAATCAGTACTTACAGATGGCTTGGAGTTTTGAAATATCTTCAAAGGTAATTTCAGGTCTTCTTTAGCCAAGGTAACTAAATATTCTCTAAAAAGTGAATTTGCAAGCCCAGGGGATTGGTTCTCACAACGATGTAGAAATGGGACCATCCATTGATAGGCATTCTTCACATATTTTTCATCAGAAG
>NW_017729028.1:15031593-15035569 GCF_001723915.1 Gavialis gangeticus
AATTTGCAAGCCCAGGGGATTGGTTCTCACAACGATGTAGAAATGGGACCATCCATTGATAGGCATTCTTCACATATTTTTCATCAGAAGACTAGAAAAGTCAATACACACACACACACACACACACACGCACGACAAAATGATAAATATTGGTTCCATCTTTATGTGAAAAAAGTTAAACTCTAGTATGGGCAACTATAACAATTTCCTCCATCCTGCACCATAAACGGAATTTGAACCCTGAATCTTTGGCCCCTGGCACACATTATATTTAAGACATGATTAGCTAGTTAACCGCATCTTAACTTGTTACCTGGCCATATGTTAATGCAATCAATGACATGATACAACAAGAAATAACAAAAAAAAGGTTAATATATTTGAGGCTGGTTCCAAACACACCAGTAACTGAACGTGTAGCCAGGCTGGGGCTCTCTTCTGTGGAGTGTGCCCCTATGCACCACGATAGGCCCCCACGGCTGGGAGTCCAGATGAGCTGATGGTGCTCCCAGCTGCAGGAGTGCACCATATGCCCACGTGCCTGGGAGCCCAGATCAGCTCATGGCTTCCAACCTTAGGAGTGTATGATATACTCCTACACCAGGGAGTCCAGACCAACTGATGGGAATCCCAGATGTGGGAGCTTTTCACTTGCTGATGCAGGGGGAGCCAGGATCTGAGGGAGCCTTCTGCCATGGACACATGGCATAAGGCATGAAGTGCAATTGTGGAGATTACGGATCAGATTCCATCATGCCTTTACAATTAAACACCTGCCAGGGGCCTGTAGTACTGCAGCATAAATTACTAACACCTGGTACATAAATATTTGTTAACTAGCAACAACAGAAAGCAGTTTTCCTCCCCATTTTGACCCCCCCTCGAAACAGAGGAAAGATGGGCAATTGGGTCAAAGTAGGAAAGTAAGAATTCTTTTCCTCCAGTTTTTCCCCTGCTGCTGACCCAGCAGGTCTCAGATATCCCCAGTGAAGTATATCTGAAGCAGAGGCTGCTTTGGTATTGGTGCAAGCCTATCCTTCACATACTCAGATTGTTGTTTTAGCAGGGTGCCAAAACCTCCTGAGGAATGCGAGCTAGAGAATAAAAATGGTGATTTTCAAAAGTGTAAATATGAGAAAAGTTGAACAGAACTGCTCTCTGCTGAATTTCCAAAGCCTGCTTCATACAGTGGAAGTATTTCAACATCTCAAAAATGAGCATAAAACTCTTTTCTAATCTCAAGTATACATTGAGATCACTCTTACTGTGGTAATAAACGTGTATATAAAAGATGGACTTTAAAAGAAGAACAGAGAAAAGGTTCCCGAAACAAGTTTCTATGCAAAGTCATGAGCCATAAATTGTTTCCCAATATTTATAATCATCAAGGAAACAATACATAAAGATATGTCTATATACCCCCATTTTCAGCCACTTACAGCTTCCACATATGGATTCAACTGCTACCTAGTGAGTTTTCAATACATACATTATCCATTAACAGTCTTAGCTTCTCAATATCCTTCATCTCCAGCAATTCTTTCAAGGTTAGGGTTTGATCACTTTCAGTTTCATAAACCACCGTCTCCAGCGTAACGAGGTTATCACAAAGCATCTGTAAACCAGGGATGTTCCTCTCCATGCCAAGACGAACAAGAGACAAAGCACAGTCCACCTGAAAATAAAAATGAAACACTTTCTTTCAACAAACATCATCTTCCCTAGTACTAATTTGTCTTCCTCATGCAAAGGACGACTTTCCAGTGCTTTTGGGGGTGTCATTATTCTCTTCAAATCCCTTCAAAACCAATTTAAAACTACAAAAGATTTGAATGTCAATGACTAATCTAATCTGAGGGAAATGGTGGGGTTACAGTCACAGAAGTAAAGTCAAAGATTCACAGAAATTTAGGGCTGGGAGGTACTTCGTGAGATCATCAGGTCCAGCTTCCCTGCTCTGGGCAGGAAAGACTGCTGAGGTCAAATAACCCCAGCAAGGTGCGAGTCCAGTCTCCTTCTAAAGATCTCCAGGGTAGGTGCCTGCACCACCCCCATTGGGAGTCTATTCCAGAGTCTGGTCACACAAACCGTGAAGAAGTTTTTCCTTCTACTAAACTGCAGCTCTTCCTCTTGCAGATAAGGAAAGACACTTCTTTTGTGGCTGAACAGTTGTCTGCTTTGATACCGTATTTATTCAAATCCAAGATAGATTCAACAGGGGGATCTCATCTTCTTGGATTTTAGTTCAATTCGGGGGGGGGGGGAGGAGGAAGGGCAGGAGCGGGGGCAGGCAGCTGCTGTGGCTCCAATTCCAGTCCCAACCTGGGGGTGCATGGTAGCCTGGCTTTAGCCATCTGCTGTGCATTAGATAAGTGAGAACAATCCAGCACTCACTAATGAAGATGTCATGACAAAAATTAAAATACTTTCTCCACTTATCTATAGCAAATAGCTTACTGCTCAGAAAAAGGTGAGAGGTATCTTTGACAAAGCTACTAAAAAATCCAACAAAAGGTACAGTTAACTGTCTTTTAATGGAAAATGGATGTGTTTGGAATTGAGGTACAAGATTTTTAAAAGATGCAAAAGATTTATTAGTATCAAAAAAATCTACATACTATTTAAAAATATGACAGACACACTGGCAGATGGAAAAAGATAGACTGCTGCAAAAAAATGTGCATGCAGAAGAAAAACAGACAAAATTTAATATACAGTAATAATACTCCTTTTTCTTTTTAATATGCTTACACATTTTCTGAACCTTAATTCAAATCTGTCTTGCTCTTGGTATCATCTGTGAACCTGTCAGCTATGCAAATACTTACTGAAATAAAAACAACTTCCAAAAATCAATTAAATTACTGACGCATTAAATGAAACTGTGTTTCAGTTATACATCATATGAAAACCTCACTGGATCCAACCAGCCACTACAACATTCTTTGCAGCCAAAGTAAATTATTTGATAAAAGCATTTGTAGCCACTGAGGGAAAATAATTTCCCATATCCATTAACTTTCCTAAAATGGATAGGGAGATGAATCTTTGCATAAAATTAAGGTGTGTACAGTATGGGCAATTAGAAAACTAATCTTTATAGTTATTCTGGCCAGCAAACAGAGGGTCCACAATAAGGGCGTGTACAGACTAAGCATTTTCTGCAGTATTAAGAAATTTAAAGAGTATTTAAAGTCAGAGGAAAAAATGGAGGCCATATGGACCCAAAATGAAGAACTTAAAATTCATAATTAATAGTTTGCTAAATCATTATGAATTTCAATTCTCTTTTAACATTCCAAAGCAGAAATTCAATGCTTGAGAGTGAGGAAACAAGTATTTCACTACAAAGGTACAGTAATATGTCCAATTTGCATAGTACTATTCATCCAAGGATATATCCAAAATGTTTTATATTTTTTAAATATATGGGCAAAATAAAGTATAGGCAGCCTACATGACACACACAAGATCACACAGCAAATGTGCCTGATCTTACTGCTGACTTTTCTGATTAAACCCCTATCCAGTACTCCTGCCCTTAGATAACATGGCTATAAAAAACACAAGGAACATGAACTTTATGCTCAGGAAGATTTTATTGTTTGCTAGAGTACAGCACAGATTTGCTAGAGTACAGCACAGATAGATTTTTACCACAGATAGGTTTTCGCTACTCACTGCTATGAACCAATCATTATTCAGCTGAAGATCCTTTAAAACAAACACTCAAAATACATTCAGGGCCATGTAAAGTGTTTATTTGATAGCAAAATAGGGGTGTTGTGGCAGTGACTTGGTCATGTCTCTTGAGAGCAAAATAGCGTCTACTTAAAAGAGTGCTTGCTGAGGCATCCTGCCACAGCTAAACCAGCTTTCTGAGGGTTAAACCTGGTTTTCTGCTCCTTATCTATGAATTGTGGAATGCTTATAGCTAAAGTGTAAGGTGATGCACCTGGGGAGGAACAATCGGCAC
>NW_017729028.1:15035580-15040809 GCF_001723915.1 Gavialis gangeticus
TCCCTTCCGACCCTAGAAACTATGAAACTATGAAAAGAAAGAGTGTAAAAGGAAGTTGTTGTGGTTAAGCATTTCCTGTATTTTGTTAATGTAGTCTGCCATAGCTTAAAGCCAACTTCATTAGCGATGGCGCAGCTAAAATTAATCATGTAAGGAAAACGCAAAGGCTTGTACTGCTATTGGTTAGTCATATAAGGGAAATTTATAGTATAGAACTATAATTGGCTGCAAGCCAACAGCTAGCTCAAAAAAATCTGTAAATTTGCTGGTGCATCCAGAAATCAGCTGAAGGAAAGTGTCATGGTAAAAGAAGCTATCATTGAGAGAGACAAACCACAGACCTCCTCTTTCAGCGGAGCGGTGGTTCCTGAGAAGCTCAAAGACTGAATACTAGGGTCCTTCCTGGTACTCCTTTGAACAGCGTAGATTGGGGACACCTGAATTCGCTGGATTTCGAGAGACTTGTCATATACCAGGCATAAAAGGGGACTGCCAATAAGTTGCTGACTCAGAGATTTACTTTCTGTCTTTGTTGTGTTGTTAAGCTTTGCATAATTACGTGTTTGTTAGATCAATAAACCTTTCGTACCTTTTCACCCCGACCACTCTCTCAATTCCGAACCAACCCACTGCAGGCAGCTGGAAAGGGGGGATGTGTGTGTGTACGTGTGTGCGCGCACACACAAGCAGAAACAATAAAAACAATGCATTTACAAGAACACCTACTGTTCTTACCTGCATAGCATAATTATCAATCTCCTGTGCCCTGTTCAAATACCAGTCAGTAACCAGGTCTATTGGGAGCTCAGTAGTCCTGTACTTTAGTAACTTAGGTTCGGCTTCATACAAGAATTCACCTTCATCTTGAAGAGCCGGTTCAACAATCAACCTGAGAAAAGTGCAAGTTACTAACTGACATCAACCACAGCCAAATGCATTTATACAAAAGGTTGAAAAGAACCAAGTCTTGGTGGCAATAAACCTCTGTATTTGTGAGGGAAAGAAAAAAAAAAAACAAAACAGTAATAAACTTTCACACATTGACAAATTTGAGTAAGAAGCCATCTTTAAATAAAAACGTCTCTCCATGAATGTAGTACATACCAAAACTTTACTCAGAAAGAACTCTCTCTATTGCCCTTTTGGCATGGGGGGGAGGGAGAAGAAATCAATAAATGAATAAAATGAGTTGAACCGTTATGTTGATACAATGACAATAAGACTGAGAACCGCACGTGGAAGAAATTCAACATCCCCATAGCAACTGCTTGCACAACTGCATTCCAACAGGATTTCCACTACAGGATGACACAGAATACAAAGTAATAATGTAACACATGACAGTGGCTCATCCTAGTTTGAGTAAACAGGGCAATTTAAATTCCAAAAACATACCAGATATGCTTCAAAATCCTTGTGCACAGGGAAGAATAAATACTGTTGAGTCCCTGAACTCAGAAGTCTTCAACTTTTATGAAATTAATGTATGAAAACTTCTATTTTAACATAGTATTTGTTGCTGTTGATAATCTTTTTGTTACATAAATCTTTTAAATATTACTGCATGCATCTACAAATTTAGGCATAACAATATAGTTATTAATTTCATCAACTCCGCATGTTCAGCCTCAATAAGATACCGTTCAGCTTGTACATACACATGCACACACTTCCTCCCTCTACTTACTTGCACTGTGGTTTTTCACACCAGTCCTCTTCCCGATGCTTCCGTTCATTCCAAGGAACAATCATCAATGTCTTCTGTCTATAACTGTTACAAAAATCAGTGGACATTTTACATAAGCATTTTCAAAAATATGCATTAACAAAGCATTCTGTTAAATTGTGCAGTATGGATAATTATTTTAATTCACTTTATATCAGATATCGCTGACTCACAAACAGCAAAATCAACCTGTTCAGGTATTTCTTTTCATGAATTGGGGCCACAAGGCCATGAGTAATTTTACTTGCCTGTGTTTATTTATAAAAATAATCCATATGCTACTTACTGACCTTTTGGGGAGCTACTACAGTGGAAACATTTTGTTCATTTTATTTTTTGACAATTTAATACCTTGGCATTTTTTATTTACCAATCAGTTAGAAATCCATATGGTCTGAGTTCTCTCTGCTTGCACAGTAAAATACATTTTACTTAATAACCTATCACACAAGCTTTGAATAGATAGAAAAAAGAAAGAATGCAATGAGATCTACAGACAGGTTTTTTGTTCTAAAAAAACATTGTTCTTTAACTTGAGCACAAATCCCTGTATTGAACTGAGAACAAGATATAACCCTGCTGCACTGGTTTTCTCAATTAAGTTAGGCATGGCTTTCTGACTATGAAAATACATGGTGAAATATTTTCTGAATGCTGCAGTAAAAGCCTGAAGTTGAAATGTGTGTTTCCTGTTTAAAATACAGATTAAGAATAACAAGAGTTATTACTAAAACGATTAGTTACAGCTTTTACCCTTCATGTCCACAACGTACTAGGTGTTTAAGCGTCATAAAAAAAATCCAGAAAATCTTGTTAAGTCAAACTGATCAAAAGCTACAAAAATCTGTTTCTATAAACCACAGAAAGAAAGCAAAAAAAAAATATGCACATGGGCACAGCTTTAAAGCTTAAGTGCACTGAAGCAGTAAACTACATGAAGCCTTATTCATTTTAGCATGACCCCATAATATCAATGCCTGTATTACAGGCATGACCTCTATATTACAAATTAACAGCTAATATAATCTTTTCATCCCTCTGAGAACAGCCACAGTGTAACCAGTAGCAACAGATATTTATGAATCCGTCCCCCAGCAGCTTAGAAAACGTAATGTTTTGTCCTAGACACCAGTCGATGCTAAAAACATAAATATGAATCAATGTGATGAAAGGTAGCCCACAATTAAATTAACTCCATCACAGTTAGCTATAACCTTTAAGTGTATTAAGTGAGGTACACTGGCACAACCTTCCCCTGAGAGGCATGCACTTCTACAACATGGCAAGCTCTCTCTCTTCCCCAGGACAGATGCTTCAATGGCAACACTATTAACACAAAAAACAGGATTATTGCAGCCACCCAAATAATTGGGGAATGTCAACAACAAGGTCCACGTCATGGAAATCAAGAGAAAGGAATGCTTATTATATACATGAAAAGCCAGTAATCTCATAGTTACAGAGAAGAAGGCAGAGTTAAAACTTGGGTCCCGTTCCGCATTGAATGATTTCAAGCAAATCACAATCTCTATGCTTCCATTTTCTAATCTAAAAATTCATACTGCCTCCCACTATTTTTTGTTAATCAAACCCTGACAAGTACTGGTGTTGTCAAAAGTGTTTATAACAACTAGTTTCCATGATAATGCCAAGCAAGGTTGCCATTTCTCTCTCACTTCAAATTTAGTATTCACCTCGCATTGCATTCAACTGCCAATAAGTACTTTGCATCAATCCTTGCATCAGCAGCTTTGAAACTTGGAAATAAATCCCTTGCTCTATTTCCACAGATATGAAGTTATCCTATTTATTTCAGATTTATGGTAGCTTGCTACAAGAGTCCTCAGATGATTTAGCCCCTTCAATTCTGAACCCCAAATTAGGATCATAGAAAAGTACAGATGGAAAGGACCTCACAAAGTCACTTAATCCAGGCCCCGGCTCAATGCAGAAGCATCCTTGACTAAATCGTCCCAGTCAAATGTCTGTCCAACCAGCCCTTGAAAACTTCCAGGACTGGAGATTCCACTTCTCTCTATAGCCTGTTGCAATGCTTGGCCACTCATAGACAGGGAAAGTTCTTCCTAATCTCCAAACAAAATTTCCCCAGCTGAATATTGAGGTCATTGCTGTTAGCCTTATCCCCAACAGCCATAAAAAAACCCTATCCTCACCCTCTCTATAATCACCCTTCAGGTATTTGAAGAGTGTATTAAATGCCGCCTCAGTATTTTCTCCTCCAGACTAAATAACCTGAGCTCTTTCAGCCTTTCCTCATAAGTTTTGCCTCCCAGGCTCCTAATCCTTTTTGATGCTCTGTGCTAGGCTCTATTAAAACTGTCCACATCCTTCTTGAATGTGGGGACCAAAACTAGCCACCGTACTCCAGGTGAGGTCTAACCAGTCCAGAACAGACCAGAAAAAACACTTTTCTTGATTGAAAGTGACACGCTTTTTAAAACAACCCAGGATGCTATCAGCTTTTTTTTGCAACAAGAGCATACTATTTCCTCATATTCAGCTTATAGTGTATTATGACTCCCAGGGGCATCTCTCCAGTAACAGAGCCTAGCCACTCATTCCCCAGTCTGTATTTGCGCATTTGTATTTTGTCCTAAGTTCAATGCTTTGCACTTGTCTTTGTTGAATCTGATCTGATTGACTGTGGACCAGTTCAAGTCAATCTGAATCCTAGCTCTACTCTCTGCAGAAGAGGTGCACCCATACGTTGGTCCGAAATCGGATCAGCACCAATATAAAGAAAATTGGTTGCATCAAAAATCACCCTGATATGGCCCATAATGTGGTCGATAAATGGCAAGTGCGTGAGTGCAGCCGCAACGCAGCACATAGGTGGCAAGGAGTGCAGCCTGGCAACTTGGAGAGCTGTGGGCAGCTGGCAGATCAGTTGTGGTGGACAGGGAAGGGGAGGGAAGGAGCACGGCCGGGGGGGGTGGGGAGGGCAGATCAAGTCTCCCATGATGAGGGAGGGAGTGGGGCTGGGGTAGTAGTGCCCAGCAGGGGCAGAACATGAGACAGAGCCATGGCTTGCCCTGAGAGAGTGGGAGTGGGGGTGAGGTTCCTGCTGCTGCTGCACACTGCCCAGGAGGGCATGGGGTGGGGGAAAGGACATGTGCCCAGATCTGCACGAGGTGGAGCAGGGTGGGCTGGGGCCAGGGCTGCGCTGGGCTCTTCCCACTGTGGGGGGCTGAGCCGGGCTGTGCTTGGGGCGGGCGGCGCTGGCAAGGAGAGTTGGGAGGAGCTACAGCAAATGTTGGGATGGCTGAAGCCCCTGCCCCCAAGCCTTCTTTCAGCACCGCCACCGCCCACCCTGAGCACATCCCAGCCTAGTCACCACCGGGAAAAGCCTAGCGCAGCCTCAGACCCAGCCCAAGCCTCCGCCCGCAGTGACAGCCACCTCATGCAGATCTGAGGGCACACGTTCCCCCCCTCCCCCCCACCATGCCCTCCTAGGGTGTGTGCAGCAGCAGGAGCCACCCCCC
>NW_017729028.1:15040925-15042595 GCF_001723915.1 Gavialis gangeticus
CACCCCACCTCAGCTGGGAAGCGCCTGCCCCATCCTCAGGCTCCAGCCCCACTCCCTCCTTCAGCGCAGGGGCCTTGATCTGCACCCCATAGCCCTTTCACCACAACAGACTTACCAGCTGCATGCAGCATTCCATGGTGTATTGGAAATTGGATTGGTATTGGCTGATATGCCTCCTTAAAAACTGGCTATCAGTATCAGCCCTAAAAAACTATTGTGCACCCCTACTCTGCAGTATCTGCAACTCCACTCAACTTGTTCTTTTCCTTTTTCATATCCTTTTGACAAGGTATTTAGTAGAATTCACAGATTCACTAGAATTTGACAGGACCGTGCCATGAGTGCTTCTGCTATAGCCTACCCACCTTAGTGTAGTCCACAAATTTGCTAAGCATGCACTCATAGATTTCATAGACATTAGGGCTGGAAGGGACCTCGGAAGATCATCAAGATCCAAAGAATCTTGGAGTCATCATTGACTCCAAAATGAACATGGGCCGGCAGTGTGGGGAGGCAGTCAGGAAGGCCAACCACACCTTGTCATGCATCCACAGATGCATCTCAAGCAGGTCCAAAGAGGTGATCCTCCCCCTCTATGCGGCACTGGTCAGGCCGCAGTTGGAGTACTGTGTCCAGTTCTGGGCGCCGCACTTCAAGAGGGATGTAGACAGCATCGAGAGGGTCCAGAGGAGGGCCACTCGCATGATCAGGGGACAGCAGGGCAGGCCCTATGAGGAGGGGCTACGGGACCTGAACCTGTTCAGCCTTCACAAGAGAAGGCTGAGGGGGGATCTAGTGGCCTGTTATAAACTAGTCAGGGGGGATCAGCAGGCATTGGGGGAGTCACTATTCCCCCGTGCACTACCAGGAGTGACCAGGACTAACGGTCACAAGCTGGGAGAGGGTAGGTTTAGGCTAGATATCAGGAGGCACTACTTCACCATCAGGGTGGCTAGGATCTGGAACCAACTTCCAAGAGAAGTGGTACAGGCTCCTACCCTGGGGGTTTTTAAGAGGAGGTTAGAAGAACACCTTGCTGGGGTCATTTGACCCCAGTACTCTTTCCTGCCATGGCAGGGGTTCGGACTAAATGATCTGCTCAGGTCCCTTCTAGCCCTAGAAACTATGAAACTAAGTCCAGCCCCCTGCCCCAGGGGCAGGCAGTCAGCAGGGGTCATAGGATCCCAGCAAAATAAAATCCCAGCATTCAAATCATTAACAAAGCTATGAAATAATATGGGACCCAAAACAGACATCTGGGGAACCCTGGTTGACACATCCTCCCAGCTAAGCATGGAGTCATTTATGACTACTCATTGAGTATGATGATCAAATTAACAGTCAACAAGGACAGCATATATTAAGTAACTACATTTTGCACTTCATCATTATACTTGAATCATCATCTTACTGTTTGGACTTTCTGGTGAAAGTCGCTTGGAGCAAGGATCTGACAATAAAAAAGCGACAAAGAACCTCATATTTCATGGTTTTCTGTAGCTGAGCAAAGATACTCCTTCTGTCACTCTTCCATAAATGCCCAATTTAAATAGGGTTTCAGCTTCTTCCCAAACAACTTTTAATTATATTCTTTGTTCACGGTGGACCCCTGTTCTTTGTTACAAGGATGGAATCTGAAAGAATTTCATTGTCATTCACATCCAATCGGG
>NW_017729028.1:15042653-15069269 GCF_001723915.1 Gavialis gangeticus
GAATCACAGAATGAGAGTCTTTTTTGAGGTCACTGTGACCTGTAGCTATTTTTAATTGTGTGGAAGCACATGGTTGCCAACTACATCACAAAACACTACTCTCCTGCAGCCAACGTTTAAAAAAAAAAAAAAAAAAAAAAAAAAGAGAGAGATAAAAGAAAAAAACTTCAGTACTTCACATGGATTATACTGCTAATTATATTTACCATCATTGGCGTCCCTTTTTTCTTATTATTGCTGTTCTTCTTGGACTGTCCCTCACACATTTTAGCATGATAGATTGTACTAAAAGCTACATTTGAAAAACAATGTGCATTCTAAGACTGTCATTTTCAGCTGTTCACAACTTTCTCAAGCAATTTCCTTATGCAAAATCAATTTTCATGTATAGTCTCAGAGCCCCACTAAACCTTGTAGGAAGTTTGCTTAGGTGTATCAATTTTTTTTTGGATCATGAGGACAAAAGGAAAACAGATGCACTCATTAGAAAATCAGGGCCTTCGTAATTCAAATGTGGTGGAAAATTCAAACTTGGTTTCCTTTGATAAATTTTCTTTGCCTTCAAGTATTTTCAATAAAAGCTTTAAGTTAAAAATATTAAAAGATGACAATCAATAGCCAGCAGGGGATCGGTCCTAATGACATGACAATTTAAGATC
This sequence comes from Gavialis gangeticus, assembly GCF_001723915.1. Lineage (NCBI taxonomy): Eukaryota > Metazoa > Chordata > Crocodylia > Gavialidae > Gavialis > Gavialis gangeticus. The sequence continues at coordinate 15,043,313 of NW_017729028.1, forward strand.
AGAATCATCTGTGCTGAGAGAACTCAGTGTGGTAAAGAACTGAAACATTCTGGAAACAGAATAACTCAAAGCATTTTTTTAATGAATTAAGGGATAAAATGCTACTTAAATGAACTTTCATACATTCCCATGGGGTAATTTCCTACCCCAGACACATATTTTGTGCAATATCTTAAAGTTAATTAATTCTAAAAAAAATTCTTTTTAGGACATTGTCACTGGCACCACAGTGCACAATATCCCCAAAGAACAGCCAGCTTATATGAATGGTTTGCTCTCCGTGGATGAAAAACTGCCTAGGGTAACATGCTATGCCAATGCAATTTCTGTATGGCCTGTTTGGGTGGATGCACCTCAAAGGGCAGTATTCATTCACACCTCTTTCAGGTCCATTTCAGGTATCCATGGTAACCAATGGATGGCCATCCTCCACTCTGCTTTTGCAGAAGATTTGGTAATCCCTTCTGCTAACCACTTTGTTTGCAGGCTGCAAGGTCATCAAAACGCCCTGCTCTTTGGCAAAATAAACAAACAAACAAACAAACAACCCTTTGTCACACCCAAATCCACTTCTGCTCTCTTTTCTCATGGCAAAACTCTGCCTCACTTGCCCCTATCATAACATACAACCTAGTTTGCCCTGCCGTTGCTGTAAGTGAGGACAATGAGCAAAGAGACAGCAGAGAAGAAATAGAACAACATCATACTGCAATACAGTGTACGCTATAGAGTCCCTTCCAACAGTAAAACAGCTGGACACCCCCTCCATACCCCTTTTACCTGCTCTCAATAAGCCCCTGCATGTGTGGTTTCTAAACAGCATCCACCCACATTTGTCTTGCCTGAAAAGGGTGGATGCTGGTCTCTGGCTTCTGTGCTCAGGAGGAGAGAGTGCTACTTGTGCTGCCATAGGGCAGGGTGGAATTGCTTGTGACAGCATAGGTGGACAGGCTTGTTTTCAATTTTTCTATGCATTCAACAGTAATCATTTTTTTTTCTTTTTTTTCTGTAGTCCAGGATAAGAAAGCAGTGCATATTCAGTGCTGAAGCCTGTCTTGCACAGGTAACCAGGGATGACAGCAATACATCCACTGATGAAATCTTACCCCAAAGCAGTGAGGATGCTGATTTTGTTCCAGACATGGGAGATTGCTCACAGCGAGAAGACCATGAGTCTACGAAAGCTTCATCCAGCTCAGATGAGGAGGAGTTGGTGCCACAAGAAGACATGATGCCAACACTTGCAGTGAGAAAGGGAAGAGGACCAACCCAGGGCCACTGTGGAAGACCGAGGAGAGCTACAGCAGGACATGAAGCAGAACCACTGCCACCACCCCCAGAAAACAGTGCAGGTGACAACACCTTTAGAAGAAGGAATGACAGAGCGTGGGGAAAAAGTCCAGAGCTAATACATCATCAGAGAACAGCAAAGGACATAGTCCATGAAAGTGCTGGGCTGACAAGAGAAAGTAATGAAGACACAGTGGTAGAAATGTTCCACCTGTTTTTCTCCCAAGATTTCCTGACTGTTATCATAAGAGAAACAAACAGAGGCAGAAAGAAAATTCAGGGAGTGGAATGACAGCCATCCTGAAAACAGAAAGGAATGGAAAAAGCTGGACACAAGAGAGATGAAAGCCTACATTGGCCTCCTACTGCCGAGTGAGACGAAGGACTGGAGGAACTGTGGGAGCAACACACTGGGCATCCTCGCTTTCATGCCAACATGGATTTAAAATGATTCCACCAAAATCAGCTTAACGCAAGCCCCAGTGGCCTAATAGATAAGGCACTGGTCTCCTAAACCAGGGATTGTGGGTTCAAGTCCCACCTGGGGTGAAATGTGCATTCAGTATCTTTCTTTCAGGGGAGGTGCTCTCATGCTTCTTGAGGAAATCGGTACAATCAGCTTCTATACAATTGCACTAAGCCTGGTTAATGAGCAAGAAGATTGGTAAGTCATAGCACTATGATGTGAATGGAATAACAGAGATTTGGTGGGATTGCTCCAAGCATGGATGGGTACAAGCTGTTTAGGTCAGTAGATGCACAACAAATAGAAATAGTACTACATCCAGTTTTGGGCACCATACTTCAAGAAGGAGGTTGAGAGGGTCCAGAGGAAGGCTACACATATGGTTCGGGGCTTACAGGACAAGCCTGAGGGACCTGGACCTCTTCAGCCTCTGCAAGAGAAGGCTAAGAGGTGATCTTGCAGCTGCCTACAAATTCATTATGGGAACACAGCAAAGGATTGGAAATGCTCTGTTCATCAGGGCACCCACTGGGGTAACAAGGAACAATGGTCACAAATTGACAGAGAGCAGATTTAAGCTAGATATCAGGAAGAACTTCTTTATGGTAAGAATGGCCAAAATTTGGAATGGGCTCCCAAGGGAGGTGGTACTCTCCCCTACCCTGGGGGTCTTTAAGAGAAGGCTGGACAGGCATCTGGCTGGGGTCATCTGACTCCAGCACTTGTTCCTGCCTAGGCAGGGGGTGGGACTCAATGAGCTGTTGTGGTCCCTTCCGACCCTAGCATCTATGACTCCATCAATCTATGAAAATCACCAACTACCTGAGATTTGACAACAAACTGACACGTGAGGAAAGGAGAGCTGTGGACAAACTTGCTGCCTTCAAAGATACTTGGACACAATTTGTGGAGCAGCTCAGTAAATGGTATATTCCAGGAATACACCTGACGGTTGATCAGCAGCTCCCTGCATTCAGGAGTCACTGTCCCTTCAGACAGTATATGCCCAGCAAACCTGCCAAATATGGCTTGAAAATTTGGTGGTGCTGTGATGCAGCAACATCATTACCCGTGTCTGGAGACATCTACCTGGGCAAGCAACCAGAAGCTCCACGTCAAGGTAATCTTGGTAACCAGGTCATTGAAAAACTGGTTCATTGCTGGTAGAAGGCGGAAAGGAATATTGTGAGTGACAATTTCTTCACAAGTACTAACCTGGCAGAAAGACTGCTACAACAGGACTTGACCTATGTGGGTATGATTCGGAAAAACAAGGCCAATACCCCAAACGAAATGCAAACAAATAGAAGACGAGAAACTTTTTCATTCATTTTTGCTTTTGATGGGGAACTCACCCCAGTTTCCTATGTTCCAAAGAAGTGCAAAGTTGAGCTGTTGCTGTCAAGCATGCACCATGAACTGTCAGTGGGTAGAGAGCAAAGAAAGCCAGACGTCATCCATGACTACAATAAAAACAAGGGTGGGGTGGATAACCTCGATAATTTAGTCCGTATGACCACCTGCAGATGGAAAATCAACAGGTGGACAATGACAGTATTTTTCAATATGCTGGATACGGCTGCCATTGCCAGCCTCATCATTTGGCTAGGCCACAACGCAAACTGGAAGGGAAGATCATATTTAAGAAGACTGTGCTTTTTTTTTTTTTTTTTGCAGAAGTTTGGAGAACAGTTGATCGATGGATAAATAAAACAAAGAATGATGGATACATGTATTCTGTCTAAGTCCATCAAGTCTGATATGACTGCCCTAAATTACGAATTGCCACAACGCACCCCAGTAGAATCCTTCTGCAAGCATGAGTGGATATTGTGCTTTTTGCCCAAGGGCAGATGACTGCAAAACCTAGAAACGATGTGCAGATTGTAAGTGATTTGCTTGTGTGCACCACAAGTATATCACTGCTACTTTATGAGGAATGCAATATTTAGTTAAAACTGTTAGGAAATGTTTTTGGAAGTAATTGTTAGTTTAAAAACAGTATGAACTGCAGGCTTAACAAATTGTTCATTCACATTTTGAAACTCCAAAAAAAGTTTAAATTTTGTTCATAGTTCTAGTTCAATATAATATTTAGGGTTCAAAGCATCATAAATACTCTTTCAAACAATCTGTATGTTTAATAAATAGTTTTTGGTACATTTATACTGTTGTCACTGGTTCCATTTTGTTCATGTGGGTGGAGTAACAAGTTACCCTCTGAGAACAACAACAATTACGGTTTCATGAGAACGGATGAGGGTTAAACACTTTGGCAGAGGAATAAATTGAAAAATCAGCAGTGTCAAATATAAGCTTTAACAGATTGATTTTAATTAACCTATGCCATCAAATATATGTGCCATGCAATGAGACTGAATGATGTATTGGAAGCACAACTTAACTTAAGGAATATCCTTTCCTGAACATTTGATTAAATACTGTTTTACTATTACTAGGTCCAAACTTGCAAAACAACTTAACCAGAATTCCATTCTGATTAAATCTACATCAATATTTCATTTCTTTTTCCTAAGTACAGTACTTCTAATATCCTTTAGTTATCTCCTTCAGTCTTTGGAAAAAGTGACAAGGAGTCATGCAACCAACCTGAAACCATAAACTACAGTAACGCTACACTCCCTTTCAAAAGTCTCATTTCATCGTCTTTCAGGTATCTTTCCTTCCATAAAAAAAACATAGCTTCTTGAACTGAAAGTTACAGACATTTCATAGAATCACAGAAAATTAGGGTTGGAAGGGACCTCAGGAGGTCATCTAGTCCAATGCCCTGCTCAAAGCAGGACCATCCCCAATTACATCATCCCTGCCACAGCTTTGTCTAGCTGCATCTTCAAAAACTCTGAGGATAAAAATTGCACAACCACGCTGGATAACCAGTGCTTTACTATCCTCCTAGTGAGAAAGTTTTTCCTAATATCTAACCTAAGCTTCCCTTGCTGAAACTTGAAACCATTTATTAAATGGTTTCCTTTTACTTTCTCTATCCTTTCAAACCATTTCCGATTACTTCCTTTACAAAGTGAGTGTATTTCAATTTCTCCTTTAAGTCTTGTTGCTTCAAATAGCAAGGAACTCCTACTGATGGTCCTTCAAGAAAGAAGATAATTATACTGTCTAAATTAAATACGAAGTTGTAAAGTGCTGACTAAAGAGCATATCAAAAGGCAAAGGGGGAAGGTAGCCAGGGTTAAAATAAAGCACATCTGTTAAATATTGAATATTTGTCAAATCATATACAGGAATTTTCTTCATTAATTTCCTTTTTACTTAGGAATTTGCCACTTTTAAAAAAATAATTTATCATTCAAAAGCAACACAATCTGATAAGTAGGAAATTAAAAAGAAATGGGCAGTTATTGAGTCTTTGCAGAATAGCTAGCCCAACACTCCCCTACGACCTCTAATTTCAATGATAACAAGAAGAGTCCAGGTAATCATGGAGGGAAACTCATTTTGTTCAGGTTCTCTCCTCTTTGTGAATAACCACTTTCCTTCACATTTTTAGTTTTAATATTTTGTAAAGAAGAGAAAGGAACTTTGTCTCTGAATAAGTTTAGTGTATGATGCAGAAATGACAGCTCAATTGTTGGGCGGCATAATATAACTTAAATGTCAATTTATCAGCCTGATTAAAAGCAGACAGAAGCTAGAGAAAAAGAATGAGTTACAAGAAAAGCTCTTTTTCACATCAACTTTTTGGACCGAAAATCTCTAATACCATATGCTAAGATTTTGTTTTATTATTATGCTGGCTAATGAAAACTTCAAGCTGGGGTCATTACGAGTAGTCAAATCTTTCTCCTTTCCCAGATTTTTCTCCATTATCCAGAAGACAGGCAGGCATTGATTAATTAAAAAAAAATACTATTTAAAGCATGCGTGTGAAAAAACAACTACTACCCTTTCTTTTTCAATTATTTTGTAACTATTGTTTTGTAATTTTTAAAGAACATATACCAGGGAAATACGTCATTATAAAGGGGGAATTTCTAATTTTTTGAGGTAGTTTAGTACCCCAGCTCCCACTGAAAGTAAAGATATAGGTGACTTTACTGTTTCAAAGGGCTTTTGAAAATCATGCCACTGAAAAAATAGAAGACCTGGACTCTATAGAAATATCTAGGCTGAATATCATTATGTAATTACGACATTCTAGCCTCATGCCTTTTGTGCATGTGTGCTTAAAAGTTAGTGTAGAAGTCAAATTCTCAAAAAAACTATTTCTATAATGGAAAAGAGAAAGCAAAATCTTTCATTTAGAAGCCTCTTCAGTTCTCCTACTTTCACCTCTTTGCACATTAAATGCTACCGATAAAACGCATAAGTTCTGAGACAGCCAGTAGTTCCTGTTATTCTTTCCTAATTCTGAAGAGCTCACAATATTTTTTTTCCCCGTTAACAATACTAGAGCTTTACAAAGAATCCCAAATGCGGCATCACCAAGATTCATTGATGTTAACTGGTACTGCTACAACAATCAAGGGACAACTGTAAAAGTTAATATTCTGTGCACTCTTGCTTAACTAGTATTTTCAAATGTTATATAGTCTGACTAATGAAGGGTGTATTAACCAAAAAAAAGTGCAATACTGACTTTGATGGGTGTGGGATTAGACTATATACATTCATATATCATTATTTAGATTTATATCCCACCCTATCCAGAAAGGCTCAAGGCAGCTTACAATAAATGATGGACAACTCACATGATGAAGAACAATAGACTGCCCACCCGACATTTCAAAACTTGAAAATCCAGTCAGCTTTACAGGCCTTCTCTTGAAGCTGAGACACTGCATCCTCCATCACCTCTCCCTCTTTTGGCTGCCCAATGGGGTAACTTCAACAGAAAGCTGGGAAGCCGGGGAAGTGTTTCTGCTTGGTGGAATTTCATGATTTCTGCTTGCTCAGCATGTACTATTGGCACATCCACACTCCACAAGGATTAGGATAGCTAATTATGTGCAAGTGCCAAAAATGGCAGCAGAGTGTAATGGGATTTTACCCAAGGTTCCTACATTAAATTGCCTGCAGGACCCAATCTGGCAGGCATTTGCAGAAGTCACCTAGTGTACTAGACCCCAAACAACAACAGCAGAAGGTGATGCGATGCCATAAGCATAGGAAAGACAAAACTGTAATACTGAACGCTCATTTAATTTTTGGCCATTTTTCCTACTCCTACCCATGTCTGCTACTGCATCCAGCTTCATGCTGTCCAAAAAAAAAGTTTTAAAGCACGCATAAAATTCTATCTTTCAAGTTATTAATGAAAGTGCTGAACAGTACGGGACCCAAGAAAGACTCCTAAGCAACTACACTTAATACTTTCTTCCAGTTTAATCACCAAGGATTTAATGCCACTCTTTAAGTATGATTCTCCCACCAGTTACACATCCATATCTAGTTTCATCAAGACAAAGGGCACCACACTCATTTGGTCCCCTGCACCAGATCCAGACAGCAGGGATCTTCATGGGCTGGACCTGGCCCCACCTTTGGCAGAAAGGCAAATGACGATGGCATTAACTGCTGCAATCGTCTGAGCTGCTGGGTCTGCTCAGGAAGCTACAGGGGTAACTGCAGGCATTGCTCACTCTGCCACCACCAAATAAGTGCTCAACAGGACTCCATACCCCACCCCTAAATCACCCCACTGCCCAGAGTCCCATAGGCCAGATCACAGCTCCACAGGTCATATGTTTGACACACCAATCAACACCATATATCATAAGCTTATTTACAAGAAGGATCAACACCTCCTCATGAAAAAGCCTTATTAAAAGTTGAGCTATAAACACATCCAGTTCCCCTCACAAGGCCTATTACCTTGCCATACAAGGAAACGAAGTTGATTAGGCACGATGTATTCTTGACAAATCCATGTTCGTTGTTACTTATCCTCTAGGCATTTACAAACTGATTGATGATGTACTCCAGAATCTCGCTAGGCATCAAGGGAACCATACACAAATGCCATGTGAATAAAAAACAGTTAGCTGTTGGCATGACAGGGAAGGTACGGCGCATAGTTTTTAATTTAGAACACTCAAAGATTTCACGGTTATGAATCCCAGCACACTTCTGAAAGATGCACAAAGGCTTCATTTTTTTAATAAACTGCAATATGTTTTGCAAAGAGTACAATACTTTCAAAACCAATTCTCCAAGTTGTTTTTAAAACAGCTGTAAATGAATTACAGGGAAATACTTTACACAAACCCTGAAGACTCAACATAGTCTTCCACCTCCTGCCAGCAAATTAACAGAGCCATACGGCTCAGTAAGGAACAGGAAAACATCACACACACACAGCTACACCAGTATGCTTCTTCAGCCACCATTACCTTTCTTCCTTGGGCAACCGGACACCAGCACTCCGATTAGAACAGCTATATGCTGTCCTAGATCATAAGCAACCCAAAGTCTTTATATCAATCTTAGGCCCCCTCTAAATGTGCAGATAAAGGTGCAATAGGATCTAATGTGCAATTCACAATCAAATCTCCTGCCATGCCATGTATGCGCATAGCAGGAGGTGGGACTGTCGGATCACGGATTAGATCCCATCATGCCTTATTGCTGGTGCAGGGAGAGCACAGCAAGAAGTAAACTCCCACAGCTGGAGCACCCACACACCCATTTGAGGGGCACCCAACAACAGAGCTCCATGCACCTGGGTGTGGAAAACCCTCAGGGCCAGAGGATCACCCCCATGGTGATCTCCCAGCACAAAGGGTGTGCGAAACCCCTGGGGCAGGAGGGATAGCTGCAGAAGCCTCACCAGAGGTTTCCCGCACACTGGCATCCCAGGAAACATAGCAGCTGTGATCCCAAGGGGTTTCACATACTCCTGAGCCCTAGGGGTCATGACTGCCTCAATCCCTAGGGCAGTTTATGTTGGGCATCATGCACCTGTTATGGTTGGAAGAAACACAGAGGAGACCCTACTACACATGCAAATTAAAGCTCAATAGCAACAAGATACCAGGTTAATACAGATTTTTGAGGCCTAACTTTATAGCTGGTTGGAGCTTTTTGTTGTGTGATAGACGCTCTGCACATGTAGCTGGCTTCCACATTAGCCACTTTATACCTCCACATGCAGGCCCTACATTATACTTACAAAATGAGTATTTTATATAAACACTGGTCACTTATTATTCCACCAGACATTAAAAGTTATTTACAAAACTGCATGTAGCCTTCTTGGCAATATAACAACAATAAAGAGAGACAAGTTTATTCCCCCTCTAGAACTGGCTATCTTTCCCCCCACCCCCACTAACTTTTTTTTAACCCATTCCAAATTCAACCAGAATCCACTAAGCCGACTAACTAGCAAGGTACGCAACTCTTGATCTTTTTCTTTAAAGAGTTTCACTCTTTCAAAGAAGGTTTTTTTATTCGATTTGACAAAAGACTGCCTATTTCACTATAGCTTCCATACCTTACTGGCTGCAGAAATTCAAAGTTATGGGATTATTTCTCTCAGGGACATGTCTTCAAAAAGGCAAAGGTATTAAGTTTAAAGGGCAGAGTTTAATTATTTCTTCTTGCCCTCAGGGACTTTATACTCTACTTTTTTTTCCTCCCTCTCTAGGCACTGCATATAATACATGTGCCTTTCTATGACTTATGTATCTTGTGTTGTGTTTGTAGACATGACATTAAAAAAAAACCCTTTTTCCTTGTGAAATGTGCACATTTCATAGGCATATCTATCTATGAAACGTTACAATGTCATTTTACATATTTGCTTTTCAAAGTAAAATCTGCCTTCATTTTAACATTTTATTGAGTAAAAGGTCTTTTTTTATTCCTGAAGAGTTCTGCATTTGGGAAATATTCTATGCAGTCTTGGAAAGATTCTGAATAACAAATATAATGCATACAGATCAGAAGGCAAGGTGTCCATGTGACAGAAATGAGTAAACCCCTATACTGAAGGCACAAACATGGCACAGTCCCCACAAAGCCTGCAGTCCATGAGAGTTTACCACTGAAAAAGCATTCAAAAGGGAACAAGATAAGAAGGACTTCTAACTCCCATTTCACTTCCACTTAATTTGGAAATTTTCCCAGCTTGTATAACATAATGAGAATGTAATAGAAAACTCAATACTCTAAATATTCCTATTTCATTTGTTTTGTTACAAGCCATATTTTTAACGTGTATCTGTTTTACATTTTAATTTGTCTGAAAGGTATGAAATCTCAAACACAATATTACATCTTTATTTTCTCATTGCTTCATCACATCACATTTGTTTAACTACTAAGAAGTTATAAATTGACTAGATAAAACATCATTCCCAGGCTCTATAATTTTGTCATGCATTCTTTCTATGATGTTTACTACACATTTTATGCAACAAAACTACTCCTAACTAGTTTTCAAGACCAAATTCTAGGCATCTGTAACTTGCTATAAAAAGTAATTAAAGTTCAGAGAGATAGGACTTCATTGCCAGCTGCAGGTGCTCAGCATTCCTCAAGATTAATCTCCAAGATGGATTCAATATGCAGGATGTCTTCCTTATCTAAAGGACAGGACAGACATTTAATACAGAAAGGGTCTTTTAGATTTGCAGTACTATGGCGTTATTTGTAGACATGGCTTATAGGAGATTTTTTGTTTGGGGACTTTTCTTCCCCTTTCGATTCTGGAAAACAGTCTGTTTAAGCTTTACAGTAGTCAAAACTGGCAATTTGGTCCTTCTTTTAAAAAAAAAAAAAATGTAGGAAATGCAGTTTGTGCAACTGTAGCTACATATTCCAGAACTTCAATTAATTGAATAAAACTTTTTCTCTTACAAAAAAAGTTTACCAGAGAAGAAAAAAAGAGATAGGTCATTTAAATAGGATAAGACGTATTCTGCATTAACCATTTTTCAAATATATCCAAAAAGAAATGAAGCAATCCGTTTAAACATCTTACTGTATCGAAGCACAGCTGGTACCTGGGCCAACACATGCATGCACATACACACTTTGAGATGACTGACCCAAACAAAAAATAAGAGATAAAAAACAATAATGCCTCAGCTTCTTGCAGCTGCCAGTGTAACTGCAGTTTCCAAATCCCTGCTGTGCATACTCCAGCAATAAGGCCTTTGAAGATGACTATGCTTTCAGAGAAAGCTTTGCACCTATTCAGATGTGGCATTTACAAAGGAAAGGTGTTTTTTTCAATTATAGAATTTTGGTACTGAAGTCTTTAAAACTTCAAAAAAAAATTCTAAATGGAAAAAAAAAGTTAAAAATCAGGTATTTTTATCCAAGTAAGAGACAAATTGGAAGACTATATAGATGAGTCTAAACATCAGCTTATTTTGACTATAAACTGTATAAACCTTGCTTTATATAAGCAAGTAAATTCAAATTAGGAGGCAAAAAGATTCCAAAAGGATACAAGCAAACTATTTTAATCACAGAGCTGCATGATGAGAGACAGAGACAGAAAGAGACTTGAGCTTCTTTCCCAAGACCTGTAAGATTAATTATTTTCAAAGTCTGCACTAAACAATTATAGCACATGGCAGTTTACAGGTGCAGAAGGTTTTTTACTCTACCCTAAACAGTTGACAAAAATGCAAACAACCAAGGCACTAATTATGCCATGAATTCATAATTAGAAGACTGCCTTTATAAGGGTGGAGGAAATACCTGAAGTGTATTTTGAAGGCTTCAAGAAGAAGTGTGCCATACACCAAGGAAGGATCATAATGTAATTACTAGAGTTAACATTCCAGAAAACAAGTAATGTAAAAGCGAAAATAACGCCAAGATATTCATTTTACAGCCACCATTACCACTTGGCAAATGCGTTAAACAATTTTAATGTTAAAACATTAAAAGCAAACATAATGCAGTCCCCTCTAGATACACCTATGATTTCAGGGGTTCTCCATTCAAATTGTATGCTCTTGTATATATTATGTTAATGAAGTATAAAAATTGGTGATTTCAATCCATTGAAAAGTTGGAAAAATATAAAGTAAATACAGCCTGCCACCAATCCAACCACAGAGTGGGACCCAGCCCCTTACCACCAACTGGTAGAGTGGGATGGGGCTACATGACAGGCAGGCCTCATAGCCAATCAGTAGTGAGAGGTGGGGATGCCCACAGCCCTTCAAGTAAGCAGCCCTCCCCTTTCCATCTTCCAGCCACACCAGGCTGCTGCAGCGCGCCGAGGTCTGCTGGCTCCCTCTGGTGAGCCCGCATTTTCTTTTCCATTTTTATTTTTCCATGGATTTTGTGGGCATTGCCTGGATTTCACAGGCAATGCCGGATTTCACAGAATCCAAGAAATCCGTGAAATTGAGAATTTGGTAGATTGTTATGTATAAAGTAAATTACATGCTCAGCTTAATCTTCTGAGCCTTTTGTGTGCTTCAATTCCTGTTACTCGTACAGAATTGTTTCAACCAATCAACTACAGAATGGTCTCTTCGAAACTTTCTTCTCTCGTCAAACTCCTGCTGCTGCTCTCCTGGCTTAGCGCGTAATTCTCATTTCCTGAAGCTCTTCACCACTCCCAGAAAATTTAGCTAGTGCTCTCTCCCCCGCAAAGCTCTTCTCCCAGATCTCCAGCTCTCTGCCTGAGCTGAAATCTCAACAGGCATACCTCATTTCTGCCACTCTCCTGTCTCTCAGCTTATCCCCTCTGGTATACAGGTCTCCTACTCGAACTGCTGTCTAATATTATGCATAAACTATGCATCGTCCCTTGACTTTTATCAAACAATCAACAAGATAAGCAGAAAGGGCCCACTCTCTCTTAAAGGGGTCTGACTCCTTTGAGATGATGGCATGTTTGCCTTCCTCTAAGGTTAAGTTTATTATCATCATTATTATTATTATTACTTCTAATATTATTATTTTGTGGCTATGTTCAGATCTGCAAATTTAATATCATTTCAACATGTTAAATATATACTTTTAATTGCATTTAAGCGTATAGCACACTATAGCCTTTTATATGCCTAATTTTAAGTTAGGTAACTTTATTTCTGTAACACACAAAAATGTACAAGCAATTTTGTACTGCAAAGTGTATTCTGCTTTTCAAGTTGCTGGGTGTCTTATATGTATTGCAAAATATTGTTTCGTACTGCAGAGTGCATATTTAGTTTAAATATGACCGTGTTTAATACGGTGTCTGCTTGGCTGTATCTTGTCTGTTTGTTAATCTGAAAAGAAGCATGCTGTCTGAACAAGGCAGGCAGGAAAGTCCCTTTGTTTAGGACCCACCCTGCTGTGTACTGAAAACAAGAAATTGGCTTCAGTCCCATGCAGCAGGGGAGACCAGGCCCCTAGCCTGACTGGCTAGATCGGGCAGTCTTCTTTTAAATTCAATGGTTAAGAGAGGCGCATGGAAGCGGAGTAGGCCTGGGGTGATGTCATACCAAGTCTCCTCCCAACCTCAGCTCCAACACAGGAAGGGGGTTGGGGCTGGGGCTAGGGCTAGGAGGAGAACCCTAGAGAGGCCCCCCAGCCAGAGGAGCCAACATGAAGGGGGAACCCTCAAGTAAATGGAGAGAGTCTCTGTGTCTGCAACTCCTCTTCTCTCCTTTTTTTCCCCCTTTTCTTTCCTGGGTTTTGAGTGGGATAATACCACGGGGGTATTAATCCCTGGAGCAAACTGTCAGAATTAGAGCCTGGTCCTTTTTTTTGCATTTGCAGTTTCTGTGTCTCAGCCAAATTGTGTGGGTGAGACCCACTGTGTTTCTGGCTGTGGTGCAAATAAACCTGGCCCTCTGAGTTTGTTTTGTAGCTTTTCTGCCCCAGCAGTGCTGTGTGATTGAGACTGTTCTGGGGGTGCAGTATGCTGACTAAAAGATACAAACACCCTCTCTCAGCTACCATGGGGAAGAGGAAATTGGTGCCCTACACCTTCCCAGGGAGCAATTAGGGGCCCCTTGCATCACGGAAGGACCTACGGTCACTAGCAGTTCCCCAAGCCACAGCAAAACCAAGGGGCAGCTCATAGGACTCGCCAGTGTGGGCCCTCCTGTCCAGCCTGTTGCCGCGTGGCAGGTACAGGGGTGCCAGCCCCCAAAACTAACCCTTTGGGTAAGCCCCCAAGTCCTGGACTGCCTGGGCACAGGTAAAGTCTCCCCAGAAAGGGCGCAACCTATAAACTATACCTTGCAGTTGATAGTGTTTTCAAATTACATTTGGTGTTTCCCTTTGTTTTCCATACCTTGGTTTTCTGTAATAAATCTGCCCTTTCTGTTTGCATTTCTTGTGAAGAGGGCGTTTAGTTTATGTGGGACAACCCAACCAAATTCAATCCCAGATTTCTCAGTGGGGGTCGAGCCACAGCAAAAACTTATTAGGTACCCCAAAATTTGAACCTGGCCGTTGGTGCTGCTGAGTAGTGCCTGGCAGAAGGGTTACATTTCATTTTCTTTCCCAACAAGTACAAACTGAATTCAAATAAAAACTTTGCCAAGTTTCTACCAACTTTAGTTACCACAGACAATGAACTCTGGTTTTAATGAATGAGTTTGGCATACAGAAGAAACTTATTAGGGGAGGTAATCAAACAAAGAGAAAGAGAATGTGCAGAAAAAAAAGAGGATAAAAATCTAACCTCTGATACTACAAGACTTAAAGGATTTTTTTCTCTGAACTCTACACTTTTTAAAAACACTTAATTTCAGTGTGTGTCTATAAATGAAGAGATGAAGCTGCAAGAGGAATATTATAACTCCAGTGCTGCAGGCAAAAACTAAAAAGCAGGTCCAGGAGAACGATTTCATTATAAAAAGGCAAATGTGATTGCTTATTTTCTGATTTAAGCTTACCATTTGCCTACCCAATAATGACTTGCCACATGGGAATATCACATTTTTAAGGTTAGCTGTTTGAGTCTTTAAAAAGGTATTTCCATTCTCGTCACCAATTCACTTTCAGGTAAATGGATTTCATTCAAACTTTGCAATAAAAATTTACCTTTCAGTTGTGACCAAGCAGGGTAAGTTTTGGCCCAAAAGTAGTATTTGAAAAAGCTGAGGTTGAGAACAGAGAAATATACATAAAAGTTGTTATCTTAAAAAGTGTAGATTTTTACTACCAGTATAATATGCAATATAGCAGAGTTATGGCTGTTGGGGGAGCCATACATTTGAATTTCCTGACTTCTGTGAGCTTACAGTGTGAGCTGTAATGTTTCAATATCGTAGTTAAACGCAGTAAAAAGGAAAAGGAATTACGAAGAAAAAAAAAAATGATGTTGGTTAAGTATTTATAACACAGACAAGGGCATTATTTTCCACCAAGATTACCTCTTAAATCCCAATGGCAATAGTTTTAACAATCAAGTAACAACAGTAATTGTAGCCATTAAAACAGAGATTAGACAAAAAAACAAACCCTATCATCCCTCTGTCTGCCAACCTAAACCTTGTTCCATCCCCTTCTCTAGCTGTCTTGAAACAAAAAAAAAAAAAATGGTATCTAGATAGCTGCTATTATCTAGGCCACTGACAAACGTGAAGGTACGACGGGGTTTGATCCACAATCCCAACAACTGCGCCTCTTGCATAGCAGAAGGTATGACTGTGAGATCAAGCATCAGATCCCATCACACCATACTGTGGGTGCAGAAGGAACCTGGGATCATGATCCTGGTCTCCCCATGCACCAGTGATTCTCGCTGCTGTGGTGCTGATGAAAGCTCCCAGCCACCAGAGTACATGGTGACCCTCCACAGCTGGGACCTCTGAACACTGATGGGGATCTCAGCTGGGGGAGCTCATGGTGATCTCCCATCTAGGACCCCCGATCAACTAACCAATGCTCCCAGCCTCCAGGCTATGTGGAAGTGTACTCTGGAGGCTGGAAGCACTGGCCACATGTTCAATTAAAGGCATGACAGGAACCAGAGATAAAGTTTTTAAATATATTTTTGTAATAACTTATTCCTGGTTTTATCACGCCATCAATTTAATGAATGTGTGGCCAGGTCACTATCTAAGATCTGTGCACCCATTTGGCCTCACGGAGACCCTCTCTTGCTGCTTTGGAGCATGCACCAAGTGATGGCCACAGGGTGTGTTCTGGCGCCCTTGACGTTGGGTCATGTTCACCCTGAAGGAGGCCCTGATACTTCCTGCAACGACTTGGTCTTTTCCTTCAATGTTGAGGCTCCTTCTCATCGCTCCAAGCAGACCAGGCGCTACCCCTAGTGGACGTTCTTGGGGCTCCACCTCCCCTACACCCTGGTCATGCGCCAACCCTCAGGACAGCCAGATGTTGGATCGCCAGATCGCCCTTCTGATGTCTTCGCCTGGCTCCTTTTCTCCTCACTTGTCACCCGGCCTCTTTCTGTGCGAGACTACCATAGGACGTCAGACTGTCCTGGCCAAAGCACCGGATCTTCCTTCCATATAATGCTACCTGCTGTGCTGCTCTGGCTCTTCCTGGCCTGTGGAGGCTGCCCTCGGCCCCTTTCCCTGCTTCAGGGCCCTGCAAAAACTCAAAACAATTTAAGAAGAAAGAAAAAGGAACAGTTGGGGTGCGAGGCCTCAGCCTGACCCACTCACAGGTCTGGCATCTGCGGCTCCAAGGTTCCTCGACACCGTCCTCCTTGGCTCAGCTGCACTGCCGGGCAAGCATAATGCCCCCTTCAATAAATCCTGGATCCCTCCATCGGGTCCCTGTCCGTCTCCTTCCTGAGCTGTCGACACAGCCTGTGTGCAGCCCAGAGAGCAGCCTCACCTTCTGGTCCCTGCTCACTCCATTTCCCCACTGCCACCTTTTAAATCAACTGGGCAGTGATTTTAGATGACGATGCTATCGGCCGGCACCATTTCCAGCCAGCAATAAAAGCGGCTAATGAACTATGTGGGTGGTTCATCTTGGCGTAGCTCATCCGGCTCTGTTTTTCCTAAAAAAGGTAAGTATGCCCTGCCTTCAGGGCTTTTCTCTTTCTTCTCTAGGTGGGTCAGTCCTGCCTCAGGTCCTGCCACGGGAGGGTGCTCCAGGGCCTCCGCTTGTCTCTCCCTGGGACAATGTGATTAACCAGTGTGGAAAAGACTTACCAGAGGAGGCAGCAGGATGCCGCGCCGAAAGCCAAACACAGCAAAAGCGGCACGCAGCGCCACCGTGGCAGAAAATCAAAAGGAAAAAAAATGGCCGAGCAGCAAGGAGCCGGGAATGGCTCCTGCGTCTGCATGGGCATGCTTATAAGAGCATGCCAGGGCTGACTGGTCGGCCAGACACCCGGGGCCGGGATAAAAGACCCAACGGAAAACAGGCCAGGAGGACCAGAAGTGGAGTCCCCAGCTGGCCCGGAGGGGCCAGAACTTGTGAGCTGTCCCACCAAGGGGACCTGGTGGGTACCCCAGGAAGGGGTCACCATGAGAACGCAGGTCCAGAGAGGGCCCAAGGATCTAATTACAGGGACGACGTGGACTGAAGGTGGCAGCAGTGTTGACTGGAGCCTGGCAGGACCCAGCAGCAGCGGGATCTGGGCATGACTGCTAGCAGACAGGTACCAAACCCAGGGGACTTAATGGTGTCAAAGCCGGACGCCACATAGGCAGAGAGAAAGGTGGGGGCCATAAGAGATGCTCAGCATAGAAAAGTCATCACTAGCCTGCGGCCATAAGATCCCGAAAGACCAAGTGCCATGAAGATTCAGAACATTAACCTCGACAACACAAGTGACAGCAGTGTGGTTGGCGTTAGGCAGGGTGTAGGGGAGGCGGAGCCCCACAAAGGAGGAACAGCGGGCACGACCAAGGGAAGGTACCCAGGGAGGTGAGACCAAACATTGTCCTCCCGATCATAATCAAAGACATGGCAGGAAAGGCCCCTGGGGAACTGACCTAAAGTCATCCCAATAATCAAGTTGCTCATCCTGAAGAGCCGTGGCGAGAAGAACCCATGCACGTGATGCTTGTGGGAAAAGACACCGGAGATTCACAACCAGTTAATCACATCTTAAGTGTAACATGCATCAGTGGCCCTAGATTAATACTATGTCTCAGCCATTTCCAATTATCTAGTAATCAAATATCTAGTACAGGTTTTAATCTGAAAACTTGTATCACAATAGAAGTTCCAATGAGAGGAAGCAAACACTGGACGCTGTAAGTACGATAAAATGTTAATATTTCAGTATTTCTAAATTCCAAGAACTTACATTTATCGTTATTATCATTTCCAATTGGGGAGTAACTTATCTTGTTCCATTTTAGCATTCTGGCTTACCTTCCTCCTCTATGTGGACTTTGAAGAAGCTTTGCTCCTGATACTTCCGTCTACGGCCCAGAAGTACTTCACCATCCTTGGCCTAATTATTATAACCCTTCTCTAGAATAATAAAGCAATAGTTCCCCTGGTATTCTGGACTATCATGACATCTTTTGCCACAGTAGAGACAGCAAAAACTACTCTTACTAAAAGCAAAAATAGTCACCACTCAGACTAGTGCCACATAGATACATGGCTTGCAAAATATACTCAACCACAGACAGAAGACAAAAACAAAAAGGTATCTCCTGGATACAAGCCATGTTGGTCTAAGAAAGAGATATACAAAGCTCTTGGGTCACAGTCAATACCTTTTATAATACCACCTAAACAGTAGCAAAAGAAAAATTCTGGCTACTATTTAGTTGATCTAATAAAAGGCATCTCCTGCTCACTCTCCCCTCTTTCACTTATTTGTTATGCCTATTTATTTTGCCTAAAACTTAGACTATAAAATCTTCAGAGTAGTTGCTGAAGTTAGCACCACATGTAATTGTTTTACTGTGATATCGTTTAGACCCTGTCCCCCACTGTTCTAATCACCATAAAAACAAACAAGAGCCCCTGAAATCTACAGGGTGCAACACATTAAACACAATGACACCTTTATCCTTTGCAACCTCCAGGTGTTGTAACAACACAGAAAGGGAACACCCAAGATCATCACAGAAGATTATCTGTATATACAGTAAAAGCTGTGTTAAGAGGCATTTGACTAACCGGAATACTTTATTAACAGGAATTTCCAATATCCCCAACACAAATCCTCACTTTAGCAACCGGAATCTTTGCCGAAGCTATCTGGCATGCACACGAACATCAAGTATTTGCACTACATGGCACTGTCTTCCATATAATTCACAGATCACCAGAATTTTTTGGTAACTGGCACCACCTACCCCAATCATGCTGGATAACAAAGCTTTTACTGTGTATAAAAGGATTGAGGATTTTGAGGTATGGAAGTATTACCAATATTAGAGATTGGTCATCTGAGGCTCCTACTGGACCTCAATACTTTATAGATTAAGTCTCAAGTATTTGTACCAAAAAAATCAGACCTAGTAAGCAGACACGCAAGACCTTTACACTTCACTTCCCTCCTCCAGCCACAGGACCACAGTAGTTATCAACCACATTATAACAGACCCTGGAGTCAGTGAAAAATCTTTCAAATATTGTCAGACTGTTATAAAAGAACAAACTTATTTCAACAGTATGAAGCCAAATGCTATTACATTCAATACTCACCGACTTAAAGCAATGTAGGACTTAAACATATTCATGAATTACATTTAGATTAGACCATCTAATCAGTTTTTCATTTTTATAAGGAAAAAATGAAATCTCATTACGCTTCTCCTGAGAATGACAAAGCTGGATGTATGCTCTAATCTTGTTTTCAGAATCACTACAATGTACCTGCAATACACTAGCTACTCTACACAGTGCAATACTTCACCAAAAAAGCAGTTATGCTAGAAACAAAAGGTCTTATAAACTTGCTTCTAAAGGACTTGCTGGAGTTAAGAAATAGTGAGAAAATTTCACAAGTTTAAATAGGCTAAAACATACTTTAAAAGAAAATTCCTTTAAATTTAATAGGCAATGGCAACTTTATACAACAGGTTAAGAGCTAAGAAGTTAGTCTTCCACATTTAAAAAAAAAAAAAAATCAAAAACCCTTCATTTTTGAAGAATGTATTATGGAAATAACATAAGAACAACTAAGTTTTTAAACAGGGACTCTTCTGGTTTTTAGCACATATGGTAGCTCAAATATGTACGTAAAAATGATACTGCATGTATACAAAATTATACCAAGAAGCTTCTATCCTATTTCCATTTTGTAGCTGTCCAAATAAAGACAGTTGTCTGCAAGCCAAGCAGCTCTGCTCATTTTCTCATTTGCGGGAATGAGCCAGGAGGGAATCTTTACAGCAGGAAAATGCACCTGTATATCACCTTTCCTGGCATCCTTCAGTGCTAGGTTTAATCTATGAATCCATCCCAGAAACAGATGGAATCAATTGGCCAAGACCCCATACAGTCATCTTTTCAAGGATAGAAAAGTGGAAATTTGAGAACCTATAGCTTCAGAATTTTTTATATTTTATACTTAATCTTAAGATTAGAAGACAGGTATACCAACCTTTTTATAAAAGAAAATAACACCATTTTAAAATATGGGAATCAACAGTACACTGGGGAAAAAAAAAGAACTTGACATACAAAATAAAAGAAACTGGCTTCTTAGAGAAAACTAAATTTCCTTTCTCTCGCTCCTCCTCAGGTCATCGCAATCTAATTACAAAAGCAGTAAAAAGTACTTGACTGCCTACATTAGACATATCATTCATTTCTCTCTTTTTGTGGTCCTGGTAGCCATATTAATAGTTGAAAAATAATATTTTTGCGTTTGCGCGCACACAGAGACGCACGCGCCTGAATATTAACTGACTGACCAAGCAAGGGGACACTTGGTAAATGTCAGGGAAGTACTTGGCCAATTTCTGCTCAGGAAGCACCTCTTTTCTTTGGGCACTAATAAAAATATTGTCAATGAGAAAAGGTTAAAACAAAACCAAACCAAAACAGCTTGAAAAACAGCAGGAAATAAACCATCTGAAAAAAAAATTCTTTGAAATAAAATGTAACCTGCAATGCTGAAAAAATACAAAAGATCTGTTGCAGGGGTGTAGATTTTAGCTGTGCTGGTCTAAGGACATACAAAGGGTTTTTAAACCCTAAAGCTTGCTAAAAAATGGTTTTTCCAACTATTTAAGTCGGTCTAATAAAAGATATCAGATTCACCCAAAGAACCTTGTCTGCCAAAGGATCTGTTGGACATTTTGAAAATCATCCTTCTGAAATAAAATTTTAAAGTCGTCCCTACAAGTACTAAAGAAAATTTCTGTGATTCTGATTTATGAGCTCTAAACTATTGCTTCCAAGCTACATTTTATAATCAATATGCTAATACGAAACAATTTGGAGAAAAAAAAAAAAACTCTTCAGCAGACATAGTAATGATATTCGTGCAAGGATCTCCTGTGAAAATCTGTAAGATGACTCACTCTTACTATACTTTTCACAGCAAAGAGTCAACATACTTCAGGACAAATTATTTTAAGCATCAAAACCAAGCTCTCATACAAATTTAAATGTACCCAGTGGCTCATTTTACTTAGTTTCAACATTTATCACATACAAAATGATGTCATCCCAAGGAAAATGCTAGAATTAAATTACTTTCTGGTAGAATTAATTATAGTAGGACTACAAAAATGGAAGATTTCAAAAAACTAAGTGCTTGCTTCCACATGCATTTCTGCATTAGTCTTGGTATTTCACAAGAATTATGAAAATTGAGTTTAGAGGCAAGATGAAACCATCAAGATGATTTTAATCTATTTTTTATCCAAAAATTACTGAAGTATTTCTAAAAAAGCTTACATGTTAGGTATAAGTAGTTATACAACTTCCTACTATAATGCAACATTTGTTCTGTATTCCTGGGGATGCTGCATTTGCAAACCTGACTTTTAAAGAAGGGATTATTTCATCTCAAACAGGTATTAAGTATACTATAAAAACAGACGTCTGTATCTGAAAGTCTGCTGTCTTTATATTCCTATTTCCCATATTTTTTTAATCTCCTATATATTACTAAAATTTAACACACACTGAATTTTTAAAGGTCAAAAACTATAATCAATCTCTAATCCAAATGACTACTTTTTTCAACAAACTGAGGATTCTGCATTTGTTAATATGCTGTCAGAAAAGAAGGATAAGCCAGTGCTCTGGGTAGTAGCCTAACTCATGGAGGACAAGGGTCTAATTCCCCTTGGAAAAATGTCAGTCACTCTGTTTCCTCCTCTTTAAAATGGAGATACGAGATAGCAGTGAGTTCAGAAGCTAGCTAGATAGATAGCATTATAAAAATGTTTTGTTTCTTTAGGTGTATTTGTATTATGCTGCTGTCCAAAAGAATCCTTTCCCCCGCTTCAATTATAGCTTAGCTGAGGCATACAAGATATTGGGGGTTTAACTGATTTAAAGCCTGTTTTGAATTTTCCAGAATGCAGAGCCCTTTCCAAGAAGACATAAAAATGCCTTACTTTGCAGAAAATAAAACCACAGAGAGAGATATTTAACAGAGACAACTATGGCTGCCTACAGTTGTTAAAAAATAAAAAAAAAAATCCCAAACAACCAAACCACCACACTTTACCAGAAGCAGCAGCACTTTAGTTCAACTTGGCTCCGCAGCACCTGGATAGATTGGGTGCTTTAGTGGGGTTCTTTGGTGCTTTTATCTAACAGCTGATTGAATCAGCTATTAGATAAAAGTGCCAAAAAAGCCCCACTAAAGCACACGATCTATACAGACATTGGGCAAGCCAGGTCAAACTAATGCGATGCCTCTTCTGGGCATGTGCTCGGCGCAGGAGTGCACCAAAGTTTAATGTAAAGCATCATTTGTTTTTTTTTTAACGTCTGTAAGCAGCCAAAAGTTAGAGGAACAGGAGCTCAGATTCAGTAGCACTGAATTTCTTCCAAATGAAGGCTTTTTACCCTTGTCCTGGTAAGTGAGGTTGCAGTTTAAAAACTCTCATTAGACAGCTTTCAGTGTTACAAATCTGCAGTAGGAAAGATCTTAAATCTTGCTGTCAGCAGAGAAGAGCACCAGCAGAAAAATGGTGAGTTTAGTTCTGTTATATCAAAGACAACATACTCCCTAAACAAGTTTTGTATCTGTCATAGCAATTTCCAAATGGACACAGAAAGCCAATAAGCTCTTAGTAAGACAGAAACAGTGCTTCTACTAGTAGGACTCAAGGAGTCTCAGATTTATTTGAAAGTTATACCCTGTTTGTGATTAGATAACTTGTTATTGTAATAATGGAAGAACTGGATTTTCCATTCTTTTCTCTGTAGTTAAGAAGCTGAAACTACCTATGCATAAGCTTTTATACACAGAAATCAATAGTCTTAAAAGCTCTGCCTGAGAAACAAGGCGTTATAAATTCCCTCCCACTTTCCACTCCATTTTCACAGAATATGGCAGTAACTTCAGGATCAGTAAAGATGTATTTACTGGATGTAAAAAAGCAATACCTTACTGCCTAAATGGCTATTGACAGAAATGGGCAGGCATCAAAATATTTCTTGGTTGAGTATAGAAGATGAAGGAATTAAAACCTTATTTTAAATTACTACGTTATATTTGAGATCTGAATGAGCCTTTTCTTCATGCTCTATCTTATCTTCTCAGGGGATCTGCCAGGATTCTCAATAGACTCTAAGTCTGGCGGCCATATGTAAGCAATTAAAACATGAAATTGAATTATTTCTCTAAAATAAAAGAATTGGCATTTCTGCTTCCAAGGATTTCAGTATTACATATTACAGAGACAAACTCAGTAGGCTCATCTACATGTGCCTGTACAGCACTGTTGTTACTACACCATCATTTAGTACTTCCTTTTGGAAGTACTAAAAACGAAGTACTAAATGATGGTGCGGTAACAGTCCACACTGTGTGGTGCATGGCTTTTTTTAGCCTCTGCGTTGCTGTAGTAACACACTATACTGAGGGAGAGCATCACTATGGCAATGTAGCTGTGGCATCAAAGTTTTCACCCACCAACGCTACCCAGTATGCACCACTATGGAACAGCATTAGATAAACTCTTTGGCATCAAACAGGTCTTAAAGTAAGAATGGAGAGAAAAAAAAGTTTGCTACTACTATTGTCTATTTAGGTGAAAAGGAATTAAGTAAATTTAAATGCTCTTCTCCCCAGAAGATTTATCATATGTACTAAAAAAAACTTCTATAAAGGAGAAAGTCAAAGAGTCTTAATTATTTACAACGTGTAAATTTAACTACAAAGCAAAAACTCAAAAACAGGAACTAAATTTTAGCATCAAATCTTGTTTTCTCAAAAGAATACATAGTACAGAAACTGACATGCAGTGGATGTATTCTTACCAAGCTTCAGGCAGCAAAAAGGAATACACATGCGGTGAGGTCGTCTCTGGAAAATTAGAGAGAATTGCCAGCCGATGTTGAAGCAAATCTGATCCATGGTATGTGAACAAAATCTCCAGGGCTCTCACATTGCTTTCCTAAACAGCAAATCATCAAATATTCTGTTTTATATTATGAAACACAGCTTAAGACTGATGTTGCTTAATAAGTACAAATGTTCAGAAAATAGTGAAGTTCTGATTTCACTATGCATTTTTAAAGAAGGTGTGTGTAGGTAAATTTAAATGTTTTCAATCATCTGAAAGCTTGACAGAGTAGAGCAAAAAAAAAAATCATTGCATTTCGCAATGAAACAAAGATAACCAGAACTAATCAATACCGTATATTATTTCTATTTAAAAATTTCTCATATATTTTAACAGGAAAAAAAAAATCTCATAAATCTTGTGCATTGCTCTATACGGTACTGGGAATAATTATTGTAACAAAAATGGAACAATTTAAAATTCTGAATAAAGTAATTATCAATACCCGAGCATAAGTTCTTGCAGAGAGCACAATATTCTGGTTGCGGAACTTCTTGAAGAATTCAGCATCATATCTCTGCTCAGCTGCATGAGGTCCTCGCAGAATTTCCTTTAAAGAAAGGAAGTTTTAATTACAAGTAATCTGAAAAAAGGATAAATGTAATATTGAAATTGTTGCATTTTCAGGCAACTGAACACCTATATTAGCCAAAACTATTAATTGTTGTTAATTCCACCCCCAATTCATCCCTCCCAACTGGAAAAAAAAAAATGATGTTTATTATTCATAAAGTCCCCACTAAAGTAAATTTTGGAAATAAAGAGATTTGATACAGAAAAGTCAGCATAACTTGCTAACGGTGGGAGTGTGGGGACTGGCTAGATTATGCTCCAGCTACTCTGAACCCGGGTAGCAACATGATAAGGAATGCAGTACTGCTGTGCAAGTGAATAGGAAGCAGATGAGGC
Source organism: Gavialis gangeticus (assembly GCF_001723915.1). Classification (NCBI taxonomy): domain Eukaryota; kingdom Metazoa; phylum Chordata; order Crocodylia; family Gavialidae; genus Gavialis; species Gavialis gangeticus. The sequence continues at coordinate 15,068,360 of NW_017729028.1, forward strand.
CTTGTCTCTGTTGCAAATATTCTCAGAAGTGCAACTACACTCGAGTGTCCGTTCATCTCGGTCTAGAACAGCACACTCATTCATTCATTCATTCATTCATTCATTCATTCAAAGAAGCAGGGAACCAAGGGAGAGTTTTATATGAAAAGTGATAAGCAGTTTGGGTTGCTCAAGTGGTAGCTATAAGATTCCTGCCCCTAAAACAGAGCTAATAAACAATTCATAGTTGAGCCCTATGATATCCTAGCATAATGAAATATTTTTCAGAATTCAACACTGCAACCTTGCAAATGTCAAAAGACTAAAATGCAAACAAAATCTCAGGGAGGTTTTTGCTGAATGCCTTCTAGGTTATAGTCACTGAATAGGGGTAATAAAAATATTTTCTTTTACAAGAAAAGAATTTACAACTGTTTCTGAACTAAGCACCCTCCAAGATTAGTTACAAATGAACTGCAACTCAATTCAGTCTTAGTCCTTGCAGTTCATATTTTGAAGATCACACTCCCATCAGAAATGTCAAGAAACATTTAGCGTGTAATGATATACTTCAAAATGGATGATTTCTCTATGGAAGTTACTTACTTGATCCAGTCTTGTATTTCAACCTGAGCAAGGTCTGTTCACATTTTACAAAAATGCCCCAACCACCAGGCTTTGGGCTAGGCATGGCTGAGAGCATTGGTAACATGCAAGTATACAGAGCTTCAGGCAGTTCTGACAGTATTTCATGAAAAAATGTTCTGAGAGATGCATGGCATATCTGCAGACATAACTAAGCATCTACTGACTTTAGCAACTGCACTCTGGTGAAGGGGAAATGTGCTTTTTTTCAAGTTGTCTTCAAATATTTTAACTCTGTTTCATGCCTGTCAAATGTTTATATTTAAAAAAAAAAAAAAAAAAAAAA
>NW_017729028.1:15069417-15070991 GCF_001723915.1 Gavialis gangeticus
AAAAAAATCAAGATAAATTACATTTTGCTCCACAAAAGGTTTCTGACCTACCTGAGCTCACCTTTGAGAACCCACATTATGGTTTGATGGGTATACTCCACTCAAACCCCACACCTAACACTATCCCGAAGCAGGTCACACCCAGCATATGCTGGGCACTTGAGCCCCAAGTGAGATCCCCTTGGGACTTGTCGCCCCCTACAGCCAGATGACATGGCCCTGAATGCTAGATCACTGGAATGCAGCTAGATTCAGTTTGCAAAGTCAGGCTGGCGTACATACCTGCCCTCCGCCACTCATTTAGCCTCAGAGCGGGAAGGCTGAGCATCTCTGGCCTAACCAATGCTATATAAAGCTGAGCTTGCAAAATAATTATTTCCCTAGACTATTACTTTGTTTTGTATTGGGTTTTGTGGTCAAACAGGGAAGGGCGACACTGGGTCTGCATATACATAAAAGAATTATAAATTGAAAATACAGCCTGGGGGGATACTTTGAACTACTATGGAGAAGCAACAACTATAGAAAGAGCATCCAGTGATCCCCTGTCACCTGAGGATGAATAGGTCATTCAGCTAAAGGAACTGGTGGCCAATGAATGTAATCAATCATTCAGTTAACTCATTTTAGTTATCCAGATCCCATAGTTGCTCTGTTAATAAATTCTCTGCTTTAAAATATAGGCTGTACTATGGTGTCTCTCCAAGCTGAAAAGGTCTAACTTAAATCCCAAACAGGGAAAACAGCTCAGCTGTTTGCTGTATCTTTTATTGTAAAGGGCACTGCTTTTCTGATCAGCTGAAGCTCATTAGCATTCTCAGGGAAGTGGAACCCTTTCAAATAAAAGCTAGAGCACTTCAGCAGTCTTTCACAACCCTGTATAGCCCTGATCAGTTTGTAAACCTTAATCTTCACGGGGGGGAAGAAGGGAGGAGGATAGGAGGGGTATGAAATTAATACTACAAAGTATGCAAGTGCTACTGTATAAGATTATCTGCCCATCTCCTTACCTCATATGTTGCAAGTCGATCTAAATACATTAATAATTTCAGCCTGCTACGACAAAGCTCTTTTTGTTCCAACGTTAGCCTGTTTGGTGAGAGAAAAGAGAGGCGGGGAGAGATTTTCTGTTTTAAGGTTGCTGCAGCAGATATACTTTCGAAAGTGGATTTCTATGAAAGACAAAGCAACAAGATGAAGATAAAAAGACAAACTGTCTCTGTATATTGGAAGCTCAATGAGAAATTCAATAACCTGGAGACTTTCACAGTATCATGCTGATTAAATATTTAAACTGTTACCCAATTAGAAGTAAAGAGAAGAAAAATAATTATGCCCTTGGGAATGAGAATATAGAAAAATAAATTTAAGTAAAACTGGCCTGACGTTTCATTTACTTTGAGAAGTTCACTGATAGAAGCAGTTCTTGCCGCTTCCTGGCCTCCTTTTCCATTCTACTGTCTGCTTCTTCATCAGGTGACATAAAATCTTCATAGGGGACTTCATCAATGTCCACCTCCCCCGGTAAGATAAATCTGACAGAAAGAAGCAAAAAAAAAAAAAAAAAAAAAAAA
>NW_017729028.1:15071120-15073991 GCF_001723915.1 Gavialis gangeticus
AAAAAAATCTGAAAAAAAAAAAAAAAAAAAAAAAAAAAAAAAAATCAATGTTAAAGAGATATAAAGAGCAAGTTATCCAGCCAACAACACGTTTTACACAGCTTTCTGTCTGCATCTTTTGTATCAGAATTGATTTTTACTAAAAATGGTAAACAGAATTATTTGAAGAATAGTATTATACTTGTAAGCTTTACTGAAGTAGCCTGAGTTTTTGAAAAAGGAAAGGCATAATTCTACACAAAACAGGCTTGTCATCCATTAAGTTTACATGTCTATAGGCAGGAGAGTTCCTAACACTACTCCTGCACCATGCACAGCTGTAAATGGCAAGGGCATACAGCCCCATGTCTTGATGTATACCAAGTCAAATGATACAATACGAGTGACCTGCTTTACAATATTTTCCCCCCAAATACAAAATATGAAAACAGTCTCTTTTGTTTTCTTGGGATTTTTTTTAACCTACCCACTTGAAGAATGAAAGCAGACATTGAAAAAAGATTGTAAAATGTCAACCTATAGTTTAAACCAATCTAAGGGCATCCAATTCCAAGTGGAGGATGAACTTTAAAAAAGATAAAATTAATACTGGTTTTATACTAAGCCCTTCACACCATCACACTCCATGTCCAAGGTCACAATTTTCTTTATTTCAGGAATAGTTACAGTTGTTTTAAAGAGGACATATTTTAAAGATCATATGTCCTGCTGAGGTTTCATTTGAGAATTGACCAACAACTTTGCTGAATTAATTTCAAAGCACAGAAACAAGACACAAAAATTATCCCAACAAACCTGCCACCATCTTCTCCTTTCCCTATAGCAATAAGGGCCTCCAAGTCTGTGCCTTTTAAACCATACTGAAGCAATTCTTTTGCAGCATCCACATTCTCAGGAACTCTTTCCAGACATTCATGAAGAACCCAAGACCGCTTCTTTATTTTACTCTAGTAAAACATAAAAGAGAGATAATGCAAGTCTCTCATTACATGTTTCAACCTACTAAAAGACACTGAATACACATGCAGTACATTTTTTTCTCAACATTGTCTTTCGTTTTAAAATGTTGTCAATTTGCTCTAGCATGACATGAATTTACAAGAGTGAATCAATAAAATAACAAAAAAAGTATTTTGAAAATTACAATATTGCTTAGTTTTATAATGTTTTGTTAATTTATCAGTATGTGTGCAGGAATGTTTTTGGTTAACTACAGTTAGTAAGTCCTCTGTATGGCATTCTGCTAATAAATCTGTGCTGACCAGCTAAGAGAAGCTATTTGAATTATCAAGTTTCTAAGTCTGTAACAACTGCTGTTGAGAGCAAGACAGATTAACCCCTAAACACAATAAAAGTAATACTTCACTTTTAATTTAAGGATTACAAAGCACTATGAAAAAGCAAGATGATTTTCCTCTGTGTATAAAGATGTAAAGGACACAGATCTGTAATGATTTAACAAATATTGTTCAGCAACATATTTTCAGAAGTAGGTCCATAATTCCTACCCCTCAGTGTGGCTGAAAACCTCCACACTCTATATGAACATGCAGTACACAAAGTTTGGAATAATCATAAAACCACGTTCAAAAGCTATTCATCCTTAATATAAACTGTGGGTGTGGACACATACAAATTAACCATTCTAAAATTTGACTGATCAGCAGGGATCTGTTTTCCATTCCCTGCAGAAAAATAATGCAGAAAAACCACAGATTTTTCCTTTTCAAGTGGGAAACTGTGGGTTTCCCCTTGCAGGCTGGCAGCATTCAAGGAGCTGAGTGTTCAACCAGCCTACAAGGATCTGGTTGGGGCCAGAGACGTGGGGCAGAAAATTTTCCAGGGATTTATTTTTCCATGGGAAATTTTCCATTACTAAAAATGCATTGTTTCATGAAAAGGCAATCAGGACTCATAGTAGAGATGGTATGTTTTATTAAACCAACAAGATTTTTGCAAAAAAAAAATTCTTCAATTGCAAGTTTTCGGGCACAAACACCCTTCCCTCAGGCATTGGAGAAAAGACTGTAAAAGATCTGCTTGTTTCATACAAGTCATTAGCAACAATAAATGGATGTCAATATTATAATTAGGTAAGTCTGACAGTTTCAAAGCTGTAATTAATGTTTTTCAAGTGATTATCCCTAGGAAGTGAGAGAAAGAATACATATGTGTTTTACTGATTTGTAAACAGGAGGGTAAGTACACTCACATAATAATCCAAACCAAAAATCAAGTTATGAATTCACCTAATTGGCTGTGCATTTCAAATCAAAACCAAAGCTAAAATTCTTATTTCATCTCAAACTGCAAGTGAAAGCAAAAGCAAAATTAAAACTGTCATTAATTTCTGTTTCACTTTTAGTTCAGCAAACACACAGAGCAGTGTCTCATTTCTTTTCTTGAGTTGGGGAAGTTGAAAGTGTTTGCATAAGACCTGTTTTTTAGTGCTTTTGGTTTGAAGTAGTCATAAGCGTGCCTAATCAGAAAAAAAAAACAACCTAGTGTGTGGCATCATTATAGAGAAGTTCAAGCCACTGAAGGAAGGAAGAAAGTTGGTAGATGTAAATATTGTGGGCAGGAGTATGCTAACACTGCAACAAGAATGAAGAAACATTTAATAACATGTAGAAACTGTCCTCAAAGAGTACAAAAGTTTCAATGAGGTAAGGAGACTAGTCAGGGAGGCACTGAGGTCCCGGAGGGGAGGGGAGTTGGGAGTCCAAGAAGAGTGGTAATTCCTTAAGGAGACAATCCTCCAAGTCCAAAAGATGACAATCCCCATGCAGATGAAAGGGGCAAGAGCACTCAAAAGTCCCTATGGCTCACCAAAAGCAGACCTCTTTAACCAATTCTTCACCTCCATTTTCT
>NW_017729028.1:15081267-15082378 GCF_001723915.1 Gavialis gangeticus
TCTCATCCGCCCACCCCTGTAACCTGTCTAGATCTAGTTTCAGCCTGTCCCTTTCCTCCAGCGTGCCCACTTTTCCCCACAATTTAGTGTCATCCGCAAATTTGAACAATGTATTTTGTTTACTAAATACAAGTCAAATAAGCATGCTAAATCATATATCAGGCTGTATTTAGGGCATTGGAAAATTTTCCAGAAAATTTTTCAAAATTACCCGGAAAACCCACTTCTCTGCTTGGGCCTGGGGGGAGTGGCAGGATGGTGACTGGAGGTGAGGGGCACCACATGCATCTGCATGCACACACGCATGTATCTGGCAACACAACCAGGTAGGGTGGTAGGAGTATCCCTGGCAATTGGATGCAGGTAAGTCTACGAGGGGCAGGGGAGAATGCATGGCAGGGAAGGCCGTATATGTATGACGCGCACATGTGTGGGAACCTGTGCCTGTGGGTACCTGCCGGTGGGTACCCACCTTTGTTTTATTTTCAGACATTTCAGCTGTCGAAACACCAAATCTGAAATGAAACGCAAGGCTCCAAAACAGCTCTGAAATGAAACAGATCTATTCAAAACGCTTCAGAAATGTTTTGGAGGTGGGCTTACAAGGAAAGAGAAAGTAAGCGGGGGATGGGGGGGAGGGGAGAGTGGAAGGGGTACTGCTCTGATATTGACATCTGTAGCTGGCCAGTGACAATGATCTGTCCCTGAGGTCCCTTCCAATCCCATTGCTCTGGGGGAGGGACAGAGAACCACCATAAAAGGCTGCTTGTGAACTGCTCTCTGCCATTTTGCAGCTGCATCTGTGTCTGTGTAGCAGCAGGAGCAGCAGCAGAGAGCAGCATCTGTAAGCTTACAGCTTGGTAGTGCACTCCTACCAAGTTGTAGCCAATCCTTTCCTATTTACCTTTGCCCACCCTCCCTATTGCTATCCCTTGCAACTCTTTCTTCCCCAAAAATCCTGTTATTTGTTGTTCTTTTTTTTTCCCCCCCTCCATAAGCAAAGAGAAAGTAGTGCCTTGCCTGGCAGTGTCTCTTCACTGTGTACTGCAGGAAAGTACTAAACATCACACACACACACACACACACACACACACACACACACACACACACA
>NW_017729028.1:15082401-15098814 GCF_001723915.1 Gavialis gangeticus
CACACACACACACACACACACACACACACACACACACACACACACTTTTTTTTCCAGTACACGAAATATGAAGCATGCTGGAAAGGCAGGTGTCAGGTCTTCTGGCAGTGGAGCCAGAGGGAGAGCTGTAAGTCCCCCCTCCCCCAAACTTAGATGCACCCTCTTGCCTAGCACTAGCAGGCATAAGGCTTCTGGTGTCAGTGGCAGCAAGGAGGAGGTGGGACCAGTGCCTGCATCTGCAACCCCTCCAGTAACGCCAGCCATAATAATAACCCCCAGCACCACCAGCATAAGCAGCACCAGCATATCCTTGACAGTCTCCTCCACCCCCATGTCAGTTCCCAGTCTGAGCCTTCCAGTGCCAGAGGAGAAGCTGGATCTGGAAGCAAGGGACCTGAGCACCCTAGAAAAAGAAATTCTGGGGACTGAAGAGGACTCTGAGTTTGTTCTCCACACCCTCCAAGTTCCCCTAGAGTCAGGTCTCCATCCCCGGAAGGCACTTTGGAGGAGGTTGACATGGAGGTTGTGAAGGCGAGTGGCTCAGCTGAGTCAACTCGTCCTGTTGTTGTGCCTCTGACTGCTGAGAAGGGGGATCAGGCAGGCTCCGCACCTGCACCCCAGAAGCAAGGGGGCAGTGTGGTGTGAGATCATTTTGAGTTGGCAGATGATCCCACATATGCTATCTGCCTGCACTGCTAATGTAAGACCAGCCAGGGCAAGGAGATAAAACACTTCAGCACCACAGGGATCCTGATGAATCTCGGGAGGCACCACCTCCTTGCCCTTGCTCCTCCTCAGCCTGGCACCACTGGGAACATGCCTAAAAAAGAAGCCCCCCAACTTGTTCCAAAGCCCCTATCCCCCCAAAGCAGAGGCAGGCCACCGTGAAACAGTGGAACAAAGGCAGAAAGAAAGGCAAGTGAGATCACCCAGACCACTGGGGAGATGCTTGCTCTGGATGGCCAGCCCTTCTCCCTAGTTGAGCAGCCAGGGTTCAGGCGGCTCATGGTGCTTGTGACACCATCCTACCAAGTGCCCACATGCACCACCTTCAGCAGGATGGTGGTAGCCTCCCTGTATGAGGCATGCAGGGAGTACTTGAGGGAGAAGCTGCGCAAGTCAGGTCTGCAGACATCTGGAGCAGCTGAGGTGGAGATCATACCTACCTCTCCCTCACAGGGCACTGGTGCCATCAGTCAGGCCATCAGTGGGCTCTCCTTTAAGCTGAGGTGATGGATGAATCCCACACAGCAACCGAGATCATGGTGGCCAGGAACTACATAGTACAGGGGTGGTTTACTGGGCAGAGCGAGCTCACCCACAGGTTTATGGTCACCAACAATGGGGCCAATACGGTCAAGGCGGTCTGTGTGGCACACAAGTTCCACCTCATAGTCAGGGATGCCTTGGAGAGGCACAGGGCTCCCGGTGACAGCACCATCACAACCAGCCAGCTCATTTCGAAATGCAGGAAGGTGGCGGGCTACTTCCACTGGAGCGTCAAGGAAGACAAGGTGATGTAGAACAAACAAGCAGAGCTGAGCATCCCACAGCACAAAATCATCCAGGATGTGAAGACTTGGTGGAACTCCACATACCTGATGCTCAAAAGGCTGGTGGAGCAACAGAAGGCCATGCATGAGATGGCCTTGCTCCAGGAGATTGGGATCAGCGGCCTGCTTAACAGAACATCGTGGGATACCATCTCCCAGATCTTGGTGGTCCTCAAGCTGTTCCTTTAGGCCACCGAGACCATCAGCACTGGCAATGCCCTCCTTAGCCAGGTGATCCCCATAGCAAAGGAATTTGAGAACCGACAGGAGAATTTCCAAGGGATAGATGTTTCTGGCTGGGGCAAGCCACCGTCACCAGGCACACAGGCACTGGTGAAGCGGCTGAGGGAGGGCATCAAGAAACAGCTGGATCTGTTGTGGTTCAGTATGGTCCACATGCTGGCGGCCATGTGCGACCCAAAGGTGAAGGGGAGCACGCGCAGCAGCAAAACCCTGGATCATTAGATTGAGGTGCTGGTGAACAGAGTCTAGGAGGCAGAAGGGCACAGGCGGGGGGACATGGAAGAGGGGATCCACTTTCCTGTGCCAGCACTCCCAGCAGCAGCCAGTCTCCTCCATGACAGCTGCTGCCAATGTGGGCCAAAGGCATTACTTCAAGGGCGGGGTCCAGAGACACCAGACCCCAGCCTCAGGCAGGTACTGCAGAGGCCTCAGTGGTTACCTATTTTCACGAGGATGTGGAGCCACTGGACCGCAATTCCTTGGCCTTTTGGGCAACCCATACCCAGATGTGGCAGGATCTGGCCAGTTGCCCGGGAACACCTGTCCTGTCCACCGACTAGTGTTCCAAGTGAGGTGCTCAGCATTGCTGGGGATGTTGCGACACCCCACTGCACCTGCCTGGATCCTGCTTTGGTGGAGGTGAACTTCCCACTGCTGAGGTTCCCTGAGCTCCACATGCAGATGGAGTAAATGCTACCTTCCTCACTCTGTCTGCACCTATTTCCTTTTTTATTTTTTTAAACCATTTAATGTCCCGCTGTCAGAGCTGGAGGTAGCACTCACTGCATCACCAGCAAGCAGGGGAAGCACATCTCCCTGCTGAGCTCCCATGCCAGAATGAACTTGGAGGTATGAGCTGGGGCTATGAGGAAGAAGGAGGCATCAGGTCCTGGACATGACCTAAAACTGCACTCTACCAGGGTTGGGAGCCCTCGTGGAACTGCCAGTGATGTGGCAGCCCCCAGGAAATGCCAGGATCGAGGACCTCCCTCATGAAAGGCAGGTAGGAGTTGCCTTATAACCTCCAGTCACCACACACATACACAGTCCTGGCTAGAAAAAGTCCAGACCTGTAAGATCTTTGAAAGGCCTGAGGCTTACTGGTTGCAGTGGAGTTGAGGGTGAGAACAGGGGCTACTACCCCTGCAGTTTTCATCCTGCTGCACCTTAACACACACACGCGTCACGAGTTTTGCTTTCAGCAGCTTGAGGTCCAGTTTCCCAGAAACCCCTGCACCCGTCTCCTTGAAACTTGACAGGCTTCATGGCCTCAGAAGAGCTATCATCCCTGCATGTTTCATCCAAATCAGGCAAGAAATGACAAAGTTATAGGCAGTTTTGTGATTCCCCATTATAGCCTATGGCCGAAACAACAAGACAGCATTGAAATTCCAAAACAGTTTCAAAACAGTTTAGGCCGAAACAAAATGGGATGGCAATCCAAAACACTGCCCTCCAAAATGCAGAATCCAAACCGAAACGAAACACAGCCATTTCACACAGCCCTAATATAGACACACACAGACACGCACACACATATACACTAGCCTATTGCCCATCAAGAATAAACAGATGTAGGTGGGTATGAAATGCTGCCACCCACCATCCTGTGCTGCCATCCCAGTCTATCCCTGCTGTTGCTCATCATGACTGACAGGGGGCAGGGATGGAGCACAGCCGCCCAGCACCTCATGGTGTCGTCGGTCCGCCTCTGGCCCCATGTGCCCCCGCCCGCATCCAGCCCCATGTGCCAGAGTGGGGGGGAGGGGCCAGTGCTGCACCGCCAGCAACAATCACCACCATCATGACACAGATGGAGCCCATGTCCAGCCCCATTCCCCCCCAGCTCCCCCTCCATGCTTCATCGGGGCTGGGCCCACTCCCCATTTTGGATCAGGCACTGTTTCTCTCCCACCATGCTTGGGCTGCCTGCCTCCCATCCCCACGAATGACCGGGGGGGGGGGGGCAGCAGGGATAGAGCACTGCCACTCACCACCCTGCACTGCCGCTATGTCCCTGGGGGAAGCCAAGCTTGCCCTGCCACCCCCTCCACCCTGCTCCAAAAAGCAGGGCAGGCTAGGGCAGGGGGCCAATGCCAGCCACTGCCTCAGACCAGGGGGAGGGGACAACGCCAACACCGCTGGCCTCAGCCCCCCAGCTCTGTCTGCTCTATTGCCATCATCATGGCTGCCACCACTGCCTCCTGTCCCGAACACTCTTGGAGCACTCTGATTAGTTGTTTCAGACAACCAATCATAGTGTAAATAAAGCACTGCAGACAGACAGACAAAGGCTCACACTCACACGGGCTTGCACATGCATATGTAGTGATGTTTCATTTTAAACACAGGAAAAAACGGATTTGGGGGGGTTTAATCAGAGAATTTAGGAGTTTTAAACAGAGAAAACCAGGGTCCCTCTTGATGATGGGGAACCAGCTAACACTTGTTGTGGAATGGGGTACAGACATACTTAGCAACTGAACTGCTTCAAAAATGTCACTGGTTTGGAACTGGTTCATAAATGCATGAAGAACTATGGCTTTGACTCCAATGGATGGGAGTGAATACTCAGCCCAGTATGCTTCGAAGCAGACAAGTGCGGGGAGGGGAAGTGCTTGCACCCATGCTTTGGGGATCCCAGGCAGCGGGTGACCTGTAGCTGGGGGTACTTTTACTTCTCTGATTCCCCTTCTCTCCTAAACATGAGTTAAATAAACTTCAATAACCTGCAACATGCTTGCCTGACTTGGATGGGGGTGGAGGGGGAGGGTGGAAAGCATATGTTTGGATCCCATGGGGTTGGAGGGAGGGACAGGGTACATAATGGATGGCTGTGGTCAAATACAGAGAGAGGATACAGCTGGTTGTTAAAAAAAACACCCAAAAAACAGCTTTTATTGAACAAGCAGTGCAAGGTTGCTTATTGATAAAATGTACTGACAAAAGGAGGAAAATGGGAACAGTAGAGCTCTGGCTGAAAACCAAAGCAACCAGCCACAGCAGTGGGGGAGGAGGGGGTTGTTGAGAAACTGAACTGGTTCAAAATAGTGCTTGATTATACAAGTACACTTTTGAACTATTACAGCTGGCTTAACAGGCTTGTATATATCCATCTCACTATCAGGTTTAAACCACATTTAAACCAATCAAAGTATTATGCACACTCACACCCACAAAGTACTGTTTCATAATACGTAGATGAGATACTACATTATGAAGTATTTTGGTAAGAAATCTGTGATTAAATTAAAAACTGTTCAGATGAGAAGAGTTACCAGTACAGTTTTATTTTGCAGTTGCCTTTAAAGCTATTCCACCACCAGTACTCAAATCTTCAAATGATCTAAGGTTCATATATGAATGATCCCATGATATGGTCATTGTTTTCTACTAAGTGCACAAGAGAACATAAAAGCATTTTCTTTTTCCAGATCCAGGAAACATACTGAATCATATTGTGATGCTATAGCTGTGTGAGACTAAATCCAAGGTTTTTTAAACTTTCCATTTCCTACATGGATTACAGAGAGGGGGGAGAAGGCAATATTTCCTAAGAGCTATCATAAACTGTATTTGCTTTCTTAGCCCGTTAAAACCTAATTGCTGAAATATTGATAACAAAGAACTAAAAACTATTTTTATGTGAACTTACACTGACAACCAATGGAAAGATTTTCATCTACTTGGGAGTTTCAGATCAAGCCCTTAGTTAATTTACAAGTTCAGTCCCTTACATATCATGTGAAATACATCCTGAAAGACAAGAAAAAAATAATACCTTTCAATTTAAAAACATACCAGGTAGTCTTGAATAGAAGCAATATTTACAGTTGATTTCCTCCACTGTCTTTGATATACAAGATCAGAATCAAGGCCATATGTTTGAGCCAAAGATAAAGCTTCTCCATATTCTTCATTATCAATCTAAATCAAAGGACATGGAAATAATAAGCATGAGTGATGGGTGCAGGTATGTTTAGTTATTCATTTTCTATGTTGACTCAGTTATCCAGGAGTTTACATATATGAAGAAGTTACTGTATTTTCTCATGCACAACCCCCCCAAATAAAACATACACCTTGTTCTTGGAAGACAGAATATAAGGGGGAAAAAGGTGTTTCTTTTTCCAAAATTTACCCAGAAACACCTGAACAGACGTTTGAATACAGAGCCACCAAAGAGCAGGAAGCTGGCAGGGCTGATGCTGTGCAGCCAGAGGGCCCCTATGCATACAATCTCAGCTTGCTCTGCAGGTTCCCAAGTCTGCCTGGTAACAAATGGTAGCAGTGCATAGGGCAGCCCTCATTGGCTGTCCCACAATGATCACAGTCTCCTGGAAGCACAATGTGAGATTGCGAAGTGAGTATGTTTTGCTCTGGAGCAGCACTGTCCAGTGAGCAATACGCTGTCTCACTGGGGGATAGGGAGGGAGAGGGGTCAAGGCACCCTGGGAAGCTGGAAGATTATGCTGTGACTTCTCTCAGAAGACAACAGGTACAGAAACTCGCAGGAGAGTGATTTAACCCTGGTTGTTCCCAAGTTATTTTCCTCCTGTAGCAACTATTTCTACTCCGGGAGAAAAATCCTGAACATTTGTACACTTGTGGTTTATGCTCAAAAAGCAGCAACTCTCCCAGAAGAAACTGAACACATGCATGTAGCCTATGGCTATGAGAGGGTTAACACAGGACTCTTCCATCTTGAGAGCCATTTTGGCAGCTGCATGACATGCACCATGTCTTCAGGTGTGCTTCTTTCCTAGCAAAAGAAAGGACTTCCCTGCTTAAACCACAGACCCCAGTTTGTGGGGGTCTTATTTTGGGGGAAAAACAGTACATGTGAGAAGATACACTACTTTAACAGAAAGACAGGACAATTAAATATGAAAGAGAAAGCATAACTAAAAAAGCTAGTTCTCCACAGACACTTGCAGTAGGACAGTAAGAGTTCCATGTACCTCAAATATCAAATACACTATGGCTCATTAAAGGACGAACACACTTGCAAGAGTAAGGCTCAGTTGAACCAATGTGACAGACATCAATTAGGGTGTAAAAAACAGGCTTGCCCAGGTTACCATTAGGTAAGCCTACGAGCAAGACAGTCATGCGTGTCTATGGTTTTAAAGCCTTTTCTCCCCACCTTCAAATGCTTTGTTCCTACTGTTAAACAACAATGTACCATTTGCTTTAAGGCGGCAATACTGTCACTGTATTCGAAAGGTCACAAACTCCAAGAGATACTTGAATTCAGTTAGCTCCACCAGGTAAACACAGTGGATACAGAGGGTATTATAGCACAGGTCCTAATGAAGAGCTATACAGTATGTTCTCCCTGCCAGCAAACCTGAATATGTACACACTCAAAGCCATTCTCCAGTGGCAGAACCCTCAAATCTTCCAGAGCTGAGTTGTTCCTCCAATGTCACAAGCAGAATAAAACTTCTGCCACCACACAACAGCTGTGCCTTCAGCCAGCTCCTGTGATCTATTCCAGTGAGCGTGTTCCTAACATTTACTTTGCACTTGAAAGGTCCAGCTGCTGTAGCGGAGCCACATGGAATCACCAACAATGCACAGGTGTGCATGCACTCGGGCGGCTTAGCAGTATATCGTTTATCGCCAAAAGTAGGTTAGTGAAGACATAGCCTAAGTGAGAATACTGGCTGGTTTCATTTACATATCTGTAAAGGTTCTCTCAACTTTTAAGCATCTCAGGTGATGGCGCTTACTACCAATCACTGGTCTCATAAAGGTCAAATATTTTCTTCTCAATGATCTTTAAGCAACTTCACATTTAAAATACAGTAATTCAGATTCTCTGTTTTCACAGTTTTAAAAATGAGCCATAAGGCTATAAAGACACCACAGTCTATTCCAAATAGAAACACACAACTAGATTCTTCTAGGAATAAAGGAAAAGAGTTAACAGAAAGATGGTCTTTCAAACCAAAGGAAAAATACTTCATGAATGTTACGCTTTGGCTTTACCTTTTCCACATGCTCACCTTTCTCTGATAGAGCTCCTCTGGAGTTGTAGATCTCAAACTTACAAGACGGTAATTTTTTGTAATAGTTCGTGGACGTTTCCGCGGAGGAGCGAAACGTTCCATTTCTGTCACAAAGTACAGGCCTTGTTTCAGGTAACCAAAGTACCTGGCCTTAGCAGAAATTCCATCATCTCGGTCAGAGTCATCTTCGCCCTCATCTTCATCCCCAGGCCTGCTTTCCAAACGTAACCTCTTTGAAACCAGTTTTATCTCACACTATTTAAAAAACAAAGAATAAGCAGGGCAATATACGGCTGCTACTTTACTATGAAATTGTGTGAAAAATGCTATTTCTCTTCTGTGGACACACATACCTTTAACACCTTAGTTTTGTACCTGTGTTATATAGTTCTGGAAGTATGGTTTGATCACCAGGTCTCATTGACAACACAGGTGGATGGGAAGATCACCAGTAATCTCAAGAGACTGTCAATGAGACCCGTTGTATCCTAACCATTCAATACTTGATAGAACTATGCAGCAATCACAACCGTTTTAAAAACACAGAAAAATTAGGGTGGATAAGACTAAGTTAAGTAGTATGCAAACTTCAAAGCTAAATTTATTTTTGGAATGTCTATTAGCATACTAAGGTTCTCTCAAATCAAATTAATGGAATACCCCAAAGATAAAAATTTCCACAGAAATATGATTTCATAGACATACAAGCATTTTTTTGTTTATAATGTGATCACATTGTTCTGAGTCAAGCATTAGCAATAAGTTTGATAAAAATTAAAAGCATAATAGTGTAGTCTAAAAACCTACTTCAAGACATGCTATAACCATTTTGCAGGCAAAGCAAAGAAACAAAATGAGCAGAACAATTCTGGGACACAGGCTTTTCTGCCATAGTTTAAAATCATTGCGGGGGGAAAAAAACCCCTTAAAAGAACACTTTGTGCAGCTGGCTTGTAGCTTCTTTTCTTTAAAGAGAAAGGACAATTTTATTCTTTACTTCAAAACTTCTCCCTTATATAGTAGACTACTAGGTAAATTAAAGTTTCATTTCAGAAAAAGGAGGGAGTTTTGCAGCATTTTTCACATAGTATTTAATACGTTCAGCCATTAGCTGCACTCGGCCTGCAGTACAACTCAAAAACTTTCTTGTTACTGAACATATCAGAGATCCAAAAAGATTATAGAGATTAGATTTTTCTTGCTTTAAATTACAATAATTTGAGAAGTTGTTACTTTAAAAGTAGCACAAAATTAAAGTATCTAGACAATTCTTCAGTAGAGCCGAGACTTACGAAACATACTTCCGACCAGAAAATGTACTACAAATTAAAGGTACAAACTACATCAATCAGTTACGGCAAAATTAATATCAAATTATATCCATATATGCTTTTATGATACAATCATTATATGGGCAAGCTTTTGTAGCAATACAACTATAGAAAACTATTGCAAATTTAAGCCCATTTCAGTAAGTGTTAGAGGCTCCTGGAACACATTAAAGTTATGGCATGAGAGACATTCTTTGAATGAATGGAGCCATAAAAAGGCAAACCAGCCACAAAAATATTTCACAAAAATATGAAGAACCTGTTTTTGACTGGTTTTTATGAAATCATAAATTGAACAAGTGGCATCCCCCAACATCCCAATGCTAACAAACAGCTGATTTTCAGAATTAGGATCTGGGCAGTGCCTGGTCTAGAACCTACCCAGGGGCTGCCCCAATGCTTACAATTGCTGATTGCTGGCATTGAGACGCAAGTTTGCTGCCTTTGCACTGCAGTCCTGACGAGACTTCAGGGCAAGGCTCTTTAAGATGCTGAGTCCCAGCAAGTTTCCAAGGAACCCTAATGTCAGGCTCAGGGTGTCCCAGACCTTTGAAAAAGCAGGTGTGCAGCTGAATACCCCCTGATTTTTTTAAGTTCCCTGGGTCTTTATGAATATTGAAGAATAAAGGGAACATGCAATTCAAGCATGGATATAGAGCCATTTTGATCATTTGAAAAATGCTTATCTTTCACTATTTAGGATAGACAGACCTTCAAAATCCATGCTGAATCATTCTTTACTCTTTGTAAAAGCAGTGAAATTGTAATACAGGATTTCCTTAAAGAATTTGCTGTTGGGGTGGGAAAGATTATCTTCAGCTAGAGCTTTGGGTCGTGCACAGAAAGAAAACAAAAATGTGGAAGGATTTATTTTACTCCAATAAATATACTGAAAATACTGAAGAGTATTTTATTACCTCCAAGCTTAGAAATCCTCCATCATGAGTAGAAGTGACCTGCGGAGAACTTTCAAACCATTCACATGATTTCCCCAATAGGTTTTTTAATGTTTTCACAGATGACACTGTCAAAGCACCAGAGCAACGAGCCAGTATCACAGCATTTTCTGCCCACCAGCTTACATCTATCAGTGGATAATAGGATTCTTTATCTAAAGGAAGAGGAGGCAAATAAATAAATAAACAAAACCCAATTTTAAAAGCAAAACAAGGCTGAATGGACTTCAATTATTTAAGAGATTTCATTTGATGATCCAACTTAATGAACATACCCCATCAGTCTCACATACAACTTCGCCTCACTAAGTTTCTATTTTATAGCAATGATATTTTAATTAAAGTCACCTCTATATTATCTAAAAGGAAGCTGAATAATTACAGCTATTGATGCAACTCCATTACTTTTTAAATATTGCCTGAAAAAAAACAAAAAAAAAACCCTACAGCAAACCAATTTACTTGCACAGAGCATGACCGGGTTTAAACATTTAATAAAGTTTGGTTCAGTGTTCCTCAGGCTAGATTTGAGAAAATCTCTTTGGCAAATGCATAGAGACTATTGATTGGATCCAGAAGTTGCATCAAACCGGAGGGTAGGTCACAACTGAAAATAGAGCTTCTAGAGGACCACCCCTCACCCCAGGCAAAAGTAGTTACAAAGAAGGAACTTAGAAGCCATTTATAAGCATAATTCCATTTTGTCAGAAGCTATTTGCTTCTGCAGTCAGATGCCAGCTGCAAGGGTATAAAGTCAGTCATCACATGTCATCAAAACTATAAGTATACACGTGTTGACTCAATTCTTCCTGAAAGCATAGACATTCCAGGAAAAAAGATCTTCCCAGTGTCAACACGGAAGACCTCCCTTATTCACCTGTGAATGAGCAAATGAACACTTGTACAACCCCCTACCCAGTCCACACCAGAAGTAAAGGAATAGGGCAATGCTCCCTGAGCTTCCCCAAATCAGGCATCACCCAGCTTGGGGAATGGTCATTGCCCTGCTGTTCTCCTTCCCTCCCAGACTGATACGAAAGGGGAAGGATGCAGCTACCACTGCTTCCTCCCTCTTCCACAAGGCAGGCACAGGCAGTACCCAGGTTAGGGGCTTTGCCTTGCTGCTCTCTCCCCTCCTGGAGGCCATGAGCGGAGCAGAAATGCCCCATACCGCTCCCACACCTCAGTCTGGGGAAGGCACAGGCAGGCTTTCCCCTGCCACTCCGTGCACCCCAGGGACTGGTAGGAGCTGAGCAGCTACTGCTGCCAATGCCTTCCTCAGACCAGGTTAACCTGGTCTGGGGAAGGGGTAGACAGCAAGAGAGAGGGAGCAGCCATAGGATGAACACCTCAAATGCTCCTTCTCTCAAAGATCACTACTGGTGGAATGTCTCGAAAAGGAGAAAAGAACACCTATTCATGGCCTAAGCATATTTAGAAACCTTTCAGGGGAAAAAAAATTAATTATACTGAAATAAACCCTGCTGGATGCAGGCTGCAACAAGGGGAAAGTAAACAGCATATCTGAAAGAGCTTTCCAACTGTGAGGGTAATTCAGCACTGCAGTAGATTACCAGGAGAGGTTATGCAATCTCCATCACGGGAGGTTTTTTAATGCAGATGGGGACACATTTGTCTGGAATGGGGAATGGTTCAACCTGTCTTGAGTGAGGGGGTGCAATTAGGTGACCTCTTGAAGTCTCTTCTAGTCCTATTTGTAAATGGCCCTATGATACACAAAATTTAAGTCTTCATGGATTCATACAGTGCACAAATTTGTGTAAGTTAGGTAATTAAGAATGTGTTTTAGACAGAAGTTCATTAACTAACATTATCAACTAAAGAGCCACTCCAGACACACAAGAGGACCTATTTATCCAAGGCTCTGACCTCTTTAGTGGTTTAAGTTATTTCTAGCTTTTAAAATTTACCATGGTAGAATGGTAGAAAAATGAAGGGTAGAAAAATGCAGTTAGCATTCTAAACTTCAATAAGCCTTCAAGTGAGATCTGCAAATTTCTGCCACTCACTTTTTTATTGCCTAACACCTTCAAGATAGGCTGGCTTTTTTACTAAATGTTCAGTCTTCTACAGAGCCAACTATAGATCTACTACCTTATGATCAGTAATGAATGAATAAGCCCTTTATGAACCGTGACCATAAGTAAAAGAATATTTCAGCTGCAAAGTATTCTTAATAGAGAATTTTAACACTCTTACATTGTGACTTTCATTAGTGGGGATGAACTATAAATTCAAGGGAGACCTAAAGGATTGGCAACTACCCTAGATAAGATTTTAATTAAGCTCTTTTACATTCTTTAAATGGCTGGCATAATTTTTTAAACTAGACCAACATTTAAAATAATAGTTTGACTAAACCACCAACCTTTAATTTTTTTCCTTTTCTCAACAGAAAGACTCCATGCAGGGTTGATCTCATCATATCCTGGCTAAAATAAATGTGAAGATTGTTGTATTAAATATATTTATAAGCCATAATCCACACACACACACACGCTTCCCCTTTTATATTTGATATTTAGGCCTTTAATAGAGAATAATATATTCAATTTTCCCATTCCCAAATTACTCCATTAGTACTGAGACCACATTCATATAAATCCAAATCTTCCCTGGTATTAAAATTAAAACCTCCTTCACTAGATCAGATGTACAAACTGGACACTTGGCTGAAAACACTATGCTTAAGAAGATAGGAATTGTCATACTAGATCAGACCACTGGTCCACCCAATCCAGTATCCTGCCTTTGATACCTGAGAATTGGAAATGAGAATGCACCTGCAGAAAACCCAATGACTCACTAATATGGGCAGCATGTAAGGGAAATCAGCCCCAAATAATTTCTCAGATCCAGAAATTCCGAATGTCACTAATCTCACTTCTCCCAAAGTACACATATCCAAGTTGTTTATTTCACCTTTGGTCTAAAAATGTGCAACTATTTGTTATAGACTTAAAATGCAGGTCTCCCTCATGTGAGTAAATATGTTCAGCATTGCTGAATATTAGGGGAGCACAGGATCATGTTATAGTCAGGTTACCTTTATAAAGGTAAAGGGAATACCAGAAAATCAACAATATCAACAATATTTAATGACCTCTGCACCCATTACTCCTTCCCTTGGGCATTGCAATAGATTTTTTGTCCTCATCTTGGAAAGAACATACTGTAAGTGTGCCACTAAATCACTCTGTGTACAGTATCACAAGTCACCCGACACATGAAAGAAATACAGCCTTTATTATTTACAGAGTAGTAAGACTGTACGTAACTGTGCTGATACAGAAGACATCAGTCCTAGCCCCAAGGAATTTGCAGTCCAAAGAAAGAACAGTATATGTAGCTCTAACGCCTGAAAAACAGACTGTGCCCAGTTTCAGTACAGTGGAAAGGTTCTCTCACTAATAACGAAAAGCATAAAAGCATATAATTTTTTTAGCTCTACCACATAACACCAAAAGAGCTCTATGCAAAATAGGTGGCAGTCATATGTATTACTAAAATGTGTCCTACAAATGTGCGTTAGCATTGAATTCCAAATGATATACACTAAAAATGTGGTTTAAAACATGCATTGCACTACTCAAGTTGGGTGCTTCTGTGTATTATAGTCATCATCTACTGGGCAACACAGAAAACACTGAAAACAGCTACAAAAGGAAATGTTTCCACTGGCTTTAGAAGTGAGAAGCTTGCAGTAAAAATCCTTAGGCAAAACCTCTATTTCTCATGTAGCTCTTATGTGCAAGGACTACAAGCATATTCTCTCTTAAAAATGTGAACATATTTGCTAAAGAGCTGATCTTCTGTGACTTAAAACTACCTCTCTCAACCAGTATGTCCTAACTAGATAGGACTTCTTAAACCGTCAGCAACAAAAAATAAGAGATGGGCTCTGGTCATTGCAGTCATAAATATGCATCTGCTAGGCAAGAACCATGGTATGTCAGTTAGAACACAATGGCAGGCCTGAAAATTTTGATTCACACTGACACCATGATAAGCCTGGAATATAGCATCATATTTTGAATGTTTTATGAACCTCTAACCCCTTCTCATACTTAGAAACCTTGTAATGACAAAGCCAAATAAGCTTTCTTGCATAGATGACTAAGTTTTTAGAGGCCTGACTGGAACTAACTTTCATAATGCCCACATATATATAGACAATGAGGAAAACACTGAGGGATTAATAAAAATGAAAGTCTGCATTTACATATCATAAGACCTAAAATATAGCTCTGCATTACAGTGTGATGCCTGCTGTGCAACTCATGGATCGTAACAGAGGTCAACAGATTGGGAGAACAGTTGGATGTATTTCACTTAAATACCTACGCTTTTTTGTATCTGTCATCTCACAAAAGAAAAGATTAAAGGAAGAAATAATTTTAATTTTGGAATTCCTAATGACTGGGCAGTAGGTTGGGAGGAAAGAGTCTAAGTAACAGAAAATGGTGCTGGACAAAATATCATGGAATAGGAATTCATGCATTAATACCCAACCTAAACTTTGAAGACTAAAAAAAAGAGTGACAGTTATGAATAAAATAACCTTATAATGAGCTAATGAGAAAAACACACTTATTCCCAAAATATCAATGAAAATGTGCAGATACACATTTAGATTTAGACAGGGAACATGAACACTGAGTCTTCCCATTTGTGTGCCATCAAGCACCCTGTTTGACTTGTTACAAAGTATGGCCTCAATCCCACATCATGTTTCATGAGAGCAAGACACTGTTAAAAAAAACTAAATAATCCAGTCAATTTGCCAAAATGCCCCATAAAAATGGATGTACAGTATTGCAATCATTTCAATTTATGAACTACATGTCACTAAGCAAAAGAACAACACCACTGCCAAGGATGGCGTCAGAAAAAAAGGTTGAGTCAAACATATTTCAAAGGGAATTCAGGTTTCAAAAGCTAGGTGAACAGAGTGCACTGTGTTTGGTGAAGAGTATGACAGAGCATGCACAAACTACACACAATACTTGGTAAGAAAGGGAAAACCTTTCAACCTTAATTCTCAAGGGTTTTCCAAAAAAACAAAAAATTGAGAACTTGGAGAGGCATGTTCATGGTTCTGTATCTGCCCCTTTTAAAATGGCAAGCAAATAGCTTTACATCATTAATGAACCCTGTACTACCTGAATAAAGTAGAAAAGGGTTTAGTCAGCATTTTCAGGAAGAAACCCAGTTGTCCAGAGACTAGAACTACTGCACAGACTCAAAAGTAACATGCTACAAATCCGAGCGACTTTAATGCACCAAATTTCATCTTTATGCAACTCGGGAAGATAGCACAGAAAAAACACGTCTTGCTGATAATTAAGCAGGGATAAAAAGTTAATGCATTAATTCACTTCATCACCAGGGGGCCACAAACTCGAAAAGCTCTGCCTTGGCCTGGTCTGTATTTTGAACCAAGGTTTCACAGAAAAAAAGGAGCTGGAAGGGACCTTCAGGTAATCTAGCCCACCCCTTGCCCTAAAAGTATCAAATACATCTCAATAATTTCTGACAGATGTTTGACAGACTGCAATTTTCCTGCATTTGTCCGCTTACTCATTTCCCATCTACAGCTTCATAAACTTGCATATTATTCATTAACACTTCCACCTGGTTCTTATGCTGCACCATGTTTTTCAACTTGAAGACTTTTACTTAAGGGATGACAAAAAAGTGGTGCAACAGCAATAGAGGGTACCCTTGTAAATCAGAAGAGGAAGCAAGAAAAAATATCAGTACCTAAGACAACAGGTACCTACACCTTTTCTCATTCCTTAGAAGAGCTAAACTCATGAGGTTTAAAATATTTATTTTTCTTAAACACCCGTGTACCTGGTTACTTTGATCCCATTCTCCTTGCTGTTTCAGGGACGGAAGAGTCCAGATGGTCAATTTTCCAGAAAAGTGAATGGCTGCTAGAAGAGTTCCATCAGGGGAAAGGCTCATCTTGAAAACACCATCCTGTCCAACGTTTTACCAGCAAAAGTTACAATAAAGAAAAGGATAAATTCAGCTCAATGATAACCTTTTCCTCACCCTGACAACCTCCAGATCACATATTTGTGCAAGCACTTACAATTATAACAATCTACTGTACTTACCCAAGTCCAAGACAACTTTGAAATTAAGATGAACCCCCCTGCCCAATAATTAGATTCTATATGTAGAAATTATAAATTTGCTATAATTATCCATGTATAAAATCTAATTACTGGACAGTCATCTTAAATTGGTCCCCACAACTGCTATGGCAGGGAAAACAGCAGCAGGG
>NW_017729028.1:15103814-15104185 GCF_001723915.1 Gavialis gangeticus
TGGCAGGGAAAACAGCAGCAGGGGTGAAGGCCCCCTGTCCCTTGTCCCCCCCCCCACCATCCCAGCTGCCTGTCTCCTGCCATACACCCCCTCCACCTCTATTACCGTGCTTGCCCCCCCCGCCCTCCTGCAGCCTGCATTGCCC
Organism: Gavialis gangeticus; assembly: GCF_001723915.1. Taxonomy (NCBI): domain Eukaryota; kingdom Metazoa; phylum Chordata; order Crocodylia; family Gavialidae; genus Gavialis; species Gavialis gangeticus. The sequence goes on from NW_017729028.1 coordinate 15,103,960, forward strand.
ACCTCATCTCCCCCCCTGCAGCAGGTAAGCAGAAGGTAAAGAGGAAGAGAGCAGCTGAGTGGATATGAGCCATCCAAGCCCAGGACAGGCAGTGACTCAGCTTCAGCCCCAAACCCAGAGCTAAACCACCTGCCCTAGGCCAATACACATATCCAATGCAAGGCTCTCCACCCCCACAATGATTGGGGGGGGGGGGGAAACCCCCTTTTACTTTTGAAAAAAATTG
>NW_017729028.1:15104214-15112463 GCF_001723915.1 Gavialis gangeticus
ATACAAGGGTCTCCCCCCCCCCAAAGATTGGGGGGGGGGGGGGAAACCTCATCTTACATTTGAGTAAATATGGTAATAGCATGTCACACTGAAAATTTTTAAAGTTATATATGTTATGCTATAAAATTAAGGGAGACTACTAGAAAAAAAAAAAAACGGTATACAACAAGGCATTCCACCCTACCTAAGAACATCAATTTCTGTACAGTACTAATCACTAAAATATAGCCGATATATCATTCGTTAGCATGGTGGTCTGTATTACAGTTACCATGGAAAAGAACCAAGAACCACGTAGATTCAGAGTTCTTTCATCTTAGGTTACAGAGGGTGAATTCAAGGTGGGGAGATCTTTCTGTAACAACAGAGCCACAACTCAAGACTGATATGCTAAAACTATGCACTTAACATGAACTCTTGTAGGCTCTTCTGAATCAGAAACTTTCCTGCACTGAAGACCAGGCATACATGTTATGTGAAGAAGTAATCTCTGAAGATTCATGAACTCCAACAAAAATGCAATTGCAATAAAGTACAGTTTTCATTGGGGAAAAGCCTGTAATACCAATATATATGTATTCCATATCTGTAGGCAAAGCTGATGGTAATTGTTATTGGACATAGCAAAATATCTGCAAACGTTGCTAAAATACTTATGCCTCTGAGTCCCATTTTAGAAGAAACTTAAGGCAAAAATCTAAAAACATGTTTGCCTCAACTCCAACTGAAATCAATAGGAATTGAGGTGTCTAAACATCCTTCTGGGATCTGCCCCTTAGAGTCCACAAGCCTAAATTTCAGTGAAAGTCAGTCAAACTTTGGTTGCTAAATGCTTACATCTCTTCTGAAAATAGCCCCATTCAAAACAGCCTGAATAAACAACATGACACTACAAGGCCCCTTGGTCGTAGTCCAATTCATTTAAAAAAGACTTCCAAAAAGAAGTTCATTTTGACAACATCAAGCATTACAAAAAAAGAAGAATCACAGGCTCAAATGTTTATTAAAATCTGAGGATAAGGATAACTGAAAAAAGCAGACACTCAAACTTACACAAAAAACCTGCTAGGGCTGCATAAGTCTACAACCTTGTTTCTAAGGGAAAATACAGATTGCCTCCATGCTGTATCCCAAGGGCACTTCCATGGGTGCAGGCCAAAACCACTAAATCACGTTCCCCACACTTGCTCCCAGAACAGCGGGTATCCACCTCAGAGAAGCTCTAAACGTAGTAGACAAGGAGCGCCCAAGTGGAGGTGGGCTACGTTTAATGGTGCTGTAAAGCCATTGCACAGATTCAGTTTTGGAATGGAAGTGTGCAGGTGAGACATAGATTATGGCAGAATTTCCAATGAAGGAAGCACAGACATCCCTCTATTTGTTTTCCAAATGATATTTCCAAAGTATTCTTCTTGGTCTGACTAGTTCTTTTCCCTTTTTAAACACTTAAACAGCTTAAAGTTTACGTTCAGCTCATATGGCCCATGAAAACCAAATAATCATTTTCTGTCCTCAGGTACTAAGGTTTAGATTGCAAATAGTGAAGGAATTCTTTAAACCCAAAACAAAAATTTATTTTTATTAAAAAATATGAATTATTAAAGAGACAACTTAAACTTGGCAGCTAAACTACCTGATACTGCCCACTTAAACAGTTTTCAGTTTTCTCACACTACATTCTTAAACACTGGAAGTGGGAGCAAACTGTAATGTTACTACCTGGGACTTTGTTTCCCAGAACAGGACAAAGCTAACTGCACCCATGTGTCCACTCTATATATATTAAGATGTGTACAAAGAAGAGAGAGATGATTGTGAAACTGTCTGGAAAAAGACACATCTACAAAAAAAATAGACTAAGCCACCTGCCTTTCTTGACCATTATACGTTTCATTAGGGGCTATATTGAAAGCCAGTATATAACAACTCAATAGTCAGTATCTAAAAGTGCCACTTGCTGCTCATTTGGACAGCCATCACATACTGCCAAACAGTTCATTACCCTTAAGGGAACCACAGTAAAAAGATACAGAAAGCTCCAAGAGACTTCCAAACCATGTTTAAAATCTGTCATCTAAGTTAGCAGCAGAACGAATCAAATTTTGACTACAGCTGGCTCCACCAGCAAGCTTCTTGGCAACAGTATTAAATAGCTTTTTCAATCACTCATTAGTCAAAACAAAATCTCTCTCAAATATTTAAGCCATAATCCCCCAAACAGTGTTAACACTTCTAGAGATGAGTGAACAATAATAAACTTTTCTCTTCTTAAATTTAGTGCTGGCAAAACGTAAGACATTAAAATAGAGTTCAGTTCTATTTAGCACTAGCCTTTGAGGTAAAAACAGTTTGCACTTTCTTCTTCAACATATAACAACATATTTCCAGTTCCTTAATTTGAGGGCTGACATTACCAGCCCAGAAGAGTTGGGAAAAATAAATTTAATATGACCTTCCATCCTAATATCAATTAATCCAAAACCTTACTTCACGCCCAGCCTTCACCGTGATCAAGAAGAAAGATTTACTTTGCCCCTGCAAGCAAATGTTCAACTTCTTCCAACATAAAAATTAAAGGAAAAAAGGAAATGAAAATTTAAGGGAAAAAAAGAAACAAAAAAGACAAAGGCAATAGGAAGCTCTTCATTTATTATTATTTCTAAAGGAAAGAATTTTTATTTAAAACATATCCTTTTATAAAGTTCGAAGTTTCAGTCACTGTTGCTGATTCTTACAATTTTATCATGAGTCTTGAGATATACAACTCAACTCCCATGATCATTACATGACAATTTTAGCATGTGTATTTTAAAACATTTTCTAGTTCTCATGATTATGAAGAATTCTTTTGAAAATATGACCCAAGTAAAGGGATCAAAAAACAAGTACTAATCAGCAATTATTTTTTAGTCTAAAAAAACCAAAACAAAACAACCCCCCCCCAAAAAAGCAACTCATGTTTAAAATCCGTCTCAATTTTAAACATTTTGAATGGACAAAATTGTTTAATGCAGAACATTTTGTGACATCAACTAGAAACTAAAAGTAAACAAAAGTGAAACTGATTTGTGACTTGTCATTATCCAACCCAAGAGAAATTCAAAAGTTAGAGAACAATACTGAAACCATTCTGTACGTTCCCAGTTTAAGTAACTCAGTGTTATCACTAAGAATTCAATAAATATTATCAATATGAATCTCTGGGGAGAGTGCTCCTTCAGTACAATACTAAACAATTAAAGATTTGCCACTCAAACTATGCATTTTTCTAGCTAGCCAATGCAATCCTTTGATACCAGCCAACAGAGCCAGTCCTTTCTGGAAAAAGAGATGTAGCTAACAAGTCATGTATATCATAAATATTAGTAAAGAAAGAAATACTACTGTTACTATCTCGGTTAACAAGTAGCACTTAAGAGCAAGTGATAAATCACTGAAATTGTTTATACCATGCAATATGAAAAGTCTTGATACCTCCATGAGCAGGATTGATGACTCCATGTAATATTCGAATCGAGAGCAAATAAAGTGAAGTAAAACAAAATCAAAGACAGGGCAAGAGACAGCCAGTAAAACAAAGCCTGTGAAAAGTCAATTGGCTAAATCATGCTAGTTACCCGATTTAAAATAAAATCCTTTCATGTAATTTAATTTAAGATACCTGAATTAAAAATCATTGTAAAATCAGTTACATTCTTCTCTTAGGCAAGTCCAAATGTAAATGAACAACAGTGTTACTATGGTGCATTGTTGAGAAAGAATTTATTACCTTTTCTGTTCCCTGTCTGCTATAAAATCTGAAATTCCTAATCTTTAATAATCCTCTTCTCTGTGCCTGGGAAAACAGAAGTATATTACGTACTGTAAGATTAAAGACAATCTTTGATTTATGCATTGAAAACCAAATCAAATCCAGAGAGTAATGAAACAATCACGGAAGAATATATTACTTTGCAATGTTCTTGAAAAGAAGTAGCTAAAACGATGCTCACAAGAATTATTTTAAGTTTGCATTAAAGTGCAAATGTAAATTTGCAACAGCTGACATCTGCTGATTTATGGATTATTTTGATGAATATATGTCAATCCAGGAAACACAACCATGAGTTCACAATTAAATTAATACCAAGCTAGAACAGTAAACCGATATTACCCAAAAGACATGTTAGAAACTTTCACTGAACACAACCGAAATTGGATTAGTAAACTAAGATAAATCATACAATATAATTGTAAACCCATTTGAGCATATGAAGACTGCACCAATTTAAATAAAATTGATTTTTGTGATGCTAAGGTGGGGAAGGGGGTGTAAAATATATATATTTCTTCTCCAAATTAGAATTTAAAATCAGTCAGAATTAGACTTATAACAAAAACAGCTTATTTCAAAATGTTTGGGGGGGGGGATGAAAAACAAGTCTAGAATCTCTCCAAAATGTTCACGTTAAAGATATCTGTATATTCTAAGACTGCTACATACTACGAGAGTACAGCAAGGACAAACAGGAGAGAAGAAGAGGAGTTGTACTTTATCTAAAAGACTAGCATGATTGCTCAGAGATCCGGTATGAAACCGGAGACAGGCCTGTTGACAGCCTCTGGGCTCGGGTCGGAGGGGAGAGCAACAAGAGTGATTGCTGTGGTGGGTGTCTGCTGTAGACCACCAGACCAGGAGGATGAGCGGGATGAGACTTTCTTCAAACAGCTAGTGGAAATTTCCCGATCGCAGGCCCTGGTTCTCATGGGGGACTTCAAATCACCCTACCGTTGGCTGGAAGGGCAATACAGCAGTGCACAGGCAATCTAGGAAGTTTTTGGAGGGAGTGTTGGGGACAACTTCCTAGTGGAAGTGCTAGAGTGGCCAAGTACAGCCCGTATTCTTCTTGACCTGCTGCTCAGAGAAAAGAATTGGTGGGGAATGTAGACCTGGATGACAACTGGGCCAGTAGCAACCATGAGATCATTGAGTTCAAGATCCTGAGGAAAGGAAGGATAGAGAACAGCAGAGTAAGGACCCTGGGCTTCAGAAAAGCAGATTTCAACTCATTCAAGGAACTGATGGGCAGGATCCCCTGGGAAGGCAGTCTGAGGTGGAAAAGAAGAGCAGGTCATATTTTAATGAAACCTTACTGATTGCGCAGGAATTAATCATCCCAATCCACAGGAAGAATAGCACGTATGGCAGAAGACCACCTTGGTTAACCAGGGAACTCTTCAGTGAGTTAGCACATAAAAAGGAAGCTTATAAGAAGTGGAAACATGGACAAAACTAGGGAGAAGTATAAGAGTATGGCTCAGGCATGCAGGGATGAAATCAAGAAGGTCAAAGCGCACCTGGAGTTGCAGCTAGCAAGGAACATGAAAGGTTACAAAAAGGGTTTCTACAAGTATGTCAGCAACAAGGGGAAGATCAGGGAAAGTGTGGGTCCCTTTACGGAATGGGGAAGGCAACCTTGTGACAAATGATGCAGAAAAGGCCAAAGCTCTCAATGCCTTTTTCAACGCAGTCTTCACAGGCAAGGGCAGCTCCCAGACTACTGCACTGGGCATCCCAGTTTGGGGACGAGGTAAGAAGCCAACAGTGGCAAAAGAACGGGTTAGAGACTATTTTGAAAAGTTGGATGTATACAAATCAATGGGGGCAGACTGGACACATTCAAGAGTGCTAAAGGAGTTGGCCAATGTGACTGCAGAACTGCTGGCTATTATCTTTGAAAACTTGAAAGAATCAACAGCTGCCAAACAAACCAGGGCTAGGATTCAGAGAGACCTAGACTAATTGGAGGACTGGATCAAAAGAAATCTCATGAGGTTCATTAAGGATCATTACCAAGTACTGCACTTAGGACACAACAATCCCATGCACTGCTACAGGCTACAGACCAACTGGTTAAACTCTGCAGAAAAGGACCTGGGGCTTAGAGTGGACAATAAGCTGAATATGAGCTAACAGTGTGCCCTTACTGCCACGAAGGCTAATGGCACAGTGGGCTGCATTAGTAGGAGCAATGCCACCAGATTGAGAGAAGAGATTATTCCCCTCTACTTGGCACTGGCGAGGCCGCATCTGGAGTGCTGTGTCCAGTTTTGGGGCCCAAACTACAGAAAGGGTGTGGATGAATTGGAGAGAGTCTAGTGGAGAGCAATGAAAATGGTGAGGAGGCTGGGGCACGACCTATGAGAGGCTGAGGGAACTGGGCATGTTTAGTCTGGACAAGAGAAAACTGAGGGCAGGACTTTATAGCAGCCTTCAACTAACTACCTAAAGGGGGGTTCAAAAGAGGATGGAGCTGGACTGTTCTCAGTGGTGGCAGAGGACAGAACAAGCAGCAATGGGCAGCAAGGGATGTTTAGATTAGATATTAGGAAACACCTCTCTCACAAGGAGGGTATTAAAGCACTGGAATAGGCCACCCAAAGAAATTGTGGAATTTCCATCCTGGAGGGGTTTAAGACCCCGCTAGACAAAGCCTTTGCTGGGATGATCTAGTTGGAGACGGTTCTGCTTTGAGCAGGGGGTTGGACTAGATGATCTCCTGAGGTCCCTTCCAACCCTCATTTTCTATGATTTTATGAAATAATAGATTAAAATACTACTCAAAGAAAGAAATGCCAAGTCTCTCTCACAGAAGTAAACACTAAAACATATGAAATGGAGTTAATATACTCCTAAAGAACAACCTGGACTTTATTACTAATATTAAAAGAAAAGTATCTATATTTACTTAGGTAATACTGAAAAAAATCTTTTTTTTCTTCAAAGGATATGTATATAGTGTTTTCCATTAGGTATCCCCCAAATGATTGTCTGTCAAACAACAAAAACGACTGGACCACAGGTATAGACAGCTATACCTTGTACAGGAGAGATCGTGTGGACAAAAAGTGGGGGGGGTAGCTTTCTACGTCAAGGAAAGCTACCCATCCCTGCAAGCTGACATTGGCACCCAGGCGGGACGATTGGATACTCTCTGGGTCAAAATCCACAGCGAACAAGGCACAGGAGACAGTGGTAGGAGTCTACTACAGACCTCCTAGCCAGGATCAAGAGCTTGACCAGGAATTTGCCAGGGAACTAGCTGAGGCTGCACGCTCCCAAATGCATGGTTGTCATGGGAGATTTCAACTACCCTGACATCTCATGGGAAAAGCACTCGGCCATATCTGAATGGTTGCAAAGCTTCCTCACATGCATGGATGAGCTCTGATTCAAGAAGTCTATGGACCAACAACAGGCAAAGCGCTGCTCGACCTGGTACTGGCAACTAGGGCAGACTTAATCAGCAACCTAATGATCAAAGGAAAGCTGGGAGACAGCAACCACGAGCTGAGCACCTTCATCATCCACCATAAAGCAGGCAAGTCAGTCAGCAAAACAGAAGTTCTTGACTTCAGGAAAGCTGACCTTGACAAGCTCAGGAGGCTTGTTGGCTAGGCCCTAAGGGACCATGACCCAAAGGGGAGGGGAGTTCAGGAAGAGTGGCTGCTCCTCAAGGGACCGATCCTGGAAGCTCAAGCAATATCTATTCTGTCTCAAAAGACAGGCAGCAAAAAGGGCACACCAGCCCCCCTTGGCTCTGCAGGGAACTAATGGATCTCCTACGTCTAAAAAAGAAGACCTATAAAGGATGAAGGATGGGATCCACCTCAAAAGGAGGATTATTCTGCACTGGTCCGGACCTGTAGGGAGTGAACCAGGAAAGTCAAGGCTGTGACTGAACTCCAACTGGCTACAAGAAACAAGGACAATAAGAAGTCCTTTTTTAGATATGTGGGGAGCCGGACGAAAAGCAAGGGTAACGTTGGACCCCTGCTAACCCATATGGGTCAACTGACAACCGACGTCCAGGAAAAAGCCAACCAGCTTAATGAGTGTGTTGCGTCAGTTTTTCACCAACCCCAAGGGATGGCCCTGTTCAATACAGCACAGGACGGCCAGAACGAGGGAGAACAGTTACCCTTCATCAATGCTGACCATGTGAAGGAACACCTTGAGAGGCTAGACACCTTCACATTAGCTAGCCCAGACAGCTTACACCCCAGGGTACTCAAGGAGCTGGCAAGCATCATAGCTCAGCCACTGACACTGATCTTTGAGAACTCGTGGTGCTCAGGCGAAGTTCCTGAAGATTGGAAGAAGGCCAATGTGGTGCCTATCTTCATGAATGGGAGGAAAGTGGATCCGGCAAACTACAGGCCCATCAGCCTGACCTCTATCACAGAGAAGATGTTGGGGGGGGGGGGGG
>NW_017729028.1:15112474-15153942 GCF_001723915.1 Gavialis gangeticus
GGGGGGGGGGGGGAAAATCAAAGAGACCATTCTTGACAAACTGGCTGAAGGCAATTTCCTGAGGGATAGCCACCACAGGTTTATTGCAGGCAGGTCTTGCCTGACCAATCTCACCTCCTTCTATGACCAGGTGACATATCACCTGGACAAGGGAGAAGAGATTGACGTCATATCTTGATTTTAAAAAAAAGCTTTCCATCTAGTATCCCATGATGGTCTTATAGAAAAACTGGCCAACTGCGGTCTCGGCTACATCACAGTCTGCTGGCTGGGGAATCGGCTTTGAGGTCAGACCCAGAGAATGGTAGTTCATGGAAGTCAATCATTGTGGTACGCCATGACCAGTGAGGTTCACCAAAGCTCCACCCTTCGACCTATTCTCTTCAACATCTTCATTAATGATGTTGACATTGGAGTCAGAAGCGGACTGGCCAAGTTCGCTGATGACACTGCGCTCTGGGGTAAAGCATCTAGACCCAAGGACAGGATGGTGATCCAGGCTCACCTTGACAGGCTCAGAAAAAATGGGAAGAGAAAAACCTGATGGCCTTCAACACCGAAAAATGCAAGGTACTCCACCTTGGGAATAAAAACCTGCAGCATGCTTATAGGCCCAGCAGTGCTACACTTGCTAGCACCATGGCCGAAAAGGATTTGGGGGTCACGGTTGACCACAAGATGAATATCAGCTACCAGTGTGATGTTGCAGCCAGCAAAGAGAGCAAAACTCTGGCTTGCATCCATTCATGCTTCTCTAGCAAATCCCAGGATGTCATCCTCTCCACTGTACTCGGTATCGGTGAGGCAGCTCCAATACTTCATCCAATTCTGGGCTCCGCAATTTAAAAAGGATGTGGAGACGCTTGAGAGTCCAGAGGAGACCCACACGCATGAACAGAGGTCAGGAAAACAGGCCTTATGATGAGAGGCTGAGAGCTACGGGACTCTTCAGCCTGGAAAAGCAAAGGCTCAGGGGGGGCCTGGTGGCTGCCTACAAGTATATAAGGGGTGTACATTAGGATCTGGGGGAACACCTGTTCACCAGAGTGCCCCATGGGATGACAAGGTCAAATGGTCATAACTTCTCCAAGACTATTTCAGGTTGGACATAAGGAAGAACTTCTTTACAATCTGAGCCCCCAAGGCCTGGAACAGACTGCCACCAGAGGTGGTGCAAGCACCTACTCTGGACTCGTTTAAGAGTCAACTGGACATTTACCTTGCTGGGATCCTGTGACGCCAGCTGACTTCCTGCCCTGGGACAGGGGGTTGGACTTGATCTTCCAAGGTCCCTTCCAGCCCTAATGCTTATGAAATCTATGAAAAAAGAGATTTACTCCAAAAGGTACTTACAATCCGAATGTCATCTTCATAACTAGTAACCCGTTTATAGTATGGAGAACCTGAAAGAACTCTCCAAGCAGATATCCCACAGCTTGTGGCTTTAGACACTCCATCTTCATCAGTTTCACAGCCACCTACAAGCAACAGCCTATAAACACAAAAATTCTCGTTAATGAAGACAGGTTTATCTTTGGTACTACTCAAGCGTTAGTAGAATTACACCATGGATCAATTTCACTCAATTTATTTTACCTATTCTAATGCCATTCCAATTGCATTTAGTTGCTTGTTTATTAAAAATAGATTACAAAATGCAAAACAAGAGAAAAAGCAGCTTCCTTTATTACAAGTCATCAACAAAGTCTAAATACAAAATACAAGTTTCCTTATGTTTGGTGGTATAACCTATGTATCAAATTACTTTGTTACTGTAGGTTACTTTACTACCAATATCACCACAAACACTAAATGCTATTTTAAAACATTTCCCCAAACATGTTTGTACAACAAACACCAATTATCACTGTCGATAGCACTTTTTCCTTGACACTGATCACAAGCTGGTTGTATTAATTAGCAATTTACTATCAAAAGAAGTTTGAGAACACAGTCCCTATGCTCGAATGTTTTGTGCATCTGACATTTAAATTTGAGTTTAAATTATTTATACATAACAATCTAACAATATGGGAAAAATCTGGACGGCAGTTGTATATCCAGATTTGTGTTACTGTTGAAAGATTCTGCCATCTAGTGACTAAGTGTATAAAAAGCTTCTATATTTATCCATGCTTACGTGAAAACATAAAATGCATTTTAACCACGTAAAGCAACGACACAGAAACAATGAAGTTTATATTTAATCGATGTAATAGTGAAGAACACCAGCCATTTGAAAATCATAAGCTTTTGTTAAATAATATTGGAATGATATTCTAATAATACTGTTCTAATGAAGAAACATACCATTTAATTTAAAGTATGTGTTTAACACTCCTTAAATGCTCAAAAATATCTAACAGATTGGATATATAAATAATTCAGTTGTAGTCTAACACAGCAGTGCTCACCTCCAGCCTGCAGAGCCATGTCATCCAGCCCGTACGTCTCCCCATGGGTACAGATATTTGTCAGTGGGGGAGTGGTTTACTTGCCACATGCATGCTACCAAATTTCCAGAATCATGATGTGGGGCGGTCTGCAGGACAGGTGATGCAAGACTGTACCATAAATAAGGCCAGCATGTGGAGTTGTTCTGTAGTCAGATGTAGCATGTGGGGTCACACCAGTATGTGGCTGGATGCAGCACATGAGGCCAGGTCAATGCACTGGATCACACCCATGAACTGATTCCACACACTGACGCCATATGCACAGTCCAGCCCACAAACAGGCCCAGCACCATTTATCCAGTCCATGGGTTCGGATAGGTTGAGCACCACTGGTCTAACATACTGAACTAATCACCACAAACAAGCCTCCTTTCACTTTTATTACTGTCTAATAGCTCAATTCGAAGCACTCTTTTTAGGCTAGATATCCTAAAAATAAATTATTTTAACGTTTTCTGGGTTGAACTTATCTAAACTGTTAAGATAAAACTTCACAAGCATAAACTATATTTCAGTCCATGCTGAAGTAGGCTTCACCTTCAAGAAGTTAGCACAATCAACAATAATTGCACTATGCATTACACAATAGATCAGGGTTGTCTAAATAGTGATCTGCGAGTAGTAGGCAGTTCACAGCAGGTTAAACTGCACCCCCCCAGACTCCCACCCAACCAAAACTCACCCCATTACTCTGGCTGCAGCAGCAGCCAGGGGCTCCAACTTTCCCTTCCTGTTCCTGCCCCTACACACCCAGAGGGGTAAGCAGTACAGCATAGCTCAGCACAGCCTTCAGTGCCAGGGAGCCCACAAGTTCGGTGCCCGAATAGCATGGTACAGTAAGTGCTCGGAGTCAGGAAGCTAAGGGTGAACACCAAGGCACCTGGACACACAGTGCAGAAGGAGAGCAACCACAGTGGTGGTAGTGGTAGTGGTAGTGGTGCGGGGGGAGGAGGGGTTTATGGTGCAGCAGGGGAGGCATGTAATGCAGAGGCAGAAGGGAAGGCACATGGAGCAGGGGGGATGCATCTGGAAGCTCAGTGCACTGGGGCCTATGGCACCCCTACTGGTGCAGTCTCTTCTAATGTAGCCCAAGGGGCATGTGGTCTCAGCCACATTGAAGCAGAACAGTCCTGCAATAAAAAAAAAAAAAAACCACACACAACACTGTCCCAGCAGTTCTAGTCCAATAGCAGGTTTTCATTCAGAAGCACTTTGAAAAAAAAAAGTATTCATTTGTAAAACGAGCTCTAGCATGCCACAGAGCTTGTGTAAGAATAACATGCTATTTAATATCGTCCGCATCTCCCAAAAGACAGTAATAGAAACAGACATTCATCCTGCAATCACAAGTACTGGTTAAACGAAAAAGGAAATGGATGGACCACACTGTATCCCCTACAGTCCACTTCTCTTTCTTTTAACTAATGGGGAAAGCAAGCTCTATTGTCATTGACCTTTTGTGGTGGACATCACATTACAAGTGCCTGAACATTTTATATCTTGGGTCCATTAGTCTGAGCACTTCAAGTAAACTCAATAGCTTCAGCAGCTTCTAGGGCAAGACAGATTCTTCTAACACACTACCAACTCATACAAGGATTTAGGGCCCAAGCTAACTCCCACTGAACACAGCAGAAAGCCTTTCATTGACTTCAGTGATATTTTAAACAGGCCCTTTTAGGAAAAGCACATCCTGTATAGCACCTGAGTAATTAATGTTGTATGCTCCTTTTGGCTATTAGATACAGATGATGGGCCGGGTATATTATACAGTAACTGCAGTCCTTAATGGCCCATATAATGAAGCAGAAGCCACTGTTATTCAATATTTGAAAAGGAAAAAAAAGTGCATCTCTGATAAGAACAAAAGCAGTACGACAAAACTGAGAATATATCTGCTTTCCTCTTAAGAGATTTATGACATTTGTGAATTTATCTTATTACCAGTACCTAAAGCTTGGATTAAGACTGATACGAAATTCAGTAACTAGAGAAAATACTTTATACTTTAGCAATGTAGTGGAAGATTTTACTGTAAATAATACCTTGCATTACACATCGAATTACACAAAGCAATTTTTGACACAGAGCCATCAGATTCTTGATCAAACTCCTCAGTAAAGACTCCAGGCTGGACGTGGCACTGAAGTGTTTAAAAATAACTCAGAACTCATGCTTTGCATTTCTGAATAATAGCCTAACAATGTACAATAAACATGTTAAACCATTAGTCTGGTGATTACCTATTTTGCATACTATATTTATTCAAATATAAACAACCCTAAATATAAGACAACCCCTACCCCCAATAATTAGATTGTATACGTGGAAAATGTATAAATTTGTTATAATTTTCCAGGTATATAATTTAATTTTGCCTTGAATTTGTCACCCTCCCACTGCTACAAAAGGGAAAATAAATCTGGGGAATAGCTAGCCCCATTGCCCTCTGCCCCCCGCAACTTATTCCCCCTGTAGTCCCTCCCCCAACTCCCTCCCGTCAGATCTGGCGCTCCCTGAGCGCATGGAAAGTGCAAAGTTGAAAACACTGACCTGGAAATAAACATTCTTGTAGTAATTTGCCATAGATGTAGTTCATCCAGAACTGATGCATTTTACCATTTTTGAAACTACTGCAAGTTTTAGCACAAGTACTCCAGAAACACACTTTGTAACAGCACTTTTATACCTACTTAAAAGGGAATACAAACCATGCATGTTATTAGTCTATACTCAAAGGACTCATAATTTACCATATAGTTAAGGCCTAATTTAAGTGACAGGCCCAACTCACTAGTATCCCGGCCCAATCATGGCAGGGGCCACCATTTTCATACCGAGATCATGGCGCATGATACAAGTAATCACTCGGGGAGGGGGGGGGCACTCATGTTGCAGCATGCCTGAAACCTAACAGACCCAAACCCACCCAGCCAACCCCACCCAGCATCATGTTGCCCACAGCCAACAAAGCACTGCGAGGCGGGCAGGGTAGCTGGAGCATAGGTGGCATCACTCACACCCAAGGGAGCCCAGCCTGGCTGAACCTGCCTGGCATCACAGGGGCAGTGGCTCAGCAACACCTGCAGCCAAAGAAGGTTTGCAAGGTGAGTAAGAGGGCTGGAGCACAGGCAGTATTACGTGCATGCGGGGGCCCACTGCCCCTCAGCCTTGCCTACTGCTGGCCCCACTCCTACCCCTGCTTCACTCCGCTCCGCACACAAGAGCCCTGCTTAGGCAGTGCAAACACTTGCTGGTGCCCCCATCTTTTTGGAAGAAAATGCCACATAATATGGCTGCTTGGAACTCCCCAGCAAGCAGCTGTGTCATGGCATTTCCTTGCAACATGCATTTTTCATGAAAATCTCTTAATTTTGCAATTCTGAAAAATGCAAAATTGCAATGTAAACCAAGCCCTACATATAGTTCATTGGGCTGGGCCCCATCAGAGTCAATGGCATTTCAAGCCATGGTAACCTCACACCTCAGCGCTGCTCCGTATGCACGTGCGCTCCAGAAACCCCCCACAAAGGATCCATGTGCTAATTAGAATCACTATAATTGGACCCAGGTATTCTTGGCATGAGACCTAGTATCCTCCAAAAAATTCATATGCAGATGAGGCACAAGGCAACATGGTCTGGTTACACCTCTTGAAGGCCAGGGCAACAATAATCATCATTCATGAGGGATCCTGGTTCTCTCCAATTTAAAATAATCCCCAATTTTCAGTTTAAAAAAATGTAACCCCAAATCCACATTTTTCCTTGATTTAAATAAAACACCAACAATAGATATAGATATAGTAGTGTTTAATTTTAATCATGGAAAAATGTGGATGAAAGATGTATATGGCATCTGGTCTCATATGCTCAGTATCTTGTTGATACTTAAGTAAACCTATTTTGCCACGCAAACAGACACACAAAGTTCATTCAGGTGCACCAAGTCAGGCACTCAAAAGTTGGGAAAAAACATTCTAGCTGCCTTTGGTGAAATTTGTCTGCATGTCTAAGAAATACAAGAACATAAGAACGGAAAAAGATGATTTTCAAAGTTTATAATCCAGAAAAACCTGAATAGAATATCATTGGATAACTTAGCACTGAGTGCAAGACATAGGAGGTGTCAGTGCCTCTACCTGGTACTGGTTAGACTTCATCTAGAGTACAGTGTGCTGTTTTGTGCTTCACACTTCCAAAAAAAAGACACGGAGAAGTTAGAGAGGATCCAGATGCAAGCAACAAAAATAGCAAAAGCCTTGAAAGACAAAAATCACACAGAGGGAAGTTGTGTAAAAGTTCCTTAAACAGGGACATAATCACAGTCTTCAGATACCTAAAGTGCTGCCATACAGAATAGTGAAAACACTTGCAGACAAGATTGGTATGCATCTGTATTTCGCATATGCATGATACTATTAAGATGCTAGGTACTATTAAAGGAGTTCAACACGCACAAAGATTGAATAATCTCGCTTGATACCATGCAACTAATAATTTGTTGAAAAGTGTTTGCAAGATCAATGTTATGCATTTTACTTCTCTCAAGTAATTTATTTCTTCCGTCTCATCCAAATCTCTGAAAAGCTAGTTCCACACGCATACAATAGATTGCTCATCTTGCTGCCTAGTAAAAAGTGGTACTGACTGTAAATTTAAAACAGCGCCACAATGAAATATGCAAGTCAGGCTCCAATAACAGTGGCAATGTATCAGTGCAGTGACTGGGGCCCGTAAGTCACAAGAGATCTACTGTACAGCTGTCACTCACTAATAATCACAAGGCAGATGTCACAAGCCAACAAAAGAGTAATCTATTTACAACCATTTATAACTTACTCAGTCCACTGGCATTTCACAAGTTTTCCATTAGCTTAGCCTCACCATGCAAAAAGTCACAAAATTAAACATCTCAATGGTAGCAGAGGCCTGAAATTCGATTACAATTGACTGCCTTCTGTTGCCAGAGGTGAGTAATAGCTAAACAGTAGCATGAAAACCAAAAGGGAAGAGTTGCCAATAACAGAAACAGCAGCAGAAGCTCTAACCCTTCCCAAATTAGCTTTTAAAGCCTCCATCCAAATAAATCTTTTCCCAGACACTTTGGAAAAACTGTCACATACAGTGCAACATATTTATAATTTAAAAGGTTTCTTCTCAGGATAGATGAAATTCAGTGACAGCTGGAATGAAGCTGCTACATCAAGTTAGACAAAAAAAAAAAACACAACAACCTTCTCCCAAGACAAAAAGCCTTCTCTTAGGATTAAAAGAAAAATATTCATCATGGCAGCGCACACTTAAAATTTTAAAAAGCTCTTTACAAAGCCAGCAAAATGCAACAACAGGGGCAAAAGCTATTAAGATGACCAGAAACGATCCCTGAAATACTACTATCAAAAGAACCCCAAAGCTCTTTTGAAGGCCAGAGAGGCAGCTTGGGCCTGTTTATATCTTTTCTTTTCCCCCCTTGGACTGGACAAGACGCTTAAAATACTCAACAGGTAGCCTAAGGCTGCCAGTAAATCAGGAGTCCTTGAGTCAAATACACTTAAAAGTTTTGCTTCATTTTTATAGTCTGCCTAAGCCAAGACTATGCCAATAGAAACATAAGATTAAATGCACTTTTCCCTACTCCCCACCAAAAAATTATATCAAGAACTTTGTGCAAGAAAAACCGATTATGCAATCTCACTACTCATCCAATACTGAAGATATATACAGAATTTTACAGCAAGTAAAAGTAATGCTTTCTCATGATCTAACCAAAAAGAACTGGACATTGTAAATTAATGATGCTTTCAAATATAAAGGCTATTAAAGAGCTGCCAGAATAAAACTACCTATATAGACTCAGCTGCTAGACAAAAAGGACTATAATCAGCAAAAGAATTTGCATGGCTAAGATGCATTTAACTTCCATTTTACTCAACCAAGTCTCAAAACCCCATGGCAGTTGCTGACTAACCCTAAAGTACACCTACATCTCAGCTTTTAACAATATGGTACCCCAGGGCAGTATTCTCCACAGCCCCAGAGGTAGGTGCCAAGTCTCCTGAAGGAACAAGATTTAAGAGAGACCCAGTCTTCAGCATTTCTTCTGCACTAGCTTAGGCAGCTCCTACTAAGTGTGCTGGCTTTCACAGATCCAATTTTGTGAGATCTGTATCAGGCCTGTAGATTCTCTTCCTGAGTCAAGGATATCGGTTGTAGTTGTGTTGGTCTATGAAGGCCATAGGCAGAAAAGTTTTTTTGGGCAAATCCAATGTCTTTATTAAACCAACTCAAAGAGTTGGAAAAATTCTTTGCATGCTTTCAGGTACAAATACCCTTCGTCAGGCTAAGGAAGTGTCTGCAGTTGGTCTGTGCTCTTCCTGGATGAAATAGTAAAGCAGCCAGAAGCCAGTACGCACGCGAGAAAGCCAGTCAGTGAACATGTAAACTGAGGTAGTCATTGGGTGAGAGACAAGTGTGGGGGAAAAGGGGAATGAATATGGCTGGTAAATAGAGAGGTGACCTGGGGAGTTAAGAGTTAGGCAGGTTATAACGTGTCATAAATCCAATGTCTATATTTAGTCCAGTAGGTTGATAAAGTTCGTAGGCTTGGGTAGGTAACTGGGTATTTCTGTCTTTGATGGATTTTTGGTGCGTGTTCATTCTGTTACACAGTTGTTTCGTTTCTCCTACATATTTTCCATCAGGGCACTTAGTGCACTGGATGAGATATATTACATTTCTGGAGGTGCAGGTGTAAGATCCAGCAATGTGGATGGTTCTGTTGTCCCCCTCCCTTCCCTTCCCCCATCCCCCACCCCCGGCTTAGTTGGCTAACATTGTATCTCCTGTAACCTAGTTGCGTTCCCCTCCTCACCCCCACCCCTCTATTGTTAGTCCCTCGCTCAGGCGATCTGTATTTCCCTACCAGCTTTGTCATCTTTTTGGATTCCCAATCCTAAACATTTACTAATTGTTGGGGTGGTGGAGATGTGTTGGCAGGTTTTATATTTCTTGTTATGGCATCATCTGGATCCAGTCTGTGTGTTTTGGGCCATAGGAAATTTGCTTCTGATGATGAGATTGGCGAGGTTTGGTGCTTGTTTAAAGGATAGGCCGGGTGGTTCTGGAAAGATCTCTGTAGGAACTGGGTTGTCTTCTAGCATGGGTTGCAATTGTTTAAGGATTTTCCATATAGGTTCCAGGGAAGGATGATACATAACCAGTAGTGCGATTCATGGGGGTTTTCCCTCTACACTGCAGCAATTCTTTGCAGGGTATCCAGGTGGCTGTTTAGAAAGTGCAATCTCTCTCTCTGGAGGAGTGTCCTTGTTAAGTGAAAGCCTTTTTGAGATTGGTAAGGTGACAATCATGGGTTACAGAGTCAAGCATTTGTCTAAACACTTTGACTCATTCTCCCTCACTTCCCAAACCAAATACTATTTATAATATATGCATAACATAGCTACATAAAGGCCATCATCTTATCTACCTGTTTCAGGTCATATCCAGTCTCATACACTGCACTAAATGCATGAGGGTTGGCTCAAGCCCATTGCAACTTTCAATCTCACTCTATGAACAGCTCCTATCCCAACCAACCGGCATTCCGTTATGCATCTGACTGCCCGAACCCAACCCCTCCATCTTCCTTTGCAAGCTACTGACTCCACCAATTCTTCCATATTTATTATATCAAAGAAAACTGGAGATTCCTTCCACCAAAACAGAGCCACAACAATACAAACTCCTCAAAAACTATAAAGCTTAGAAGGAACCAGAGTTCTAACCTTAGCAGATAACATAGGTCGCATAATCTTACATAACGATCCCTGCTTCTAGCCCACAAATTTGTGATAAAAGAAGTTTATATCTTGATTCAAGAATAGGCGTCTTTTATCCTAGTGATAAAGCACTGACAATTATAGGCATTTCAATAGTTAATTACTATCACTGTTAAAAAGTTTTCTGACTTCTAAGCCACAGTCCTTGGATAATAAAAAGGGACAAGAATGCACTGTTTGTAGGTGTAGTCATTGCTTTGTAGAGTGCGTAAGTTCTTCCACATTAGACCATAACAGTGACTGCCATAGATTGCAGACACACGCATTATTATTTTAAATATTTTTTTCTATCAGACTGGCAGATCAAAAAGTACAGATTGTGTCAGTGCACAAGAACTAGAAACTGCAACAAAGCTCCAATGTTCTCACACAGCATGCAAGAAAAGATAAGTAACATTTCTTCAAACTTTCTCCACACTGGGTGCATCTACACATGCCATTAAGGCAGCGTAATAAACTCTGAGGCAGTTCATGCTACCCCTGGGTGCAGCGTCTTCACGTGTGCTGGAGACTACAGCACTTTGCGCTGTGGCAGAGCAGCCCCAGGCTGGCAGGAGGCCTTGCAGGTCAGCCCCAAGCTCCAGGTGGTGGCATCAAGCAACAGAGGGGCTGGCAGGAGCCAGAGATCTAGCCCCCAGCTGGCTAGGCTGACTGGGCACAATTAACATGCTCAGTCAGCATCTACACATTTCAGCACAATGAAGTACTCCACCTTGACAGTACTATCTTACAGCAGAGTTAATTAGTTTACTGCATCCCTAATACCAGCGCATGTGTAGGCTGTGAAGCTTTACTGCAGAGCTAATTAGTCAACTGCAGTAAAGTACATGTGTAGATGCACTCACAAAGTAACAAGACTAGTATTTGTGATGCATAGTTCTATTTCTCCCATTTTCTACCCAAGATAAAAATTATGCAGAGATATCATTTATTAGCTGTGCTTTGTGCTTTTGTTACTAGCAGAAAGATCAGAGTGTCTTATAGTTGGAATGGAAAGTGGTGAGGTTTGAGTTGCTTTGTGGTGCCTCTGCAAGTTTCCTTCATTGCCCAGCACTGACCCCTTGCGAAAAAAATCCAACTCCTTTATAAAAGCTACTTCTCATCTTACATCATATTGCTCCACTGTGACTGAGAAATTCCTAACCACAGTCCCTATTCTAAAGATAGAGATGATCTCTGAGGACAGAACACTTAGTTACATCAACGCTCCAGAAAAGACAAGCAGAGGTTTGGTTTATGGTATCCAGAAAGATCTTGGGGCATTCATGCATTTCATTTATTCCTTTTCAATTCTGGAAGATGAAAAGTTAAATTTAAAATTTGGAGGAGAAGGATGAATTACTCCCCCTCTCACATCAACAACCCATTTTAACAACTAGATGCATCACTGCGCTCAGCCCCAGTATTTGATATTATATCCAAAAGTACCAGATAAGCTTGGTGCATCTATTGACACTATTATCCATGAAACTCTTACGTTCCCACATTTCACAGCCATCTTTTGATATTCTAAAAATCAAAGGATTGACTCTTAAAGAAAAAAACTCTTGTGTTCTTAAAAATAGCCTGCAATTACACAGCAATATTGGCATGCGATTGCATGAAAGAGGTAAAAAACAAGCCAGTAAGATATCAACAGCTTAACAAAATAAAATGTAAAAATTAAACAAACAGTAGACCATAAGATAGATGTTGGTAGTTATTTCATTTTCTATAAGCTTAAAGTAGCCATACAGGACCCTAAGAATTTTATTTACTAGGCAATTTTTAACTCAATAGGCTCCTTTTAAACCTTCTCATTTTATTGGATTAAAAAAAAACAGTGCAACTCCAATAATCAGCTTTGTTCACGCATTTTGAACTCTGTGTGGTGTCAGGAGTCAGAAACCTTCTGATACTAATAATGAATACAAAAGAAATTAAGAGGATAAGCCTGCACACCAGGTCAAAGTATCAACTTCTTCATGCTTTTCAAACCCAGAGTTACACAACCTTTAAAATGTCTATTTGTTATTACTACTGAACATAACATTCTTTCTACTCTTCCAGATATGGTGATTTTGTTATTATGATCATCTCTAAATGCTAACATACAAGTTGTCTGAACTATCCCTTTGGCAAAGGATATAGCACGTTTTCACCCAAGGGCACTCATCCCCTACAGAATATGAAGTGGGATTTTTTTGTGAAACGGGGGAAGCAACTTCCATAAAAAAAAAATTCCTGTAAGCTTTCCATAAAACAGCCACAATTACCAATATTCTACTTAGGAGATACTCCAAACCACAAAAAGCAACAGACAACAGTCTTCTTCCTTTTTCTTTACATTAATATCCATCAAATTAAAAAAGACTCAGACCAACCCACTAAGGTACCCTGGGGGCAGAAGATGAATAATTTTACAACAGAAATGGTTTCATCTCCGAGGTGCTTTTCTATGCATAGATGTTCTGACAAGATTGTTTTTGTGCAGCTAACTGCAAAATATCCATAGCTTCTATTACTCAACTGTCAAGTCGATTTCCCATTTTTATAGATTCTATAAAGAACTAACCCATTCCTTTAGCAAGAAAAAAAATATATACTAATGATGTAATTTTTCCAGAACTGACTAGAAAATGAAACAGCCACAAATACCCATGTAAGAATGGGATCTGTCAAACACACTCTTAAGTTACTGTATTAACCAATACTCTTCCCATAATAAAGTAAAATTCTGAAGTTTTAAATCAAATTTCAGTAATGAA
The DNA here is from genome assembly GCF_001723915.1 of Gavialis gangeticus. NCBI lineage: Eukaryota > Metazoa > Chordata > Crocodylia > Gavialidae > Gavialis > Gavialis gangeticus. The sequence continues at coordinate 15,125,518 of NW_017729028.1, forward strand.
GCTGGCAGTAAGAAAGATGGCTTTTGTAAAATTTGGAAGCCAATATAAATGTCAAGAGTAAAGTAGCCCTGAATGAGGCACAGAGAGAGCAGGCACCATATAAGCCCCTTCACACAACAAGGTTTTATAGCCCTGACTTACCGTCACCCTGGAGTTCTGGAGGAGGGTGTCAATTGTACTGAACGTGAATTGCATCAGGTTACGTGATGTTAACAGATTAGGCAGGAGAAGTAGAGCAAACCTCTTTCTAACTATGGGGAGGATTAAACACCAGTATTCCCTCCCCTCCCCATCCCCTGTCAGTTGTGCGGGGCAGGGGTGTATAACCCCCAGCCCATGAGACAGATCTGGCTCCCAGCCCCAAACAGGTCCACACCAATCCCAGTGTGCAAAGACAGCACAGAGCCCCAGACCCTGATCCCTGCATGTGAGGCCAGGTGTAGACAGCATGGAACCCAGTGGAGGTGCTGCAGGGTCCCAGGGCTCCAATCCTGGCAAACGGGACAACCACGAGAGACACAGTATCGAGTCAGGCATCCACATGGGGTATAGGGTCTGATCCAGCCCAAGGATGGGTCCCACACCGCTCATTTGGTTCACTGAGCCAAGAGGCTGGACACCATTTGCATCTAAAAGTTAAAACACCAGTAAGGAAAAACCAACTCTCCTTTACTAAGGAAACAATACAGAACGTCTCACTGGACACACATAATCAGAAAATAAGTTCCCAGCACCATGACACACTGATCAACTCTTTACTTCACTCCAATATGACTGAACAGGGAAGGTGAATCCTAGTTTCCATTCTGCAGAATACAAAAATCACAGCATTACATTTTCTGGCAGATTAAAAAAGGAAATATCAGCCCTCATCTTTCTAGGAAAAGAAAATTGTGGACTCTTGATTTTAGCTACAGTCACTAAGGAGACAATGAAAGGAAAATTAGCTTTTTAAAAAGGCAGGGATTAAAATATAAAAGACAATATTATCAGAGCAAATGTACTAAATACATTTAAAAATAGGAAAAACAAAATTGGGAATCTGCCTCCTACCCTGCATAAATCCAGTACAAGAGAAGCTGATTAGCCTGTCTTTCAAGGCCACTATCTGTGCCTGACATTACAAAAAAGCAGCATCGAACTTACACTATCAAAGCCTGACAGGTTCCCTCTACGCAGCTGTCAAAATTCAAATCAACAAAAAAGGTATGCATGAAAATGTTCCAAAACTGACTCTGACACACTACAACCTGTACTTTTGGCACGAGTTTGATGTTACTCAAACAATAAAGGACACAGGGTTGCTGTGTGCTATATTTGATCATTTAGAGCAACAGTTTTGACTTAAGAGAAATCTTGTCAGCAATATTTGTGGTAGTTGAGATAATATTGTTCCATCTGATAGAAAAGTAGGTTGGTCTTTATGACTTGTCCCATGGCAAAGAAAGGAAAAAAAAGCCTCTCCCAAAGAAGTATACAGGTTGACATCCTGAATTAGCCCAAGGAAACATCATGGTGAAAGTTTTGGAATTTCACTACCACTAAATTTCAGCTTCACTGGCCATGCATATGGTGAGTTCTTTTGAAATGCAGAGGACTATATCACTGCATATACCAAGCATGATGTACTAAGGTGCCACCAGATTACTAGGTTCAATTCTGATCACGGACAGATGTTTTATGCTCAAGTGAGCTTTTTGACACCAACAGAATATTCCTAGCTTACATCAAGATGAGCAAAAGGAAAATCAGACACATTATTGCTCAAAATTACAGTGGGAATTTTGCCTGAGTATATTTTCTAAAACACAACAGTATCTGTTCCTCCACTAAGGATTAAAAGAATAATTTATAATATTGTATGGTACTATAAAGTGTGTATTTATAACCTCCCTCTCCCATTACGGTCATATTAACTAGGGCTAGGGCAGGGGGAAAACACACACAGACACACAGGGAAGAGACAGAAACTAGTGCAATCCCATTGAGGTGTGAGAAATACAGGTTCAACTTCCTTCTCAGGTAAATTCAGAGTAGTTTTTTCACATAAGGAAGTATTTCCCAAACTTTTAATACCTAGGGTACACTTTTTTCTGAATTAAAATTGCACACTACACACACCAGTCCGCAGGCCAGTTCCAGCTGTGTGCAGCTGGCCTGGCCAGAGGCTCAATGCAGCCCATTTTTCATGGCACATTTCTTCTGCTCATCACAGCACACCCTTTGGGAATCACTGACATAATGTCCCTCTAAATCACAAGCTTGAAACAAGGTTTCCCACATTCCAGAGACTGGGTAATAACTCGCCAGGTGCAAATTAGAAAGTAGAATTATAGCTCTCATTTCAAATTTTTCTTTAAAAACTTGTTTCATTCCTCAATGTAAGAAAAACAGATTTCAAAGGCTCTCAATTTTAGTTTCACAAAATGAAAATATTTTCCAATTCGGAGTCTCAGGTCCATCCTGGATATGAGAAAGATCTCCATTGCAAAGAAACCATCCACAAAGTAGTCTGGGCTTTTAAAAGGAGTCACTTGCCAACACAAAAAAAAACACTGAAAACATTTCCTAAGCAGCTCTTGCAGTTACACAATCTGAACACTGGTTATGCAAGTAGGGATCACAAGCTCTACAAAGTGCCTCATTCTCCTAAGCCTGCAATCACTCCCTGTTTCTGAAATTACTGTATTATACCCACATCAGATGTCATTTGGAAGGGTAATTTTTCCCCAAAATTACCCTTCCAAAATTGGGATGCATATCTTAAGCTGATTTTCTGTCCAGAATAGCAACGGTGACATTTCTATTCAGGGAGTGCTGATAGAGTCAATTGACTTCATGGCTCATTAGAATCTGCTCGATTCCTCCTAAATGCTTTTCACTCAACAAGTGTTAATGACCCACTCGCCTTTTCAGTGATCTTGATGTTCCACTTATGAATTGAACCTTTCTTTGGCCATTTTGCTGAAGAATCTGTAATTTAGCAACTCCTGCTCTCTTTTCCATTTCACAGCCCTGCAGGCTGTTTTTAGCTCTGCCCAGATACGCCTAGTTAGAGGGGATTTGATAAAAAGTCTTCATACACCTGAAGGGTGATTACAGGGAACACACAGATGGGTATTTTTCTCTGGCTGTAGGGGACACAAGTACTCAAGCTTCCGCAGGGAAAATTTAAGTGAGAGGAGGATCTTTCTGACAATGCTGATGGTCAAGCAGTGAAACAGGCCACCTGCAGACATTGTGGAATCTCCACCTTTGTAAGTTTTCAAGAGGAGGCGATACAGACACTTGCCTGGAACGGTTTAGTCAGGGATCCTCCTGTTTTGAGCAGGCGGCTAGACTAGTTGACCTTGTGAGGTCCATTCCAGCTCTGCTATGGAGTCCAGTCCAGCAGCTACAGTTCCAGCTTTTGGCAGAGCAAGAGCAGCTAAGAATTCAGCTGTGCAAGGGTAAAAATTGTAGATTTTGCCTCAACAGGAAAAGGGAAGGTGAGAGCCCTGAAGATATGACACTGTTCTTGCAGTATGTGCCCATAACTCTGGGGGGAAATAATTCTTTGTCGTGCCTTGCCAAAAAAACCCAAGACGTATGCTTCACTTGGGGGGATAAAGTACATGAGAAAATACAGTAAGAGGGTGGAGCTTTAACACACCTCCATTATTCTGTGGAAACTGTCTTCATACTCCAGTTGCCAGTACTGAGTCAAAATTAAAGTGGGGCTACTCTGTCCTATTTCATTCAGGGGTTATGGGTCTTCGTTTGTCACAGAGTAAGAGCAAGAATGGGTACAGTCACTGCAAAGCAGCTGAATCTCAGTAAGTCACTGCCTTGTCTATTGTGGGCACAGGTCTTACTATGGCTCAGCTTCAGGAACTTACCAGGCTTCAGACTGCTTTGCAATTGCTATCTCTAGGTCTGCTCCTAGCCCACAGTGAAATCAAACCAGGCTTACCCCAAATGAAACAGGGCTTAATTTCCCCAGTTTTCCTTACTGCAAGGTAACTGTACATACAAGAACAGTTTCTGAGCCAACAATTAATAAAGAGTGGGGACTTGCTATACTTCAATTGCCTTGGAAACTGTTCATCTCTCTGCTCCTTCCCTGCAGGGAATGGAAGGTACAGGGGTAAGCTATCCTCTGGGCTAAATTGCAGGCACAAGTGCAATTACTACAGTGCAGTTGAGGTGAGCTACGTTCCCACTCCTGTTAACTACAGGCATGCAAACAGCAATAACTGTGTTTACAAACTTAAAATTAACCCAACTGTAACCAGAAAAAAGTCCAAGAACCACCGATTTATAACCCTTCTCTTCTAAGGGACCCTTGATACCTTTGTTATTAAATAAGTTACAGTAATTTATACTCCCACTTTATACAGAAATATATCTAGGAAAGAAATAATGGTTCAATGGTAATTTTTTGCTTGGACATGGGAAAATATGTTCCTTGGAAAACTCACTTACCAATGTTCTGTAACCAAATTAAATTATGTATTACTTCTGAAATGTATTTTATTTCAAAGTGTTCACCTAAATAACATTATTTAACCAGCTTTGTAAACACTTCAAAGTTACATATGTTGGTAATAATGTCTAGCTTGCCAAAAAAGCTACAACGGAGTTTTTCATTAGAACAAGTTACATATCTTGCACATACTACTACTACCATCATTTCACATGCAAGTTAGTAGGAGCTTGGCCTGCAATTATTCTATATTGCCTGACACTTTTTAACCAAGATGGATTTATAAGTAGCCCTAACTTTCTCAAAATGTTCAAGTGAAAAAAGCAAGAGAGTGAGTGAGCACAAGAGCAAACGCAAGACAGCATGAAAGTATGTGAGAGCAAGAAAGCGCTTGACAGCGAGTGCATTCACAAGAGCAAGCAAGCTAGCAGCACAATCCATACATGCAGATTTTGATCAGCAGTCAACTTTTTAGGCTGCAGGCCAGAATGACCCTAGCACCCATCCCAGTCGGAGGTAAGCGGGCACTAGGTAGGACACGGCTACCAACACCTCTCCCTGCCTCAGCACAGGGGAAGCCCCTGCCGCCAAACCCCCGCCATCTGTGTGCCTAACCCACTGTGTTGCCAAGCCTAGCTCTGGATTTTATTAATTTGTTATATGTGTACATGCACACACACCATTAAATCACAACACATAACAAACAGGTTATTAATTACTCTGGGTCTGAAGGAAAAACTAACTATTGAATATGAGCATAATAGGTTGTTGTAAAGAAAAACTAAGAGTAGTAAATTTGAATCAAGTATATTGAATGGCAGAATTTCCTATTTATAAATGAAAGCTAAAACTTCTAGAACTGGATCCTAATAGAAAGTTTCTTGTTGGGTTCTATTTTAATACCAGTTTAATAATGATGTATAATACAAACCCTGCAAACATTCATGCATCTAAGCAGCTCATTATGAGTTCAGAAGTCTGCAGGTTCAGGCCATAATGAACACCGGGAACAGCATTCTCTTAGCCTGAGAGAGTCCAGAGAAAAGCCACACGCATGATCAGAGGTCAGGAAAACAGACCTTACGACAACAGGCTGAGAGCCATGGGGCTCTTTAGCCTGGAAAAAGCGCAGGCTCAGGGGTGATCCAATGGCCACCTATAAGTTTATCAGAGTAACCACCAGTATCTGGTGGAACGTTTGTTCACCAGAGCGCCCCAAGGGATGATGAGGTCAAATGGTTATAAACTCCTGCAAGACCGTTTCAGGCTGGACATAAGGAAGAATCTCTTTACTGTCCAAGCCCCCAAGGTCTGGAATAGCCTGCCAATCAGAGGTGGTTCAAGCACCTACACTGAACACCTTCAAAAGTAAATTGGATGTTTATCTTGCTAGGATCCTATGACCCCAGATGACTTCCTGCCCTTTGGGCGGGGGGCTGGACTCAATCTTCCAAGGTCCCTTCCAGCCCTAATGTCTATGAAATCTATTAAATTAGTTCCACTCTGTATCATGAGCTTGGATGACGTGCTAGCAACTTTCAGAAAAAATCTTGTACAAATACATTCAGTACACACAAGTTATTCCTACTGGTATTCTGTCATTCTAACAGTACTCACAGTTAGCTAAAAAGCTTACCTGTGCCCAGGATGATAAACCACTGTTGTTATTCTATGGGCATAGTGGCTGCTAAAGCGAAAATTATGGCTCTCTTGGTAACATTGGTTTGTCCCAACACTAGAGAAGAAAAGAAAAAAAATAAATAGGACAATGTGTTTGATATGGGGTGGGGAGGAAGGGGTAGTACTTTAAAAGTTTGTTCTGAAAAAACACCGCTATCATCCAGGTTTAATTTTACCTTACAAGATAACTTTTCAGTTCACCACGATAGTCGACAACAAGCAATTCAGCTGACCATTGCGCACTAGTTTTGTATTCTAGAAAGATCAATCCAGCAATAGCATAGCTCAGATCTCCAGGAAAACTGGTCGACTTTTATCCAGAAAAGACAGAAAGTTTCAGTTATTAAAAAGCAGCTGAAAGTTATCTTTATTATAAACTGCATCAAGCATAAAAAGGCACTGAAGCTGAACAAACAAAAATAGGTCTTATATCGGGGTTGTCAAACAGAGGTATGCATACCCCTAGGGGTATTTGGGAAGGCCCTAAGGGGCCCTAAGGAGCGCTGCCACCTCCCACCCCATGTCACTGCCTCCCAGGAGGAGGGCTGAGAGGGTCAAGGGCAGTGGCACCCCTTTGCGGGCCAAACAGGCACCGCCCGGCCAGCTGGACACGGGGGGTTAGTCCATCATTTTTTTTGTCCTGAAAGCAATGACACAAGTTTACTCATTTTAAGTTCTAAAACAATGTTATACAGGAAACACTCATCATTTCAATATCACATAAATCGAGGTATCAGATACTTTGAAGCTACTGTCACTGCCCAGCCAAAAGAAAAGGTTTTTTTCATATGGGTTACAATACAGCCAATTCAAAATACAGCTGCTTTGAAGTCTGAAGCTGTCTTCTGGTCCGCTGGACGAGAAAAGCCTTGTTACATACTTTATCTATAATTAAACCGTTGCCAGAATTAACACGTCCTCAGTTGTGAGAATCAACTAGAAAGTTGACTGAATGCAACCTGCACTGCGTGCCCATAGGGCACCTTGCACAAGAATAAGGCCCATACTGGGCAAATACACCAGTGGGAACCCACCACAGGGCTAGCTTAGTGCAGCCCATCCAAATAAAACATATTACCTATTGTACTTGGTCCCCCAGTACAAATTCTTTTTTAACTTATAATGAACTACTATGTCAAATACATTTCAATTTCCTCTATACTACCACAGCTGAGCCACACCTTTCTTTCCCATCTCTAGTTATTTTTGTTTCTTCACTAGCTTTAAATGTCTGAACATCAACAAATATCTATGTAGATGAGAGGCTTTGTCACCTCCTCTCTCAGGCTGTCACATGTGACTGGTGTGGCCAGGCGGCCCCACACTTCATCTGCAAGAGCACCCAGTTATAGTTGCAAGTAGAGTGCTAAATAGCGCACAAATCATTTTTTTTTTGAGAGGGGGAGGAGGGGATATCTGGAGTACAGACACATACTGAGTAGTACTAGGTTGTGGGGTCACCAAGTTTTGAAACACTGTTGACTCTGCTGGAGCTCAGACCTATGAACCATATTGGAAATCAGGAGCCTTTTAGCTTTGGACTAATATCTCATATAGCCTGCCCTCCTCACTTTGTTCTCATCAGTTAATAAGGTCTGCACATGGGTAAACTAAGTCTGTATGTACCCACAGGAATTTCCATATGTTTATTTCAATCCCGTTTATTTCAAAGTTGGTATTTTTTGGTCCCCTGCATTTTGAATTAACAAGGTTTTCCTTGTTAAAGCAAGCTAATAGTGTTAATTTTCTTCAAGTAAGAAGGTTTTTGTTATAATTCCTGTTGTAGCAGTATCACCATAGTGTGCGTCTGAGTCTAAATATGAACAGCGCAATGATAGGCCTGTTTATGAGAAAACAACACAGAAAGTTTAGATGCCTCTGCAGGAAGTGACACTTGTGTTTTATTATCAACGTGATAATATTATCACGTTGATAATAAAACACAAGTGTCACTTCCTGCAGAGGCATCTAAACTTTCCGTGTTGTTTTCTCTGGTAAGCCGTAGTTTAAGACAAAACAATGATCAGGAAAGGCACATTCTATTCATTTGCTAAACATAGCTCGGTTTAATCGACTGTGACAAATACTCCATACTGTACCCAAAGTGAGAGTAAGAAAAGTCTCATACAAGTTCTTGCACTAAGGTACTCTGCTACTAAATCTCTAGCAATGAATAGGCAGGGGCAACTATATGCATGTATATAAACTTGCACACAATTCTACCACATTAATTTTGTATTAAAATGAAGAAGGCAAATACCAGTGGAATGACCAGAAGCTCACTTCCCATTAGGTCAAACACTCTCACAGTTCCAGTGCTTTCAGCATAGGCTAGCAGTGTGCAGTCATGACTCCATGCCACTCGCCTCCACTGTGGGTTAGGATCTTTTGGCACTAGGCAAAAGGAGAAAAAAAAGAAAATTAATTGGAGGGCAAGAGGCATTTCATCGGTTATCTTATAAACTATACTTACTAATTTCCTCAACTGTAAATTTGAAATCTGAATTACAACATGAGTTTTGGTGGCACACATAAAAACGTTCTTCTAAGTCTCTGCCAACAAACCTGTTAGATAACAGGAAAGACTTTCTGCCTATAAAGGATGGTTAAATACTTGAACAGATGACCTAGAAAGCTTGTATAATCTCTGTAACTGGAAGTTTAAGTACAGGTTAGACAAACAACTGTCTAGGATGGCAAAGATGTGCCTAACCCAGGCTGGGTTTTGGACTGGATGATCTCCTTATGTCCCTCACAAGCCTACTTTTCCATGATTCCATCCACACACTCTCAATCCTGAATTCTCCAGGTCTCGTACAGTTACAATCTTAATCTTAACACTTCCTCATCATACTGATTATGTAGGTAGGAATCTTTTAAACTTTTTTAAAGTATAAAAAAAGTGGTGGAAAAACAAAACAAAAAAAATGCAAAAACCCCGTTTCAAACTTCCTAAAATATGTACAGAATATTTTTATAGCCAGACGTGTTACAAAAAACTAGTCTAAAGACTAAGTATATATAAGAGCAGAATACTACTATTGCCTCAATATAACATCCTTTAACTTCCCCACATCACAGATTCAAGCTCAATATGGTAATTGGAGCAGGAAAGAAAAAGGAGGAAAAACAAATAGTATCAAAGTTTTTAGCATAGATATTTCCTCAAAAGACAGCTGTGTAATCTCTAAAACCCATTAAGAAATAGTACCAATTAACAAAAGTCACTGCTATTGAAAGTTTGCCTTCTTGTATACCTTGACATTTTCCAATAATGGATCCAAAGTCATCTTTTGCTGACCTATAAAATCATAAATAAAACATTAATTAACTATAATGTTTAATAAAGAAAAAGGAAAATACCACAGAATGTATAAAATAAGTGCACACTGTGAAAATCTTGTGCATTTAACTCTCTATTCAGTTAGCATTTGATTCTCTCCTCAAAATAGGCAATGTGGCTTAACATAGAAGACAATTTTAGCATCTCACTTCACAATCCGTAGACAAAACTCTTCCCATTTGTAGGAGAAATCAATTCCAACAGATTACAGTTGCATTTGTGAAATTAGATTGGTAACCATAAACTTGGGCTCAATTTCTTTTCAAGCTAATATTTCAACAACAACATAAGACTGCAAACAGATTCAGCTACACTGTAAGAACGCTAAAATCAATTTTATGCTCCAAGACTTGACATTTATGATGTTCTTGGCCATTTTGATCATAACAGTTTTCACACATTTGCTTCTCTTTTACATATAAATAGTAAGTCTGACCTTCTCTTAAGTAATAGATTGTGTGAAGCATGTAAACAAATTCAATCAAGATGCATTCTATACTTAAATGTGATGGTTGCTTTTAAACTGGTAAATAAAGTTTTTCGCTATTGGCAATTTTCCCCAGGAGGAAAGGAGGGAGCAAGAAAAAAAAAAAAGTCTTTACCTTGTTCCACTGAAAACTGATTTCTTTATACAGTACCATATATACACAAGGTGCTCATAGCTAAATAAAATGATAGCTTCGTCCCCAAATCCAAAATACCAACTACTCCTTTTTCGTTGTACAAAATTACTTTAGTGGGAGATGCGAGGACAAAGATGGCAAAGAATGTGAACTATGCTTAATGCAGTCCAGGCATTTTATTTAATTCTCAACACCCTTTTTCCCCCTAAATAAAATGCACACTAATACAGTATCAAGAATTAAAGAGAAAAAAGTGGGAGGGTACTGCTTTGAGTTACAATACATTCTAAAACCATTTCACATATTACGATGTCTAATATTTGTTCTTTTATAACCTGCCTGTAAAAATACACCTTATAAATCACTAAGTCCACTTTAGCAAACTACTCCACGAAATTGGTTGTGAAATGACAGATAATACCAAGTTACCTGATTTCTACACACTGGTCTTGAACAACTGCCAGCAGTTTGCCATTGCTAAAAAGGAAAAACATTGTTTCATGTGAAAAATTCAATAAAAACTTGCTCTTCTGGAACAGAGAAGAAAGGGAAAGTTCAGGGCTTCAAGTACCAGTCTGTAAACCCATGTTTTAAGTTTTGTTTTACATAACAGATTGAAATACTGTAATTTGGGTGATGTCATTTATTACAAAATACTGCTCAGCATCACAACTCAGCACTCTTAGTGGATTCCATGTATCAGAAGCTGCATCTTACTAATGATAAACTTATTAGCATAGCATACACAAAATTAGTAAAAAAAATAAATAAAAAAACCCAACATGTACAATGGCAGTTCTATGAAATATCGAAGTCAAATGTTGCAGTTGGATACTTTCAGAGGTAATATTATTTGCACCAGCTCAAACAGGAGTTCGGTTATCACATTCCAGGGTATTAGCTAATCATGGCAGAAGCCAGGAAGTGAATCCCCATTCCTGCCACAAATATACAGAGCATCACAAATAATCAGCTGAATTTCTGGTAGAAGGCAGAGATGCAAGCTTCTCAAGCACCAGGAAAAGATCCTTGCCTTCAATCAGATACCAGTTGGACCATTCATCATACGCAATATGACCAATATTGTTTGAGGATCAGAACAAAACATGTTAAGCAAAACCAGTATAACTTTATTTTATCTCACTTCATCATTCATTGTTGTTCCATATCTCTTGAATAAAAAAAAAAGTTTGATTTGCTGACTCAACTACAAATTACTGTTCTCACTTTAAGAATATTTCCACAAATTTAGGGTCAGACATAAAAGATCAACTATTTTCATTTCCAACTGACTTCAGGAAACTTGAGGTCCACCCACACATTGCAGGTTCTAGCCCTTCAGTAAATAAAGCCCTAACAAGTCATCCAGCAGATCCCCAGCTAAAAGATTTATCCCATCACCAGCTTTGCTGGAAAACTGAGATCACATTCAGGTGCAAGCTAGACCGAGCTACTAAAAGCTTCCAGTAGTACAACATGAAACAAGTTTGGTGTGTAAACCTAAGTGTCTTGGTTGAGACAGCTCTATCAAACATGTATTTGAGGGCAAGAATGGTACCAATGCTAAGTCTCTGCTGCTTTTATTTGAATGTAGATGGTTCCGAGTATGACCTCTTTCACATTGCAGAGCTTTGCTGTGATAATTTTACCTCTACCTCCTTCCATTATAGCCTAGTTGGGGCACATAACAAATGTTTCTATTTAATTGGGAACCTCTATTCTGTTCTATATATCCATTGCAGCAAACCTGGACCATGATTTATTCTCTGTCCCTTCAGCCCCTGGCAGACATTAATATAATTGTTCAACTGGAATCAGAGGAATATTATACTTGATCTCAAAAACTGTACACCATGCCACTCCAGACACGCCAGGCTCCTTGCCAGCTGGCAACTTAAAAAGACAAAAATGGAGTCTAGCATAGGGGAACCAGCTCAACCACATTTTAGACTCCCAAGGTGCCATGAGTCTGACATCATGGAGCCTCTCTCTGATCTCAAGCTCATGCCTGCTTTTTGAGGACCTAGGGTAGCATGATCCTAAAATTGGAGAAAGACTTTAAATCCTTTAAAATTATTCTGTTCTAAGGTTCCAGGACAGTGCAAGGCTGAGACTGGAAAAATGCTTCTCAATCTCAGGCCCACATTGCTCTGGATCCTTAAGCTTGGGATTCAGCTGCACACCCACTTTTTTAAAAGGTCCCAGGGCATGATGAGCTCAACACTGGGGAGGGGGCCCCCCATCTCGGGCTCTTCAGCTGGAGACTTTTAAAAGACTCAGTGCAAGCCAGAAGTACTTCTACCCTTTTAACATGCCAGCTTTCTGAGCACTGCTCCTAGAGAGCTATATATCATATGTTCAAAATTAAGCTTGATAGAAACCAATCACAAAGGTATTTCACGTTGAAGGAGCTCTAGTTGTTAAACATGGAACATCTTTGTGGCTGGTTTGGCATTTTACTGAGTCTTAAACATTTTATGTATGCGCCTTGTTGCTATTTATTGTGCAGTTAACATCTGGCAAGGGCCTTCAGCTTCTAAGATTACTTTAAAATGATAGCTAGTTTAACAAATTTAAAGGAAGTATTAATACAGGAGTTACTATAAAGAACAAAATAACTACTTGTTTATCTCCTACCATCATCAGCATAAAAAATGTTACATCTGTCACCATGTGCAACTCAAGCATCAACAAAGAACATAGAAGGATACATTATATGCCTCTTACCTTGCAAGCACGAGATGCCAGTTGATTTGCTTACTAACTAGGCGAACAAGTCCAGTAGGGAGAGAAGACTTTGCAGGACTGAAATTCAAAAGACATTTAAACTGTGATTTTTTAAAAGGAAATCTCAGAACAGAATCTATGCAAAATGCATTTTAGTTTCAAAAGCCACTGTCAACCTAATTGGGTCTACAGAATTCATTTACTGTTATTACCTAAAACTTCTTTTTCCCCTCCAAGAAGTAAAGATTCAATGGCTACTAAGCCTTTAAAAAAAAAAAAAAAAAAACAAACATATTTTACAAGAAAATACATGCTTCAGCCTGTACACAACCCTGCCAATGGATGCAGCAGATTTCTATACTTCTACCCCATCAGTTCCCTTGATCTGCTGGCAACACTCTTACATATGCAGCCCAGTATGCCGTTAACCTTCTTGGCAACAAGGGCACACTGTTGGTTCATGTTCAGCTTGTTGTCCACTGTAACCCCCAAGTCCTTTTCTGCAAAGCTGCTGCTTAGGCAGTCAATCCCACATACTGGTGCATGGTAATGTTCCATCCAAATGCAGGACTTTGCACTTGTCCTTATTCAACCACACGAAATTTCTTTTGGTCTGACCCTTCAATTCATCAAGGTCTCTATGAATCCTAGTACTCCTGTCCAGCATATCTACTACTCCCCACAGCTTGGTGTCATCTGTAAACTTGCTGAGATTGCACTCCATCCCATCTTCCAGGTTATTGATGAGGACACTGAACAAAACTGGCTCTGGGACCAACCCCTGGGGCATTCCACTTGATACCAGCTGCCAACTAGACTTTAAGCCATTGACTACTAACCTCTGAGCCCAATAATCCAGCCAGTTTTCTTCCAACCTGTATTTTCTTAGCTACATCTCTTTTAAAGATGCATCTCTTTTTAAAAGAACTACTCTCAAAAGTTATATTAAATTGCAATTTAAATTTAACAAAGATGCAGTTACAGCAAAGATACCATACCCCACAATTCTGAGGTTCCTCTCATTTCCCTTTCTTCTTGAAATAGAACTCAGTCTTATGTTGTGATACACTAATGTTCTAGAACAGCGGTCCGCCATGTAGTGCACAGGAGACCTCCCCCTGCCCCAGCAACTGGTGCCTCCTGGGTCTGGAGGAGCACCCAGGGTCCCCCCCTGCGGCTGATCACCGAGCTGGGGAGAAATGTGGGGGGCGAGGGGCGTCCCTCGCACTCCTGTGGGACGCTCCATTCATCCCAGCATCAGCGTGTTCACAAGCCATGCCTGGTAACTCAAGGTATGTAGAAAAAAAACATTTAAAGCCATGTCTATGGCTGAATCCCTGATTCTCTGAATCAGCATCAAATCTTCAGATTCCGCCAAATCGAATCAGGACAGTGATCAGAATCAAATCACCTTCCCCGATTCGGGCCAAATCTGAATCGAATACAACCCATTTAACTCTTACCCATACATTAGGGGTGTGTGAAACACAATGTTTTATTGATATGCTCACAGTTTTAAACCAATCTGGAAGCCTATTAGTGCCTTAATCACTATAGTAAATTAAATTCTAAATATGCATATATTTTCCTGTTTTCACTCCCGACTCATTACCTCCTACCCCCAGGCTCCAGCCCCACAGTGCAGGGAAGTAGAATGTGGGGAAGGGGGAGATGTGGGTACCAGCAACGCATCAGGGAGGTAGAGGGGCACAGGTAATGCATGAGGGGGGCATCTGCCCCCCCCCCCGATTTCTGCACCCACAGAAGGGCATGGGTGTGCAGGGCTGTAGGTGGGCTAGACCAGCTCTAAACAGGAGCTGCCTCCAAAACTCAGAAGGCAGAACCCAGTGCAGGAAGGAGTACTGTGCCACCATGGCTTCCAAGGTGAGATACAGCGGTAGTAGTGTGGAATTGTGGCCCCACTGCTGCCGGGGTCGGCAGGGAGTGCCTCACCTTGGTGGCCATGGCTGCACAGTGCTCTCTCCCACACTGAGTCCAACCTGCTGGGCTGTGGAGGTGGCTCCTGCCCCAAGCTGGTCCGGCCAGGTTGCAACTGCACACCCCATACCCGCTGTGCGCACAGAAATCTGGGCGGGGGGGCACATGTCCTCTCCGCCCCCACAACATGTCACCTATGCCTGCCTGCCTACCACATAAACACTTAACTGAAGGTAGCTGCAGTACGTGCTCTCCACCACATTGCCTGGTTGCCACATGCATGTGTGCATGGGTTTCCCCTTCCCCCTGTGTCCTGCTCCCCCCACAACCCCAAGCACTCTGCCAGTCTGCAGGGGGAATCCCATGGTTTCTGGAGGAGTTTTTCTTTAAAGGAGAAAATCTGTACTTTGCCACATTTTCCACAACAAACAGAAAACCAAGATCCCTGACGATCACACTGGATCAGACTATAGGCCAGCAGACTCTGCTGCACAGGACCACATTGTCCAACCCACAGGGGTCATCATGCTGGAAGTCTGATGACAGTGGAGTGGAGGCAGCATTAGCTCTGGGAGTCATTAACACTGCCACCCCTCCTGTTGCCAAATTTCAAGAACCATAGAGAGCCCTACAGGCCTGATGACATGGCTCTGTAGGCCAGAGGTTGGGCACTCCTGCTCCAGAATTTTACCAGAACAATTTTTGTTATGTGTTTTGCTACAAGTATCTCTGTCCTTGCCCTCACTTGTTAATAAATTGGAAAAGTCACATGAGACTTCAGATAAAAGCTGATCACAATATTTTTCTAAGGGAGAGAACATGTTCCTTGGAATGACAAAGACATTTTCTGCATGTCAGAATAATGTAAAATTCAAAACAAGCTATACTAGGACCGACTGATTCAAGATATAATTGTATTTCAAGCTGTGACCATTTTGTATCAAAATGAAATAACTTGAATGATTGACACCTTGAGATTATTTTATTACAAATACATCCTAGAAGCATAACTTCATTTTCCAAATAGAGAAGCTAAGACTTTTACAGGTTATATGACCTTGAACGAATCACTAGGAGAATGAATTCTAGAACTACAGTATTCTTTACTGAGGTTAAATGCAGCAACAAAAGAAGTACCCTAAGAAAAGATACAGAAACACAGTGAAAGGAGTACTGAAAAAGATGAAAATAAAACATGTATGAAATAAAAGGAGTGCAGCAGCACTTCAGGAAAATGGAATGAGAACTCCTAACGGCTTTGAGCATTCAGCTTAAGCAAATACCATGAAATGTATCTCAGCAAGGATCCAAGTTTTCCATTTGCTGCAGGAAAACGCGGATTTTCTCCTTTCATCGATTCACAGATTGTAAGGCTGGAAGGGACCTTGGAAGATCATTGGGTCCAGCCCCCTGCACCAAGCAGGAAAGACAACCGGGGTCAAGTAACCCCAGCCAGGTGACTGTCTAGTCTCCTCTTCAAGATTTCCAGGGTAGGTAATTGCATCACCTCTGGAGGGAGCTTATTCCACAATCTAGACAACCCGCCTGTGAAGAAGTTTTTCCTAATGTTGAGCCTGAATCAGTCTTCCAGGGGTTTGTGGCCATTACTCCTAGTTCTCCCCCCTCGGATGTCCTGGTGAACAGTTGCTCGCCGAGCCCTTGATGTATACCTCTGATGTAACGGTAAGGTGCCACCAGGTCCCTCTCAACCTTCTTTTCCTCAGGCTGAAGAGTCCCACATCTCTGTCTTTCCTTGTATGGTTTGCCTTTTAAGACTCTGATCATAGGTGTGGCTTTTCTTTGGACTCTCTCAAACTTGTCTACATCGTTGTTAAACTGTGGTGCCCAGAACTGGACACAGTACTGCAGCTGTGGTCTCACCAGTGCTGAATAGAGGGGAAGAATCACCTCCTTGGTTTTGCTGAAGATGAATCGTTTGATGCATGCCACAGTATTATTTGCCCTGCTGGCTCCAGCATTGCACTGCTGGCTCATATTCATACTGTGGTCTATTATTACGCTGGGCCATGAAGGCAGCTCCTCCAGAACTGGTCCAGTCCAGCTAAAGCCCCACACACCTCCATGGGCGCAGAAAATGGGGAGCCACATGCCCCCCCCCACACACACACACCCCTCCGCCATATCATGCATGCCCCCCGCAGCTTCCCCCACGTTACCTGTACCCATACCCCCCTATACATATATGGTGTTTTGTACTGTTCACAGAAAAACATGGATTTGGGGGGGGTTAAATCCAAGAACTTGGGATTCTTTATCAGAGAATTTGGGATTTTTAAACAGACAAAACCAGGATCCCTGCATACCAGCTTAATGGGGTGGGCAATTATTTCAGCTGGAGGGCCACTTAAGGAGTTTTGGAGAGCTGTTGCATGCTGGGTCGGCACCCCTTCCCTGGCCCACAACAGCTCACCAAAACTCCTTAAGTGGCTCTGCCTCAGGGCCTGGCCCTGCCCTTTCACTGCCTGGTGATCCCGGGTTCTCCATGGAGACTGGCCCAGGACTAGCGCGTGCAGGGCACTCAGCCGGGTAGATGGGATGAGGCTGCGGGTGGGTGGGGAGCAGCAAGCCCAAGGGAACGGGGCCGGGTGCATGAGCCATGACCCAGGCTGCCCCCTGAGCCTGGCCCAGGCAGGACCAAAAGCCCTGCCACAGGCCAAATAAAATCCCTTAGTGAGCCAGATCTGACCCATAGGCCTTCTTTTGCCCACCCCGGGTTAGGAGAAGTAGCAGCATGTCTGAGTTCAGATGCTTTCTTCTCTTCCCAGTTCTTCAGCAGGTAGTAACTGAAGAACCCAAATGCCAAGTTCTACAGATAGCACTAGTTCGGGTACAATTTCTTACAAAAGAAACAGTTATTAAGTCTTGTACTTTACCATTTGTTTCTTGTTTCTTAGGACTAACTCATTTATAGGAGTATTATTTACACGATTCTAAGATGAGGCTTTTTTCCCCCCATTCCACATGGGGAAAATAAAGCTTCATCTTAGAAGCGAGTATCAAAGTAAAACAGAAGAAGTTCCCAAAGTCAAAAGATGCAGCAGAAATCCACCCAGCATAAAGGTACAGGGCAGCAAAGAACCCAGCACAGAGGCAGAGCACCAAGCAGCAGGACAGAACGTGACAGGGGCAGGAAGGGATGAATTCCCCAGTGCAGCAGTAGGGGAGGGTATGCATTTAAAGATGACTCTCCAATATAATAAATATATTCTATGCATGGAAAAATATTTAAGAAACATAAATTTCCAAGTATAGAATATAATTTTCGGGGCATCATCTTACATTCAAAGTCATCTCAGATTCAGCTAAATACAGTAATTTGAGATAAAAAAAGAACTTGGTGCTCAGCAACTTGAAATGGTCCTTTCCACCACAGTTTAGAAGATAAACCCTAGAAACTATGAAACTATATATTATGCTGTCCATAAATGAACGGGATCTTCAGTCAATGTTAATCAAAGTAGCTCCATCACCTCAGTTTATACCAAACTGAATCTAACTATATCGTAATAGAAACGTAGGAATAAAAGGGACCTTGAACATTTAGTGACACCGTAACCTCCTTCAGTTACATGTTGCTGTTCTTCATTATCGTTATAGTTCTCCCTAATATCTATAGAAAATGTCCCTTCCTATAAACTTAAGCTATTTTATTTCTTGACCTATTCCCTGGGCATATGGACAGCAATTGATCACAGTCCTCTTTATACATGCAAATACTAGCTTCCTATTTGTATCTCTAGCAATAATCTAATGCCAAAAAGCAAATTCTCGGTGTATGTCAGATTTGTACCAGAAATGAGAAAGAAATTAGAAGTGGCACAGGCATTACAGCCAATCATCAAACCGAAAACAGAGAGGCAGGATAAAGGCAGAAATGAAATTTTTAAACAATTAAGAAGCAGCTGACATTAGAAATATAAAACTATTCTGACTTCCTATGAAATGATGTTCCTTTTTATATATCCCAGGAGCACAAAAATAGCCTATAGCAAAACCAGTGCCCTAGATATCAATGCCTCTTTTGTTCTGCAGTTACAGCTGTACAGAGTTGCAACACATTAACTGTGAGGAATTGAGAAAGAAAAATGCATGAGTCCTGCTGCCCCAGCTGAAGGAAACACCAGAAAAAGACAGGGTTATAAGACAGTAGTTAAAAGACAAAAGACTAGAAAGGTAATACATCCTGACCCACCCCCTCCCCTCTACTCCTAGCCTGTGACAATTTGATTTTGAAATACCATTTAAGTAATTTCTGAACTAACACTTGACACAACAAATAGCCCCCAGCCTATTTAATGCCAGTAAGATAAGAAAAATGGGAGTTCCCATATCCATTGAAATTGTGCTCTGGTAAATGTCAGCATAACTGGAAAATTCAACAGATCACTCACTGGGGGATTGGGACAGTCAGGCAGTTTCTTAAATATAATAGCATATTGGTACAGTAGGATGCACCTGCAAGTTTATTTAAGCTTTTAATAAAGAAAATCTGCTGACAGTAAGAAAGAAATGACCATTCACTTTCCCATCTATTTCCTTATATTTGACATGGCAGCACAAATGGTACGTCTCATTTTAAGAGAAACAGCTATGTCCCGTATTTACTGATTTATAAGTACCAGCTTTTCAAGCATTTTCAGACGTAAGGAAAGAAATAGACTCAAAGTAATTACTCAGTTTATTACAACACAGCACAACCCGTACGGTCCCGGGAAGATAAACACAGAGTTCTACAAACCCATTTGGTTTATTCAGAGTCACCATGTTGCAGAAGTACAGCTCACTGGTCTTTTTATACAACTTCTATCACCAATGCCAATAGGTAGATTTTCCTTGAGGATACTAACACGGCCCTACACTAAGTTCAGTGGAGCAGTGATCATCTCAAGAACCACAAGGAAAAAGTTACTTACTGTCATGCAGCTTTCTTAAAAAAGTGTTTTGGTAAGAAATAAATATTTGGCAAAGAGTAAGTGTTTTTATTTCCAACAAACCTACCTGTACCAGATAGACCGCAGCAAAAATGATATGGGACCTACAAAAAAAGAAAGACAAGTTAAAAAATAGTTTTACATCACAACAAAAACAAGACAGACATTAGCATTATCAGTAGAAAGTAATATCCTTAGTATTTGATCACTGAACCCCAAATGTTATTTAACATAAATGTCAACAAACTAAATGCCTGTGCAACTCAAAACTCTGGGTTGAATGTGAGAAGGATAAAAACCTAACCCACTTATTACTAGGTGTACAACTGTCACTGAAATACTAAAAACATGTCCTGATTTAAAAATCCTTTTTATCACACTGTCCAGAACACAAGATTAAATAACGTTAGTTCTGACAAAAAAACCCCATGAAGATCAATTTGCAGAAGAGCCTCACAGCTTTTCAGGCATGTTTTAATAATATGCCCCGGTGAGATAACATCTAGCTAAAACAAGCTCAAAACTAAAAAGATAGTAAGGGAAGATCATAAAAAGCGATTTTCAGGTTGACACACACGTGCTGCATTTTGTGTTCGCATTCTACACTATCACAATGTGATGACCCGAGGTAGCACACTTTCCATAACCATATCCCACACATTATTTTAAGCCAGAAATACAACCAAAAAAAAAAAAAAAAAAACCAGTCAACGATCCTTCACTGCACATACACCATATTTACCTGTAATTGTTCTAGTAATGATAAACGAAGCACCGTGTTTTTTGTTGCCTCTTGGCTGCAATTGCAAAAAGAATTATCAATCAATATGTGAACAAACCAATATTCATGCACATATTTAATAACGCAACTGATAAACCTTTTCTACTTTAAAGGTGTTTCTCATAAAACTATTTGTAGTTTCCTATTAAACTAAACAGCATAAGACAGGCTGGATGACTGAACATTTTCAGCATGTGCCAAACTGCAATAAAAATAAAGCAAAGCAATAGGATCCGTTGATTTAGCTTTGCCTTGTTTACCGTAGTAGCGAAAACCATTATCCTGCAACAGTGCTCTGCAGTACTGACTACGCATTTCTACAACACAGTGAGTAAGGAAATTACAATATTGACTAGAGGCTGGTGCAGTAGAGACAAGTGGTCAGCGTACTATTATTGACAACCTACATTCCCAGATGTGAAAAACAGTCACTCTCTCAAAGCTTCAGTTTAAAAATCCAAGAACTTTTCCAAAAAACACTCTTTTATGCAACTTTCCACCTACTAAAGCATCTCCTCAGATGCCCTGAAATTATTTCTCCCACACAGTCTCATAAGCACTCTGCTTGGAAGCAGTCTCAACCACTACACATGGTACAAAAAGCTCCCCATAAAAAAAATCAGTACAGGAATGTTTTATTGCAGCTGGATAGATTATTAAATATCTAAAACAGGAGGAGGAGGAGGAGGAAAAGCATCACAACAGAAAGATAAAGGAGAAGGGTATATACAGTACATCCAAAAAGAAAATCCAAGCTGAGAGAGGGGAGACAAGAGAAGATGGGGCATAAGGAAGAATGTGGCTTCCTTTTCTTTCTATTGCATTCTGTTTGGTCTCTTTCTCGGTTTGCACTTCTCTTGTCATAACACTACAACACCAGAAGTAAAAAGGAGAGGAAATCCAAGCACTACTGACACTCCACTACCTTAACAAAGCAGACAATTTTAAGACATGCAGGACAGTGAGAAAGGTAGGGGCTTTGTAACTCCAGGGGGCTAAGACTGAAAAATAGTGTACCTGAAACGAGGGACTTGCATCCAGGTTTTGTAAAATCTACAAGACATCCAGCACTTTTGAAAAATCAGGTCTCTTATTTAGGTAACCAAACATGCATTTAAATAATCTAACTTCAGGCTCGTAATTTAAAAGTCTTAGTCTACAAAAGTATACACTCTTTTTTTTTCTATGTAAAGTTTAAGATCCAGCTTGAAGAAATAGCTTTCACCATGTCAATAGCTCCTTTGAATGAATGGGATCTTGTCTCCGAATGGGCGAGCTGAAGAGACAAGCAATATAGCTTCACTAACAGATCATTTCTTCAGTGAAGGTTGATCAGCCAGGCACCAATATGGAATTACAGCAAAAATAAATCACAACATTTGATTTGTTTCTTACATCCCAGTACGCCTAAAGATTTCTGGAGCACAGATCCTATTGGAAACTCTAAGGAGCTAGAAAGACTCCTAAATCTCATGATTTTTGAGAGAGTCTCAGCCATGCTCCTAGAGTAGTGTTTCCAAACTACTATTAGGTGTTCTTGTTCATCAATTAATTTTTAATCTCTAAAGAAAAATAATTTACTCCTACATTAGAAACAAGGAAACAAATTCTCCCTTTAACATAAAGCTGCAGCTCCAACAGGATTGATAGGCAACATCCACACAGAGGGGAAGTCATCGTTCAACATAAGAAAATTCCTTTTCCAATTCATTCATATCTGATAGACAGCTTAACATTTTACTCTGCATTAGAGCATATCAGAAATGAAGCCTATATCTCACAGGTATAATATCTATTTAGTGCTGATGTTTGTTGACTGTTAAATGAGCTCAGCCAAAAAAAAACAACCAAACAAGAAAGCAAAACCTCATTAAAATAACATAAAGATTGCAAAGTCAGGCACTCAAAAGTTACATTTAAGGAATTTAGGTATTCCCTCTAACCTTCAGAACTCAGCCTCCTTGTGTTTATGCATGACACATTTAATTATATGATCACATACTATTTTTTCCACAAGATCCCTGCTGTGTTCACACAAGGGTATTCAATATTTTGTTATCCTCTCTAGACAATGTAGCACTATTTCCTCTACACAATCTACCTCTTAAAATGAATGCAGAATTATTAGTTTCCCCACAGCCTTTCCCCTCAATACTATAATTGCTATATCTTTGTCTTTTACAAGCACTGATGAATACATCTTCACACCATGCCACTCAGTAAGGTCGTATGTTACCTCTATTTCACACAAGGGGAACAGAGACCCAGAGGTTAAAACTGGAAGTTTTGACTAATCTGGGGTGTCCGATCTGAGAAATGTAGGCTTTGTTTTCTTTTAAGAGTTCTTGGCATTTTATATCTCCTTTTATTTTCAGAGCAAAGCTCTCACCAACCTAAGTTCCAACAGCATCTCAAATAAAGTCCAAAAAAAATAAAAGCCTGCAGAGCAACCACCCATATCAACAATTTTATTTTCATTTAAACCCAGATATCTCCTTTATGTTAGAAAATGTGCCTATTGCAACTGCTGGTGCTGCTTCTGCCACCACTACTTCTGCTCTGGCCTCAAGACTCCCAATAAGAAGGCAATAGGAAGCCTCAAAGTTCCTAAACCCTTAGGTCACAGACTGTCTTAACTGATCACCAAGACAGCATCCACTTCTTGAGGAGCACACAGGAGTCACCTTAGCCCATCTCAAGATGCCTCTGGCACCTAAGTACCTGAAGTGGAGAAGACAACAGGCAAGATGTATGCGACTGAAAGACCTGGGTATCTTGGTTTCATAGTTTCAAAGTTTCTAGGGTCAGAAGGGACCTGAGAAGATCATCTAGTCCGACTCCCTGCCATGGCAGGAAAGAGTACTGGGGTTAAATGACCCCAGCAAGGTGTTCATCTAACCTCTTCTTAAAAACCCCCAGGGTAGGAGCCTGCACCACCTCCTTTGGAAGTTGGTTCCAGACCCTAGCTGCCCTGACCGTGAAATAGCGCCTTCTGATGTCTAACCTAAACCTACCCTCTGCTAGCTTGTGACCGTTGTTCCTGGTCACTCCTGGCTGTGCTCGAGGGAACAGGGACTCCCCCAATGCCTGCTGATCCCCCCAACCAGTTTGTAACAGGCCACAAGAGCCCCCCCTCAGCCTTCTCTTGTGGAGGCTGAACAGGTTCAGGTCCCGTAGTCTCTCCCCATAGGGCCTGCCCTGCAGTCCCCTGATCATGCGAGGGGCCCTCCTCTGGACCCTCTCCATGCTGTCCACATCCCTCTTGAAGTGCGGCGCCCAGAACTGGACGCAGTACTCCAACTGCGGCCTGACCAGTGCCGCATAAAGGGGGAGGATCACCTCTCTGGACCTGCTCGAGATGCATCTGTGGATGCATGACAAGGTACGGTTGGCCTTCCTAACTGCCTCCCCACACTGCCGACCCATGTTCATCTTGGAGTCAATGATGACTCCAAGATCCTTTTCCGCCTCCGTGCTGACAAGAGGGGAGTTCCCTAACCTGTAGGTATGGTGCTGGTTGTTCCTCCCCAGGTGCATCACCTTGCACTTGTCTGTGTTGAATCCCATCCTATTCTCATCCGCCCACCCTTGTAACCTGTCTAGGTCTGATTGTAGCCTGTTGCTTCCTTCTAGTGTGCCCACGTCCCCCCACATCTTAGTGTCATCAGCAAATTTGAACAGGGTGCTTTTTACCCCCTCGTCCAAATCACTGATGAAGATGTTGAACAGTGCGGGCCCGAGGACCGAGCCCTGCGGAACCCCACTGCCCACGTCCTTCCAGGTTGAGAAGGACCCATCCACTACCACCCTCTGGGTGCGGCTCTCCAGCCAGTTGGCGACCCATTTGACTGTGTGGGTGTCTACGCCACAGCCCCCCATTTTCTTAATGAGAACGGGGTGAGAGACAGTGTCAAAAGCCTTCCGGAAGTCCAGGAAGACTATGTCCACTGCTACCCCTGCATCTAATGATCTGGTGATCTGATCATAAAAAGCCACCAGGTTGGTCTGACAGGACCTGCCACTGATGAACCCGTGCTGATTGCCCCTAAGCATGCAGTCCCCTGCTGGCCCCTCCTGGATGTGTGCCAGAATTATTTTCTCAAACAGCTTGCCTAGGATCGAGGTAAGACTAACTGGCCTATAGTTTCCCGGGTCCTCCTTCCTCCCTTTTTTGAAGATGGGAACCACGTTGGCCCTCTTCCAGTCCTCCGGCACCTCTCCAGAGCACCACGAGTGCTCGTAAAGCCGTGCCAGGGGACCTGCAATGACCTCGGCCAGTTCCTTTAGAACTCTAGGGTGGAGATCATCCGGACCGGCTGACTTGAATACGTCCAGCCCCTCCAGAAGCTCCCTAACTAAGTCCTCGCTAACCCTTGGCCCAGGTGTGCCTCCCCCGGGGCCCGAGGGGGGCCCAGCAGGGAGGTGGCTGTTCTGGTCCCTACTTAGGAAGACGGAGGCAAAGAAATCGTTAAACATGTTAGCTTTGTCGTCTGGTGTGACGACCAAGTTTCCCAACGCGTCCTGCAAGGGCCCCACATTACCTGGGACCTTCTTTTTACCCCCTATGTATTTAAAAAAAGACTTCTTATTGTCCTTAATCTGGGAAGCTAGTCCCAGTTCCATCTCTGCCTTGGCCTTCCTAACTACCCCACTACATCCCCGAGCAACTGCAGAATAGCCCTCCTTGGTGATGACCCCTTCTTTCCATTGGGTGTAGGCCACCTTTTTAGCAAGGAGACATTCCCGGATGCTTTTGGTGAGCCATGGGGGCTTATGCGCCCTTCTGCTTCGAAGTCAACACAAAAAATTAGCAAGACCAACAAAACAGCACTCAAAAAAAATAGCCCGCTATCAAGAATCCCCAAAAGGTTGTCTGAAAAAAAAAAAAAAAAACCTTGTAGAAAACCTAGAAAACAGCAGCTGCTACTGCCAACCAGTAGCTAAGAGGCCCCAAAAAGCCAAACCCACAAAAAGCCAAAGATGACAGATGAAGAACCCAGCCATAGCCCAGGCTGCCAAGACCAAAGCAGTGAAGACTAAGAACACAGGGAAAACAAAATCCTCCAGGAAGCTTCCTGCCATTAAAAACCAAGCTTTTCATGGTACATAAAGTTGTTTGCTTTAGCATTACTCTACAACAGGGCAGGAATAGAGATCTACTCTTTAGTGCCCTAAATCACAAGACCCTCCTTTCTCTTCTTGAAATCCCCTCCCTCATTCACTTCACAGTCCTCAAAAAAATAAAGCAGAGGTTTTACAGGTCACAATCTAATTATTTAGTATATGGACTAATTCCCACTGAACTAATCAATGGACTAATTTGCACTGAAGGTTGACAGTCTTGTGAAAAAAGCACACTCATGTAATTAAAGACTGTAACACTGCCTAAGTATTGTAAAAGGCAGAAATAGTATGGCCCTAAAAAGTATTTTCAGAGATATATGAACAGAGAGTAAAAATAATATTTCTCTTTAGGCCTTATTGGTTTACTAGCAAATTGCCCAGCAAGAATGACCGGGTGGAGAGGGGCTGCTTCCTAACCCCCACAACACTGCTGCTATCTCCCAGGAGCTTGTCCCACCATTTACTCCATCCCCACTTACAAGCATACCACACCACCGGCAGCGCCCCGCCCCCGCCCCCGCCCCCACCATCATGGTGACGCTCCACCTCCTGTCCATAATGCTTCGATTGCTTGTTTCAGTAACCAAAGTGCTCCAAGAGCATTACAGACAGACAGATGGACTAAGACCTTTATTATTTTAGAATAACAGGGCAATGAAACCTCCAAACACCCTCATAATAAGATCAATAGGGCAAAAAAAAAACCATAAAACCTATTTAAGGTAGAGGTGCACTGATATATCAGTTGGCTATGAGATTGGCACCATTAAAAAGAAAAATGACTATCAGCCATCGGCTGTTTTTGGTCACTGTAGCCAAAAAATTATGGCTGTGTGCCTGGAACACCCTGGCAAGCGTCCCTGCAGCACAGCCTGAGCCCATGGCAGACTACAGGTCCTGGTGAGCAGCGGGAGGGGCAGGGGGCACTGGGGAGCGGTCACAGGGCACCATGCTCAGCAACAAAGGAACCATTACCCGCTCCTGCTGTCACTGCAATGGCAACGCCATGTTCGCAGCAAGAGTCTGAGCACCAGGGCTGCGGTGAAGACACTGGGCTGCACGTGGGCAGGGTAAAGCGCCATGCCACGCACACTTTACTGTACCAGGCACCAGGAGCCTTTGGAAAAACAGCTTCTCCCCAGGGGCCAAAGGAGATGGTGCTGACGGGCCCTGTACAGCCTAAGGCACCAAACGCACCCAGCTCCACTATCCACACAAGCGTCCACCCCACCCACCCGGGATGGCACCACGGGTTGCACAAGGAGCTGTGGGTGAGGGGGAAATGTGCATGGGAATAAGGCAGTCACCACCTTCCACATCAAGAGCCAGAACAGGCAGGAGGCATGTGCGCGTGTTATAAATGCAAAACAAACAAACAGGTTTATTTATGTCGGTAATTTAAAATGCCTTGAACTATTACTAAATATTGATTATCAGATTGGCATTGGCCAATATGGGTTGATCATCAGCTATCAGTACCAGGCAAAGAAATCTCTATTGGTGTACCCCCAAATTTAAGGCAATCTCTTTTTAAAGAAATTATGTGATACAAGCTGTCTCTGAAAGCCTGTGAATGGACTTAATGATCTAAAAGAAGCACTCATATCTTCTGTTAAAAACTGGGGAACCCTTTCTAACACCAAATGTTATCTTCCCTAGAAGTCTCCACGCCGTTTTCAAGCTGGTCTAAAGTAATTCCACAGTAAACTACAACAGTTAAATTTTTCAAAACTTTGTTTTTGCACCGCAAAATGGAAGCAATCTTGATAACACACCAAAAGTAAGTAGAGAGGCTTATTCACACGTGTTTAGAAGAAATCAGAGCACTTTCACAAACCTGATAATGCAGGAGACACAATAAAAAGAAGTGATCCCAGTTTAGTGTTACATTTGTTGATCTACCAAAGAAATCCCTTTTGGTACAGATTCACAGATGATTCACTTTATCATTCTACTTTCAAATGAAGGAAGCACCATTACAGCTAATGGGCTCAAAATATACTGTTACTGTCCCATTTCTTAGAACTTGGTCTCAACAAGCAGAAGAACATGGCATGTTCTAGGAAATCAAATAATCAGAGTATGTGATTCCTGTTTTCTAGTGACTAATGCAGTCTTTATAGGAGTTGTGAAGTATGGCATTGCACTGCAAGTTAAATTAGACTCCAACTCTACAATTGGAAGTCTCTGACTATATTTGCACAATCACCAGATAAGGGATCTTATCTGCTTGTGCATTTGCATCTTGTTCAGACTTACTGCTTCTTACACACGATGTCCCCACCTGGGGAGAGAAGATAAACCCACAGAACACTCACTATCGTTCTATGTAGTTGACTGCTCATCTGCATCAACAGTTTAGTGCCCTCCTGAATGCTGAATTTTTAACTGGCAATAAAAGTTATTTCCTCAGATATAAATAACTTCACATTTAACGAAGGACTCAGAACTCAGGTGGGTAACAAATAGGTGATACAAACACATGCTCAGTAAATTAAATTTAGTTTCCATACAAGGAGTCAGAATCAGGAAAGCAGAAATCAGAGGATTCATAGATGTTAGGGTGGGAAGGGACCTCAATAGATCATTAAGTCTGACCCCCTGCACAGGCAGGAAAGAGTGAATACGAGTACGAATACAAGTCGCCAACGCAACAAAGCAACAGGCAGAGCCAACTACACCCTGTCATGCACCAACAGGGGCATCACTAACAGGTCCAGAGAGGTCTTGCTCCCCCTCTATGCAGCGCTGGTCAGGCCGCAGCTGGAGTACTGGGTCCAGTTCTGGGCACC
>NW_017729028.1:15154903-15155429 GCF_001723915.1 Gavialis gangeticus
TTTTCTTGCCATTTTCCAGTTGGTGTAATAAAAGGTATCATTTTGGAACCATGAGTTCTAGTTTTTTGTATGTCTTTTTGTCTCAGACCAATACGGCTACCAAGTACACCCCTGAGAGAAATCACTAATTGTTCAGCTGAAAGCAATTAAAATGTTTTCTTCCATTCATAGTCAGTTATAAACACAAAGCAAATAAAATTATAGGAACAGACTTTGGTGTGTGACCACATTACATACGCATCCACACTGTGATCCGTGCATGTGTGCACCACGCACACACGCACACTTTGATGGGCGCATGCGTGCGTGTGTAACCAACACACATGCACTTTGATGGGTGCATGCACGTGTGCCCCACGCTGGTGTGTCTGTACATGCGTGCATTACACGTACACACACACATCCCTATTTGGTAGCCACATACAGACACTTTGGCGTGTGCGCATGTTATGTATGCAAACACTCGCACTTTGATGTACCCACTCCCCGGATTTGTGTACCTGCACAGGAAGGCGTACCCCCCACC
>NW_017729028.1:15160429-15162707 GCF_001723915.1 Gavialis gangeticus
GGCCGGGGCCGGAGCCGGAGCCGAGGGGCGGGACCAGGCTCCCCGCGGGCCACGCCCCCTCCCCGCGCTGGACGTGGCCGCCCCTCCCCCACCGCCCGCAGCCCTGCCCCTAGCCCTGTGCGCAGCCCCGGCCTGACCTGCACCTCGGCTTCCGGCGGCCACTCGGTGTTGATGAGCAGGTCGTAGAGGATGTTCTCCTCTCCGCCCGCTGCCACCTCCTCCTCCCCCTCTTCGCCGCCTCCGGCCGCAGCCATACTACGCGGCCCCGCTCCTGCTACGGCGGCCGCGAGCGGACAGAGCGCTCACTTCGCGCTCCTCCGCGGAAGGCGGGGCGCCTTCCACGTGGCCCAGGGAGGGAGGATGATCCCTTCTGGGCTCAGGGGGCAGGGTTTGCACCTGCGCCAAATCAGTGGCGCAAGTTGTGCTGAAGTCGGAAGAAGCCAGAGTGAGCTCGTAAAGCGGGAGAGCAGCCACGTAAGGGTAATGCTGCGAGTAGATTGAACCAAGACTGTGTACACTGGAAAGCTGTCAAGATCTAAATGGAAACTCCAGTGGTGCCATGTCACGTCTGGCCTTTTCTGTTTCGGCGGTGCCGGACTTGTGTTTTGTACGCGTCCAAACGGCCTCGTTTTATTAGGTCACGGCAAAAAATATATATAATTGAGAATGCCAGGACCTCTCCGCTGTGCTGCAGTTTGTCTTCAAGGTTCAGGTATCCAGGTTGCAGCCGTATCGGTCTAGAGGTAAAAGCAATCTAGACTTGTAGTAGAGATGACATCTTTTATTAAACCAGGATTTTTGCAAAAAAAAAAAATTTAGAAAAAACAAAGATTTGGGCTTTTTTGCAAAAATCTTGTTGGTCTAATAAAAGATGTCATCTCTACTACAAGTCTGGATTGTTTTTTCCTCTAGACCAGTATGGCTGCAACCTGGATACCTGACATATGGAAGATACCAAATTGTAGCTGATTTTAAAAAAATGATATCTTCATAATTTCCCAAGCAGGAAGCAACTGTGACCACCTGCAACCTGAGATATTGCTCCTGCTTTGGTCCAAGGTAATTTGCATAGTAACACAGCATCAGAGGGGAGCTGAGAGATGTTTCACCAGTTAAGAACTGTATGCTCAGAGGCACTTTCCATCGATAGACTCCTCTGTGAAATCCCATAAAATACGAACTGTCATTTCTACCCAAGAGAACTTTTACAATCTTTTCTGTGATGCCAGATGAAAGGTGTTTGTACCCAAAAGCTTGCAATGAAAGAATTTTTTTGGAAAAAATCTTGTTGGTCCAATAAAAGATAGCACCCTCTACCATAAGCCCAGATTGCTTCTTCCAAGATTAGGGAACTAGAAGAAATGGATAAGAAACTGCACACGCACATGCACACTGCATAGTTAAAGTCCCCATCACACACACACACGCACTCAACATCCTCCTGATGCACACTGCAGTTCTCTCTCTCTCTCTCTCTCACTGCAAACCTCTGGGAGCATGAGTAGAAAGATGCACAAGGTCTGCAGCACTTTTCTCCTTTGGAACCACAGGTCCCAATCCCAGTAGCTCTACAAGGGCATCCAAGCCACAAGAGCAGTCGGAGCAAATCCAACAGCCTTGCTAGTGCTGCCCCCGGTCAGAAGGCTCCTCGCAGCAGGCTCTGCCCAATTTTTGGAACTCGCGGCTAATTCTAGAGGCTGGTACAGCTCCGGCGGGAGCCCTGCCTGTGAGCTGAACAGGAAGTGAGCAAGGTGGCGTGAAAGAAAATACTTCAGGAGTCCTTCCATGCCATGTTTCATTCCTATTTAGAGCCCTGTTACCATTCACGCCATGTGAGAGAGGAAACAAAGGCACCGCGCTGCACGCTTGAAAACCTGTACAAATATACCCCTTGCACAATTCCAGGATAAAATACTATGGTCAAGAAATGATGCAGGTTTCTGTTCAGGCCCAGAGCATTCCTTGGGCCTGGGCCATCCCTTCTCCCAGTGCCACCAGGTACTTCCTTCCACGCTGCATTGCTCTGACTCCTCGGCCCTGGTCATGTCCTGTGTGGATGCCAGGTGGCACCAAGGGGTGAAAAAAAAACAGTGTCTAGTTCTCCTGGCTGTGATGGGAACCAACCCTCCCTCCCGGCTACAACTCCCAAAGCTTAAAAAAATAAATAAATTAGCAGCAGCCTCTTTTCACAACAGTAGGAGCCAAATGGATGGTATTTTAGAGAGGCTCCCGTATCCCCGGCGTGGGATGGGGTCAGCCCGAGGTCCGGGGGGGGGGG
>NW_017729028.1:15162826-15179693 GCF_001723915.1 Gavialis gangeticus
CCGGGGGGGGGGGGGAAGCAGGCAGAGACTGCCGCGGGAGAACGGTGACGCTTTCGGTGCGACTTGGGCTCCAGCTTCTAGACGAGCTCGAACGCCGGAACCGTCGCGTTGCGGGCGCGGGGCGGCCCGGGCAGATAAAGCTGGGGACAGGTTTACGCTTGCGCGCTGCCGCGGGTCGGGGCTCGCGTGTGGCGCCAAGATGGCAGCGTTCTCCGGTACGTGGGACTGGGCCGGGCAGGGCCGGGGCGGAGGAGGAGCGGGGGAAAGGAGTGAGGAGTGCAGATTAGTGGGGTGGGGGGTGTCTCGCCGTCTGGCTGCAATAACGCGGGCACATAGGGGTCCCTCGGGAGCAGCCCGAGCGCGGGACCTGCTGGGATATCTGCTGGCGCGAGGCCCCCCGAGCGGTGACGTGGAGGCGCCCCTCCCCCGCGGCCCTGTGTGACAAGGTGCCCGCAGCTGTTCCTTCCGCCTCGGGCGGCTCCCGAGCACTTGCTGACGCGGGTCGGGCCGTTTCAGGGGCTCTGGGAAGGGCTTTCGTAAGCCCCATCCTCGCCCCGGGGAGATGGCCAGACTGTTTTTTTTTCCAACCTTCTCCGCACTTTGGGGTTGTTGTGTAGTTCAGGCAGCGGCGGGCACAGGGCAGGAGTGGCCGGCTGTTGCCGCAGCTCCTTGTCCCAGCGCCTGCCCTGTCCTGCCCTGCGTGCAGCAGGGGCAGTGGGACTAGGGACGCCAACTTTGACTGAAGTTATTCCGGGAGATTGGTCCCCCCCGTCCCCCCCCCCCCAACCTATTATATTATTTTCTTAAAATATTCTATTAAAATCTGCTGGATTGCTTTCAATATCACCAGGAAATGGATGCAGATTCCAGCCAGATCATGGATTCTGATATTGGAAAAGGCTTAGTGTGTCTGTCCCTAACGCTAAATTTGCACTCTGATTGGCTACCTCAGCAGCCAATTGGAGTGCCCTGGACAGAGACGCACATGGCAGAGCGCCAACATGACAGCAGGGACTGGAGTGCCACCATGACAGAGCAGTGGAGGCAAGGCCCCCGCTGCTCCTTAGAGGCAGAGGAGGTAGGGAGTGCTGGCTACGCCCCACCTTACATAGTAGAGTACTGCCATAACAGCAGGGATGGGCTGAAGCTAGTGGACAGGCCAGCAGCACTGGCCGTGGCTCCCCTGCCCTGCTGCTTGGAGCCAGGGGCTAGAGCTCCCTCCCTCCTCCCAAACAACAGCTGGTAGGGAGGGTGAGGTGGTGGGGGAGAGAGAGAGGGAGGGGAGCCGGGTGACCACTGGCTGTGCCCTGCTGCAACTACCACTGCAGTCACAGGCCTGGCCTGAAGCAGTGGGTGGGGAGTAGTCCTGGCCCCGGTCCCCACTCGAGGCAGGGGGAAGGGACTGGAAGTAGGCCTCTGTCCCTGCCCCCCTTCCCTCCTTATTTTTTGACAGGCTAGTTCATATATAGTAAGGCTGGAAGGGACCTTGGAAAATCATCAGGTCCAGCCCCTTGCACCAAGCAGGAAAGAGAGCTGGGGTCAGGTGACCCCAGCCAGGTGCCTGTCTAGTCTCCTCTTGAAGATTTCCAGAGTAGGTGATTGTACCACCTCTGGAGGTAGCTTATTCCACAGTCTGGACATGCTAGTTGTGAAGTAGTTTTTCTTAATGTTGAGCCTGAAACAGTATTCTTGGAGTTTGTGACCGTTACTCCTAGTTTTCCCCAAGGGTGTCCTGGTGAATAGTTGTTCGCTGAGCCCTTGATGTACGCCTCTGCTGTAGTAGTAATTTTCTACCAAGTCCCCTCTCAGCCTTCTTTTTTCAGGCTGAAGAGTCCCAGATCCCTCAGGATTTTCTCATATGCCAATCAGGGAGGGTTGGCAACCCTAGGTGAAACACAGGCCTGTGCATGGGCAGGGTAACAGGAGCTCTCTGCCGAGGCGTGCAGCTCACCAGCAGCACAAATTGTGTGCTGCCACTCCTCACAGTTTTAGGTCTTTAGGTCCCATATCTAGAGAAGAGGTCAGAGAGCTTTCTCCTGTGTTGTGAGTGTTTTGGGGTATCCTAGGTCGTGGTGACTTCTGGGTCACAAAGAAATGGCTGCAGTGTTAGTCAAAGAATCAAATGAAAATAAGCAAGAAGCTTCAAATGTACATGTGTTCAGTTGATAGATTAGCTGGAAGAAACCATTAAGAAGAGACCTACCCGTGGTGCTGTGAGGCTACTCTTATTCTAGAGATTGCCCCGTTGGAGCTGGATGAGATAGTAGTACTAACTCGTTACACTGACTGTACGCATTGCAGTACCGCATGCTTATGTGGTTGCTTGGGTCCTGCATGGTAGAATCAGGGAAATCCATTGTCAAACCTCTTAGTAAAACTGTGCAGTCTTCCCTGACACAACACAAGGACATAATGCCCTAACCTGCCACAGGTAAAGCAGGGGACCATGGTGGCCAGTGTCCTGCTGCTGTCAAGGTTTTTAATGCACGTTCAAGATCCCAGGAAGAGGGCTGTGCCCCTCTGCTGTAGAGGAAGGCAAAAAAAAATAAAATCCGTGTAGTCAATACCAAGCTAACAGTAGGACCAGGGGTTGGCAAAATATAGCATGCAGGGTGGATCCGGCCCCAGTAGTTCCCTGGGTCCTGCCCAGCCCAGGCCAGGATGTCCCACGGTGCTAGACATGTCTGCTGAGATCAGAAGGAGCATCGGTGCCCAACGCAGGCTGCAGGGCAGGACCTGATGCTGGGCACCTCTGGACAGGAGCCCAGCAGCAACTGGCTGCGTTCTCAGAGCTGCTGCTCCCAATCACCCCTTCTGCCTGGCGTCTCTGCTACAGCCCCCATTGTGTGGCTCCCACACAGCATTTGCCCCTCGATGTAATGCGCAGGGCCCTGCCTAGCCTGCATTCTCCCTCCCTGCAGCCCAGGCTCTCCACTGCTCCCCACTTTGGTTGTGGCTTTGCCACCTACCAAGCCCGAACCCACTGCCAAGCTCCTGGTTCTACTTGGCCCTTTATCATCCCCAGTGCAGAGCTATGATCCACTGCCTGCACACTCCTGCCTGCAGAACCAGCACCCGTCACAGGGGCATGCAGGTAGGAGCGTGCGGGATCGTGGCTCTGTCTTGAGCTCCAGCTGGGATGGCGGCACAGATGGGCAGGGACGAGGGCGGGTACACAGGGCCGAGGCTGGGATCCCAGACTAAGTAGTGGCAGCCTGTGGAACCCAAACAGTAAGCAGTGATTTCATGGCTGGTGGGACCGGGCTTCAGGGGCTGAAGGACCCCAGAGCATGCAGAATGCAAGGGGTTCCTGCCAGCTCTGCAATCCCAGAGGGGGCTTGGCTCTTTCTGCACACACCCTGACTCCTGACATTCGTTGGAGCCAAGCTTTAGCCCATCCTGAACAGTGCCTGGAGAGATACCTAAGCAGATGCCATTTTCAGCCCCCAGGCATGACTGGAAGGAGCCAGGGATGGTAACAAAAGGGCTAAGTGGAAGCAGAAGCTTGGCAGTGGGTCAGGGTTTGGGAGACGCTAGAGCCACCACCAAGGTAGGGCGCAGCGGGGGGACTGGGCCTCAGGGAGACAGTGCGGGCTGGGCAGGGATGTGCAGGTCACATTAGGCGGGAAGTGCCAGGTGGGAGCTGCACAGTGGGGGCCATGCTGGAGACTGCACATTGGAGTCAATTGGGAGAAGCAGCTCCATGAATGCAGCCGGTTGTTGCTGGGTGCCTGTCCTGCAATCTTGGGGTCTGTGTGGCGATTGGCCTGGGCCCGTATTGGGGGGACTAGCGTCCAGCCAGGAGGACGGAATGACGCCACTTAAGGATTTTGGTTAGCTGTTGCTGCCAAGGCAGGGGTGCTGTGGATGGGAATTCTGACTGAGCACACAGCAGCTCACCAAAACTCCCTATGTGGCTTGCAGGCCCAAATAATTGCCCACCCCTGGTAAGACCAATCTGAACAGTCCTTCCTGACCTGAAGTCTGGTGATCTGTTAGAACCTGAGTGGAGGGGCAAGACCCTCTAGGTAGGAACAGCCTCTGAGTTTAAGTTTCTCAGGCACAGCCAACACCCAGTGCTTTTAAGGAAGGCTTAAAAAATATTCCTAACACGTGTAGTAGCATGGGGAAAGGAAGATCTATTCCCTTTTCTTTATGGCAGCCATTCAGGTATTTGAAGGCTGCTATCATGTCTCCATTAAGCACTTTTTCTTCAAGCTGAACGTGCCTATTTTCTTCAGTCTCTCCTCAGATGATATGCCTTTCAGGCCCTTTCTTGATCATTCTCATTGCCTGCCTCTGGACCCCCTCTAACTTCTTCATATACTTCTTAAAATGTGGACCACAAAACTGCACACAATACTCTAGACAAGGCCTAACCAGTGCAGAGTGGAGAGGCACTCTCACTACTTCTGTCTTGCACTTAATGCTTTCATTGACGCATCCCAAAGCTATATTTGCCTTTTGCGTAGCTGCATCACACTGCAGATTCATAGCGCGTATGTGCTCCACCAAGACTCTTCTCGTAAGTGCTGCCATCCAGCCAGGTGTCACCCATTTTGTATTTTTATTTTTTGATTATTATTCCCGAAGTGTAGCACCCTGCACTTGTCAGCATTGAACTTCATCCTGTTGGCTTTAGCCCATTTTGCCGGTCTGTCAGGATCTTTCTGGATTGTGCTTCCATCCACCAGTGTCTTCACAATCCTTTCCAGTTTCATTTATCTCCAAGTTCTTTAAGCCTGAATATATCGCATACTGAATTGAAGTAACTGATAGACTTAGTTATTTTGTGCCAGTAGCATGGAAGTATAAGCAAAAGTAGAAGCTGAGGGTATTTTATTTAACTCTAGGATACAAGACACAAGAATTGTTTCTTTTTGAGCACTAAAAAGCATGAGAACTGTATTATCCCTTCTGATGACCTAAATCTAAGAAGCTGTTGCGGTAGCTTTGGGAAATACTCTCTTATTCAAATATCACTGCACAATGGTGTTAAGCCTAGTTAGAGATAGGTAGTATTTAAAATATAGGCCGCATTGAGAGGAGGGAGCATTTGGGGCTGTTTGAACATCAAAGTTGGTGTAGCGCAAGGTCTGATTATCCTTAGTTTCAGTGTAGAGAACTCTTACCTGCTGGTTTTCAGTCTTAGAAAGTTTAAGTGTTTGTCTACAGGATTTGGCCTAGGGCAGCTCTCTGCATTGTGGACCAGGAGCCGAAATGTCATGCTGACAGCATAATACAATCAGCTGGCTTGGTTAGGGTCCTGGCTCCCATTTCCGCTGCTGAGCAATAGAAGCAAATGCTGCAGCTGGCAAAGGGAAGAGAGCTTAATTCATCCATCAATTTACAATATTAATATGACAGTATTCTTCAGAGCATTTATGTTTGTGCAAGCTGTGATTTCTGGTTCCTAACAGCAGAGCTGAATTCTTTGAAATCCTCTGTAGCAAGCTAGAAGGGACTGAAAGCTGTAGTAAAGAATCTCTTTCAGTTGGCTATTTGGTGTTTGTAAACTGACTGTAACTGTGTCTTTGAGTTTGTGATGAGGAGAGTTAGGAGGTAAAAGGAACAGAGTAAAGACTGTGTGTTAGGGAAACTTTTGCTTTATGTGGATGGGCTTATAAAACTGCTTGGGATGGAAGACTGAATACAGCACTTATTTTCACTAACTCAGTGCCCTGTAAACATCTGTATGCTTTAGGTATTCTGTAGAAGCAGCACTCCTAGTCTGGCATCCTGGCATTTCCAGTGCCTGCCAGAGTGAGACTGGGGATTCTTGTATGATGTACTGCTGATTTTAATCTTTTCCTTTTCCTCTATAGGGAACAAGGAAGCCTTTTTCTTTTTTTCTTGAGATGCTTTATTGGACTAAGTGTCTGAATTTTCTATACGGTTAGTCCAATAAATCAAAAGAATCCTCTTGGTCTTCTCCTAGTCCTTTCACCATCATGGCTATAACAACACTCACATCAGCCCTCCACCCATACTTGTTCTCTTAGGAAATGTAATTAAATGTCTGTTGTGGATAAAATTAACATTTTAGGAGTAGGGAGAGCTGAACTCTGCATTTCAATATGCAGTTTCATTGGATGTGCAAATACGTCTCCGTCACTGGGAAGAATCTGAGCAGTTGGTGCTCATACTCCTACCATGCTGTTCATTTACCTGACTCCTCTTCTGTTGTTATGTCTGCATTCACCAGAAGCTATCAATGTAGAGAAAAAGAACAGACAGACAAAAATGTACCCATAAAATGTTTTGTTTTGCAACCAACTGGGGAGCTGGCATTTAGAAACAATAATTTTAAACTGTGTTGAGGTTTCTAATATATATTTGTTTGTTTTCTTACAGAGATGGGTGTTATGCCAGAAATAGCTCAAGCTGTAGAAGAGATGGACTGGCTGTAAGTATAAGCACTTAAGGGACATGTCTATGTGTGCAGTTAATGGGAAGCAATAAACTCCAGAGCTTATTGCTCCCAGGCATGCCATTTAAATGTGTGCCCGGAACTGCAGCATGTTGAGCCAGGTTGGAGGCCTGGGGGTCAGTTTGCCAACCTGGGACTGTTTCCCTCCCGGCCCCCTTCCCAGCTCAACAATGTGTTGTGGAGGGGCTGGCTGGGGCATGAGGGGGGTCCCGTGCAGGGGTAGCTGACAGGGAGGCCCTGCACTGAAGCACCCTTGTGCCCCAGCCAGCCAG
The DNA here is from genome assembly GCF_001723915.1 of Gavialis gangeticus. Lineage (NCBI taxonomy): Eukaryota > Metazoa > Chordata > Crocodylia > Gavialidae > Gavialis > Gavialis gangeticus. Next base: position 15,169,529 of record NW_017729028.1, read on the forward strand.
GCCAGTGTCTATGAATGTGCTGCTGCCAAGTTTTAAAAAAAAAAAAAAAAAAACCCCAAAACCTCTATGGCAGGACAGTACTTGTATTTACAAGTACTATCCTGCTTCGGAGTTGATTAGTTTACTGCAGCTTAACAGGGACTCATGTATAGACATGTAACATTTACTGCAGAGCTAATTAGCTACCCCACAGTAAAAATCTCATGTAGATGTGCCTGAGTTAAGGTTTTCTGTTAACTTTTTTTCCCTTACGTATTAATGTATAACTCAACTTTCCAAAATACCAGTTTCTGTATTTGTTTGAAAGCAGAGATGCATATCCAGCCCTTTATCCATGGTAAGACTTAACTCCTTACCATGCATGACTGAAAAAGCCAACAAATAAGTGTAGACCTAGTCAAGTCTGGAAATTCAAAGCAAGATTTTGATTGTAGCTTGTATCTTGGTTCCTGGTCTCTAAAAAGCTCTGTGCGCTCAGCTTCATTGAGTTTATGATCAGCTTCTTGAACCAGTAGTATGATTTAACCACTACAGAAAGTGGTTTCCAAGCTGTAGTTTGTGAATTTCTGATGTTTCATAGAGTATTTTGTGGATTGTCTCATTCTGCTGCCAAAAAGTTGTCTGGTTTCATGAGTTTGGCTTGTCCCTGCTTCCCAATGCTAATTGAGTTATCCAGAACTGAACTGATCAGTTAAATACTTCATTTCAACATCTGCTTTATATCAAAGTTAAGAATGCTATCTGTAGAGATCCCAGAGAATACATCTCCTGAATACATTTCTTGCCTATATAAAAAGAAATGCATTCATTTGTTCATTTGGTATGTATGCTTCGGGATATTGGCTAAACTGTTGTTATGACCTCCGTTTACTTTAAATAGTAATTCAGAATTCTGTCACATACAATAGACTAGCTCTTTAGCCTATGGCATTGTTTGAGTTTTAATCTAAAGTGTTGTTTTCCTTTGCTAGTCTTCCCACAGATATTCAAGCTGAGTCTATCCCCTTAATTCTAGGAGGTGGCGATGTCCTTATGGTACGTATGCTAATAGTTATTGTTTAAGACGTATGGGCTTTGTTTCTGACATTTTAAATTAAGCGTTCACAAATTAGGTTGTTCAAGCCTTAGTTCGGAGCAGGTTTTGTGAAATTTTAGTCACTGCACTTGTAACTGTTTCCAGAATGTACTATACAAGAGTGTTTTACTGAAACAAGATGTAACTGCCTTGAATTTATTAATGCATTGGTCTATTTTTATTATAAATCAATAATGATATACTATAAATTAATTATTACAGTCTTGGAACCAAGAGTTCTAGTTGTTTGTATGTCTTTTTATCTCAGTCCTCACACTTAATGTTAAACAGGTAAGGGCCAGTTACATCATTAGTTATGTTGGCTTTTTATTGTCAAATGGGCATCAAAGATACAGGTTTGTACTGTATGAGTTCTTAGAAACCTAAAGAAAAAATAAAAATAACTAATATTGCAGTTGATTTCTAATACACCTATATTCTCTTTCTCTGGGGTTTCCTCTTGCAAGTGTTCAAATTGACCTTTTAAATTAGTCGAGAGCAAGATTGTAAATTGTTTTAAATGTGTACAACTTTAAATGATTTGGAGGAGTAAGTTCTCATTTAGATAGCAAGATAGCACAGTTATTTCTAGTAAGTTAAATTGTTTTTTACAGTTCATCCATGTGGTCCCCTCTGAATGGCTATGATTTACAAATCTACTGTAGTTTTCATCCCTTAGAACTCCAGAACATCCCATGAACTACATTCAGATGGTACATTAATAATGAAAAGTTGCCACCTCTGGTGGAGAGTGGAAGATGAACAAAAAAAAATATTCAATGTGCTGGGTTAAAGTGGCAGGAAAAAATACAGCAATAATCAAGCATCTTCTGATGAAGGAATCTTTCTATTGAATATTGCCCCTCAGCCTGGAGCTTTCTCAGCTGCACATTGCGGTTATGTTTAGTTTCTATCCCAGTGGGTCTGCACAGCAGTGAGCAGTGCCAAGCTGTACCTTGTACATCACCAAGGAAAGCTGGAACTGACTTCCATTCAGGCCCAGTGGCTGATGTGTAGGGAAACCAGTTCATCCAGGTTTGTCTATATGGATGCAACCCAGAGAACTGAAAACATTCAAATGGAAAAGAAAAAGGATGAGATAATCACAGAACCCAAAAAACTTAGGAGAACTGCAAGGGATTCACAGACATCACAGCCAGAATACAGTTTTAGGCCAAGTTTTTTAACTGAAGGACCAGACAATAAAGGAGAAAACTAACTGAACAAAAGGAAGAGTGATGATAAGGTACAGAGGAAATTCAGATCACATTTGTAAATTATTTAAAATTGATGCAACTTTCAAATTAACACACTGAAACATTTAAAGTATGTAAATGAGGCCTTACCTGGCTATCTTGCAAAGTGAGTTGCTTGTGCTCTTCATCCTTGCAATCCTTTATGGATAGCTATAGCAGTGCTATTTTATTGACCTGCTGTAGGCAGATATAGTAAAGGCAAAAGTAAAATTTAAAGTATGGTGGAATTTTAAATGTTGCTCTTTAACTGCTCTAATTTAAATTCTAAAATATGTTTTAATTTGTTTCCAACATAGGCTGCAGAAACAGGGAGTGGAAAGACTGGTGTAAGTATTGTATTTAATTAATGTATTAAAAACAAGAAGGGGAAGAGGGTCTGAATGGACGCAGTTCTGATGATAAATACAATGGCTTACTCCAAACATCTGATTCTAAAACATCTCATAACATAAAATATAAGTATAAAAATGTGGAAATAAAATAACTTTGTTTTAGGCTTTCAGCATTCCAGTTATCCAGATTGTTTATGAAACACTGAAGGACCAGCAAGAAGGCAAGAAGGGAAAAGCAACCATCAAAACTGGTGGGGCTGGTAAGTCTTTGTACTTAAGGTTGTAATTTTTCCTAAAATTTAGGAATGCCATTAGACTGACGTACAAAACTTGGAACTGAACATTTAAAAAAATCTTTAACATAATATTGCTTCAGTTTTAAATAGATTTTGGATTTTAAATGCTTATGAAAAGGGATGTTTATACAGTATGTGGATATTTAAAGAGGTGATTGGAGCTGTTGCAGTAGCTTTCAGATTCCAGTTAAAATTGGAGTCTGTTGTATGGTGATGCTTTTGCATGACATCTAATGCAGAGATGCTTTAATCAGCTGCATGTGTGTTAGCTTTGGAAAGAAAAGCAGTATAGTTATACTAGGGACCTAAAGTCCCTTCTAGACATGCCCTTAATATAGGCAATGTACCTCTTTGCCTTAGAATTGTTTCTGTATATTGGTATGATTAACTTAAAAGGCTGAAAATCTTGGTTTTTATAGGTTTCAGGAATACGCAACTATAGGTACGGGCATGCATACATTTGGAGCCATTTTAAAAGGGGAATTTTTCAATAGGGAGCTGCTGATTGGGATTGCACAGTGGCTCTTCAATTTTAACAGTTATGTGCATAGGCCAGGAGAAATACAGATGGAGAAAAACTGTTCCAACTTGAACCCTGGATAAAGCAGTATTAAAGTGAAGCTTATTGGATACATAAAATATTGTTCCTAGCTTGTGCATACACGATTGTTAGAATGGAACAGCTGGTGCACATTTTGAAGAAAGAGTTCCCTCTTCCATTTTGAAATAGCTCCACATGGATGTGTGCGTCTCCATGTTGTTGTCCTCTGAAGGATGCATTAAAATAAATAGTATTCTAGTCAATAGCTTTTTAATAGATATTCAGTACAAATCGTCTCCAAACAAATACAAATTATATAAGAGTAATCATTGCGAATGTCTTGCTCTCAAAATATCTCGAACACTTGTATTTTCCTTAATACTAAACTTATCTAGTGTCATCATGTACCATAGACTGTACAGCCCCTAGTTGCTTGAAATGTAATTTGATACAAAATCCAGAACATTATGTTCTAGATGTCCTCTGAAGGCTTACTCATGTTCCCAGCTTTAAAGTTACCCTTATATCTGAAATTAGGCCTGCCAGCTTAAGACCTCAGTCTTGAAACCTTTCATTTCCTACAACATGTATCCAAAATATTTATCATATTACATGTTGCTTGCAACTCATGTGGATTCTTAACATCAGCTGTTCTTATTTTATTGGTTTAATGTCCTTTTCCTGCTATCTCTTTTAACTAGTGCTCAACAAATGGCAAATGAACCCATATGATAGAGGTTCAGCTTTTGGTAAGTTATCTTAAAACTGTTATGTGAATAATAAATTTGAATCTTTATAATGTAATGTGTAAATATAGGGGCTTAGTTCTGAGTACTGTTCAACAGTGTGGACTACTTACATGAGAGATTTGTAGGGTCTTAACCAAAGTCTCATCCAGTCTTGGCACTGGGATGAAAATGCCATCTGTGTGTATGTGGCTTATTTATTGAGAACTATTTGTTCTCAATACAAGTTTTTTGTAAATACGTGGAAGAGCATCAGTTTTGCACAGTTAGGCCCCTGGCAGACATTACATTTATCACCCTATTAATGAGTTGAGTGATGAATTTTGACATAAATTACTTGAATGTATGTTCTCACCAAATGAAAATGGCAAATGAGCTGCAAAAGTGGCAAAATAACCTCAAAGAGATTATTTCTTAAATGTAGAATGTCTTTGTAGCTCATTTATATAGTGCTTCAGTTTCAGTTATGGCATATTACACATCAGGTGGTATGGCTTCCTTAGGTTCTCCAGTATCCCGGGATACACTGCTTCATCTTACCACCCCTCACCAGGGTTGTCAAACACAACTTAAAGCTGCCTGTAGACAGCAGCAGAGAGTGGGGCATGTTCTTCACTCTGGTGAAATCAACAAATGATGCAGCCCTGGCTGCTGTCACCAGTCAGGGGCTGAAATCACAGTGCCTGCAGTCCCAATAATAGGTTGACAGCCTGAAGGTACTGTGGTATTAACTTGCTTTATATATTGCATTTTTTACATAAGGTACAATGGCTTTATATTCTAGTATTTACCTCCCCTAGAGATTATGCCAGATATTGGTTTGATATAACTTTAAACTGATCTCTGTGTTCTTAAAGCCATGCTTAACATGGAATGCTTTTGAAAAAAGGACTATGACAGAATTCTGTATGCCTAGGAACACATTGTTGGTATAAACAGTGTTTCCAGCAGAATTCTTCTAGAAAGGAGTGTTAACAAATATTTAATCTTGCTTTTCTATAAATGTTTGTGCAAAATTGGATGAACTTGCAATTAGACATGCACTAATACATTGGTCTGTTATTGGATCAGTACTGATATAAAGCAAACTGGCTGTATCAGATATCGGCCTGATGGGGCTGATAATTTGGCCAATAAATGCCCGTGCTGCATGCAACTGCAGCACAGTACTCAGACAGCAAGGAGCAAAGCCAGCAGTGTGGAGAGCTGCCTCCAGCTGGTACATCGGGTGTGGAGGGGAGGTGGGGAGCAGATCAACACCCCCTGCAGTGAGGGAGGGGGTGGAGCTGCGGCTCTTAGTGGGGAGGGAGGTGGCTTCTGCCTCTGCTTGCACCCCGGGGGGTCAGGGCAGGCTGCAGTCGCAGTGTTAGCCACGGCTCTTTTTGGCGGGAGCTGGGCTCAGGGTGGGCGCCAGTGGCACTGGGAGGATGCTGCATCCACCCCAGATTTCACCGCCACACCGCTGTCAGTGCCACAGCCACCCAGTGCAGCCCTGGCTGTTCCTGGCACATGGGTGGGGGTGGAGCATTAAGCTGGGGCTGCACTGGATTGCTGGCAGCAGTGCTGGGAGTGGAGCAGCGGTGAAACTTGGGGTGGATGTAGCATCCTCCCAGCGCCACCAGTGCCGCCTCTGAGTCCCAGCTGCAGCCTGTCCTGTCCTGCACAGATCTGGGGGACACCCCCCCCCATGCCCTCCTGGGGCGCAAACAGTAGTGGGAGATGCCCCTCCCATAAGCTGTGGCTCCAGCCACCTTCCTACCCCACCTGTGCAGTGCCTGTCCCCTCCCTCACCACAGGGGATGTTGATTTGCACCACACTGGACTTACCAGCTGGAGGCAGCTGCATCAGAAATTGGATCTATATCAGCTGATATGCTTCCTTAAATATCAGCTATCGGTATCAGCCCCAAAAATTTGTATCGGTACACCCCTACTTGCAGTGAAACCTTTCCAAAGATGCAGTTTTTCTAAGAATATTGTCATTGTTAGTTATTTTTCTTCCACATCCTTGAAGCTGTATGCGTACTTGTACCTTTCCAGATCTGCACTCCATTGTGCGAAGTGGTGGTAAACTCTGCTTATTTTAAATGTCATTAGAAGAGAAATCTAGTTCAAATACTGGAGGAACAGACATTAAGTATGCAATCATAAAAAAAGTAAGGCTGGAAGGATGCTCAGAGTATCATTTAGCCAGCCCCCTACACAAGGCAGGTTCATTCCTGTCTAAACCATCCTAGACAAATTTTGTCTAATCTCTACTTAAACTTTTCAAATAACGCTCTCTCTCAACTAGCAGGCACAGTGCCCAAAACATCAATAATGACTTAACTTGCCACAGGTAAAAGCAGGGGAGCAAGGGCATCATCGGTGTCCTGCCACTGCAAAGGCAAAAAGGAGTGTTAAAATATGCTGATGAGATTTGAGAAAGAGGACCTCACTGCATTGGAGCTTTGCTTCTTCCTCCAGCTGCTGAACTGCCCTCCCCAGTTTTCACCTGCTCTGGGCTGAAGAGTTCTTCTCAATGGTTATTCACCTTTTATTTGGTAGTAACAAAGGATGAAATTGGATTCAAACTGGGTCAGAATTTTTACAGGTACAATATTAAGATGCGCATTTTTTGATGACTACCCTTAAAACATTTTGTCTTGTTCAGCAATTGGTTCTGATGGTCTCTGTTGCCAAAGTAGAGAAGTAAAGGAATGGCATGGGTGCAGAGCAACCAGAGGAGTGACTAAAGGTAAGCATAACATTCTAATTAATATGTTTTAGAAAAGTTTAACTTTCTGACATAGGTAATTGACTTTGTCAACCTTGTTTTTCTGTTGTTAGTTTTAACTTGTCTATAGTCAGAAAAGTCTTTGAGCAGAAGTTAACTTTTTATATATTTTTGTTTTTTTAAACTCTTTTAAAAAAGGAAAAACTTTATTTTCCCTCTTCAAATTAACCAAATTTAACCATTTTAACTGAGCTTGAATCAGAATGTTTCATATGTACTTACTCTTAATTCTTTTAGGAAAATACTATTACGAAGTATCCTGTCACGATCAGGGCTTGTGCAGAATTGGTTTCTCCACCATGCAGGCTTCATTAGATTTAGGTGAGTTAACTCCTAATAAGAAAACTCGGACACCCAGCTGGCCTGCAGCTATGGAGGACTGCTACAGTCTTGCTGCAGGCTTGCAAACAGGAAGGCTGCCTGAGGAGTAAACTCTGCTCCTCTGTTTTCATTTCAGTAAGGGGCTAGGAGTGTTTAATGCAAATGAGCTAAGACCAGAAACAAAGCATTGTTCTGCTATCTAAGGCATGGTGTTAGAGTAGAAGAAGACTCTAAAGATTGTGTGGGATTGAGTATTGCATGGTGTGATAGTAATACAACAGTTTTGAGAGAGACACAGTATAGCCATTGGTAAATGGAAAAGTATGAACTATGACCTTCAACCCAGATTAAAACTGTTTATGTTGCTTTGATTCTAGGCACTGACAAATATGGCTTTGGGTTTGGTGGAACTGGAAAGAAGTCTCATAACAAACAGTTTGACAGTTATGGTGAGGTGAGTTTCAGTTGCTTATTGCAGGGGCTTTCAAACTTTTTTTTAACAAGTGTACCCTTCCTGCCTCGAAGTTTCAGCTCATGTACCCCTTTTATATTAAAAATTATTTGGGGGAGCTGAGCACACGCGTACGCTGCCCCCAGCAGGTAAGTCTGGGGAAGGAGAAAGGGCTGTGGGGTGGTGGGGGGAGGTAGATTGAGGCCCCCACAGTGAGGGACAGAGCGGAGCACAGATGGGGGCTGGGGTGAATGGGGCCCTGGCCGGGCTGGGTCATGGAACAATGGGAGCCTGGGCGGCTCGTCCAAGGGCGCAGGGGGACTCCAGCTGCTGTGCACACCCCGACAGGCCCAGAGGGCGCATGGCCACCTGATCTGTGTGTGGGGCAGAGGCAGTTGCCACTGCATGCTGGGCTTTGTTGCTGCAGCTGCCCCAGGAGCAGTGTAATGGCTGTGCAGCGCCCCCTGCTTGCCCAGCTGTGGACTCGTGACATCGCACCAGTCCGAGGGCAACTACGGCAGTGCACAAAGCCCAGCGCACAGTGCCCCCCCAGGCCTCCACTGGGGTGTGTGCAGCAGCAGGAACACCCTCCCACCCCCTCCAGTACTTCCTACAATCTTTTTAAGTACTCCTGGGGCAGGGGTCAGCAACCCCTGGCAAGCGTGCCGAGCATGGCATGCACAGCCATTTTGCTCAGCACACCACCGCCAGCCTGGGCACTAAGCAGCTGCTGCCAGCCATGGAGCTCAGGCTGTTCCCAGCAGGTAGCTGGGAGGCTGCAAGCCATGCTGGATGCAGACCAGGCTCCATGGGCCAGCTGCAGCCAGGAGGCTGCAAACAGCTGCTCTGGGCTCTGGCATGTTGGCACTCCGGCACCTTACAAGGTAGACATTGTGGGGGGTTTTCGGCACTCTGGCCAAAAAATGTTGCCTACCCCTGCCCTAGGGGCACACGGACCCCGAATTGACAACCATTGGCTTATTGTAGAATGACATTTCGCATCCATTACATTTCTGGTTTTTAGAAATAAAGTTCTTGTATGTTGGCTCTATGCTGTGCCATACATTGCTAATCTTAGAGAGTGAGACATAAACTGAACTTAAATCCTACAGGTGCTTACAAAAAACAACATTTACATTGGTTAACTAAACAAATTAGCCACCATCTAAATCTTCCACCTAAACATAGCAATAGAGAAATATGTTTGGGATGGGGAAGAATAAACTTTGCCTCTTTTCTGTGTGTGTGAGTTCAGGGGTCTTGGACTAGTTCTGAGCCTTTTTTTCCTCCAGTGTTGGCATCTGACTTCATATGATACCCACCTGTCCATATACATTACATCCATGCCAAAGAGGGTTTTGTATCCCAATGAGCAGTAGTTAATGTGAAACAAACCCTTTATTGAATGAGTCAAAAAAATAATCCTTGTCAGAATACTCAGTTGGATACCAGTAAATTGAAGTTTGTCAGGCCTAGCTTTTTTTTTTTTTTTTCTTTTCCATTTAGCTACTCAGTTTAGAATTAAATTTTATGGAGGTTTTTATCAGAGCTTTTTGTTTTCTGAATCCTGATTTAAAAAAAAAAAAAAAAATCTGTTCAAAATTAAGTAGCTTTTTTTTTATTCCAGACAGCTTCAGATTTTGATTGCCCAGCTCAATTCCTGTAACTCAAACAAAAACACAACTTGAATAATTATTTTATATGGTATTGGTCAACTGTTCAAACCTTAAACGTCACAGCTTATAAGATGTAATCGCTTTTGGATTACTAACATTGAAGCACTTCATAATATTCCAAGCTTTACTAAATAATGGTTACATTTAAGAGCTGATCAGTGCAGTTCCTTACTGGGTACATAGAGCAGCATCTTCAAGTGTCAGAGCATAGCTCTGTTATCTGATGTTCAGGGTTAGGTTTGTGAAATAAATCTGAATTACAGTGCATTTCTAGTCATCACAGTCTTTCCAAATAAATTAACGAATGCTTTTTTTGTTTATGATCAAATTTATGGTGTAAAATCATTATCTTATGTTTTTAAATACATTAAGATGCCAGCTTTCCAAGTTCTGGAATAATTTGGAGAGCACATATTTGTCATCAGAGGAAATAGTTTTAAGATAGAACTGAAAATAATACAGCCCAATTTTCTGAAGATACCGATACAATTAGGAAAAGGGGTCAAATAAACTATAAAAATCAATAGAATGTAAGCACTGACTTCTTTTAGGACTAGTTCAAATGAGTTGTACTTGCACAGTCTGTCTTCTCTTTATAGGAATTCACCATGCATGATACAATTGGATGCTATCTAGATCTAGATAAAGGGCAAATAAAGTTTTCCAAAAATGGTAAGTTCTTTCCTTTTCTTTTT
>NW_017729028.1:15184693-15195172 GCF_001723915.1 Gavialis gangeticus
GGGGGCACTTTAATTAACAAGCTGTGCTAATTAAAAGCACCTGAGCATCATGTGTATCAGCGTCTGAGCTTTAGTTCAAAGCACTAGTTCAAAGCAAAATGTATCATCAAACAGGCTTTAGTTTAAAGCACCCCACCACCATGTTTCAGCATGGGGACACTGATACACGTGACACTGGATTCTGTTCCAACACGCTGGATTTCCAACCTGTCAGAGCCAGCTCCCTGCACATGTACAGGAGCCCACTATGTCTAACATCAGCTTGAAATCCCACCACACGTAAGGAACCAAGCACTCTTTGCATCCTGTGTTTTGAAGGTAATTTTAAATGTCACAATACATATTGGTCTGAGGGTTGTTCTAGGCTTTCTTAGCATGTTATATTTCATAACTATTTTTATATATCACACTTGCATACTTGCCTTCATCAGGTAAGATCCAGTGGGGGTGCAGCGGGTGGCTGTACCCCCTTTTGCATTGGACCACGCTACAGGAGCCTCTAGGGACTTCTGTAGGCCCTTAAAAGGAAGTGAAAATTCTTCTCTCCTCCTGTCTCCCACCTGGTACAGTTGTTTTCCCCACTGTCTCAGGGCGAGGGTTGTACCAGAGCTGTTTTTGTCTATCACAGTCGGGTTGCATATGGGATGGGTTCAGTTGGAGACAAGAAAAGGAGAAGTAGGGATAGGTAGGGGGGAATCCTCTTTCCTGGATCTGCTCTGGGAGTAAAATGTTGCGGGCTGGGGATTACCCTCCTGCTCTGCTGTTGCCGCTGTCCCCATCCTTAGATGAGCCCAACTGCAGCGCATCTTGGTTGGGATGGGTAGGAACAGCTCTGGTGCAATCCCAGCCCCCTGAACAATGAGGGAAGCAACAGCAAGCTGGGGAGTAGCAAGGGATGAGAGGGGGGATTTTCACCTACTTTAGGCAGTTTTTAAAAGTGCCTGGAGGTTCTTGAGGGTGGTTTGCTCACATTGGTGGGGGAGGAAGCAAGTAGCTAGTAGGGCTGTGTGAAGCTTCGGTCACTGATTCAATTTGGTGGAGATTTGGCCCAATTTGATGGCCAAATCTCCGAATCGAATCAAGAGGCCCTTTAATCCTTCCAAATCGATTGGGAAAGATTCAACAATTTGGACATAGGTACAGCTTTAAATGTTTTTTCTACATACCTCAAGGTACCAAGTGGCTTGCAAATGCTGAGATGGTGGGGCAGGTGGAGCATCCCACAGGAGCGTGGGGGTGGTCCCCAGCATGCTTGGCAGCAGACCCAGGAGTAGACCAGAAGCACTGCCAATCCACTTCTGGGTCCCCCAGGGAATGCACGCCCCTCCCCAACTGGTGCCTCCTACATCTGGGGGGGCCCCCTGCGCGCTTGGCAGCAGACCTGGAAGTGGATTGGACGTACTTCCGGTCCACCTCCGGGTTTACCGCCAAGCGCATGGGGGAGGGGCCCCCCCACACTCCTGTGGGATGCTCCATCTGCCGCATCATAGCAGCGTTCATAAGCTGCGCCTGGTACCTTGAGGTATGTAGAAAAAACATTTAAAGCTCTGTCTGTGGCCGAATCACTGATTCTCTGAATTGGCACTGAATCTTCAGATTCAGCCAAATCTGATCGGGGACAGTGATCTGAATCGAATCGCTGTCCCCCCATTCGGGCTGAATCTGAATCGAATATGGCCCGTTTCGCACACCCTTCCTAGCTAGGGGTGCAACCGTCCCTGCATTGTGGATTGCTGTTCTTGCATCCCTCCCCACCCCTATCCCTTTGGGAAATCCTGGATATACCTCTGGTCTCCATTATTGTAGTTTCTTTTTTTGTAATCTTGCATCATAGCTACCTAAAATTTGCTGAAGTAGTTCACCTCAAGTGGTGGCTTTTCTAATGTAGAAGAATCAAGTTTGCAACTGTATTATATTAAGTACATAAAATGCAAACTTGTACAATGGTACAACATTAAAATTGAAAACAGGGGCAGAAGAGAATAAAATACAGAAGCAATTTTGTCCATCTGTTGAACTGTTAGGATGTGACAAAATGAGAAAGCAGTTGATAGAAAATGCCTTTTATATGAAGCAAGTGATCTAGCAGAACTAACAATTTTTAACTCTTGAGTTTTCCCTTTCAGCTATGTTCACAACCCTACTGTTACAACAGATCTATTAATACATTAATCTTCAATTTTCCATTTACAGACAACATGCCTTTAAAACTTTGATTAACTACTCAAAAGTGATTAAAGTGGTTCCAATACTGATAAATTTAACATTTCATTACTTGGGCAAAAATGTTCAATTTCATACATCCTTAATTAGAACTGGAGTGTTTTTAATACAGAAGGATTTTAAACACAGGGCTGAAAGGTAGTCTAAAACTATCTATTCTAACCTCTTGTTCAGAAACAAAGTAAATCTATAATGTGTTTGCTGCAGGAGAGAACACAGTCGTAGTCTCCCAGTTCTTGTCAGGATCAAAATTACTAAACCACACTCCCAGAATATGAGGGTCATACAAAAGGTGCAGATAAAGAGAAATAATCTGATAACAGTGCTTATGGCTCATTTTTGGGGAAACGTATTTAAAAAGATGAATAAGCTTTACTGCTTGATAAACAGCTGAACTAATTTTTTTTAACCAATTCTAGTTGTTTGTTTGAGACATTTTAACAAAAAACAGATCTTGTTTGAAGTTACCACTACTTTCTGAAGTGATTTATGTGTATATGCATGTTTTGTTTTTAGAATGCTGAACTGAAATTCAATTTTGGTGAAGATGAATTCAAATTTCCACCAAAAGATGGTTTTATTGGTCTTTGCAAAGCTCCTGATCGTGATGTGGTAAAATCCCAGCACACAGGTAGATTTTGAAGCTTTAATATTAGAATTTCTGGACTATCAGAGTCTATTCAGAGGCTGAATAGAAGTTTTCTGTGGTTTTTTTGTATGGGTACATTGTACTGGTATAACTGGTCCCAATTTTAAATTGCTGGGGACTGTTCAATGAATTCTGTAGGAGCAAAGTTAAAGCATCTTAGGGAAAAATCTCACTTGCTGTTAATGTAAGTCATAATTGCATATAAGCCAGGGCTGCTCAACTGGCAGCCCACAGGGCCGATGCAGCCTGGAAAAAGTTCACATTTGGCCCGTGGGCCTCTGCTCCTGCTGCTGCCAGGATTTCTGGCTCCCACTCTCTCTAGCTTCTACTTGCTGGCCCCACAGTGGGAGGTGGGACAGGTTGGCTTAGAAAGGTGGGTGTTGGGGTGGGGGGGTGCACACTGCCCACAGTGAGAGAATGCTGCCCAGAATTTGGACAGCTTTCACATAAGCTAACATTTAAGGCAAGTTGGCTGTATATAGGGAAAATATTGAGGAATGGGCCTTTTTAACTTAAAAGGCATCAATCACTGAAAAGCAAACCTGTTAATTAGTAAGTGTTCCACTGAAGAGAAAACCAACTCCTCATTTATATGACTTTATGAAGAGTTGTCATGCCTGATTTATTTTTAAAAATTGAGCTCAAACGTCAGGTAAACATTTCTGTATCTACCTGCTATAGTTGATAGTGTTAATATGGCTTTGAAAATGTACCTTTCAAAAGGGCATTTTAACAATCATAGTAAATGAGTCACTCCATCAGTCATATTGGCTATCAGAGATAAAGTGGTATTTTCTGCTTTTGTTTTGGGTTTGTTTGTATGTGGTGTTTTTTTGTTTTGTTTTTTTTTTTAAATGGGGAAAAACTAAAGAAGTCTCAAAGTATGCTGTTTTTCCTTCTTTAGGAAGTGCACAGGTGGCTCAAACACAGAACCTTCCTAATGCTCCTAAAGCATTAATTGTGGAACCATCCAGAGAGTTAGCAGAACAAACTCTGAACAATGTGAAACAATTCAAAAAATATGTAGATAATCCCAAATTAAGGTAACGACGTCTCAATATAATAACATCCAGATACGTTTTGGGTTTTGTTGTGTTTTGTTAGGTTTTTTGTTTTTTAAACCATCAGTCTCCATGAATGTAAGGTCATGCCTTACAGACCCTTCTTAACATTCTTAACTCTCCAGGCTACAGTGAGTGTGACCTGAGGTACGTTATGAAACAGAAATTTTGAAGAAGTGTGAGTGACAGACATTGCAGGGTACATGTAAGACCTCCACTGAAATGGGGAGAGAGGGAGAGAAATTTAGCTCATCTTTCTGCTGTGAAAAAACCTAAAAACATAGTACGTTTATTAAAGGCAGACAAGGAAGTGGAATATTTTAAGACGAAAACAAATGTTTAGCTACTCTGCTGTACATGCAAATTTTTGTACAGTAAAATATATGATTCAAAATGTCTATAATAATGTTTCGTAAACTGGGGTATACAGTGAATTTCTAGAGATTACATAAGAAACAGGAATTGGAAAAGGGGTAATGTGTGTATGGGGGGGGAAAAGAATTCTAATCTTTTAAGGGAGACTGTGAAAAAACTGGGTCACATGCTGTTTCCTAAATATATAAGAAATACCCTGATTTAATTAAAATTATTTATGTTTTTATTTTAGGGAACTGTTGATTATTGGTGGTGTTGCTGCAAGAGATCAGCTGTCTGTATTGGAACAAGGTGTAAGTTGTATTTTAATAACAGTTTTTTTTTTAATCATGCAACACACTTCATTTCTGTTCATCAGGGTTATAACTGAGCAAACTATTGCTAGATTACAATATTCTACAATATTTCTCATCGTACAGAGGAACTAACAAAACTATTTGCCATGTATGTACTTTACTTGATGTGTATATTAACTATTCTTTTTAATTATTCAGTTGCAGAAAACAATTTGTCTTCCAAAAACCTAAACAATTTGAAGTCTTTAGCTCAGTACTCAGTATCTCAATATAAATATATTAGTTTTCAGGTATTGTGTTTTCTTTATTAAAAAAAAAAACAAAGTTGGCTGCTTTTGGTAGATAGTCAGCTCTTAAATAACAAGTGCTTTGTATACGACTTTCTTTAAGCACAGGATCATAATATATTCTAAATCTGACTCTTGCCAAAAGTCTGCATCTACAACTAACTTTTTTTTTAATAAAAGGAAATCCCCATTGTTTGACCAAATTTAATGTATTTTCCGTAAAACAGTATTGCCTAGAAATGCAATTGCTAATCATCCTGTAATGCTTAATGGCGATCTGTTGTAAACTTCCCTGTTTTTCATCAGGCATGGATGTCAAGCTAATGATCTAAAAGTTATCTTGTCACACTTGTCTCTAAAATCCAGAAGGGGCAACTAGAGGGGAAAATCTTACTCGGCCCATGTCAGTTTAGACAATTGAAGTTTGGCAAAGTTAAATACCTTTGGCAAAGTTCCCATTATAAGAACCTGTTGTTTTTGTTTTCTTTTTTTTAAATGTCTGGTAGCCATTTTAAGTATATGTGATACTACTAGCTATAATTATCTACTTAAGCGCTTATGTTGAGTTTAGACGTGCTACCTACATATGCTTTTGTATTTCTCAGGTAGACATAGTTGTGGGAACCCCTGGAAGACTGGATGACCTTGTGTCAACTGGAAAGCTTAATTTATCTCAAGTTAGATTCCTGGTTCTTGATGAAGCTGTAAGTAGTACTCTTTTCAGCTTCGTATTGTGTTTTGTCCTTGGTAGAGAATACTACACAGGACAAGCTGATTTCCTCTTATGTGTTGAGGAAAGTTTTTTCATGCCTTCACAGCAATTACATATTCAAATATATTAGCAACTGACCACTTTTTCTTGCATTTCTTGCTTAAGTATCCTAAGTATAGTTTATAAGTGTAGTCACCAACTGAAAGCCTCCATCCATAAGGCATCCAAGGTTAAGCTTGTTGTATAGCTTATTCACACAAAGTTCATGTGTGTTTGAAAGTTAGATGCTTTCAGCTGAAAAGTATTTTGGGGGCTATTAATTTTTAAGATTGGGCGGGGGAGGAAATTAATAACCAAGAAGATAGTTGGGGCACTCTCCTAATTTAAATTTCATTTATCTGGGTGCTTGAACCCACCTCTTAATGGCTGTCCTAAACACTGAGCTGTTAAGTCATTCAGTCTGGCCTAAGGAATATTCCTCTCTGAAATACAGTAGAATCCACAGGGGGAGACTAAGAGATTCCTTTTCAGAATGCCTTACAACCTGGTAGTCACTCTTCTAGGAAGTGGAATGTGTAGGTTCAGGTCCAACAGGCAAAAGGCAGGATCTTAACTTACCCTTATCACCCACTTTCCAGGCAAGTTTCTTACCCAGTGGACTATTGTATTAAAGAAAAAAGTGTTTTGGGGGAGGGGAGGGGAGTTACTGTAAATTGTCTAGATGTTCCTTTGCTTTGCTTTGCTTTGGAATTCTCTGGTTTCTCTTCAGATCCCTTTATTAAGAATCCCTAAATGGAAGTATGGTTTGTTCAACCTGAAATAATGTTTTTGTTTTTATCAAAAATTTCGTTGTACTTTGAGCCAAGTCAGTGCTTTAATTCTTTTGGTTTGGAGATCAAACCAAAATATTAGTCATTGGTCATTCTCAAGTCCCACTCGGAAGAACTCAAATCAACATGTTACTTGCCCCAAGACAGGGGAGGTCTGAGTGGTGAAGCTTTTTGAAAGCTCCATCTTCTGGAAAACCTAAGTAGTCTTGTTCAAATGTTGCTCCCCATGCAGCATATAAGCCAAGGAATCGTGCATGGAAATATCAACCACAAAAAAACTCTTGGGAAGTATGGAGCCCTTGGAGCAAAGGAGACTTGGCATGATAATTAAAATATAATTCCCTATAAAAGACAGAATTATGAGAAAATATGTATTATTACTAAAGTTCAAAATACTGAAATATTTAATACTACCTATCTAGTCACACTGCAGTCAAGCACCAAACTTCTGGCTTCAGCATCTTCAAAAGCTTAATGTTGGTTCCAGAGTAGATGTGGGGGGTTTTGGGGGCGGGGAGTTAAAGGGCTTTTTTAACCATTTTTCTTCAAAATAAGTTTCATTTTTATTATAGGATGGCCTCCTCCTTCAAGGTTATTCAGATTTTATAAACAGGATCCACAGTCAGATTCCTCAGATAACTTCAGATGGAAAGAGACTGCAGGTATAAAGTTGTCCTTTTATTGTAATTTACAATTATGTTAACATGTTATATGCTGTGTTGAATATAACTTTTCAGTATTATGCATTTTATTATCATGAGGTATAGTTAATTCTCTTTGTGCTTAGCTCTTTGCCCAATATTTATTTCGACATCCATTCAAAGTTCTGGCTCAGTGCAGGAGTAAACTGAAATCTAATGGCACGCGCGCACACTCATAGAGCTGTGACTCAGAAATCTCATGTTTTAAGGGGTTTGTATCTAAGGCATTCTAGCATAATTCGGTTGTGCTCTGTTTTCTAAAACTACAATACCAGTCTTCATCCTTCAGCTACCAGTAATTTTGCTGATCAAAATTATATATAATTTTGGCTATACTTTCATTCAAGTCAGTTTTTAGAAAATTGGAGTAACTTAGCCAGTTGGTGATGATTTTGTAAGTAGCATGATTTGTTCCATTTAAGCTCTGTTGAAACTAGGAGCCACATCCAGACAAGCACAGCCATGCTGTATGGGCACCACGACATGTTTGTGTTGTCACATACTGCACTTTCAGCTGTTCTCCGTGCTGCAAGGGAGCCATGCAGGGAGCGGGGTTTTTAACCCCTGGATATTGCACACACAAGCAGAGTAGTACATGCAGAGGCCGTGCACACGGCTCAGAACTGGAACCTGGCTGGCCAGAGCCATGCTCTGGCTGCCAGGTGGGCTCTGAGCGGCAAGATTGCTGCTGCTACAGCCCCAGAAGACCCCCCAGGACGGCAAGTAAGGCTGCTTGGGGCCAGCCAACTGCTGTCCCCAGCCTCCCCTACCCCATCCAGGGTAACCTGACGCATGCCACAGGATATATGGCACGGGCTTAGTCTGGGGACAACTAGCAGTGGCACAAGATGTCCTGCTGCTAATTGTCCCCAGGGAACTAAACATCTACGCTCATGTGGACGTGGCCTGGGAGTAAGAAGGCAAAGAGATCTTTGCTTAGTGCTATTTTACTGTAACCAACACAAGGCAGTTTCTTATTTTATTTTTTTCGTCTTGATCAAGGAGTTATGACTCAGAGGTGCCGTATCACCAAGTTCTTGTCCTAAAGTGTTCGTACTGTTTCAGGTGATTGTGTGTTCTGCAACTTTACATTCCTTTGATGTAAAGAAACTGTCTGAGAAGATAATGCATTTTCCCACCTGGGTTGATTTAAAAGGAGAAGACTCTGTCCCAGAAACTGTGCACCATGTAGTTGTACCTGTGAATCCCAAAAATGACAAACTGTGGGAAAGACTTGGCAGGAATCATATCAGGGTAAGTAGCATATTATGTTCTAGAACCAGTTAGATGAAACTTAACTTGGAAAAAAATACAGAGCTTCACTTTCAGTAATTTAACCTGCTACAACTTAATCTTGTATGACTAACTACTCTTGTAGACCGGTGAAATGTTTCCAAGTTTCTGAGCATAGAATGTAGTCTGTTTTTAACACGAACTTTAGCACTTGGGTATATACTACAAATGTACAAATTAGATTCTACAAGGTAATTGTAGTTACAGGAGTCTGGTTGAAAGAAATCTCATTGTGGCAGCCTAGATAAGATGAGCATTGTTAATGCTCATGTCACATTGGAAAAGCAAGCAAAGGTAACTTCTTCGTTATCAAGTGAAGGTATATACCTAACATTTCAAATCTCAAGGTCTGTATTACTTTAATCTGTGATTAATCAGGAGGTCATAAAATATTTCTAATACACACCTTGCCTTAACAAGCTATAGGAATATTCCTTACAGTTGATGAGTTAATTTAAAAATCTTAGCAAGGTACTTTGCACTGGCCTGATTGATATTTCCATGCTATTTAAGTGCTTAAAAAGGTTTTTGAAATTCAAAATGCGATGCAACCTCTTTTTGAAATTTTTGAATTCTTTCTAAAGTTTCCTAGTGCTTTTAATGGTAATGTGTGGGTCTGTCAGAACTAGTGTATTGAACTTCACAACAAAATGTTTCTGTTTGGTTCCACTTCTTCTATACAATTTTGAGCTAATTTTCTTAATAGAAATTTAAAATCATGGATAATATAGTGCTTGGCTTCTGCTGTCTCTTGGATCAGCTTTTGCAGACAGGCCCATGGCAGACTTATTACATGGTTTACTTGTTAACGTTGTTATAAATAACTCTCCCATGCATTCAAGTAATCAGTGGTGCAACAAAAAGAGAAACCAGCCACAAAAATGATCCACATACAAAATGGGATTTTTTTTTTTTTGCCTGGTTTTCATCATGCCTTTAATTGATTTCATGGTAGGTGATCATGCTGCCTGCATCATGGGTTTAAGCTTACCAAGTGGTGTGAGGACATACTTAACTGTGTCATGAGTGTGGCAGCAGCAGCTGGGATTAGAAAAGCTTTAAGTGCTGGAGTACCAGGGAGCCTGTTGGCTGATGAGCTGAACCCTGTGTTGGTATGCTGAAAATCACACGAGGGAGCCCCTGCATGGTTGCAAAATGCAGCTTGTTGGCTAGCCCATGTGCTGATGGTTTCCCTGCACAGTGGCAGGGTGAAAAGGCACCATGAAAAGCACAGCATCAGGAACTAGTCCCTGGTACTGTGCTTTGCACCGTTTGCGCATCCAAGTAGTGCTGGCTCCAATCCCTGCTGTTGCCCAGTTGGAATCTGACACGTTTTATCCCCGATTACAAAAATCACAGGTTGGACGTTTGTTTTGGGAATCCAGTTGCATGTTCATTTTTGGGATCCGGGATAAATTCATCATATCCTGATGCCACAGTTATGTTAACATCCCCCCCCAAGGGCTACAGAGATCAGAAATTGTCATCCTTCTCAAACAGCCAATTTTTGGTTGGGGTTTGGGGGGGGGGCGTGTATTTTATTTCTGTTTTTTAATCTAGGATTTTTATATACTTTCAGGTGACCCAGTTTTGTTTAGCTAAACTGAACATATAACTCTTTTTTTTCTGATCATTTTTTTTTCTATTTATGTTTTGGTGGGATTTTAAATATTAAGGCTTATCTTAAGTTTGGGAGTATGCATTACTTCTGTGAGAGAGGAGTTGCTTGCTGTGTGCTACCATACTAAACTAAACTAAACAAAACAAATTAATATTTAGGTGTTAGTCTGGTTAGAGCCTCAGAACAATAAGTCAATAATTCTGCTTTCCACTGCCTAACATTAACAAGCCTCAAGAAAGAGATCAAAACTTAGAAAGTATAATGAATTCTGTATATCCGGTTTCTCATCCAACTTAGCCTGCACCTTCAAAATCTAAAGTTGGCAGCTCTACAACTAACCACTGGGGGGACACACCCTGTGTTTATCAATGCCGTTGAAACTATGAAATTCGTTGCTTGCTTGATGAGATCACTTTAAATAAAAAAAAAAA
>NW_017729028.1:15200172-15202156 GCF_001723915.1 Gavialis gangeticus
TAAAGTTGGCAGCTCTACAACTAACCACTGGGGGGACACACCCTGTGTTTATCAATGCCGTTGAAACTATGAAATTCGTTGCTTGCTTGATGAGATCACTTTAAATAAAAAAAAAAAAAATACTGGAAAACTGATTTGCTTTGCTTTGCTTTTTCACCAAAACTTACTTTTAAGTGAGTGAAGTCTTTACTGTTTATGGAGAAAAATGAGAAAGTTTTGTTTTAAATAGATCTATGCAAAATGTAGAATAAATAAATGCTGTTGGCACAGTAATACAAATTTTTTAATTACGCGTCTGAACAAATTTTTGGCCTATAGTTTATAATGTCCCTTGTGTTCTTTAGTCATGGTTAGAAGCATGCCACTTGCATATAAGGAAGTTGAATGTCAAGTAACTCATTTATATTTTAATGCTTTCCTATCTCTTCAAATTACTGTAGTTGCCATCTAGGCAATAGCTGAGAAGCACTATAGTCTAGAAAAATTCTAATAAAAAATTAGAATTTAATTCTGATTCTGGTCATCCCAGTGATCTTTGTTTTGTCTCTTTTTGTTATGGTCTAACTAATTATTTTACCTCCTATGCCTCAGTTTCATTGTCTAAAATGTGAAGCATGATACTTTACTATGTAAGAGTACTCTGCAGATTAAGGGTAAAACACTTTGTTGGGAGGTGTATGTGAGGTTGATAATAGTAGGGATGGAGCATTGCTGTAGCCATGATGGTTCAGGAAATGTCGACAGGCAAGGCTTTTTTGCAATATTGTTTATTGGACCAACTGTATAGTTGAGAGCTGTCGGACAAATTTTTGGACATCAGATGCCCTTCCTCAGGGCATCTCACCGTGTCAGATACTTCCCTCAGGACATATCTTCCTGATGGAAGGGTATCTGATGCCCAAAAGCTTGTCCAGCAGCTCTCCCAACTGTACAATGGGCTAACAAAATGGAGGTGGCCAACCTACAGCACGGGCTCAAAAAGTGGCACAGGTAGCTGCTTTTTATGGCATGGGACAGATTGGGGAAGAGATGTGTGCAGCACAGTGGCAGGTTGGGCAGGGAGCAGAAAGCTGAGCAGCAGATCAAGTAAGGGAAAGTGGTGAGAGTGGCCAACCAAAAAGGTTGGCCTCCATTGCAATAAAACCTAATGTAAAGCACTTTGCCTCTAGCTGATGATACTAATCAGTAATACGTTAATCTCAGACGGCTTTTATCCTAGTAATAGGAAAATACCTGAAGATGAGTGCAAAATGTCTACTAACTTTTAATGGGCATTTTTCAATTAACTTAATCTGTAATAGTTAATGGAATTCATATTAGCTATTTGTTAATCTTGGACTACAAATACTAGAACTAGGGCTTTCTGTCACAGAGCACCACAGAACTTCCTGGCACATAACACATGATGTTTGTTGTTACCTCATGATTATTTAGGTGCACAACAGTAACGGTTTCTAATGAAAGTTTAACTTCTTTTTCTTCTAGACTGATGAGGTACATGCAAAAGATAATACACGACCTGGGGCTAACACTGCAGGTAATCCTTACACCTGTTTTCAGATTAGAATTTGAAGTTACCAGGAAGTTGCTTGTGAAATAATGCTTTGGAAGAGTTGCTATAACATGAGCTGAGGCCTGGGTCCTAAGCATAGGTCTCTAATTCCTCAGTTCCTAGAGAGATACAATTAGGCCATAGTTGAATTTTTAAAAAAACAAGTTTCTATCCTGATGGACCTGTAGGTCCATCGTGTTTCTATCCTGTTCCTTTTTACAGAAAAACTTAGAAATCTGCCTAGTCTGCAGACACTGAAGCAAGTTAGACAGCTGAACTTGCATCCACAGATCCTTCTCGAGCAGGTCCAGAGAGGTGATCCTCCCCCTTTATGCAGCACTGGTCAGGCCGCAGTTGGAGTACTGCGTCCAGTTCTGGGCGCCGCACTTCAAGAGGGATGTGGACAGCATAGAGGGGGTCCAGAGAAGGGCC
>NW_017729028.1:15207156-15230761 GCF_001723915.1 Gavialis gangeticus
ACAAACTGGTCAGGGGGGATCAGCAGGCATTGGGGGAGTCGCTGTTCCCCTGAGCACAGCCAGGAGTGACCAGGAACAACGGTCACAAGCTAGCAGAGGGTAGGTTTAGGTTAGACATCAGGAGGCGCTATTTCACGGTCAGGGCATCTAGGGTCTGGAACCAACTTCCAAGGGAGGTGGTGCAGGCTTCTACCCTGGGGGGTTTTAAGAAAAGGTTAGATGAACACCTTACTGGGGGTTGTTTAACCCCAGTACTCTTTCCTGCCATGGCAGGGGGTCGGACTAGATGATCTTCTCAGGTCCCTTCCGACCCTAGAAACTATGAAACTGTTTCTGGCATCTGTGGGGGATATTGACTGAGGCTGGGATCAAAAAGTGTGGCAAGAGCAGATAAGCACAGATACACCCATCTACTGGGATAAATGATTCTTCTAGCCTCTGGATAGCCTTATAACAAAATCAGAAAATTACTCAATGTTACGAATAACTTTGACAAAGGCATTCTCTTACTCATTCTCAAAGAGGCAAGGATTGCTTAGGGTGATATTTCTCATTGGACGACCTGCATGGTTGGGATAGGAATAGACAGACAAGCTTTCAAATGCAAGGCATTTTTCTTGAGGTCTGAGAAATAAAAGACGCTTTGTCTTTCTTAGAAATGTGGTCTGAAGCTATTAAAATCCTAAAGGGAGAGTATGCTGTTCGAGCAATCAAGGAACACAAGATGGATCAAGCAATTATTTTCTGCCGAACTAAAATAGACTGTGATAACTTGGAGCAGTACTTCATCCAGCAAGGAGGAGGTAAACTTAGTTGAGCCACTTTACCGATATCTGGAATTAAATGTGCAGACTGGAAATTGGCCTTTTTTTGCGTTTTTTCTCTTAAGGAATGCTAAAATGATGATGCTTATATCAAATACAGAACAAAATGTTTTGTTTTGAGTTTTTGTATTTAGATGTGTTCTAAAATCTGTAATAGGAATTGGTCTTTTAATAACTGACTTGCATCACTGGCAATTGATGCTCACTTAATTGTATGACAGAACATGAGAATCTTAGTCATGGATCAGGACCAAGTCCAAAAATAGTGAATTTGTACTTTAAATGTTATAGCAAAATAGTATGTGCTTCTGCAGTTAGGTTTAAACTTAATTGGCTCTGCTCTAAGAGCCTTTGCGTAAGACATTTGCACAAAGAAATTCATTTGCCACTCAGCTTTTCGTCAAAGCAGTTTTTCAAGTCCAACTGTTACATAAGTTTAATCGAGATACAGGAGACATGTACATATAAGATATTAATATTTTAATTAACTTTTCAGGCCCAGATAGGAAGGGACATCAGTTCTCATGTGTGTGTTTGCATGGTGACAGAAAGCCTCAAGAAAGAAAACAAAACTTGGAAAGATTTAAGGTAATATGAATTGCTCTTTGGGCTGTTTTTCTAATTTTGTTTAGAGCAGAGGTGGGCAAAATATGGCCCACAAGACCATTTTATCTGGCCCATGGGGCCCCTAAAAAAATTTGGAAAATTAATATTTCTCTGCCCTTGGTTCCTGTCAAATCTCTGAATTTTTCTTCTGAATCGTGTAGGTGTTTGCACTATCTAGCAGCACCAATATGTAGTGGCAGTCTGGTTGAAAATCTCTGCCTTAAGTAAATGATTTAATTCAGACCATTGGAAAGGAAATGTGAGATTGAAAGGGGTAACTTTCATCGACCAAAACATCATGTGTCAAAGGATAACTAACCTTACTATGTCAGATTTGTACTTGGAGCATTGATTGCTAAGACATTAACTGGACAGGCTATATATAGGCTCTTAAAACATTTTTTTTTAAGTACAAATATGTTTCTTTGTAGAGAGGAGATGTCAGGTTCTTGATCTGCACTGACGTAGCTGCTAGAGGAATTGATATTCATGGTGTTCCTTATGGTAAGACTGGTTCAGCATGACTAACATGTAAACCTAACGGGGACTGTGCACAATTTTTCTTAATTTTGTGGATGCACGAACTGCTTAAACCAAGCAACTATATTATAGCTACATTAAAAGGACTTAAAGGTTAAAAAGTCAAACCATCATTAAAATGCATTGGCAACTTTAATCTGACATACGTCTTCATTTGTATTGGGGGGTTTTCAGAAGAAAAAATATCTGAAAATATGGTTTCGTAATTGGAACTTTCAACTTAGTTGAACTTCTGTCAACTTGACTATAGTATTCTTTAAAACTATATAATGAAAAAATATAGTACACGAAGAAAAATGTCTTTCAAATTAGCTTCAAAGAGAACTTGTATTGTTTTCCATTTGTAAGTTACAGTGTTGAATATGTTTTAAAAAAACAAAAGGATAGGGGATTACAGCAGCCAAGGCAGAATAAGCATGCTAACTATAACGATTAATTGTATGCTCCCTGAGCAAGGGTTTTTCTCACTTTTTCCATTCCACCGTGTGTGGAAGTATTGGAAGTATCTATGTTGTGTTGTGGTTTTGTGTGTTTTACCAGTTATCAATGTCACTCTTCCTGATGAAAAACAAAATTATGTTCATCGAATTGGCCGAGTTGGCAGAGCTGAAAGGTATGTTTGTTTGATCTCCTTTAGGCTTACTTGATTTCTTTAAGACTTAATATGCAATTAGAAATATTCATTAAAATCAATTTTTCACACATTTCAGGATGGGTCTGGCAATCTCTCTTGTGGCAACAGAAAAAGAGAAGGTAATCTTACCTCAAAGTAGATGTAAGACTGAACTGAGCAAAGGATAGTTTAGTAAAATGCTGTATGGTGACTTCTGACTTCCTATTTTGTCTTAGAAAATATACTTTTTCTTTGTGTGCGTTTTCTTTCTTATCCTTAATTTAGTCTGTATTTT
Organism: Gavialis gangeticus; assembly: GCF_001723915.1. Classification (NCBI taxonomy): domain Eukaryota; kingdom Metazoa; phylum Chordata; order Crocodylia; family Gavialidae; genus Gavialis; species Gavialis gangeticus. The sequence continues at coordinate 15,210,035 of NW_017729028.1, forward strand.
CAGTTAATACTGCATTTTCAGTTGACAATTAATTAATTTTCACACGAGGATAATAATTGCATTAAAATACAACTTCATTGTTGAAGTAGAATATTTCCCATAATTTTTTTTTCCAGGTTTGGTATCACGTTTGTAGCAGCCGTGGAAAGGGATGCTATAATACTAGACTGAAGGACGAAGGAGGTTGTACCATATGGTACAATGAGATGCAGGTAAACTATTTCTTCAAGAAAATTCATCTCTTTCAAAAGAGATGATTTAACTGTTGTTGATGTCTCAAGGATTTAGATATATGGTTTATTATTTTATTCTGTCAGTAAAATTCAAGCATAAACTGATTATTTTGAACATCCCATGGATTACCAAACTAAAAATACTTTTTAAAGTGAAAACCCTTAAAATTTGTTTTATATGTAAACATCTATAGGATCCTGTTTATATAAAAAATTGACTTTTGCAGCTCCTATCATTGTATTATAGATGATAGTAAATGCAGTGTAACTTGCAGTTTTAGTGTGGGCTGAAGGCAGAGACTTTGTTAAATAACTATGATAACTTACATGTATACACTTGTGAACCATTTTTCTTTAAGGCCATATTCTTCTTGGTTATGTACAGCTCCTATTGAGACATGAATATAGCTTGCCCCTGGTTTATCTGCCTTGAGAAAAGCAATCCTTTTAAACAAACGTTCTTGAATTTATTTTTTTCTTAGCTCTTGGGAGAGATTGAAGAGCATCTGAACTGTACTATTTCCCAAGTTGAGCCAGATATTAAAGTACCAGTAGATGACTTCGATGGGAAGGTTACATATGGACAAAAAAGAGCTTTGGGCGGTGAGTCTTCAATGAGTTTTTTGCTCTGTCTTTGGTTTATCACCAGAAATATTGCAGTGTGTAGCTTGCTGTATAACTATAATTTAACTGACAATAATCCAATTAACTAGGGAAAAAGGTCCCTCTTATGATTTCTGGATTACATAACCACTTGAAGACTTCTCCAGTGACAGGGTATTTTTCAAAGCATGACAACTTCATTTTTAATCCAAGCTGTCAAATATTAACATCTGTGGTAATGAGGTATCCCACGTCTTCATAAGTATGTAGTTGCATCCACCTGTGAATGTAGATTTTGTTTTAAATTGGCTAACAACATGGATGTATATTTTATATGTAGAAATGAAGGCATTCCTCCAGATTTAATGGTCCCAGCGCAATCAAGCACCACTTTTTGCAGTGAAGTGCCACCTCCCAGCCCCATGCCATCTGTCAGTCTCCAAGGAAGGGTGGGACTTCTGGGGCCCCTTGACCAATCAGAGGTGAGGGGGGGCCCTGCCACCCCTCCCCAAAGGTTAACGGGTGGCCATCAATCTGGGGGGGGGGGGCAGGATTTGACCCCTCAGCCAGTTGCACTCCCTCTCCCTGTGCTTCAGGATGCCAGGCCTTCTGACCTCTGTTTGCAGCTTCTCCTTCTTGCTTTTTTGCGGGGACCGGTCTTTTTCACAGGGGACCTACCAAATTCGTCGTTCCCATAAACATCGCAAAACTGTAAATTTGCTAGGTCCCTAATTAGCTCTCTCTAGTATGTTTTAATAGCTTAGGTACAGTTTTAAAATACACAAGCTTTATAAATCAGAGGATGATGGTTAAATGAAAAAATATATATTTTTGTCTGGATAAACAAGAAGTGTGTATAGATTGAATGTATTCTGTGAATATGGCAGGGAACAAGTTTCTCAGTATGTTGGGAAGGGTGGAATAACTAACTATGAACAATTGCAGTGGAACGTAAGTACTGCTGGCAAGTTATTTCAAGCATGTGATTTAGAGTGGTTCTTTTTTTGGCAGGTGGTCTTTATAAAGGCCATGTGGATATTTTGGCACCTACAGTGCAAGAGTTGGCTGCCCTTGAAAAAGAAGCTCAGACATCTTTCTTGCATCTTGGCTACCTTCCTAACCAGCTGTTCAGAACATTCTGATTGTGTCACACTTCAGGCAAGACTTAAGTAATAGAGGTTACACACTGAAAATACTGAAATCCTGTGCTGCCTGTGAGCAGCAGTATTTACAATAACTCTAAAAATAAATAAAATAAACTCACTATTCTTGCATGTCAAACAGCATTGTTCAAGGATGTAGACTGTATTAGCTATCTTAAAAGTTGACCTAATAAAAGAAGAATTACTCCCAAATAATATTTTGATATTTCTTTGTCTTTACACTTGAATGAGCTGGTTCACAGAATCATGGGTTGCAGAGCTTTTTGATCTGCTGAAAACACAAATTTCATTTATTCAATTCAGTCAGGAATATGAAAACTTTACTCTTTAAAAATTTCTTCAACTCAGACTTAATTGTTTTTACTTCATTTATGCTATTTAGTCTACGTTCAGTTTTCATAGTATAACCTACCTTTTTAAGAAATCTTGGCTCTGAAGATGCTCTTAATTGCAAAGTATAACCAACCACTTCAACTCAAGTGCATTATTTTAAGATAACTACTGTAAGTTTACTATTTTGCATTTCTTTTTAAACACTTCAGAAATTAAATCTTCTAACCCTTCGCCATGAACAAGGTTCAGTTAAGCAATAAATCACCCCACTTCGCATTTGCTTCTGAGTGTGGAGGAACAACACGTGTCTTTTACACTGGTTATGTACAGATATAAGTTACACCATGCTCTAGAGAAGATCAGTGACCAACTCTTCTGAGGTAGCTGCCCTCATTCAGTGTTATTGCAACACTCACATCAAGGTAAAGGAGTCAATAATAGCCTATTTGATCAAAGTTGCTCAGAGGACCTTAATTGAACATGTGGACAAATGATCCATGCACCAGTGTATAGTTATCCCTGACTTTCCAAGGGTGAAGTAACTTGCTTTGCACTAGCATAAATGTGTCTGGTGTTCACACCCTGATTCTTTTAGAGTGCAGCAAGAGGACAGAGATGGGCTTCACCCTGGCACCAGGTGACTGCAAAGTTTGTAAGCATTGCAAGTGGCAGTAATATAAATGCTAAGATTGAAAAAAATCTCATTTTACAAAGACATGTGACCGGCCCGATTATCCTTGTGAATACTCCCCTATAATCCCTGATAGTCAGATTTGTGTCTGAAAATTAATTTAACTATCGGAATGTTCCCTAAAAGTTTTTATATTTCTTAAGTTGGATGGGTTCAAGTGAGAACTTCAGAGTTCAGTTATTTTTAGTGACTTAACAAAGCTGTTGGTTAGCACTTGATAAGTATTGTTTAAAAAATGTATAGTTGCTATTTCTGGGGTGCACATTTTCAAGTTGTCCCATGCCCTATGGTATTATAAGACCACATTTTTGTGAGCAAAAATGGTATTATAATAAACTGCGAGGATTGCAGTACTGCACCTGCTCTATTACTAGCAAGCAGTGTATACCCAGAATGCAACTGCAGTTTGTGTCCATCAGAAATAAAAAGTAACTTCAATAAAAATATCCCTCCTGAACCTGGGGGTTGGGGTAGGGAGAAGAAAGCAGTGCAGTATTATTAAGATGCCAGTTTAATTATAGTAGAGTGTTTAAGAAAGATGAGCAGATCTATAGTAGTGAAGTGAATTTATCATTACCAAATGGGCAAGAACTAATAATGGCGTAATCGTTTATATAACTTCCATTACAGAGCCAAAAATCTATTGGGGGGGGGGGGGGGTTCTCCCTCTGAACTCAGAAAAGCTCCTTAATATATTACAGGAGGATTTATTTTTAATGGCTTTGTAAGACAATTTTTTCTCTGACACCATTGTAATGGAATTATTTCTGGTTGTAGGGATCAACTACTGTTGTTGAAAATAACACCTACAATTATTATTATAAATAAAAAGGAGGGAAAAATGAATGGTTCACACGTGATTACAAGTTGCAGTTAAACTCATAAAATAGATGTTCATTTAGGTCTATTTTAAGTAAACTTTATTACAAAAATGTCAAAAATCATTTAATGCAAGGCACAAAAAAATAGAATTAGTACAATTCTGTGGATTTTTTTTAATTTAAAATATTTCCATTGTAAAATAATTTAGAAAATTTTGAACAGATCTTGTTAAAATTTCAGACTCTCTCTGTATTCTGAGCACTGGAGTTTGAGAATTATTGGCATTGAATGGTATGGAATCAGGCCAACTTTTGGCCATACTCAATAGATACATTCTTCAGAGGCTTTTGCTGAAATTCTTTATACACGACCTCATGAGGGCTTCAGCAAAACTTCCCAATTAGAGAACTTTGCTAGACCTTCAGAATGTGCTAAGCAGAACATAACACTGGGCCCAGCTTTCTTGTTGAGATCATTGCTTTAGGAAACGTTTTGGTTTCTAGTTGAGATGGTACATTGATTAAAATTGCTCTAGTAACGTGTCAAGAAATTTCAATGCATGACTTGTTACTTTGGAATTTTGAGTAACTCAGAGGTAGATGGATGAGTGGAAAAAAAAAAAAAAATGCAAGCAACAGTGTCCAAACACAGGTAAGAATTTTCTGTCTGGTGAAATTCAAAGAACTTAGAAAGTTAAAATTACTGTGCAAACCAAACTCACTTTTTTAAGCAGTGTAGTTTGTTCCAGTGTAGCTGGCAACAAGTGTCTTGTTGGTTTTAGGATGCAAGAGGTTTTTTGGCTGTTCCTAAAGGTTCATACTGCATAGACAAGTCACTTGGAGCTTACTTAAATCCAATTCAGGAAAACATCTAAAAACACACTTAAGTTCCCACATTGAGTGAGCATTCTCTCTGAAACGGCAGTGTTCGTTTGCTTTCGCTGACTGAGATGGGAGGAAGATAAACTAACTTGGGTGACTAGGTTCAGACCTTAAGTGTTGTCACATAACTGCACAAGACAGCAGAAAAACAAGCAGCAAACAATGTGAAGATATTTTTACACAGAATGGTTTGTCCTTCAGAAAGTACGCATACATGGGGAAAATAAAAGGGAAATGCATATGATTTACCCTTTCAGTGCTCCCTTCACAACTATGGCTATAATTGGTCCTTTAATGTATTCTACATCTCCTGTCTTTTAGTATTCTATTGGCTACCTCATGGTGGTGCTAATGTTTTATTTATACTTAAGGGAAACAAAGTCCACACCAGTTTGTTATACTGCCGCTTGGTGTCAGTTACGTATCACCTACTTTTTTTTTCAATTATTATTAAACTTTGGGGGTTTTTTTAAGCTTTATATTTTTAAAATTAAATATTGGGACTTCTTTCATGAAACATAAACTTACAATATGAAGACCATAGAGAACTTGCTTCATAGACTGACTTGCTGTTACAACCTTTATTAAACTGCCATTTAAACTGTTGAACTGGTTAATCCACCAAGAACTCTTCAGTTTTAACCTTGTTTAAGGTACAACATTACTTCCTGATGCAGCCAGAACTATTGTAGGTATCAGAACTGTCATATGTTTGTTACTGGTCAATGAAATGAGATTTTCTTCCACCCCCTCCTAAGTGTCTAACCCTCTGCAAGTAGTTCTAATACTGAGCATCTTTATAACCAGTTAATAGTTTTTAGAGTTTTAATGACAAGCAGCAAATCAGTACATGTACCTAATTCAGTTGCTGCTTCCATGAATTATATGATCAGATGTCAAGAATACAGTCCCTGGTAAAACACATGAAGAATACTAGCTTTTTAATTTGTTTTTTATTGCATTTTTTGATCAGCTGCTAAAAATACCAGAATTAGGGTGATTAGGAAAAAATTAAATATTGAAGAGTCTGATTTCTTTTTGGGTGCTCTGTGGTATAGTACAGCCTAAGATCCCACAGTTCAATATATGTACTAAAACAAATTGGTCAAAAATGCAAGGCTATTGAATCAATGTCTCATGAGAATTCATGCTCTTAATGGATGATTAACTATTCATTTGAGTATTTATAACTACTGGTAGTAATCTTTCTTTGTTTTCCTTTTCTCCACTATAAAGGTTCCTTTTATGGAAGGGAAAAGGATACAGATGGTGTTTGCCACTCAATGTCCAAACTGCTGAGCTGGGGCCCCCTTTCAGTATACTCCAAAGGCAGGAGTTCAGTGGTCTCTTACACTTTAAGTATGGTTTTATTTTGCTACTGTGAAAGCAGACAAAATTGCTTCTGGCAATACTATGTTATGCTCAAGTGTTCTCATGTTTATGGAATCACACATGCAAATAACTGTTCGTAGTCTATTTGACGATGTAATTGGCCTGTGGTCACTTCCATATGTGAAGATAAATATCATACAATGCAAGTAAAATAAAGTAGACATGCATTTAAACTAGCTAGCAAAATTTAACTTCCTGCTCATTGTCTACATCAATTTAAGGAGGAAAAGTTGGACAGAAAACACAATATATTGTGGAATGGTGCGCACATGGTGCGTAAAATTTTTAAATGAAGATTTTTTGTTTGTTTGTTTAAGTGGGGAAAGGTGGAACCCTGTATTGTATTTCCAATGAATAACATCTAAATCATGGAAATATAACATTTTTCCTCGGGTCATAGCATTATTTGGGGGCCCTTTGACAATAAAGTATTTATCAGAAAACTTTCTTAACAATTGTAAATGAAGCTTTAGATGATAGTCCACCTCCTACCGTGAATTCTGAAAGACCTTCCTTGCACAGCTTTTGAGAGCTTCATTTAAATAGAGAGACAAATTAGATTGATAGCTTATTGGACCAGCTGTACAGTTGTGATAGAATTAGACACAAAATATAACTGTCATTGCTTCTGCATAATTCCTGGACCATCCTGACTCTAATATCACTCTTAATGCTACCAAGACCATTAAAATCTAATCCTAACACATGATCTCTACCCCGTCCTATTTTTTTCCTGAGAATCAGTATTCTCAAGCAAGTCTTATGCTCAGCCACCTATTCCATTTGGTGTTTGTCACTTAGGACCTTAGGAAAGATACCAATAGTACCACAATGTAAACTACATCGATGCCATTTTTGTTGGTGGCTTTTGATAAGTGAGAATTTGGTGTACTATCACATTATATGTGTACAGCATCTGTACACGGGTTCCACAGACTTACGGTGACTGATGGAATACCGTGTTGTCCTTGATGAAGAACTGTTGCAAAACAATGGTTGTGAAACTTATCTGCTTCCCTGTAGCTATATTTTTAATTGGCTGTTTGAAAATAAGAAGCCAATGGTGTACTGACTCTTTTAATGTTAGAGTACTCCTCTATCAGAGCTGGAAGGTTGGGGGAAGAGTAACAGGATTTAATTTGAGTATTTTGTTTGCTTTGCAGTTTTCAAGGTCAAATTGTAATAAAAATGTATTCACACTAGATTCTAATTCCATTTGAAATGGTCAAAATATTAAAACTTGAAAATTGGGTTTAAAATAAAAATGTCAGCTCATCCATATGTACAGTTCTGCTCTGGTTCTGTTATAGTGCACTAAAATAATGAATAGAATGTTTTACCATATTCAAGAAATGAGGTCTATAAAATCTAAAATGAGCTGCAGTGGTTTGAAGTTCTGTCAACAGTCCAAATTACATTATAGTCCTGCTGTGGCAGCAGGAATTGCTTGATGTGCAATATGACACCTTTTTTCCCCTCTTGTGTCCCTATTTAATCCAATTTTCTAAAGCACATGTTAATTGCAAATATATGGCAAGCACACTTGGCTTGCTTTATTCTTACTGAGCTTAAAAATTAAAACCTGTATCTTTTGTACTGTTAACTGTAAAATACCTTTTAAAAAAAAAAAAAAAAAAAAAGCAAACTTATCTTTACATCTGCAATTCTGTTCTCTTCATTCTTTGTTTTAAAACAGTTTTCTATAAAGCAAAGTAGCTAAACTAAAACAAACAGTTTTCATGGTGCCCTACCTGCTCATGAAAGGGGTATCCTCAATCTATTCTGTTGAACTCGGATCCTGCATGCAGCAACGCTGAGGCATCAAAGAATACAAGCAACAGGTGCCAGGACATTGGCAAGGTTGAACATTGCTCACCCCAACAAGGAGCAATGCGAGTCTGCCTGCAGAACACCCACTTCTATTTTCCCCTTGTCCTTCACCATCTAAAAGTAGCCTTCTGTTTTGGAAAGCAATCCAGCAAGGATGAGCTTTTTCATATTATGTGTGCATTCCTATGTTTCCAGTCTTATCTCACTTCTTTGTCACTAGAGTCATTTTTTTTTTTTTTACTTTATTTAACCTTACAGAGCTAGGATACTGACAAAACCAAGCTAAGGTCTATTTTAATCTGTATCCACAGAACTGTATTCATGGTTCCAGCTGACATCTGTTTCAAACCAATGAAGATAGTGGGGTTTTGTTCAGGGGTCACTGAGGCCTGCAAACTATATTTGTAAAATATGAGAGAGAGGGGGTTAAAACTGAGACTTAGGATTCAGAGTATAGACTGAGTTTGCATGACTGCTTTTACACGCACCTAAACTTAATGTGTATTTACAGTGATTTATGTGCGCATCTACACCTGAATGCACTAAGGCACGTTAATATGGCATGTAGACAAACTTGGGACTCAAGGCAGTCCCAAGTCAATCATTATACGTAGTGTTAATGCACGTTAGGGTGTCTACAAATGCATGTTTTAGCTATTTGCACCTACATTTGATACCTGTTTTTGCAGGTATTAAATTTAGATGCAAATACCCTAAAATCACCATTCTTAATGTGCCTTAAAAATGGTTAATGCACCTTAAATTGGCACATGTAGATATGCCCTGGTAGTAAGAATGTTAACTCTTAGCCATACCCATTGCTTAAGACTCTTTCAAATAAGACTAATTGTGGATGTTCTATTTTTTAGTGCCAGGGTAAAAGATGCTTTAAAAAGGTCCTGTTTTTCAAAAAACATTTGAGTATCAACCCTGTGAAAAAAGAGTCCCATTAAAGGTCTTTCATACTTGTCTACTAAATTGGGATTTGAAAAATTTTCAATCAGCTATAGAAATTGCTGAGACTCAATGAGCACAGAACAATGCTCTGCTCGCATGCTATCACTACCTCCCTACAATGGACCGTGTGATGTGTCTTTGCCAGATGGTTTCTTCAACAGCTGATTCAGATGTCCCATTGTAGTTGCATTTTGACTTGATGTATTTCATAGCTTATGCATTCCGAGATGATTTTCCCAAGATACATTTCCAAAACATGCATTAGCAGATTAAGCTACCTACATCAGTAGTGAACCTTATTCTGTTCCCAAGGAAATGGGGCAGTAGTAACTTTCTTTTCTTTCATGTATGCTTAGAATAGAGATCTGATCAATGCATTCTACCCAGAATAGCAAGAGATTTGTATTATCTCTCTCATCTTGTGATATCCTCTCTTGTTTTGATTCTGTGCTTTGCAGTACTGTCATGCTAAAGGAGAATCTCCCTTGGGTGCATCTTCTCAGAGAATATTTACTAAATTGAGAACTACTACCATAATTATGTAAAGAAAGGAATCCCAAACTTTGCAAATCTGTTTCCTCCATTAAGCTAATTAACCCTGGTGCAGAACTGAGTTCCCACAAGGACCATTACATCTCCAAAGAGAGGCATCTGCAGCTCTCCACGTATTGCTTGATGTAGAGAGAGAGTGTGTAAAAGAAGAATGAGTTCATTTATTAAGGTGCTGTGGATGTGAGAAACTACTTCAAGGATCACAAGGGCTCTTTATATGGTTTTTCTTAGAGCCATCCTTTTAACATTGCTTTATTTTGAGATGCCTTTTGTAGCAGCATGAAAGTCTATAATGACTACTGGTGTGCTTGCAACTCCGTTTCAAAGAGCTTTGCCTTTGCAAGTAAATTTATAACAAAGGAAAACTGGGCTGTGCTACCGGTATTTGCGGAACTAGTATCAAAATTTTTGTTTCTGTTTCAAGAATAAAAACAATCTTGAAGAAGCAGCTGTGGATGAAAAGAGCAATTCAGCCATAATATTGAGGCTAATAACATGGATTTACATAATTAGACATTACATTGAGCTTTACAGGAAAAAATCTGGTCTCAGTCCTATACGTGCACAAATTCCTTATTCACATGGGTTGTCCTGTTGAACTACAGCACAAGATACAGTCCTCCTCTTCTTCAGTCTTTTCTTTAGGTGAGAGGTCGTATTCTCACGTGTCAATCAAAGGGCTGTAATACACAGCAAACATCCAGCAAAGAAATCTGTAATAGAGAGAAATTTGTTGTTGGAATTCTGTGTTGGTGCCCTCTTCCTCCCATGGCATAGGGGCTATGTGAAGGAAATCCACCGTGGGACCTCTGGGGGAAAACATGGCTGAACAAAATTTACTGCAGTAATTGATACTGGTGCAAGACCTAATGAGGAGACAATACCAGAGACAAAACTAAGAACAAACAGAGGCTGCTCTAAGTCCTTTGGGACTAGTGTAGGCAGCAAGAATCAGAGGACCATAACAGATGCTCTCTTCTGCTTTTTAAAGTTCCTTGCATCATTCTTGACTCTATAACATGGAAGCTGCCTCCTGAAGTGTGGCCCTCTGTCATGTGTGGTGCATTCTCTCTCCAGGGGAAGAATTACACTACTGCATTTGAGGGGGTTGTTTCTTTCATCATTGCCATCACCATTATTTTAAATGAACAACCTAGCAGTTGAAAATGTACCTTCCAGATGGAGCAAAAAGCAGCGACGTTTGTGACCTCCTACAAGAAGCCATTCTGACCTTGTCCCCAACTCTTTTCTGTACGGGCAAACATCATTTTTATTGTAGTTAGTCCCATTGTATGCTACCAGTTTTGTTCCAGAGCTGTGCAGATTGCTTGTTCAGCTCAGGTCACCTAGTTCCTTGAGGAAGGTACAGCCAAAAACTTTGACACTGACTTGGTATTCCATGTGAATCCATTGTAGAAGACAAGATGCATAATGCTTTTTCAATTATCTCTGTTTTTAGGAGGCATGCTGCCCTGTTTTAAATTATAGTTTTATGCCAAGACATAATTGCATTGCTGTAGTTTCTGAGAGGTGGCAAAGGAATGTATAACTGAGACCTGATTATTGTTTGCCAGTGTAACATGGAGCTTCCTAGCTAGATGATAGAAAACATTACTCACATGCTACAGCATAAAAGCTTAGCATCAGAGGGAAATCCAGGTAAGCTCCTAAGATACAGAGTGAATCTACCAATAGTGGATGTGGAGCTTTAAACAAATGAAGCGGAATGATGGCAAACTCCATTTACTTGATCTTGTGATAAGAGGTGGTCTCACATTGTAGACTCTAGCCCAGTGATTTCTACATTGAGATTTCCATTGTCTCTAATGGCAAAAGGAATACAGCATGATTTGTATGTTGCAATCATCTAAAAGAAGTTGAATCCAATAATGAATCAACAATGTTTAATCCATAAGTACTTGTATAGCAGAGCATGAGCTTTCAAGGATAAGAGTATGAAAGATGGGAGAAAAAATGAGGTTGTTTACTAGGTATACACGTGAGTTTTCTAGACACCTCGTGACAGACAGTATGTTTTTCTTTTACAAAAATGTAACTATGATGAATGTTAGCTTATAGTTTGTTTCTTCCTTGATTAGCACTTAAATTGCATTAAAAGAGCATTCAGCACTGTCATGCCTGAACATTTTGGAAACAATCAATGCTATTTCCAATTTGAAAACAGTCATTAAAATTTTTTTAAAAGGCTTCAGTCACATAATATTTAGACCTGAAATGAAACTGGTCACAGCTCAAGTGCTGAAGCTGAGTTCAAAACAACATGGTTGCAGGCAACTGTACTCAGAACTGTAGCCCTGGAACCTGATCACTCTTGATGGTATTAGCATTCCTGTAAACTTATCCCTGTCATTTATTGATGCTTTTCACACTCTCCAGCAGTCTGAGGCTCAAAGCAAACAGCTGAGTATAGAATGAACTGAGATGTTTTATTTTATACCCAGACTGATAGGTTAGGAACAAGAGATCAGCTTGGATTGGACTGAACCAGGGTCATGCTTCATGCTGAATAAAAAACTCCCAGACATTTTATAAGGGGTGAAATTGAAAAAATGTTGATTTTAATTAACTCAAGTGCATACTGATATGTCCTTTAAGAACAGTGGGAGGAGGTGATCTGTTTGCGTGGCCACCCGGACCCCCAGGTAGATTATACGCTTGACTGCTACCATATGTTCAGCTGGGAGTGACATTACAGTCTAGCTAGCGGGGGGAAAGGGGCTTGATCTGAGAACCATGACCACTCTTTGGCTTTAAATGCCATTGTCCACACTGAAACTTTCAACAATAGTCAACTATATCTAAAAGGGTTTCTAAAGACTATATTTTACAAGTCACTATTAACGAAAACACTGTACCATTTGGTAGGTAGGTTTACATTTACTGCAATTTTATTTTACTTAAATTGTACGATTCCTTTAATGTACAAAATCGTGCTCTTAGTGGCTTTCTAAAGTAGAGCAGTCCAATCAGCCCTTCATTAGGAATCCAATCACTATTCTGCACATGTTATGGAAAGAAGAGTGGTAAGAAAATGAATTTCACTTTCAAGTATCAAAAAGGATATTTGAAATAGTGAGATAATTATATAGTTTGGCAGATTATTATTTTTTAAAAGCATTGATCTGTTAAATGTTGCAAATAACACTAAGGTAGTGTTTTATGGCTATAGTAATAGATTCCTCCTGCTTTGGAAATAACCACAAAGCAAGTTCTCAGCTAATGAAGTTTTGTGCCATCCCATTTTCTATGAACATAAAAAAACCACAATTTTTAAAGGACAATAACAACTGATTTTAAACTGTGTGGCTAAAGGGCACTTATTTTCTTTGAATGGAAGACTCCAGGCACAGAGAGGGAGATCACTAATACAGTGCTGACAGACTGTCCATCTGATAATGGGCCAATATGGTTCTCCTTCAGATTAAATGGCTTGCTTTATAGCTAAACAAATATCTAAGCAGCTTTCTGCTGTAATATTGCACTGCAGCTTCTAGAAACAACACTGAACTCTCAAACAAAGATTGAGAAATAAAGATGAGAAATTAGGAGTCTTTAAACTGCTGCAAGAAGGGCTCTCAGAGGATATTCATTTTGAAATTTAACTTGCCCAAGGTGATGATGGGACCCCACACACCTCTTGTTTGTGTGTTGGGTAGGCTGCTATGAGGTTGAAAATGGGTGAAGGATTTTCCATAACTATAAATCTAGTCTCTTTCCACAAAATGTGAGTTCATAGAGTATTGAAGACTCCAGTTCATACATATTAATTCTCCTGTTTGTCAAGGAAGCTATTACTTTCACATGCTTTTACGCTTCTCACACTATGGGATAATAGTTCTGTATATATTAATGCTTAAATATTTTATAGCTACAACAAAATTACATTTAAATAAGTTTAAGAATCTGACTTAAAACACAAGCAAAGGCATTTAAAGCTCAGGCAGAAAGTTGTAACTTGCGTTAATTTTTCAGGGGTTTCTAATGCTTGAAAAGAGCACTATTCAGCACCATTAAATTTATTGCGTTTCTTAATCCCAAAGTGGCATATCAAGGATGGATTTCAAACCTCCATTTGTAGTTTGAGTTTTAAATCAATCATTTAAAAACAAAATGTAAATTTAGAGTAAGTTAATGATCTGAAAGGTGAACATGTCTACAGTAAATATGCGTGTGAGTATTTATTTAACAAGTCATATGTATGGACCATTGTGCCATTTTATGTTTTTAATTATTTTATTCCATGTCCTCTTTGTCCAGTGGATCGCACTCGTTTTCAGGAACCCACGTTGTCTAGCAAAAAAACCCTCCATGTCAAAGAATGTACATAAATATACATTTTTTTCTTGTAAAGCATTTCTTTGATTCTGCGCACAGGACTGATTTGAAATTTTACCTCATTTTGCCTTCATGGCATGACCACTTGTATTTCTACAGGAGCAATTGCATGTGTTACACTCCAAAACCCGTGAGAGTCCCATATTCAATGATCATAGGCCAAAAGGGCTCAAGGGCCTAAAATGAGACTTAAGTCCTGACAGCTACCGCCCAGATGCTATTTCATCCTGGCAGTTCCTGAATTCCGCAGGCACCTTGTGTTTTGACGCCAAAATTCCCCAGACAGCTGAAGGTCTGCTAGGAAGTGCCGGTGGAGGAGTGACACTGTATGTTAAGGACACTAAAAGCAGTAACAGCATTTACCTGAAGGGAAAACTGCCACCAAATCCCCATGGATAGAAATGATATATTTGAATAAAAACAAGAAGAACATTAGGATTGTAATGCCTACCACCTGATCGGGAAGGTGAAGATGACTATGAAATGCTTAGGGAGATGAAAGAAACTGCTAAAATGAGGTGGGCAATAATAATGGGAGACTGCTGCTATTCTCATATGGACTCAGTAAATACTTAATCAGGATGAGCTGTAAAACAAACATTTCTGGATGTACTTTCTGACTGCTTTCTAAAACAACTCGTCTTGAAATCCACAAGAAGAGAAGCAATTCAGGACCTACTCCTGAGTAATGTACAGAGGTTGGTTCTGTTTGTGAGCTACTCTGTAACAGCAGCCATAACACAACCACATTCAACATTTTACCGGAGGGAGCAAGCCAAAAAAATCCACCACACCAATATACAATTTTAGAAAAGGAATGGACAGAAAAATGAGGAAGTTGGAAAGAAGAGAAAAAGAAGCCATCCTAAATGGACAAGGCCTGCAGGCAGCCTGGAAGTTGTTTAAAATACCATATTAGAGGCTCAGGAAAAAATGTACTGTATACCATATAAAAGAGGTAACAAGTGGTTCAATAACCCCCCTGCATGGTTTAACAACAGCTAAGGAGGCCATCCAAGACAGAAAGACATCCTTCACAAAATGGAGAGTATGCCCAAGTGAAGAAAACAGGAAACCTCACAACACTTTGACAGGACAAGTATGAAAACAAAAAAATGCAGAGCAGCTAAATTAATTTCTAATAAGTCACCAGGACCGGCTGGCATCCATTGAAGAGCTCTGGAAGCACTCAAGGGGAGATTACTTTAGCAGTGATGGCAATAGTATGTATGTTATCATCACAAACTGCCTCTGTACAGGCTGGCAGTTTGCCAACATAGGACCCATCTACAGAAAGGGCTCCAGAGGTGATCCTGGGAACTGCAGACCTATAAGTCTCTTTTCAATCCCTAGCAAGTTGATGGAATCTATAATAAAGAATAAAATCAACAGTCACATGGAGAAGTATGATCTGTTGGGGAAAAGTCTGCATGGTTTTTGTAAAAGGAAATTTTGCCTCGCCAATCTGCTGGAGTTCTTTGAGGGCAGGGACGGGTGATCCAGATGACATAAGATATTTGGATATTCAAAAAGCTTTCAACAAGATACCTTACCAAATGCTTTAAAATAAACTGTGTTGCCACAGGATTAAAGGGAAGGCTCTTTCATCGACTGAGAGCTGGCTAAAAGAGAGGAAGCAAGGTATAGAGCGATATGGTCACTTTTCAGGTGGGTGGAGGTCAGAATTAGGTATCTGTCCTGGGCCTAATCTTGTTTAACATTTTCATCAATGACTTGAAAAGTGGGGGTACACACAGTGAAATCTCCAAGTTTGCAGACAGTCCTAAATTGAAGCCAAGTGAGTGAGCAAAAACATGGCAGATGAACTTCAGTATCAACAAGAAAAAGGTAATGCATATGGGGAACATACCTCAACTATAGCTATACAATAATGGGTTCTGAACTGGCTGTTATGACTTCAGAAAGAGACCTTAGAGTCATTGTAGATTGCCTCTGTACACTGAGCTGACATTTTTAGAGGCTACCACAAAAGCCAATAAAATCTTGGGCAACATTAAGAGTGGAATTGAAATCAAAATGGAAAACATCATCACGCCACTATACAAATCCATAGTGCACTCAGATCTTGAATATTGTGTGCAATTCTGGTCCTTATGTTTCAAAAAGTATGTAAGAGAATTAGAAAAAGTGCTAATATGCTACTGTGCAGTATTATTAGGCTACTGTGCAGTACCATCACTAAAAAGGCATTTGCCAGTGCTACTGTGCAGTAACTGTAGTTACTGCTCAGTTAGTATTTCAGTATGCAAGTATTAAATTAAATGGGCAGTAACTATTGCACATTAATGTATGTGTAGATGCACCCTGCAATTGCCTCTCCCACTGCTGCATGGCAGGGGAGGGCCCACGTGGGACCACACAGCACTGGCACACTCAGCACAGCAGAGGGAAATCCCAAGGGGGCTGTTCCCTGCAATATATGGTCTGGGGGATCTGTGCCTGGGAGCCACATGCTGGCACTCACTACATGGTGTCCCCAGCTATGTCAAAGTTGAACAGCCTTGGTCTAACCACTGGGATATAGGTTGTTCTGAAATGGGGAGACACTCTCCATTCTTCCAGCAAAACTGCACAATTCTGTAGAAAATAATTCAAGATTCACCAGACCACTAAGAGAAATGGAGAGAGCCAACGTGCAGGAGTGAACGGGACTTTTTATCCTCTATAGGAGGTAAAAGTTTTTATAATGGTTAATTATGCTTAGAGTTAAAAATTTCTTGTCTAAACTTGTCTAGTATCAACTTTTAGCCCTTGGATTATGTTATACCTTTATCAATTTAAAATGAAGATCCCTCTCTTTTCAAATGTCTCTACATGTGTTTAAAGAACCTTCTCATGGACAAACTGAATGTTTTGCGATAAGACATGCTCTCAGACCCTTCATCATGGTCATGGCTCCTCTCGAAAACCTCTCTACTTTTCAAGATCCTTGAGTTGTGTTCCAGTTACTGGTTGCACCAATGCCAAGCAGTAAAATAACTGCTCTATTTATACAAGCCTTCTATTTATATACAAGGATCACATTAGCCACAGTGTTGCCAGGATTTATTTGATTGTCTACCATGACCTCCAAGCCATTTTCAAAGTTATTAGTTCCTAGGATAGAACTCCTATACTGGAAGCTGGCCTACAGGGAAAGACCTGTGACCCAACATCACCAGGACCTACTCCTTCTAGAACTATTGCCACATCTGGAATCATAGAAAATTAGAGTTGGAAAGGATCTCCAGATATCGTCTAGTCCAGTCCCTGCTCAAAGCAGGATCATCGCCAACTATATCATTCCAGCCAAGGTGTTACCTACCTCGGTCTTAAAAACCTTCAAGACTGGAGATTCTACAACATCTCTTTGAATCTAACCTAAACTTCTCTTGCTGCAACTTGAGACCATTGCTTTAGACCAGACTGTGCCCGTCCCGTATGGCTCCACCCAGTGCTCCTCATTCTGCCACCACTGAGAACAGTCTAGCTTCATCCTCTTTTGAACCACCCTTCAGGTAGTTGAAGGCTGTTATGAATGCACCCAACCCAGTCTTCTCTTCTCCACACTAAATAAACCCAGTTCCTCAGCCTCTACTCACAAATTGCATGTCTCATCCCTCTAATCATTTTCATTGCCCTCCACTGGACTCTACAGTTTGTCTGCACCCTTTCTATAGCGGGGGATCCAAAACTGGACACATTACTCCAGATGTGGCCTCACCAGTGCAGAATAGAGGGAAATAATCTCTTCCCTCAATCGTGCTGTTAGCTTTCTTCACAACCAGGGCACGCTGTTGGCTCATATTCATCTTATTTTCTTATTATGACCACTAAGGCTTCTTCTGCAGAACTACTGATTAGCCTGTCAATATCCATCCTGTACCAGTGCATATGGTTGTTCTGTCCCAAGTGTAGACTTTGCACTTCTCCTTATTGAACTTTGAGATTTATTTTGGTCCAGTCCTCCATTCAAACTTATGGATCTCAGATTGGCATCCTCAGTCATCTACAGGCTCAGGATTGACTTCCCTCTTTACTGGAAAACTATCTACATCATATTGAGAAACTGATGATGATGATAATTTAAACCTTGGCCACATTAAACAGCATGCTATTTGCTTGGGCCTAAATTATCCAGTGACCTAGATCATTCTGTATCAGTGACCTGACCTCTTTGTTATTACTACTCCCCAATTCTCTTCATCAATAACTCGAAGAAAGGGTAAATGTTAAGTAATACAGTACCAAGACCTTAACCTTGAGGGCCCTGACTATGAACACACATGCTTACTGATCATTCCCCCAAATCAATTACATCTGGGGACCTACCAGTGTTCATTTTAGTCATTCTCATTTCTTAATAAAAAGCTGTGGTGTACCAGTTCAAATGCCTTACCATTATCTAGCTCTATAACATTAATACTCTTGCCTTTTAAACTAAACCCTTAATTTCATCATATCAACTAAGTTTGAGAAGATCTATTTTTCACAAACCTGATTCCTATTAATTATATTGCCCTCCTATAAGTCTTTATTAGCTGAATTCTGTATCAACAGTTCAATTATTTCTCCTGAGATCAATGTCAGGCTGACAGGCCTATAATTATCTTTATCATCCTATTTGCCCTTTTTTACATGTTGTCATAACATTGGAGACATTCCAAATGATTGGAAGAAAGCTAGTGTTCCAAGATGTATGAAAAAAGTCAGTATTAATGGTCTGGAGAGCCTAAGAAATATAGCTTGCCAAAATTTTTTGACCCGCATTTTCTGGACCTGCTGATTTAAGCAATGTCTAACATACTATATGCTGTTTAGCATCCTCATGAGTTATTAGATTGGAATGTGTTGTATCACTGTCATTAGGATATGACTAGATCATCATCCCTTTTCCCAAACACATAATGGAAATATTTATGAAACACTTCAGCATTTTTGTCATGATGATTGACAGTTCTACCATTTGCAACTAATAATAGGTCGGCACTGTTAGGATTCCTTTTGTTCCTGTTATATTTTTCAAAACTCCTTCTTGCTGTAATAAACTCTGCTGGCCAGAACCTAAGCTTCAGTTCCTTTGTCTCCCCTTGTCAACTTCCTACCATTCCTGGCTTCTAATTTATGTTAATTGCTAGCAACTTCATTTTTCCCCCCCACTTATACTTGTTATGATTTTTATAGCTGCTTTCCTTTACCTGCTAAACTAAACAAGTTTGATCAAGTAGCCTTCTTTCTCGATTGTGGGTTTTGTTTTGTGTTTTGGCATCTAGTAAAATGTCCTTACACAGTTCCTAAATATCCTTCATATTTTCCTGTTTTGTTTAATTTTTCTTCCCAGCTGATTTGGCATGTGTCTATTTACTCAAATATAGACCCTGATTATAAGATGACCACCAACAGTTAGATTCTACATTTGGAAAACCTATACATTTTGATATAACTTAACAGGTATACAATCTAATTATTGGGGGTTGTCTTGAATTGCTCACCCTCCCACCACTAAAGCAGGGGAAATAAATTTGGGGGATCAGCTAACCCCTTTGCTTTCTGCCCCTGCAACAACTTCTCCCTGCAGCTCCATCCCACCTCCTTACTGTCAGACCCTGCTCTCCTTGCGCACACTGAAGTGAGGGGCAATCTTGAAAAAAATTGTCCTTGAAATAAACATAGCTATAATAATTTGCATATAGTACAATAAACTTATTTCATCCAGAACTGATACATACTACCTTTTTTTTTAATGTTTGTTTCTTTTAATTGCTGCAAGTTTTAGCACAGGTACTCCATAAACACACTTTTATGTAGCACCTTGGCACCTACTCATATACAGTACAAACTATACTTTTTTTTTTTTGCAAAAATATGTACTTATATATATACAAATATAAAACTATACCTCTTGCAAACCATCAAGTGAACACTGTGGTTCACTTGACAGACCAAAACACACTTTGACAGTTAAACTAATTCAGTCCCCTTACAAAGTTTGCACCACAGACCCACATGCCCGTTCACCCATCACCATTCCAGTGCTTTCACTTGTGGTCGTCTTCATCATTGTCATCATCATCCTTATTGCTGTCCTCACCATTGTCCTCGTTGTTCTCTTCAGAGGGTTTGCCTCTGAAAAGTCTATGCCAGTTCCCTCTCTATCATATGCCATCTCTTTTCTGTTGTCCTCTTCTATCTTACTGTAGTACCAGTACACTTCATTTAGCCCCATTTTAATACAGTCCTCAACTGTAGGGTCTGAGTGTCTATTTGTGAACAGTTTCTTCTCTTCCACAGGGCATACTTGAAGCAGGAGATGACCTGGTTAAAGCTGGCTGTCAGGGCCTGTTGCTGTTTGATCAGGTGCCCGTACAGGACTGCATCCCCAGTCAAGGTTCTGAAACCTTTCACCACCAGAAGGAAAGCACATATTTTATTCCAAACGTCTCTGGCATATGGGCAGTCCCAGAAGAGCTGGTTGGGGGTTTTTGTTTTTTTTTTGCTTTTTTTAATGCCACCAACAGCTTGACCTTGGGTAATTTGATGGGTCTTTCTGCCCTGCACCATTTCTCCATGGCCATATGGGGAGTGCCCAGTGGGTTGTAGGCTAGTTCAGGTCTCTGTGCTCCTTCTGCAGGTCCTTGTGGAAGATTCGCTCTCACACAGCCTGGCAGCTATCACCAGGTAGTAAGTCCACAGGCAATATGATATCTCTTGCTTTTACCACCTCCTGTATCTTGTGGTGGTTCACTAGGGTCACTAAGGTTGCATTACACAGCTTATATGCCTCCTGGAAGGGTTTAAGGACCTCACAGAACCATGGGGCCACTCCTGCAGCAGCTGCCTTGCAAAATACTTGACAAAGTGGTCTGTTTCTGATTCTGCACCTGTTGCTAGTGTAACCTGGGCGGTACTCCAAG